>NC_056677.1:30783750-31424375 GCF_018350195.1 Panthera tigris | reverse complement strand
ATTACCACTATCTTCAGATTAAAAGTACAAAAATTGAAGATTGATGATTTTTAAGGAATCAGCCCACAGTTACACAGGTAGACAGTGTCAGAGTCTGGATTCTCAGCCTGGTAGTCTGACCGCAGGGATGACCCTCTCTGGATGCACAGAATATCCTGGACAACTTGCAGAACATGTTTCTCCCCACCCTGCCTTCCCTTACTTTAAGTTCTTCAGGGCATTCTAATGTGTAGTCAGAACAAAGGACAACTGGGAATGAAGCGATTACACCGCAATGCCTAAAATTACTAGTATGCGAAGTCACCAGTAATCTAGTTATTACTATTAAAATTAGCACTCATGCTAACATTAATAGAACGCTTTGTTTCAGATTTATTTAATGTGGTAAAAAAAAAAAAAAAAAAAAAAAAAAAAGCTACCGAGCCATCCTTCTGGGGAAAACCAGCATTCATCATTTCTCTATGTCAAAATGTTATGATTAACAACTCTGTATATTTTTAAAAGGAGAAAAAAGTGCATCATCTGTCCTCCATTCTCACCTCAATCTTCGTCAGCCCCAGGAGGGCGATGGCCACGCGAACACTACTGCTCTCCAGAGTGCCTGTGATCAACCGTCGCTCATACTCTATATCCGACATCTGCTGCTGTGCTGCAAAAGCCAAGGCCTTCTCCTTGGCTTCATTAGTCAGTGGCAACTTAAGGTCCACATCCAAGACCTGACGGAGCTCACATTTCAAATACAGAACAGGATTGTCCTTACTTAACACTAGGGGAAGCAAAAACATGTAAGGCTTCAATGATCACTTATGCTCTTGACCATGCTATTCAGGATGGACTTGGAAGGCTGGAAATATAAAACTGCAGGTGTGACCTTCATTAGTTAATGAAGAGTAGAGTAACACAGGTAACTCATTTTGAGTAGTCCTAATTCAGTAATTCAAGAGTAAGTCTTCAGGAATCAAAGATATTTTGCTGGTATCTCTAAAAAGAATGCTCAAAAGAACTCAAAGGGTTCTTTCATAGAAATACCAGCATGTTCAAACATGAAGCGATCATTGTGCTATCAGTGATTAGAAGCTAAGGGAAGTAGAAATAAATGTAAAGACATCTGTCAGAGACTGGCAAAAACTGTCTTTTTCTTCCACTAACAACCTTACGCTTTAGAATGGAGGGTACAAATTCAGGGTGCAAGTTCAGGTAATATATTACAATATATACAATTTGGGAGTACAGTGATTTCCAAACTATTCAGGAAACTGAAAATTTGGTGAGTAAATACTTCGAATGCCAAATTTCAATATTTATCCAAAGAATGAAAAAATAAGGATTTAAAAAAAATCACCACTGACATTCATTGTTAAACTGGTGCTCTATTCCATGGATGTTGACATAATAAAGTTAAAAGGGATCCTTTTAAAACCTAATTATTTCTGGAAAAACTTGCTAGGAGTATGCTTGGATGACTATATGAGGAACAGTCCCATCCCTTGACATTTTAAATGAAATAAAACACACGTATACTCTACCTTCCTCTGGAGAACTGCTGTAGCCAAGTGGAGTTGAGGAATCCGTTGGGTGGAAGTTGGAAGGCAATGGGATCGTACCTTTTCCTTCCACAACATAAATTAATTCTCCAATCTAAAATACAACCACACAGTGATATTAAATTCCAAAAGCTCAGAAAAAATTAGGAAACATCTTTCTGCTGTGAGAAAAATCTGTATACTATAAAAACATCCATGCATTGTGCATTGCTAAGCAACGTAAGCCCTAAATGAGGGGCGAGAGGTAAGGCTTAAATATTAGTCTTCCCACAGTGTGGGGGAAACTTTGTACGCACCCAGAGCGGAGAGGAGGATTAAGAAGGCACCAGGATAGCACTGACAGCAGTTGATCTTTGTAGCTGTGAATATCCTTGGCAGACTGCTAGCTTAAATCACATAAACAACCAAGGAAGAAAGAAATATTTTTTTTCCTTCATTCTGTAATTTATTGTTGGAGGGGAGTGATATCACTTCTGCAGGATGTCTGAGTCCCCAAGTGTCTATATTTTAAAGTGCAAGCTTTCAAAATGAGCGTATGAGGGTCTGCAGACCTTTTAGAGTAATTAGGCAAGAAATGCAGAAGACTAAACAGAGAGAGTGAAAATAAAAGTGGGGTCAGTGCAGGGGCAGCAACATAATATAAGCAACTATCAGTAAAGACGGACAGGCTTGGTTTCAACTCTGGTACTGTCACTTACTAGCTACTAAGCCTCAGGCAAGTTTGCCACATCTCTGACTTTCAGTCTCGGCCTCTGTGAAATGGGATGATTAAAAAGAAAAAAAAAAAACCAGTACATTTTAGAAATCTAGAGATTAAAAGAAAAGGAAGAGGAGACAGGGAGTCTCAAGAGACATCATACAATCCCAGTGGATGAATATTATTTAGATCTTGATTCTGAAGGGAAGCAGAAAATGTCACGCCAGAATGTGTTGCTTTGGTATATTGATAGTTTTGAGTTGTAGGCACTTGAAAGATATCAAATGCAAGGAGAGGCTTTCTTTGAACTCGCCTTATCTGCATAAAGACAGATCCTCCAAAAGAAATTCAAGTATCATAAATTCCCTTCCTAAGAGTTTCATCAACCAAGGATTAACTCTTATCAGAAGAAGAGACTAGAAGTTGACACTGTACAGTGACAACCTGTCACAAAGTATCATGTCTCCCATCTATTCTTCTAAGGGCCCATTCATCTTTCCTAAAAATCATTTACTCCCCTCTAAGTGGCCAACATCCCTTCTCCCCTTTCCCTATTTAGATGGTATTTAAGCCTGAATTCTAAGCCACCTTGAGGGGTCATTCATTTTTCCTTGGGTATCTCTCATGAATACAGGAGGTATACATGTTAATGTCTATTTTTTTTCTTGTTAATCTATCTTTTATTACAAGAGTCTCAGGCAATAATTCAGAAGGGCGGAAGAAAAATTATTTTTCCTCCCCTACAGTTCAAACAAAGACAAAGAAAGTGACAGAAAAAATGTACAATCATGAGACAATCAGGGAAATAGGAACAATGCCTTGTGGTTGGATGTTAAGAAACAAATTTACAATATATTTAGTAATAATGGTATCATGGTTATGTCAAAAAACCGAAATCTTTTTGTTATAGAGACACTTTCTGAATTATTTGTGAATAAAATTATGTGATAATTGGGATTTGAGTCATTATAACAATGTAACGTGTTAGGTCCTGCACTGTTGAAGATGAGAGAAAGGTACAGGGGGATTTATTGCAGTTTTATTTCTACAATTGTATTTTATATTTTCCATAATAAAGGCTTTAAAAAAATGCTTACATCTTAAGAAATAGAATGATAGTAAAGATGTGGTAAGGACTCAATGAGGTAACACATATCAGGAATCTAACCCTTTGAGATCACTCTAAATGGAAAGGGACCATTCTTTGAGGGCATAGCTTCCCAAACTTTCATGACATATAAATCACCTGTGAAAATGCAGGTCTGACTCTAGAGATCTGGAGTGGGGTCGAGACCTGACAGGATCAATGAAAATGAGCACTGGCAAATTTAGGGCTAAGCCATACAATGCAGAACCTTCTACCAGAATGGCCTTACAACAGACATGCAACTAACTATGAAGAAAGCAAAAGAGAACAAACTTAGCTTCCAAGCTGGGACTTGTCACTGGTCCGAACTGCCCTACAATCTTAAAACAATATTAACTGTATGTCTGAGAGACTACTCCAGAGAGAGCGTACATAAATGATATAAAAGAAAACTGATCACATAATAAAAATACATATTCCAAAATAATGTAAATATCCTAGATAACAAGAGAAATGGCAAACACTGAAAGTGAATCTGGAAACAATGTAAGAATAAACCATTTCTGGTTGTGAGGTCAATTTATTTACAGCTTCATTATTCTTCCCCAATTGGGATTTGTTTATAATAAATTAACTATCATTTACTTTCATGTGATAATGTTCCATAGAATTTTATTAATTATGACCCATAATTATCTTCACTTCATGCTGAAAAAAGAAATATGGAAAACTTTGAATGTTTTAAATTGTTTAGCATTTAAATCCATGCACTCCTGGTAATAAACAGTACATTATATGAAATTTTCATAGAGTAATATTTCCTAAGCAACCTTGTACTTTGCAAATATAAATCTAACCTAGCCATCTGAAATGGGTTTTCTGTGTATGCATGTTTTATTCCAAATACAAGTGAGTGGTCAATACTACTGATGAAATTTTCAATGATAATTCAAGTACAAAGGTTCAATAGCGACCAGAAAAAACAATATATTCAGTTTTCACTTTTATTTTACTTTTTTCTCATTTTTATCTAAAAAAATCAGTTGTTCTACCCAAAATATAGTATTCATAAGAAATTAGACTCGGTGAGTATAAAGTTATCAGAATTACATGTTTTCTTAAATGTGTGCCTGAATGAAACCTGGTCTCTAGCTGCAGAAAATAACTACCAACTCATGGGTGTTGATCCAAAAGGAGCAAAGTACTATTTGCTAGAATATTTCCCTTAAATAGAAATGACAGGGGCACCTGGGTGGCTCAGTCGGTTGAGCATCCGACTTCGGCTCAGGTCATGATCTCATGGTTCAAGGGTTCAAGTCCGGCTTCAGGCTCTGAGCTGTCAGCACAGAGCCTGAAGCCTGTTTCAGATTCTGTGTCTCCTCTGTCTCTACCCTTTCCCAATTCGCGTTCTGTCTCTCTCTCTCTCTCTCTCAAAAATAAACATTAAAGAAAAAAATGATAAAAAGCCTCCTAGCCATGAAATATCAGTAACTAAAACTCCATTCAATTCCATTTAATGCCACATCTTATTCAGACGATACATTATCATTTCTCAAAAACTATTTTGTCTAACTTGTTCACTTTCAGTGTTCTTTTTTATTAAAAAGTAACTTAATATAATTGAAAATAATGCCTGTGTCAGAAAATTGTTCAGGAAAATCAACTGCGGTATCGTCTAATTATTTCACTCTACTCTTCTGGCAATAAAATCAGACCAGGAAAGGAATACCAATGCAATAAACAACTCCTTTAAAGTGGAGAAGCCCTTTACATTCCAAGCCTGGAGGCTGTGACAAGGGAAATGAAATGATCTGACACATAACAGACACGTATCAATGTGAGCTATTCTAGGAGTCTATTAAATTTCCTTTCTGCCCTTAATTTCATATTTTACAGTCAGGATGTTTACTTAGACTTTTATTATATTTTCCAGAAGGATGCCAAAGCCCATTGTCCACTGTGAGAAACCCTCACAAAAGACATTTTGTTCTTCTTGTGTATCTAGTTAAATTGTAGTCCTCAAATAACACAGTTGCATGCAAATTTACAAGACCAGCTGTTAATGACCTAGAAATGAGGAACACAAACAATGAATTGGCAGAAAAGTTTTAATCCCAGCTCTGCTACTAATTAGCTGGGTAACCTTGGACATGTCATGGATGCCCTCCAGACCCAAACAACCTTAATCTTTAGAGAAAAAATAAAAAGCATTTTATACAGAAAACCCCCATGTTGTTTCACAGGTCTTAAAATTCTACTTATTCTCTAATCTTGGGCCTAGATTTTGCTAGGTTTTATAATTTGTTTGAACTGACTGAACAATGTTATATTATTTTGACGACTAAACAGGCACGTGAGAGCTAAGTTAAAACTCTAAAATGTTAGATTCATACACTAGAGAACATTTATCATTGTAGGTGGCTCTTTGACATTACCATAATTATAATGTGAAACTGACCAGTAAGAATAATCACTGTTCTTTTAAAATACTATTCTTCATAGAATGATTGTTCTAAGAGACTCAGTAAGGGTGAAAAGAAAATGTATAAAGAGATCTGTATGCTTGCACTAAAAAGCACAACTTTCTTAACACAATTTCAACACAGTCTTAATTGCGTGCTTGAGCGATTATTTCCGACATTTTGAGAAAGCAACATATATTTACACGGCACAAGATATGAATTATTTAATAAAAATATATGGTATATTGTACAAAAACATCTTGCCAAATAATAGGAAGCTGGGCTTAGACTCTAGAAGTTATGGAGGCAATGGGATTGACAATCACTCTTTGTCTTTATCACTGTCTTTCTCAGAATAGTTTCTATTGCTGTTCATTTATTTGCTATCAATTGTTCTGTAAGTAAATGAAAATTTGCTTCCCTTCAACTGTGAACATCATGCAAACTGTCATTAAGATTAATCTTTTTTAATATTAAAAAATTTTTTTAATTTTATTTTAGAGAGAGAGAGAGAGTGTGTGTGTGTGTGTGTGTGTGTGTGTGTGTGTGTGTGAGAGAGAGAGAGAGAGTGGGGTCTCAAGAGAGGCAGAGGGGGGGCGAGAGAGAGAAAGAAAGTGAGAGAGAATCCTAAGCAGGCTCCAGGCCCAGCCCAGAGCCTGACATGGGGCTCAATCCCATGACCCTGGGAACATGACCTGAGACAAAACCAAGATTTGGACACTCAACCCCGGGGACCCCAATATTGATCTTGATATCATCACCTTTGCAGTTCTTTCTTGTCCCCTTGCTCCTTCCCCCAAATCCAACATCATCACCTCTTCTTTCACCATTGCTTTTTCACATCCTTCTGTCTTTATTGCTAGTATGCAAAAAGCAGAAGGCAAGAGAGAACAGAGATATGTGGAGTGGTGTCATAGATTACAAGAGTCTCTGAACCAGTCCCTTGATCTCCAGTCTCTTTCTCCAACTCTTAATCTACTCTTTGTTTTCGCTCCAGAGATGCTTTCTAAAACAAAGATGAAATCAGGTCATGCCTCTGCTCATTACCTTCCTGCTTTCAATAACAGTGATTGTAACAATATAATTAAGTTATTCAACTAAAATTTCACTATCTTCCTCATTTTCTTCTCATGTTTTTCTTGAAAAACGCTGCAGGATTGGGGTGTCTGGGTGGCTCAGTCCGTTAAGTGTCTGACTTTGGCTTGGGTCATGATTTCATGGTTTGTGAGTTTGAGTCCCACGTGCTGACAGTGTAGAGCCTGGAGCCTGCTTCGGATTCTGAGTCTCCCTCTCTTCGCTCCTCTCCAGCTCATGCTTGTGCTCTCTCTCTCTCTCTCTCAAAAATAAATAAACATTAAAAAATTAAAAAAAAAAGACAAAGGTTGCAGGGCTAATTGCAGGATGATGGTCTCACAGAAAGGAGGATGGGTCAAGTGGGAGAAGGCTTTGCAGCATGGAGGGGGCTCAAACTACGTGTAGTTTTGTGAACACTTACCACAATGATCTAGAGTTTAAAGTTCACTTAACCTGCCTCCAAATTGTCAGCAGGCATCATAAGATTACTAAATGTTTCATAGTGTTTATGGCCCAGATGGGATTTCAATTTCTCTCTGCTTCCCTGGTAAAAAACTCAGGGGTATGGGGAGGAGTGTAGTTAGCAAAACAACAGCAACAACAAAAAATGCAGTTGTAGGGGCATCTGGGTGGCTCAGCTGGTTAAGTGGCCGACTCTTGATTTTGGCTCAGGTCATGAATTCCTGGTTTGTGGGTTCGAGCCCCGCATTGGGCTCTGTGCTGACAGCATAGAGCCTGCTTGGGATTTTCTCCACCCCTCTCTCTCTGCCCCTCCCCACTTGCTCTCTCTCTCTCCCTCTCAAAATGAATAAATAAACTCCAAAAAAGGGGCACCTGGGTGGCTCAATCAGTTAAGCAGTAGACTCTTGATGTTAGTTCGGGTTATGATCTCATGGTTTGTGGGTTCAAGACTTGTGTCTGGCTCTGTGCAGACAGCTCAGAACCTGGAGCCTGCTTCAGATTATGTGTTTTTCTGCCCCTCTCTGCCTCTCCCCTCTGACTCTTTCTTTCAAAAATAAATCAACATTAAAAAAATTTATAAACTTAAAAAAAATGCAGTTGTAACAAACTGAATAAAAAAATCAAAAGGTGAATGAAACATGGCTTGCCTTTAAAAATCATAGAAAAGTGGGGTGCCTGGGTGTCTCGGTTGGTTAAGCATACAACTTTGGCTCAGGTCATGATCTCACAGTTCAGGAGTTTAAGCCCCACGTCGGGATCTGTGCTGACAGCTCAGAGCTGGAGCCTGCTTTAGATTTTGTGTCTCCCTCTCTCTCTGACCCTCCCCTTCTCATGCTCTGTCTCTCTCTCCCTCCCTCCCTCTCTCTCTCTCTCTCAAAAATAAACATTAAAAAATTTTTTTGAAAAGAAACCGCCCTCAAATGATACTCAGCCCCAGCAGTTATAAAAATAACGTTCATAAAACTGACATTAGTTTGCCTAAATTTAAATTATGTAAAGAGTTTACCATAATATAATGTTTTTACTTTCACATTCAATAAAATTAAACAAAAATCAGTATTACTAAAATCTATACAGTAATGACGATTGAAAATAGTTGCACTTTGATTATAGAATATTTAAAAATATATATGATAAAGACTTCCAGCTTAATCTCTGCAGTAGCAGAGACAGAAAGACACAGAAGACTGAGGGAGAATGAAATGAGGGACAGGGCAAAAAGATCAGTGGTCCCTTTTTTTATGCAAACATAAGGGAGACGGACAAACTGACATACGATATATTTAACAACTGGTAAGATTTAGCCTTAGACTAAATTGCTGTAGACCATAAATCAGTAAGAAGGCTTTGCCCATTCGTCTACCTAGGCATAGGCACCCTTCTTCTGTCAACTTGTTATTTGGTTTGGCAAGGCTGAAACTCTCTTTGGTGTGTGGGGCCCCAGTGTGGGAATGGGACAATCTCCATAAGTTGCTCAGATATGCTGATTCCCACCCTGGCTTCCTCAAGTCAACAATACCTGGACTTTGGTTTCTACTTGTTTTGACCAAGTTCTGTAGACAGAAAAGGACAATGAAGGACTACAAGATAAAGCTACCAGGGGGGAGAAGAAGTCTAGATTGGTTCCATATAAAAGCTCATGGGTTGGTGAAAGATGGCTGCTTGGGGCACAGCAAATGGTTGCAACTGGATAGAATCCAGTCTTAACACAGGCCCCAGATCAAGGATCCCTGCTTGATGTCTCTGCCTTTCTCACACAGATGATCCCAGCAAAAGAGATGATCACACAGGCATGACAGTAAAGACAGAACCCCAGGGTTGTATCAATACACTGCTTTGTACTTTGCAGGGTTTGTGTGTGGGTCTGTCAAGCCCTCATCCCAGCAGATGTAATTCCTCAGGGACTAGGTCTTGTTTCTACTCCACCTTCATCTATTCAATCTGCACCCCCCATCCACGCATGAGCAGAAATGCCTTTAGATTTCTGGCATTGGATAGCTTGAATTTGTAGGGATTTTGTAGCTTTTCCCCTAGGCTAAGAATTTCTATGAACATTGATGGAAATTTTGTAAACTGTTTGTACTTTCAAACAGCTATTACATAAGTCATCTCATTTTTTTATTTGGAAGTTCAAATGGAACAGCCAAAATGAAACTAATGGCCTTTCCTTAATAGCCGTGGTAGTAGAAATGTTTCTGTTTTACACATGGAAAGCTATCAAATTGAGGCCTAATTACTTTACGGTTTTCAACAGGTGGTTCTTAATGGCAAAGCAGTTATCACACATTTAATAAGAACAGGAGCTAACTAGGTGGACTTGGATGTTTGATTATCTATTTAAGCGTGTAATTGCATTTTTCAATATAATTAGCAATAAATTGAATGTGTAAGTTAATAGATGTGTTTCCCCACATAAGTCATTGTAATTCAATGCAATACTTTAGTTTAAAGGCATTATTTCTCAGTTGATAGCAATATAATTTCATGATTACTGTTTTCCTTAATATTTTTTCTGACAACAAAATATATGTAATTAAAAGACATGTTTTAATAAGTTGAGATGCCAAGATAAGTGTAATTATATTTTGATTAATTTAGACAAAATTTATGGAAGTAAACATTCATATTCTTTTTTTTTTAAATTTTTTTTTAACGTTTATTTATTTTTGAGACACAGAGAGACAGAGCATGAACGGGGAGGGTCAGAGAGAGGGAGACACAGAATCTGAAACAGGCTCTGGGCTCTGAGCTGTCAGCACAGAGCCCGACGCGGGGCTCGAACTCACGGACCGCGAGATCATGACCTGAGCCGAAGTCGGCCGCTTAACCGACTGAGCCACCCAGGTGCCCCGTAAACATTCATATTCTAATAGTTTAATTTAAATAATAAAATCAGCCTTCTTACTCTGCTATTGACAATTAACCCTAGCATTTTCTGGGACTGTATTATAAATGAATATAAAAAAGGGATTAAGAGGCATTTGATTAAACTACTAGTCACACTATAGTCACTATTTTTCACAAATTATCATGTAGAGCAGCTATTCAGTTAAATCCTGGATTCTTTTAAGGAAAATATAAAACAAGATTTAACATTAATATAAAATAGCGGTTTTACCTCCTAAATGGTAATTTTAAGTACAGTTAAACTATTCTTTACATATTTAGTAGGCTATATTATTTTTCATGTGTAAATGATTCTGTAGACACCAGGTCAATATAATACCTCTTTCCAATTACCATTATTTCATTGTATCTGCATTCAATATAGCACATAATTGGTACACAACTGATATATGTGGGGCTATCTTCTAGGGGTTATAAATTCCCTCCTCAGGTCAACATATGGCAGTTTCTTTCTGGAAGGGGATAATACTATAAAACTTTTCCTCTAAAGGCTGTCTTGTCTTTCTCTCTCTCTCTCTCTCTCTCTCTTCCTTCCTCTGTTCTTCCATCCTTCTTTTCCTTCTCTCATCTTTCTCTCCTTTGCAGGCTTTAAAGAAGCAAGCTCCTTGGGGTGCCTAGGTGGTTCCGTTGGTTAAGCATCTGACTTTGGCTCAGGTCACGATCTTACTGTTTGTGATTTCGAGCCCCACATCAGACTCTGAGCTAACAGCTCAGAGACTGGAGCCAGTTTCAGATTCTGTGTCTCCCTCTCTCTCTGCCCTTTCTCTGCTTGTGCTCTGTCTCTTTCTCTCTCTCAAAAATAAGTAAACATTAAAAAAAAAAAAAAAAAAAAGAAAAAGAAACAAGCTCCATGATTGCCAGAGCCACTAGAAAATTAATTCTGCCAATAACCTGAGAGAGCTTAGAAGCAGCTCCTTCCTCAATGGAGCCTCTGAAGAGAATCCAGTGCTGGTAGATCCCTTGATTGAAGACGTAATAGACCTTAAACAGAAGGCTCATCTAGGTCATGCCCAGACCTCTGATCTATGAAAAACACGACACAATAAATGTGTACTGCTTTAAGCCCCTCAGTGTTTGGCAATGTGTTATGCAAATACATAAAGCTAATACAGACAGAGCCACAGCAAGGTTAGGCATGCAGCCAGTCTGCTCCTATGGGACTTTCTAAGGCAGCCATTATATTTTTTCTTTAATTTTTTTTTTAACATTTACTTATTTTTGAGAGAGAGAGAGAGAGAGAGAGAGAGAGAGAGAGAGAGAGAAAGAATCCGAAGCAGGCTCCAGGCTCTGAGCTGTCAGCACAGAGCCCGATGTGGCACGTGAACTCATGAACCGTGAGATCATGACCTGAGCTGAAGGTGGACGCTTAACCGACAGAGCCACCCAGGCACCCCCCACATTATAAATTTTACCCACAAATAGTGTAACTTTTTGCTTGTGAGGATAAGCTCTGCCTTCATGTCACCTGCATTGACTACTCAATTAAAGTGCCAGCCCATGATGAAAGCCCTTGCCACAGTCGTGTTCTCACCGCTTTGTTTCTGAGGATGATGACACAGTAGCGCGTGTGCATGTCAAAGGGAAGAAACAGGAGCTCCAGGCTTGAAGTCCCCTTCACTCCCAGGTGAAGAGTATGAGTGGAGCAGAAGAACTCTCTGATGAAAGTGGACTTAATTGCTACCAAAACATGAAGGAGAGTTTGTTTACATATCATTTCATAAGTGCTGTTCAAATAAAGCAGCTGTTTCAATTAGTGCTTAAAGTTTTCAAATGAATTAAAAAAATATTCAAAGCATTAGCATGCCAAATTAGATGACACGCATTTGTAATGAAAGTGTGGGTGACACCGGCACAAGCTTGAGATCATAAATAATGTGTAATTATGACCCTCAATTAAAGATTCCTTAACAAATAATTTCTTTACAAAGGGAACTTCACTAGTATTTACAATTAGTCCGATATACGTATATAAATGGCAAACGGGTCATCCAACCACCTTCGACTTTTTCTGTGGGCTATGTAATAGTTCACATAACAGGGTGTAATAGCTTGAACTGGTAATAGAAGAATGTTATATACATACATATATATATATATATATATATATATACACATACACACACACACAAATATGTATACATACAAATATACATACACATACACACACACACACACACACACACATATATATATAGTTGGATATATATATGTATATATTGTTGGTTTTAAAACATGTCTACATGTTCTTCAACACTGCCTTGGATGTGGTGATATGGTGGGGCAGTCTTAGTGATTTGATCTTAATGAACATTATGCTAGAATGCAGCAGTGTGATTTCTGACACTAGAGCAAAAATGTAATACAGTTTCTTCCTAATCATCTCTTTCTTGGCTAACTTGTGGTTGTCATCCTGTGAAGAACCCTATGCCACATGAAAAGGCACATGTAAGTGTCTAGGCCAACAGTCCCACTTGAGGTCCTAGCCAAAAGGTATTAACCATCAGACATGTGAGTAAGGAAGCCTTTGGGATGACTCAAGGCCCAGCCTCCATCTGACTTAACCTCACCAGAGACCCTGAGAAAGAAGAGTCTAGCTGAGACCAGTCACTGTAGAAGTGTGAGAGATAATAATGCTAACACATTACATGTTTAATGCTACTACACTTGGGATGGCTTCTTCTGTAGCTAGAGATAACCAGAACATTCCTATATCCACTGTCCTAACCATATTCCATTCATATGTTCTAAATCTAGAGTTATTTTGCGAAACAAAGTAAATCTGTGTTCTCCTTATCATTTTAAACATGGTAAAATGGGTTTGCCATCCAAATGGGTTTAAGCAGTTCAGAATTAGCCAACAGAAACATCGAAGTCATTTATCTAAATACATTCATTGTACGGGTAAGGAAACTAGGATTGGCGGTGAAAAGAAAGATGTGGGCAGAGTCCTGCAAAGGGTCATGAACATGAGAGGCTGAGGACCAACACCTGGGCCTCTCCTTCCAACAGTGATACCTTGAACTTGCCATTCTGTCTATTGTCATAACCAGGCTTTGTTGAGTATTTCATTCACTAGTACACTTTGCACATAAAAGTCAGATGTGAAGACGAATAAAAGCTTTTCCTTGAGGTACTCACAGGTTTTTAAGGCGTTTGAGAAATGCCAACAACTCTCAACATCACCACTTTCAGGGCTACTCCCAGCATCCCTGTCATAAGTAAACAGGAGAACAACATGAACCACACAAAGGAAACTCAAAAACAATTCTCAATCTTCCTTAAATCCGATAGGTCCTTAAAAATTATGGCTACCTACATGATCTGCAAAGACCACAGACACATTTCATATGTCACCTTTATGTGTATATGGTTTCAGAAATTTTAAAAGAAAAGGCAAAAAGGAAACTAACAATCATTCATATGTGCACCAATGTTTTGTAAAATTTAGTAAAAAAACACTTTTGAATACTTTGGACAGAGAAACATTTGATAATAATAATAATAGTAATAACAATAAATCCTGGGACCCCAAAGTAGTGGTCTCAACCTAGGACTACATAGGTATTCTCTCCAAAAGGGCTTCTAGAACTTGATTTCTTGAAAGATTCTCTTTTCTCAGCTGATGTTTCCAATTTGCTTCTTTCCCATAAGGACAGAAGGAGATATGGGCAGCTGTTTAATTTCCGGTTGCATTTCTGAAAATTAATTAGCAGATCATAGCCTGTGGCAACTGCCTCCCTTGAAAGGTTCCATATCTTCCAGAACCCATCAATTTTCCCCAAACTGCTCTCCTCTTAATATTCATGATTACTTTGCTCAACAAGCTGGCAATTAGCATCTAGGCTCTCAAATATGGTTTGCCTGATTTTTTTCTGAGAACATGAAAACCTTGTCATCTGCTTTCGCCTGAATATGATGCTGTAAAATATATGGACTATCTCCAAGTTCTAACCATATTGATTCCTTTTCTCCACTCCTTTTCTTTCCACAACATTCTTAATAAGGTTTACCACATCTTGTAATTATTATCAGCTTTACTTCAACTCACAGACATTCTGATTGGCCGTTCAATATTTTATGTAATTTGAACATTTGATAGATACTTTAAGGCTATCAGAGACATATTAGATAGATAATTTAGCATTTATAAGGGAGACTACACAGAGATTGGAAAGAACAACAAAGAATGCTTATTTCTCAGTGCATGGTTCCACCGCCATCTCGATAATGGAGCTCTGGGTAGAATGCCTGATTAAAATCCTCAGATAATTTCAGAACTTCATTTTGTTCAATACTTGTAATTGCTAGTCCTTCAGTCATTTTTTTCATAATGAATAGAAAAGCAGAGCAATTTGACTTCATCTCCTTTTTCTTTTCTTTACATATTTTCTTGAAGAATAGCCAATGAAAGTGCCTTTTGATTAAATAAGAGTTGCCTCATCCTCAAAGCAGACTCTCAAACCCAGAAAAATTGAGTTACCTGTACTTTTTATGGTAAAGACAGAAAAAAATTGCTGCAATTTTTGCACTAATTAGTTAATGCCTTAATTGCATTAATGATGATCATGATTAATTAAGAGAAATCAGAGAATAATTTAATAAAATAATTTGGTTCAGGAAAATTCTATTTTACCTGATCAATGTTCCTGAGTCTAGAAATTCAGTGATAAACCCAACTTGCTTACAAAACTAGTACCTTGCAGGTTCAGAGACACAACAGAAAATCAACTCTACCTTTGGTTACTCCTTGCACCTCAGTCTATGTTATCATTTTCCTAAATGGTCATCAATTATTGTTGAAGCCATGGCAGAAGGGGCATTTTTAAACCATGGGTCTTAAGGGAGAAATAGCATGAAAAGAGGCTAAAATTATATAAAATGCTATAGATCAAGCAATGGAATGCTTTCTAGTAATTTAGTAGGAGGTTAAGGTCAGGGAGTGAAACCTATCTATGAGGTATGAAGGGATGACATTCCTTTTTCCTCTGCAGTGATGGTACGCAGCTCTTTTCAAGCTATGATCAAAATGACGTTGAACTGGCTCTACTCAGAGCGTGAATAAACCCGCCTGAAGAATGACTTCCTACTCAAGCCTTTTCTAATAGGGAAAGAAGATCTTTATTATAAGCCTTCATGAAGATACTCCTGGGCCAGCATTCAGGGTGGTCTCCAAATCAAAGAAAAAATTTTCTGGTCAAAGACTAGTTTTCATGAATTATGGGAAGAAATGTAAGAGGGTCAATTTTGAGATTCATTCTGTCCTCCATGTGTCCCAAGGTTCTTCAAAAAAGGAGGGTGGTAAAAATGGGATGTTTGCTGCCGTTTGTACCACTTTGGCCCCTGAGCAATTGAGAAGTATGTAAAGCAAGGTACACAAACCTTGGGCGCAAGGACAGAGTGGATCTGTGAATTCAAATGGGGAAAAATTCCATCTTGACTTCCATTAGCTCTTAATAGCAATTTAAACCAAACCACAGTAGTATTTTCTGTACTATGACTTGGCCACCAAATAATCACAAATATGTTTATATCACATTTCAATTTATGTACATATCTTAAGCTATTATTTACATTCATAACTACTTTTAAAGTATGATAGTTATTATGTGTGCCAGAAGATCTTACTGCATATTGTGTTAATGAAGAACTATATATATTTTAATATATTACAATTTTTAATATTTTTCTATCTGCTGGTATATTAGTTTCCTCTGTGCCATAGATTGAACTGCATTGCCCTTAAATTCATATGTTGTAGCTCTAATGACCCAGACGACTGTATTTGGAGAAAGGGACTAAAAGAACATTATTAAAGTTAAATGAGGTCATAAGGGTGGGGCTCTGATACAACAGAATTAGTTTCCTTATAAGAAAAAATAGCAGTGAGCTCAGTCTCTATGTACACACAGAGGTCACGTAAACCCACAGCAAGAAGGCTGCCACCTACAAATCAAGAGAAGAGGCCTCCGAATGAAACCGACCTTGGCCACACCATGATCTTGGACTTCCAGCCTCCATAGCTGTGGGAAATAAATTTCTGTGGTTGAAGCTACCCTTCCTATGTTATTTTGTTATGGCAACCTGGGTAGATTAAGATACTCTGTAACCCTTGCATCTTATTTTAAGTACTCACAAAATATTTTTCTGTAAAGTAGAATAGGCTTCATCAGGCTGCCAAAGAGTGTGATGACATTAAAAGCAGGTATGAAAAGCAGGTATGTAAAGCAGGTATATAGAACAAGAGGACCAGGGCAGATGGTTACTCTTAGCACACACATCTGGCCTTTGATTCACTCAGCTTTCCTTGGAGATATGCCTAATTCCAATTGTCACCAATTATTCATTGTAGTACAATGAAATATTTTAAAATCATGGCCATGCACAATACAGCTTTCTGAGTTTTGAGCAAGAATCAGGACTCAGAAAAAATATCTCTCGGGCCTTCTTTCAGGTGGGAGGCTATTCTGGGCCAAGCTACCCTGGAGACCAGAATGAATGAAGAAGCCCCTAAGCTCATGGAGTATACAGTCTGTCATACAAAGTAGGTCTGCAACAAATAATTATAAAGCAGAAGGATAAACACTTCAACACCTTTTCGACTTTCATTCACACTCTCCTACAATCCATATGCAGAAGCATATGTCTTGTATTTCCCCTTGCCCATCCCCTCCTCCACTGCCTCAGCAATTCCTTCCTCCCAAGCTCCTTTTATACTTGTAGGAAAACTCTCCCTTGCTCTAGATTCATGCCATCAAAATCCTACTCATGTTTCAGATCCCAATTTGTAGACGATAAAGAACAGCAGAGTATTGTATATGCATGAGAAAAAAGTGCTTACTACCTCATTATTCTTAAATGCCTTGTTCTCCAGAAAGATCTCTATAATACCTAGATAGTGCTATTCCTTGCCAAAGAGCTCACAGAATTTTTTTTTTTTTTGGTCAACATATATTACTGAATGCATTCTGCCCTGTACAATCACCTCCATTTATGTAGATTTGTTTTTCCTTCTCTATTTGATGGTTGGCTCCTTGAGAACCAGATCCCTGACTTATTTATCCCAGTATTTCTCTGGTACTATGAACACTGCTTGAGGGGCCACTTAGTAAGAATTTATTAAATGATAAATGATTCAATGTCACTGGAAAAAAATATCAAGTCTGTAGGATATTATTTATAAAGTGTTCATTTCTGAGCACTGTTGACCCATCATTTAAGTGTCGCTAAAGTCAGTCTCTTGTTCTGATCCCTTTTCATAATCCTGTGGATTTAATTAGAATAAAAACTTCTTAACTGCTCTTGCTTATGCTTATGGATCATTTTCCCATAAAGTAAAATGTGTGATGAATATAAAGTTTTATCATCCATGTGGTTCCAAATGTGCTGTTTTAAAATTTTTTTTTTAACGTTTATTTATTTTTGAGACAGAGAGAGACAGAGCACGAATGGGGGAGGGACAGAGAGAGAGGGAGACACAGAATCGGAAGCAGGCTCCAGGCTCTGAGCCGTCAGCCCAGAGCCCGATGCGGGGCTCGAACTCACGGACCGCGAGATCGTGACCTGAGCTGAAGTCGGACGCTCAACCGACTGAGCCACCCAGGCGCCCCGCAAATGTGCTGTTTTATATGTATCCGTTGCCTTAAGAAGAGCAGTTTATAAAAAGAGGCATTTTTAAAAATTTTAATAAGAGACTTTACCTTTTTTTATGCCACCTTAAAGATAATTTCAGCACTTCACTGCTCATTTGAGAAGAGAATATTTATTATCTGGGGAAATAGTGACTGAAGTGATCTATGGAGGAGTATCCGCATGTGCTAGGTCATGCTGCAGGAGCATCCCATATCTCCGTGGATTAGCACAAGGTTACTTCGTGCTCACATTACATGTCCATCCTAGATAGATAGGAAGCACTCAGAGATCCTTGGTGAAGACGGACTCCGTTTCTTGTTTCTTTTTTCTTTTTCTAATATTTTTTTTTTTTTTGACTGTTGCCAAATGTTTATTATCTGAGTAAATCAAGCAAATGTAAACTACCTCATCACACATGGAGACTAATGAAAAGAATAAGGTGTATTTCTGTCAAGGGGACTCCATTTCTATACTTGCTTCTTTAGTAATTGTATCAGGGAAAGGGAACACGAAAAATTGTTCACTGGCTCTTAAAGCTATCCTTTGGAGAAAACGTTCAGCACTTATCCTCAGATGCCATTGGCCGATTAAGTTATATGTTCACACCTAACTCCAACTGGGGAAGTGCAATATTACCACATGCCTAAAAGGAATAAAACAGGGATATATGTTAAACGCTTTAAAAAAAAAAGATTAATGACAGTTTATGGAATATTTTTTTTTAACCTTTTCTTGTTCTCTTGCTGATTAGACCTAGCGATCAGACTGGGTTTTATTGAGATAATGCTTAATGGATGGTATATTACATACAAAAGTTATTAATGACTTCCATTCCAGTCATGATTCAAAATGTATGTCCTTAAATTTTATTTGCATATGGAAATCTATTCAAGACAAACATTAAGGAGAGCTTTAAGAAAAACAGAGTGTGTAACATCACTTAGTATTATTTTATTAAGATGTATTTAAAGACCAAAAGGCCTCAGTATGCCAGTGAAGCCAGACTGATGAAATACTAGATACCTTTGTGGTGTTTGAAATAAAACTCTCTTTTGTGTCCCCTCATGGTGGAACTTGTTGGTTGCCTATCCCAATATCCACGGGCCCTTTCCTCCTCACTGACCAAACCTTACTTTATTTTATTTTATATTTTATTTTAAAGTTTATTTATTTTGAGACAGGGACAGAGACAGCATGAGTGGGGGATGGGCAGAGAGAGAGGGACAGAGAATCCCAAGCAGGCTCCGCACTGACAACAGAACCTGATGTGGAGTGTGAACTCACAAACCCTGAGGTCATGACCTGAGGCAAAACCAAGAGCTGGATGCTTAATCAACTGAGCCACTCAGGTGCCCCAAACCCTCATTTTATTTTTGATGTGTATATGGAGAACGATGGTTTTTCAGTCTTCTTGCCAGCTAGATCTGGCCAACTGGCTACAATCAGAAATGCTGTGTGCTATTTCCGGGAAGCTTCCCTAACTCAGAAAGAAGAGGCACACTTTTATTGTGCTTCCTCCTTTCTGCTACCTATAAAGTGGATTTGATTGTTAGAGCTCTGGATACTTTAGCTGATTCTTGAGAAAGTGAATAAAGATTTGCCTGCTACATGAACTGGATCTTAGAGGTGTTATACAGTAAACAGTCAGGACCCCAAAAGAAGGAGCCATAAGTGCTTCTAATAAATCACTTCAGAAATGTCAGAAAAATAGCCTTTGGGATAAACCTGAGACTGTTCTATTTCAACCCAACATGTGGATTTGGGGCTCAGCATTTAGCTGAGGCCAGGGCTGAAATGACAAACCAAGGTCCATTTCTTCTTGAAAAACTATAGCCTTTGCCTTTTTAAATCTCACTCTTACCTTTGACCTGAAGTGCACAGGAGTAAATGCTTACTACCTTAAACAAAAGGCTCTGAAACATTCTTTCAGAGTTAATCTACAGACATGTGACTACTCTACATTGGATCGTGTTCTCTCTGACCAATACTCAATGTCACCATATCTATATGTTAATTTTATGACAAGAAACCTTGAGCAAGGAACTAAGAAAGTAAAGTTCTATAAATATGAATGGAAGAAACTATATGAGAAAGAATGATTAATAATTTTGAGACACGATAGACACACTTCTTAAGGTGTACCTCATGCTGAGTTGGCAATCACTTTGGGGGAGTATTTGTAAAGTGTCCTTTCCAGCTCAAGTTAAATTATAAAAGTCTTAATACTTGTTCATTCCATTTTAGTTTAGATTTGAGAAGAATAACATAAAAATGATGTCTTTACCTATAGCTTCAGTAATTATGGAACTTTGGATCTAATCAAAACCATTCCAGAATATTATATGAAGAAAAATTATGTTAAAATTTGGAATACAGAATTTCTATACTGCGTTCCAAATTAAGAAAGGGGAACTCAGTGTTACTGTTCATTAAACTGATCCAAATTTGAGTTACTTATGCTCATAGATACCTACAGCATTGCCTTGCGATCCAACTCCGGTTTAATATGTGATACTATAAATTATTTGTGGTTGATGTGGGAAAATTATTTCAAGCCCATTCAGGTAAAATCTATGATGCCAAACAGCTGTTTAATCAAGAAGCAAGGGACTGAAAAGATAAAAACTTAGGAAAACTATTTACTGAAGAGTGTATGGGAAAACCAGCATTTCAGACTCCAAAGAAATTAACATAAAATACCTACAATACTATGAAATTGTACTACAATTCATATGGTATCTATAATGATGTTTTATCGCTCAAGGTATTAATTCATATTTTATTATTCATTAAAGCAAAATATAAAAGGAAGACTTCGAATGCCTTAGTTAAGCATGCAATTAGCATTCAATAAAACAAAGGCAGTGAGACAAAAATGGTTTTTCCTTTAACAATTTTTCTCACAGAATAGCAAATGAAGAAATCAAACATAGTAAAGGTAATCCTTATAATCTCATGGAACTATTGGCTTAAATACAACTCGTTTTCGGAAAATAAACTATATTCATTTTAATCTTAGCAAGATTTGCATAAATCACTTTAACAGTGGTTATTCCTATGGTTTCAAAATTGCCAAATCCTTGACTCCTGACACGTTTTTGCATCTAAAAGGATGACAGTGTTGTCAGGCAATACACAGACAAAGGTATAAAATAAACTAACAACATAGTAGTCAACAGATGCATACATTTCACTAACACATACTTGCATTCTTCTCTTTTGGCTGAACTTTCTTTAACCTTGGCAATATTGTTTTTATTCTATTTCACATTAAATAGTTATTCTATAGTTAAAAATAGATAAGAAACAAAACAATCTAACTTTTAAAAGTTCTGCTTCTCTATTCCAAAGTCAAAGTTTCTTTCTAAACTAAATTCAGACTTCAGAATGTAGGTGGAATAAGCTTAAAAACAGTCAATTCTCATTATCCACAAATTAAGGTTATTTGCAAATCTGTCTCCTCGCTAAAAGTGATTTGTAACCCCCAAATCCATACTCATGGAGCTTCTCCTGCTGTTTGTGGACATGTGGCAAACAGTTCCAGTCAATGGTCATGCAAATTTCTAGTTAAGGTCAAACAAGGTGACACTGGACCTTTCTGCTTTAGTTTTCATACACAGATGACCAGAGGATGGAGATAGTAGGAGGCAGGACAGAAGTACAAATATTCAAGAAGCTTCAGCTCTGAGACCAGGTGGACAGGGTTTGAAACAATTTGCTGGCACCTGTTAGTGGGTCAGCCTCATGCAAGTTAAACACTTCTAAACCTCATTTTCTCTGTGTGAAGAAAATAGAATCTACCAGGATAGCTTATTTTTAGGATTTACAGTTACAATCTATGTGATTACATAGACTTCTTCTAGAGTAATATCCTTCAGTCAGTATCACAATTTTGTAGAACATAATGACCACAAATAATGAGAATCCGCTGTATTTAATCAAGTACATATTTATTCAATTTTCCTGCACATAGCCTAGTAACACATAAGAGAATAGTATAACTGTGAATAACATAAGTTATATATAATATCAATATTTTAAAGAAATGAAAACTGTTGTACGTTATATAACAATTTTAGTTGAAAACTCATTTCTCAGAATTCTCAGATAATTATGAGTATAAAATATATTCATACTTACCCACTGTTCTTGTGTTTAATGAGTTGTCCAGATTCAGTTAATTGAGATGGCAAAGAGATAAATGTTGAGGATTCTACCAATGTGACACTAAATGGGAAAAAAAAAGGCTTATTTTGAATTCTATTGTAACAAAATTCAAATGACCACAAAACATTCTTTAAAAATTTTCCCTCATTCATAAAATATAATTAGAATCAGAATAAATTATAGTTCAAAAAATCCACATGTTCTCATTTTGCATCTCAAAGCATATATATTAAAAAAAGGGAAAGATCAGGGCACATGACTGTCTCGGTTGGTAGAGCACAAACTCTTGATCTCAGGGCTGTAAGTTTGAGCCCCACACTGGGTGTAGAGATCACTTTTAAAAAATGGAAAAATCTGGAATTGAAATATGTAAAAAAGAAAAGCCTTTTATATGGAAAGGCAATACTTAATTCTCAAAGCAAGGAAATTTGTAACACAAATGACTGCCCAAATGATACTCCAGAAACAAAATGGAATCACATACTGGTCTCAATGTATTGTCAGAGCTGTACACATTTCATAATTTCTAATCTTATTTCCAAAAAAGAGAAATGTTTCTTTCAGGACTGGACATGAGATGAGGATACCTAGTTAATCAGTGCATTAGTAATTATGCTATCTTTGGGAATTACATAGCAATTCAGTCCTCCTTATAAGATAATGCTCATTCATTCAAGAAACAATTATGGAGACTCTATTATATGTTAGATATGGGACCAGATGCTGGTTATACAAGCATGAATCCGTTATCCTCTCTGCCTTAGGTTGCCCATATTATAGTGGAGGATAGGGTGGAAATGATCCTCTTGCTGTGGGTGAAAGATATCAACAGCAGAGTTCTATCTGCAGAGTTGAAGAGAATGTGCATAATATTAAGAGCAGATTTATTCAAACTGGATTCTGTAGGGGCCAACTATAGGCTACATGAAGATGAACCACTTTGGTGCGAAGATTATTATGAGTCAAAAGCAATCAAAACCCAGCAGATTTATGCTAAGCTGTTACCTGCCTCTCAACTTACTAAATTTACATAGGAAAAGAGATCCTATGCCAGGAAAAGAGCTATTAACAGAGATTCCTCTTTATCTAAGAAATTTATCTGAATAGGACAATCTTTGTTTTCCAGACATTTCCTCTCACCTTCTGGCTAAAGGTCTTCTTCCCCTTTGTATCCTCACACCTCTATCCTTCTCCTTAGTTCATTTTAGCCTCTTGTTGCCTCACTCTCTTTGCAATTTCGTGAGTGTGTGAATTCTCCTTATGTAAGAAACTAAGTATGATTTTTTCCTGTTACTCTGTCTCATACCAATTTGATTCTTAGTTCAGGGTCTTGAAAAGCAGAAAAAAATTCCTCCTTCCCAACAATTCATTAAAATAAATCTTTACTATGTCACAGTTATCTCATAATATGAGCTTTACAATAAAAATAGATCAATAATAAAATTAATCAAATGTTTTAGTATTGAAACACAAACACACAAACAACTGCATACAAAAACAATTAAAACATTCATACATTCTAATGTTTCAATGTTGAAGGGGTTCAGGACAGCCCCCATTCCCAGAATGTGCCTCTTTGGCATGCAGATTATTTTAAGCTTAATACAATTAAAACCTTCTGGACGCAAAAGAAACTTTTGCCCCTCCCTTAACTATACAGAAGACTCTAAATTGGGGGTCTTTCCCCTGAATAAGCTTTATTAGCAGAAATAAATTCTACCCGAGTGACCCAAATGTATGGCAGGGCAAACATCTAATCACCAAACATCTGCTCTTTTTATTGTCCCATGAGGTGCATTCCTTTCCTTTAAAATCCCAGACCCCTGTCCACTTCTCCTTAGCTCGGGATGACATATATACCTCATTTTGACTGTCCTTGGAATTTCCAAGTCTGGGTGGATTCCCCAACCTTACACTATCAAATTTGATTTTCTCCTGTTAATCTGTTTCATGTCAATGTGATACTTAGTCCAGCTAGAAGGACTCTCACAGGGAACCAGAATTCTTGCTCAATGACAATGTTAGCATCACTTTCTGTCCTTTTATTTTAGGTTGGTAGTTCTGAGAGTTTCATTTAAGGGTTATAAGGAATTACATCCATATTAAATACTAAACATTTTTTAAAGATACAAAATTAACTGTAGTAAAATGTTAACTATGAACTGTATAAGACATGTATCAGACTACCAGACTAGCTTATATCATTTTAAAGTTATAGTTAAGCAAAAGTAGGAAGAATTCCTCTCAAGAGAGTAATTTTAATTTAAATTAAGGCACTAAATTCTCATTTAAACCTCATTAAATTATGAGACAGAAAAAAATGTACAATGTTTCTTTATATTTCTATAAATCCAAGGTGAATCATAAGGGCAATTTATTTTGGTCATAATTTGTTCTGGCTAAAAAACAGTCTCAAGGATAACACAATTTTACACACAAATAAAAAGACTAAACCAGTAAAATAAATATTAGATTTTTCATACAGTGTGCATGTGTCATTTTGGGATAAAATAGCATTTGAAAAGTCCCTCTTAATTACAGTGAAGATGCCCTCCTTAAAATAGAAATATTAACTGTAAAATGAAATACAAACTGTCATTAAAATGGAAAAAAAACCCTATTTGATTAGTGCAGCTTCTGAATGGCAGTCCCCACACTTCAATGTGTATTACGATCATCTGCAGTATTTGTTCAAAATACAGATTCCCAAGCTTCTACGTGCATGAATTAGGACTTCATCAAGTCTGGCATGGGTTCAAGAAACTTCCATTTAAAACAAGCTCTCCAGATGCTTTTTAAACAGCTTATCTATGGATTAAACTTTGAGCAATCTTGATTTAGACCTGCAGTGCTCTAACATTAATGTAAAAACAAATCCTCTGGCAATGTGGTTAAATGCAGATTCTGACTCCCATGGGTTGGAGTGGGCCTGTGATTCTATTTGTCCAAACTCCCAGGTGATGTTGATATTGCTGATTCAAGGATCATAATTTGAGAAGCAAGAGTCTGATCTAAAACAAAAACCATTTCTCAACTAATAAAACCAGGCTACCAGAAAAACAAAGGCAAGGAATGGCAGAGTTAGAACCACCATATATTTACTCCTCTATAAAAGCAACAAAAGCACTGGAAAAGATGGTAAAAATTAACTTTTTCAGAACTCTGGTAAATTAATGAAAGGCTTGCAACAATCTGAGTAGTGTTTATTCAAGAAAAACTGCCACACCTTAGTAAGAACAGCACTGTTTGTGGCCTTGTAACTTTCACGTTGTAACTCCCATGTTCCTCGCCACTGCTTAGCAGTAGGCTTAAAAACCATCAGCCTTGACACCAACGTAGTTGTAAAAACTGGCAGGCAGTAACATAAGGGGACAGACTGAGATTTGAGCTCTTTGAAAAAAGTTCCACCCGTGAGCATTGCTACTTTTTTATCTGTCTCACAACTCGCTGGAAAAAATCCGTTGGCAAGGTGATGTCTTTACTGACCTGACTCAAAGGAAGACGGCAATACTCAGGATGTTTGTTGAAAACAATCAGTAGCAATTGTACCTGAGGTTCCTACAGCAGTTGGATCAAACAAGTGTTTGCCCAAACAACAGAGGAAGATCTGAGGAACAAGATCTGGTTGAAGCAGCTTGCTAAATCCCCAGAGTACATGAAAGATCTTCTATGTCTATGGGAGATAATGATGTCCCACCAAATACTAATAAAGAAAGAAATTTTTTTAAAAGAGCCAATTATAAATTTTGTACTTAGAGAGTACGATACCTGAAATAAAAATCATTAGAGGAACTCAAGAGCAGGTTTGCAGTGGCACAAGAAAGAACCAGTATACCTGAAAATGGGCCAGATAAAATGATTATTTCTAAAGAATAAAAAGAGAAAACAATGAAGAAAAATTAAACGGTCACAGAAAACTGTAAACACCATCAAGGATAAACATAAGCCTAATCAGAATGCTGAAAAGATAGGAAAGAGGCAGAAAGAAAACGTGAAGAGATAAATGATGAAAAATTCCATTCCCAAATTTGATGAGAAACATTACTTTACATATCCAAGAAGCATAAAATTTTTTTTCAGGATAAATCCAAAGCAATCCAAAACTAGAAAATAATAGTCAAATGGTTCATGAGCCAAGACTTGGTAAGCAGCAAGACAAAACTAACTCAACACCTACGTTGTTCCTCAGTAAAATTAACGGTGAATTCCCATCTGAAACCCTTTAGGACAGAAGGTAATGGGGTGATGGAGTCAGTGAGTTGAAAGAAGACTGCCAATAAAGAATAGTATATACAGGGGTGCCTAGGGGGCTCTGTCAGTTAAGCGTCCAACTTTGGCTCAGGTCGTGATCTCACAGTTCGTGAGTTCGAGCTCCGCATTGGGCTCTGTGCTGAGAGCTCGGGGCCTAGAGTCTGTTCAGATTCTGTGTCTCCTTCTCTCTCTGCCCCTCTCCTGCTTGTGCTCTGTCTCTCTCTCTCTCTCAAAAATAAAATAAAACATTAAGAAAAAAAGAATAGAATATACAGGAAAACTGTCCTAAAATGAAGGAATAAATAATAAACAAAAACTGAAAAAATTAATTGCTAGCATATGTGCCCTATAAGAAATACTAATGGGAGTCCTTCAGGCTGAAATAAAAGGACACTAGAAATTAACTCAAAAACACATGAAATAAAAAACACCAGCATAGGTAACTACATAGCTATATGTATAAAACAAACTAACTAAAACTGTATTTTCTTTGCAAACTTTTACATTTTGCTTTCTGATTTAAATGAAAGGAGTGTGAAACAATAAATAAAACAGTTTTATAGGCTTGTAATGTGTAAAGATGTAATAGGTCTAACACTAATAGCACTAAAAGGGGGTACGAAAAGGCGATATACTGCAGCAAAGTTTCTGAATTATATTGAAATTAAGTTGGTATTGATTTGAACTACATTATTTTTTTTTAAGTTTATTTATTCATTTTGAGAGAGAGAGAACACAAGCAGACAAGGCACTGTCAAAGCAGGACTCAAACTCATGAACCATGAGATCACAACCTGAGCTGAAATCAAGAGTCAGACGCTTAACTAACTAAGCCACCCAGGTGCCCTGCAAAGATTTTTGTTTTAAGTTTATTAATTTATTTTGAGAAAGAGAGAGAGTGCATTCAGGTGCATGCGAGTAGGAGAAGGGATGGGGGGGTGGGGTGGGGGGGAGAGGGGGAGAGAGAATCCCAAGCAGGCTTCATGCTGTCAGCACAAACCAGATGCAGGGCTCAATCTCACAAACCACAAGATCATGACCTGAGCCAAGATCAAGAGTTGGATGCTCAACTGACTGAGCTACACCATGCTACATTATTTTGAATTAGGATGCTAATTATAATCTTCAGGGTAAACTAAGAAAATAAGATACAGTAGAAGACAGAAGGAGGAATAAAAACTTTACACAAAAATAAATATATACTACAAAACCAAGAAGTAATGGAGAAAGGAAGGAACAAAGACATAAGACATAGAAAATAGGTACCAAAATGGCAGATATAAATCCTACTGTATCAGAGATTACATTAACTTTGTTTATTTATTTATGTTTTAATGTTTATTTATTTTTGAGAGAGAGAGAGAGAAAGAGAAAACACAAGTGGAGGAGAGGTAAAGACAGAGGAGACACAGCATCCGAAGCAGGTTCCAGGCTCTCAGCTGTCAGCACAAAGCCTGATGCAGGGCTTGAACTCACTGAGATTATGACCTGAGCCAAAGTCAGGACGCTTAACCAACTGAGCCACCCAGATGCCCCAAGATTACATTAACTTTAAATAGATTCAACACTCCAATCAAAATGCAGAGGTTGACAAAATGGATAAAAACAGATTAGAAAACTGATAAACATTAGTTCAAAGATACAAACAGATTGGGAGCAAAACATTTAAGAAGACATACCATGCAAACAGCAACAGAGACCGGGAGTGTCCATAGTAATAATGGGCCAAATAGAACTGAAAGCAAACATTGTTTGAGCATGACACCATGACAGCTCCACAGACCCACTCCCCAGGAAAATGAGTAAAACTTGTAAAAATCAACTGTAATAATTCTCTAGAAATTATCCTTAAGGGAATATAGTAAATGAAGAAAAATCTATTCAACAATATTTACTGCATTCAGTAAGAAAGGCTATAATTTGTGAACCAAAACCCCTCACTCCCTCTTCCTCCCCCACTCAGTAACACGGAAACCCTACTCCTCACTGGCACAGCTAAGAATACAAGGCTTTCAACTTACCCAGCTCCCAGTTGGAGAACTATAGTTTTCTGGGAGGTGTAGGATATCAACATTTTTCATCCTGCCCCCAGTACACACTGCTAAGTTCTGGGCAAGTGCAGCTGAGAGGAGTTGGGGGTATCCCTCTTCTGACCAGTCACAGGACAGAGACTCTACATAGGTGTGAAACTGTCCTCACCGTAGCTTACAAAGTGCTTGTCTGGTGCTGGCAGAAGCAAAATAAGAAGACCTAAAGCTGTTGTCCCTATCTCACCTAGCACTTAGCACCTCATGCACGGGCGGTATTCGGGGAAAGTGCAACACCATCCCCACTGCCAGCTACAGGGCCATGGTTTAGAGATTTTGCCTGGAAGAAGAAGATGGCCTTAAAACAGACAGTTCTTAATGTCTTCCGAAAGGAACTGATAACTAACTTCATTTTCAATAAAGTATGAAGAAGGTTAAGACCAGGGAGGCTCTTAAAAATAGTACAGGTTGAAGTAAAGGGCAATTGGGAGTAGACTGGTAGATTCAATGGAGACACAGGCTAAACTGCCTGCCTGCTACTTTGCTAGTAAACAACAGGGGAAAGGGACAGCTGGGAGGAGCCCTTGTGAGGACAGAATAAATCTTAATTAAACACTTACTTAAGAAACTATTACTTCAAAGGAGCCTAGATTTGATTGAATTTATCTTAGGAGCAATTTATGCCTCCTATTATAGAACTGGAATTAGCAAAATCTAATATATGGGTGTGGAGGCAAAAGGAGATAGTCAAAAGGAATCCTGCCAAAGCCACTGTCATCCCAGATTGACTGTGGGCATTCCCAAGGCTATGTCCCCCGCGAATTAACATCAGAGGCTTCATACTTTGTGTGTGGAGATTTTCTGGGGAGGATGCAGATATTACTAAAATAAGATGGTCAGTGAGTTAAGAAGTTAACCAACACCATTAACAATCTCATGGGAGATGGGACCGGTATTCAGCTGCTAGAATATATCTTTTAAAATGTTTAGTTTTCAACATAAAAATGATGAGACGTGAAAAGAAGTGGGCAAGAGAAACCGCATGTAAACGTAACCAGCTGTCAGATTTAACAGAACATTAATTCAAGACTGCCATTATAAATGTCTTCAAAAACTTAAGTATGGCCAAAGAAGTAAAGGAACATATGATGACAACGCAACAGCAAATAGAGAATATTAAAAAAAGAGACTGAAATAAAAGAACAAAATAATTCTGGAGATGGAAACTGCAACAACAAATATAAAAAAAAAAATCACTAGAGCAGCTCGATGGTAGATCTAAACTGGCAGAAAAATAAAAAAGGATTAACAAACTGAAGACCGATAGAGATTAGTCAATCTGAAGAACACACAGAAAATAGAATAAGGAAAAAATAAACAGAGTCTAATACATATCTGGCTCACCATTAAAAAAGCACCAACACAGATGTAATGCAATTACCAGAAGGAGAGGACAAAGAGAAAGGAAAAGAAAGACTGTTTGAAAAATGAGGTGGGTGAGAGTGAAGCTGGACTGGGGCAGGGGAGTTATTCCAAAAGGTAATGTGAACACAAAGGAACAAATAGAAACAAAAAAAAAAAAAAAAAAAAAAAAGGCTAATATAATGAAAATTATAAATGTATCCATTCGGTTATGGGCTGAATTTTGTCCTCCCTCACATTTCATATGTTAAAGCCCTAACGCCCAGTACTCTCACAATGTGACTGTATTTGGAAACAGGACCTTTAAAATGTGATTAAGTTAAAATGGGGCCATTAGAGTGAGCCCTAATTCATTCTGGCTAGTGTTCTTCTAAGAGGAAATGTGGACACACAGAGACTCCAGGGATGTGCACACGCAGAGAAGAGATGACGTGAGGGCACAGCAAGAAGCTGGCTATCCTCAAACCAAGGGGAGAGGCCTCAGAGAAACCCAATCTGCCAATACCGTGATCTTGGACTTTTAGCCTCCAGAGCTGTGAGGAAATAAGTTTCTATTGTTTAAACCACCCAGTCTGTGGTATTTTGTTATGGGAGCACTAGCAAACTAATACACTGTCCTTCTCTCAGCTTTCTTCAGATCATAAAAATTACGCCAAAATTAAAAAAAAAGAAATACCGAAAAATGTTATGTAACATTACCGATTATTGCAACACCACTATGTCTGACAAAAACACCACAAAATAGGGGGAAATGGAATAGAGCTATATAAGAGTAACAAAAATGAAAAGGTGGGGCCCCTGAGTGGCTTAGTTGGTTTAGCGTTTGACTCTTGATTTTGGCTCAGGTCATGATCAGGTTGGTGGGTTTGAGGCCTGAATCAGGCTCCATGGCAACAGTGCAGAGCCTGCTTGAGATTCTCAATCTCTCAATCTTCTTCTCTGCCCCTCCTCCACTCACATGCATGCTCACTCTCTCTCAAAAATGAATAAATTTTAAAAAAATAAATGAAAAGGCAGCCTACTAAAAAGGAAGAAAATCCTGCAACATGTGACAACATGGATGAAACTTGGAGACATTATGTTATGTGAAATAAGCCAGTCTCAGAAGGACAAATCCTTTATGATTCCATTTATATGAGGTGTCTAAAGTGGTCAAACTCAAAAAGTAAAGAATAGAATGGTGGTTGCTAGGATTTGGGACTAGGATGAAAAGGAGAAGTGTTATATAAAGTTTCAGTGATGCAAGATGAATAAGTACTAGAGATGTGATATACAATAGACTTAATAACACTGCACTGTGTGCTAAGAGGGTAAGTCTCATGTCATGTCAAGTATGCTTACCACCAAAAAAAAAAAAGAGAGAGAAATTAACACAAGGAAACTTTTGAAAACGATGATGGATATGTTTATTACCTTAATTGTGGTGATAGTATTATGGCTGTATGCATGTGTCCAAAATCATCAAATTGCATACAGTAAACATATGCAGGGTTTTTTTTCTGTTGTTTATCAATCCTACCTTAACAAAGATAAACAATAGAGAATATCAAGGAAGCCAGAAAAAAGGTTCTTTGAAAAGATCAATAACACTGATAAGACTGATGTAGACTGATTAAGAATAAAGGAAAGAAGATAAAATTATTAAAATAAGGAATGGAAGAAGGGCCATCACCATTGACTTTCTAGGAAAAAAAGGATTATAAGAAAATATTATATAAACTTCTATGCCAACAAACTGATTACTTGGAGGAAATGCACAAATTCCTAGAATGGCACAAACTATCAAAACTGATTTAAGGAGAAATAGAATATGTAATTAGGCCCATAACAAATAAAGCAGTAGAACTAGCAATGAAATAAACTTCCCACAAAGCAAAGCTCGGACCCAGATGGCATTAGTTGTGAGTTCTACCGAAGATTAAAAAAATTAATACCAATCCTTCAAAAACTCTTCCAAAAAATAGAATAGAAAGGATCATTTTCCAAATCATTCTCAGAAGCTAATACTAATGCCACAAAAAACAAAGTCATCACTAGAAAAGGGAATTACACCATTACATCCTACGATTATAAATGTAATATCTTCAACAAAATACTAGCAAATCAAATCTTACAACATGTAAAATCATTATATAGCAAGAAATAGTTGCATTCTGCAAAGGAGGAATTTGAGAACTACTAATCTGGTAGACAGAGACGTGGGTAAATCCTGTCTCTGTTAAATCTAGGCCGGGTTGCCATTTTGGTTAAAAGTAATGTTAAATTTTGAGTAAAAATGATCAAATCTGGTCACTAGAGTGCATGTAATTTGGGAGGAAAACATGGACATTTTTATTTTATTGTAAAGTACGTTTCACATTCAACTGTTAATAATTAAATTCTGGTTTTTTAACTTAACATATATTACTCAGCGATCAAAAAGAATGAAATCTTACCATCTGCAACAATGTGGATGGAAACTAGAGTGTTCTATGCTAAGCAAGATAAGTCAGAGAAAGACAAATATCATATGATTTCACTCATATGTGGAATTTAACAAACAAAACAGATGAACATAAGGGGAAGGGAAGGCAAACTAAAACAAAAACACAGAGAGAGAAACCATAAGAGAATCTTAAATACAGAGAACAAATTGAGGGTTGCTGGAGGGGTATTGGGTGGGAGCATGGGCTAAATGGGTGATGGGCATTAAGGAGGGCACTTGTTGGGATGAGCACTGGGTGTTATAGGCAAGTGATGAATCACTAAATTCTACTCCTGAAATCATTAGTATACTATATGTTAACTAACCTAGATTTAAATAAAAATTTTTAAAAAGTGTAACATTAAAAACTAGGTCACTTACTGTGATGTTTATAATAATAATAAAGACTACATAAGAATTAATTGGCAGTTAAATTTCCTTTCTTTTCTATTGCATTATTTTTAAATTTTAAAATACATGCCTACTGTAAAATATTGATCTTAGAAATTTTGTAACTGGTTTTAAAAGTTTGAGTTAATGGGGTACATGGGTGGCTCAACTGGTTAAGCATCTGACTTTGGCTCAGGTCATGATCTCATGGTTTGCGAGTTTCAGCCCTGCATGGGGCTCTCTGCTATCAGCACAGAGCCTGCTTTGGATCCTCTGTCCCTTTCTCTCTCTCTGCCCCTATCTCCACTCGTGGACATGGGCAGGCTTTCTCTAAAATAAACAAATATTTAAAAGAAAAAGTTTGAGTTTATATGTCCGTTGCCTAAGTCTGAGGGCCACATTCATATAAAGGAGAAAGGAGTCAAAATTCTCCAATTAACAATCTTGTCTTTTACCAGACAAACCATGCACTTCTCATAAGAAGCAACTATTTTAACTCAATCTGAGATAAACCATAGAGTAATAATAAAATATGATTTTTTGAAAAACATACAACTATAATCATCTAGCAACTCCTAGAACTTTGAGATTTCCTTTCAGTGCTACCACTAGAATGTAAGACTAATTATGTTTAATCTTGATGTCTTATGCAGAACAGTCAGTCATTTGGTTCATATAAGGGCATATTTTAATACTGGATTAATGCTATATATTCTGACATTTTTCTATTCCTTGTATTCTGATATAACACTTTAATAAAAGTACAGTAAATAAAACTCTCCCTCACATGAACACAGGAACCATAAATTCACCAATAACTGTTTTTTTATTTAAGTTTATTTATTTCTTTTGAGAGAGAGGGCATGAGCAGGGGAGAGGGAAAGAATCCCAAGCAGGCTCCACAATGCCAGTGCAGAGTCTCACACAGGGTTCGATCTTACAACCCTGAGATCATAACCTGAGCCAAAATCAAGAGTGGGATGCTTACTCGACTGGGCCACCACCCAGGTGCCCCTCACCAATAACTGTTTTAACAACAACAAAAATTGTTTTGTAAACAACAAATGATTATTAACAAGAAATTACCAAAAGTCTTCATATATAGTGATTTTAAAAACTGGAATTTATCAAATACTAAAATAATAAGCATACATACAACTTCTAGTGTCAACACAAGTACTGTTGATGATTTGATTTCTAAAGGTGATGGAAACAGTGCACAATTGAAGCAGTACAGAGGTATCATTGACCATCTTGTCCCTCAATATGTAAGTTCATAAAGATATTTGTCTATTGTGACCTTAAATAATACTTAAGCATTTTATTGTCTTTTCATCTCAAATTTGTGTTGTTGTAATTGTTGTTATTAAATCTCCAAATGCGTAAATGCATGGTTAACGTGCAATTTTAATTAATCGTGATGCCTTAAGTAAAAATTCATTTTCTGTTTGAATCAATATTTCACTTTTTGAAAGCAACAGATGTAATAAGATTAGGAATAAAAAAAGCCTATTAATTATAACTTTTTAAAGTAATCTCTATACCCAATGTGGGGTTCGAACTTACAACCCTGGGATCAAGGGTCACATGCTCTACTGACTGAGCAAGTCAGGCGCACCATAATTATAAATTTAAAAAAATTAAAATAGTACATCTCAGCACACAGAAAGCTCATAAACAAAATTCATAAATTTGATATGATCAATCTTTTAGCTTTATATAGATCAAACAGCATGTCAAGAAAAATTGATTTATCTTCATTATTTATTCTGTTTTATATGATGGTGCTCATAAATTTACTATGTAACATAATATTTATTGTGTAATAGGTGTAATATCAACACAAAGTTTCTCCTCAAATGGTTCATAGTGAAAAGAATTACTTATTTCCCCTTAAGCTTGAACATGACTAATGGCAAAGAAATTATATGAAAAGAATAACTTACCTGAAGTCCCCAGCAGAATGGAAGGGATTTTTAACCTTTACAGTGATTTCTTTCCATGTGTAACATGGGGATTTACAATTTATAACTTCCTAAAGTAAAAAAAAAAAAAATTCTATATGAAAATAACAAAAGAGTACTATGAATTGCCATATATAAACTTAAAGTATTTAAAAAACAGCCTGTTTAAATATTACAGTGATATTAATTTATATAATTCCCCTTGTCCCACAAATATTGTACTACTAAAATCTGGGTGGGAAAGAACAAAAATAGATTGATTTCACGACATTAATGATCCATAATACTTTGCTAACAAGTGAATTATTTGTCACAATAGTGTGTCCTGAATTGAGTTCTTTAAAATTGATTTCCTTAATGACTGAGAATGGTTTCACATCTGCAAGTTAATCAATCACATACATGCCTAATATACATGACATAAAGAAGAGGCAGAGCATATGTGCACACATAGAGCTCTGTGAGTATAAACACATGCTTGTGTTTATAATGTAGTGGCTACGATGACATATTTGTACTATAATAAAAGTACAGGGGCACCTGGGTGGCTCAGTGAGTTGGGTATCCAACTTCGGCTCAGGTCATGATCTCACAGTTTGAGTTCGAGCCCCATGTCGGGCTCTGTGCTGACAGCTCAGAGCCTGGAGCCTGCTTCAGATTCTGTGTCTCCCTCTCTCTCTTCCCCTCCCCCACTCATGTTCTGTCTTTCTCTCTCAAAAATAAGTAAACAGTAAAAAAAAAAAAAAAAAAAAAAAGCACAAATATAAAACTAAAACCTCAAACTACCCGAAGGACTTCCACAGAAAATAAGATTCTAGGAATTCTATATTTTTAGATCGGTCATGTTATTATCTTATTTTATTTCTCCATTATTATCCAATCCACACCCTGGTTTACTAAAATCATGAGTAGCCAGATGGAGAAGGAAACAGAGAGCCCACATGAGCTTCATAGTATAGATTTGATCCATGGGACATTCAAGATAAATTGATAAATGTTCCTATCAGAGAAGAGAAACATTTTCTTTACTGCATAAACCACCAACACTTAATTCAAACAAAAACATAGACAAAAGCCCAGGGATTTCTTACCTTAAAATCACAAGTCTTCAGGGAAGAAGGGGATGTAAAGTTGGTACATGTACAGTGAATGACTCCATCATGAAAAGAACAAATATAATCCTAAAAATCTGACCTTAAAGTAACACTCAATACAAGTCCATTCAAATTCCCTTATAAAATTGGAGAATTATTTCCAGAGAAAGAGTATCAAAGCAAGAATATCAGAGACACAGAAGCCAAGAATTGTGCATATGTAAGTATGTGCACATGTATGTCTATACACACACCATCTCAAAGAACAGGTGCTATATAGAGATAAAACTTGGAGGAATAGCTGTGCTTGGGACACTCCATGGCCTGCGAAGAGAAGCAGACATGTAAAATAGGGAAAATTTACTTACAATGGCCTTAAAGTTGAGGACTTCACCCTTAAGAGCAAAAGTCATTGTAGTGCCTCCTATCCCATGCTTAGGTTTTGAAATCAATAACAGTGAAGCTTCAGCAGGATGAAGGAAGCGACTGGTGAATTTCACAGTGATACTGATTTCGTTTCTATTGAGAAAAGATAAAGGGGAAATATTTTACTGAAAAAAAACGCTGCAAGCATCTCTTCAGCATAGATGATGTGCCCAGTGTCTACATCCTGCAATATACTCACTTCTACAATAAAATTAAAGACTGCTGCAGATCTCAGCAAGCCTACAGTACAGTTATTGTCATCAGTTAAAACACCTTGATCCAATCTGTAAAATCTACAGTTACCTTCAAATGTATGTACAATCTACCAAATAGTGGATTTCCAGTTAGCCACAGGAAATCGTGTATATACTTTTATGTGAAATTCTTAGGACATTTCTGTGCTACTGTTTAGGTAAACTCTTAGTCATATCACTGGTTTTTTTGTCACATGGAGGAAAAAAAATGAGAAAGACTAAGAATTCAAAAAATACTTAAAGCCATGGTTGAAAATAAAATTTAAATCTGGAATCAAAATAATGGTATGTAAGTAGCAGGATTTTTATTTGAGAGGAACACATAAATAAAAGAAGGAATATAGAAAGCCATGTCTGTCTCCCTTAAACTTCAACTTTCTAGTCTAGAACACAGTAAAATGGTAAGGAGTCTGTGGACTTGGGGGAGATTCCACTTACTAGTGTGTCGGGGAATGAATACACTATGGCATCCTGGCAACCTAGCATGCCAACACATGAGCCACATATACAAGGCTTAGCTTCAGTGAATAAAAGTCTTGGCAGAAAGCCTGTGATCCTCTGGTAGTAGAAGAACATGGAGGCAGGTGAAGAGCTGCTACAAGAACCTTTTTCACTTGCCTCCCTACTGCCCTGGAGAGGGTGTCATCAGTTTCTCACTGCCCCCTAGATTCTGATGCGATATAAAGGTTGCTACCTAGCTCCCTTCAGGGTAGAGTTACAGGCTATAAAACTGCTTAGGTGCAGCATGAAATTGGCTGTCAGCAACATGGTGTCCTACTACATATGATGCATTCATCAACAAAAGCCCTTTTGATATGGTATGACCCTGCACAAGGGACATGGGTATCTAGCCCTTTTAATTTGTTTTCACTGTTTATATAACTAATGAAATCCTCATATAAAACAAATGGGCTAAGTGTTTCATAACTGGCTAAATCTTGCAGCCTGGCCTAGCCTTGCCACAAATGTGGGTGAAAAATTGTGGGGAAATTTTACCTTGGCTTTTGCTCTGGCTGTGAGCATAGTTATCACAATTATTCCTTTTACAAACTATCACCTAATGCCTTCTCTAGAATACCCTTATTTGGAAGTGGAGATGGGAATAGATTCTCTCAGTGTTCAACTTTGACTTAACTTCCCCCAAATCCTTGTGGAATTACTGTTCAATGGGTAAGTCTAGGGAGCATCAAAAAGTAAAATGAATTAAAGATTTTCAAAATCAATAGAAATACTCTTAAAACTGCTTTTTATGAAAAATTACAACTCACATGTAGCACGAGTGGGGATGGTTTTTACTCAGGTATGTCATCACTAAATGTCCTCAACTTATACAAAGGACATTTTGTTGGCCATTATGAAAAGCTCATGGACTTGAATTTAATTAAGTAGAAAGAATATTTGAACTTGAGATCTCTTTCAGGGTGTATAGGCTCAAACTCTGTGTTAGGATACCTATGAGTGACTTATGATTTTTTTTAGATATTCTAAAATTCATCATTAGATCAAGCCATTCATTCATTCATTCATTCATTCATTCAGTTGATACTTATAAAGAATTTATAATGTTCCAAGCACTGTTTTAGGTTTTGGGATACAGTAATTAGAAAAAAAAAAACCCACACTATTCCTGATATCCTGGATCTTACATTCTATAGGACAAGCAGAATATTAATTATGTTGTCACAAAATAAATGTGAAAATTACAAATGTATGTATGTGCTAGGAAGTGCTATGAGAACATATAATAGGGAGTGTGGTATAGTCTGAAGGGTGAGAGGGAGGGATATGTTAGGTGGGATATAAAGGATGAGAACAAGTTAGCTAGAATGAGCATGGGAGGAAAGAAAGCCTCAAGGCCTCTGGTATGAGGAATTATGATGTGTTTGAAGAACTCACCAAAGGCCAGTGGTGCTAAAGTTAGAGAGCAAGAGGGTTAGCGATACAAGATATATCCAGGAGCCAGCTCTGAAAGCCCACATGTTGACATATTCAATCTATATTTTAATGGTAATGGGAAGCTATGGGAATATTTTAAACAGAGGAGTGATATAAGCAAATTTGCATTTTAAAAAATTGTTGCCATTCTAAGAGGATGAATTGCAGATGAACCTTTTCATCTGGACTCTGATCTTTGGAGCAAACTTGGAGCAAAGAGCATACCCTTGCAACGCCCATGTCAGATTCCCCACTGGTGTTCCAGATATTACAAACAACTGACAAGGATCACCACCCACAGAACTCCACCCATGCTACTATGAGGGCTGCCTGAACGGCATGGTTTGAGATACCCATTTGGGGAGGAGAGATTGGGGTGTCACCATTTTTCTCCCCATCACCAACACAGTGGTGCTTCAGGGAACAGGTCAGTGGCAACCACTGGAGGTGGAAGCCATTTATGCCAAACCCCGCACCTCCATGCCTGGTAACTGCTTTATCCACCAGAGTGAGATTAACACTGACTGAACCAGAAGACCTCTCCTCCAGACCAGCACAGGCCCCAGTCCCAAGGCACCAACAAACAACTGTCGTGTGGTTTTGTATGTTATTCTGTTTTTGTTTTAATTATATATGTTTCGCTTTCCTTCTCTTTTCCCTTTCTTTTCTTTCTATTCTCCTCTTTTTTTCTTTCCCCATTGGAATTAGCCTCATACTTCCTGATTCAATTTTTGATCAATTAATATTACATAAATATTTTTTCTTTCTTTCCTTTTTTTTTTTTGTTTGTTTAATCAGGCAATTTACTTTATTTTTTTAAATACCTGTTCTGTACCTCTGTCTTCTTTATTTTCCTCTCTCTGTCTCAGTATTAAGTCTAATAGTTTCTTTTCTTCTCTACCTGGTCTTTTTTATTCCACCCTGTCATTTCTCTCTTGTATACGATAAGGCTTCTTCCCTGGCCACTTTTTCCTTCTTTCCAGAGTTACTTCAAAGAACAAATCACAGCATACCTGGGGGAAGGTCCAATCCACCAATACGAGCAGTGGGATAAAGCAACCAAAGATACAACAAGAGAGTCACACAACACACACCAAGAACACTTCCAGAAGTGCCAGGTCCTGGATAATGTGTAACCTTTTTTTTAATATAGCAGTATTCATAGGTACAGGACTCATAACAAGCTATTAAAACACATAAAAGACAGAAAACTAGCCAAAATAACAAAACAGAAGAATTCCCCTCAAAACAAATTCCAGGAAGAAAAGACAGCCAGAGAATTGCTCAAAACAGATATAAACAATGTATCTGAACAAGAACTTAGAATAACGATCATAAGGCTAACAGCTGGGCGTGTAAAGAAGATAGCGGAGAATCAACTGCTGCAGAGATCAAGGACCTAAGAAATGGTAATGATGAGTTAAGAAGTGCTGTAAGTGAGAGGCAAAATAAACTAGATGCACTGACAGCAAGGATAGGAGAAGCAGAGGAGAGAACAGGTGAAATAGAAGCTAAAATGATGGAAAATGATAAAGCTGAGAAAAAGAGGGAAAGGAAATTACTAGACCATGAGGGAAGAATTAGAGACCTAAGTGATTCAATGAAACAAAATAATATAGGTGTCATAGAAATTACAGAAGAAGGAGAGAGAAAGAGGCAGAAGGTTTATTTGAACAAATTATAGCTGAGAACTTCCTTTTGGGAAGGACACAGACATCCAAATCAAGAGAGCACAGAGAACTCCCGTCAAAATAAACAATAAAAACAAAAAAAACAGGTCAAAACCAGAACATATAATAGTGAAATTGGCAAAATGCAAAGATAAAGAGAGAATTCTGAAAGCAGCTAGAGACAAAAGGGCCTTAACAAACAAGGGTAGACACATAATGGTAGTAGCAGACCTGTCCACTGAAACTTGGCAGGCTAGAAAAGAATGGCAGGAAATATTCAATGTGCTGAATAGGAAAAATATATAGCGAAGAATCCTGTATCCACCAAGGCTGTCATTCAGAAGTTACAGGCTTTCCCAGACAAAAAAAAAAAAAAAAAATAGAAACTAAAGGAGTTCAAGACCACTAAACTAGACTTGCAGGAGATCCTGAGGCGGACTCTGTGAGTGGAAAGCAGCAAAGACTACAAAGGACCAGAGATATCGCCACACGCATGAAACCTACAGATAACACAATGACACTAAATCCGTAACTTTCAATAATCACTCTGAATGTAAATGAACTAAATGCCCCAATCAAAAGACATAGGGTATCAGAATGGATTAAAAAAAAAAAAAAAGCAAGATCCATCAATATGCTGCCTATAACAATCTCATTTTAGATCTGAGGACAACTGCAGATTGGAAGAAACGGGATAGGGACCATCTATCATACTACTGGATGTCAAATGAAAGCCGAAGTAGCTGAAGTAGGTTTAAAAACAAAGACAATAACAAAAGATGAAGAAGGGTATTATATCATGATTAAGGGGTCTATCCATCAAGAAGAGCTAAAAATTGTAAATGTTTATGCCCCCAATGTGGAAACCCACATATATACATCAATTCATTACACACATAACTAAATGCATAGATAACAATACTGTGATTGTAGGGGACTTTAATACTCCACTTATAGCAACGGACAGATCATCTATACAGAAAATCAACAAGGAAACCACAACTCTGAATGACACACTGGACCAAAAGGACTTGACAAATATATTCAGAACTTTTCATCCAAAAGCAGAATACACATTCTTCTCAAGTGTACATGGAATATTCTCCAAAATAGATCACATACTGGGTCACAAAACAGCCCTCCACAAATATAAAAGGAATGAGATCATACCACACATATTTTCAGATCATACTGCTTTGAAACTTGAAATCAACCACAAGAAAAAATTTGGAAAGCCTCCAAAAAAATGGAGGTTACAGAATATCCTACTAAAGAATGAATGGATCAACCAGGAAATTAAAGAAGAAATTAAAAAGTATATGGAAACAAATGAAAATGAAAACTTAACAGTCGAAACCCTTTGGGATGCAGCAAAGGCAGTCCTAAGAGGAAAATACATTGCAATCCAGACCTACCTCAAGAAGCAAAAAAGGTTCCAAATACAGAACCTAACCTTACACCTAAAGGAACTAGAAACACAGCATCAAAATACTCCAAGTCAGCAGAAGAGAAATAATAAAGATTGGAGCAGAAATAAACAATGTAGAACCCACTCCCCAAATAGTAAAACATATCAATGATTCTAAGACCTGGTTTGTTGGGAGAAAAATAAAATTGATAAACCCCTAGCCAGACTTCTCAAAAAGAAAAGAAAGAGGACCCAAGTAGATAAAAGCACAAATGAAAGAGGAGAGAGATCACAACAAATAGCATAGAAACACAAAGAATTCTTAGAGAATACTATGAAAAACTATATGCCAACAAACTGAGCAATATGGAAGAAATGGACAAATTCTTATACACCCACCAACCTACCAAAAGTCAAACAGTAAAAAATAGAAAATTTGAACAGACCCATAACCAGCAAAGAAATTGAATCAGTTATCAAAAATCTCCAAACAAAAAATAGTCCTGGCCAGAGGGTTCACAGGGGAATTCTACCAGACATTTAGAGCAGAGTTAATACTTATTCTTCTCAAGCTGTTCCAAAAAATAGAAATGGGAGGAAAGCTTCCAGACTCATTCTATGAAGTCAGCATAACCTTCATTCCCAAAGCAGAAAAAGATCCCACTAAAAAGGAGAATTACAGAACAATATTTCTGATGAACATGGCTTAAAAAATTCCCAACAAGAAACTAGCAAATCAAATTGAATTCTGTATTAGAATTATTCACCATGGCTCTTTCAGAAGATGGCAGTGTAGGAGGACACTGGGCCCACGGTGTCCTGCTGACCACTTAGATTCCACCCACATCTGCATAAATAACCCAGAAAACTGCCAGAATGGACTCTCCGAAGCCAAGCGTAGATGAGAGGCTAACAGAAGAGGACAGGAAGGGTGGAGAGGAGGTGTGCACTACACGGACTGGCGGGAGGGAGCCAGGGTGGTGGAGAGGCAGCCTGCCCGGCAAGGTGGAATCCCCTAGTTTGGCGTGCAAAAGCGGAGGCGCTGGACTGCTTGAGTTCTGACAGCCAGCGGGACTTAACATTTGGAATGTTATAAGTCGACAGCTCTGCTCCGAGAGCGGGAGGGCTAGAGGACAACGGGAAGGAGGGTTGTTGAGCCCCAGAGGACAGAGCTCAGCTTGGCGGGGAACAAAGGGGCTGGGAAGCACCATCTCCCTCGCCCATCCCCCAGCCAAAATCCCAAAGGGAAACGGTTCCCACCAGGGAACTTGCTTGCACCGTGCAAACACCCAACGCTGTGCTTCTGTGGATCCATCCCTCCAACAGGTCTACCTCCCACCCAGTGCCACAGGGTCCCTCCCTAAGCGGACCACTGAAGGCAAAGCGAGCTGAGTCTGCTCCTCCCACGCCTGTGCGCCTTGCGGATCCACCCCGGCTAATACGCCAGATCCCATGGAAGCAACACCACAAGCCTGGCAGTGTGCAAGTTGCCCAGACAGGGGCCACACCATTCCACAGTGAGTCCTGCCCCTGGGAGAGGAGAAGATAAGGTAACACCAGCCTGACTATGGCTCCAGTGGTGGGCTGGGGGCAGACATCAGGTCTGACTGTGGCACCGCCCATCAACTCAAGTTACTCCAGATAGCACAGAGGAAGAGCCCTGCAGTTCCGTGCCACTCCAGGTACTATCCAAAATGACGACACAGAAGAATTCCCCACAAAAGAAATTCCAGGAAGTAGTGACAGCTAATGAACTGATCAAAAACAATTTAAGCAATATAGCAGAAAATGAATTTAAAATAATAGTCATAAAATTAATCGCTGGGCTTGAAAAAAGTATAGAGGAGAGCAGAGAATCTATTACTACAGAGATCAAGGGACTAAGAAACAGTCAGGAGGAGCTAAAAACTACCATAAATACTATAAATGAGCTGCAAAATAAACTGGAGGCGATGACAGCTCGGATTGAAGAGGCAGAGGAGAGAACAGGTGAATTAGAAGATAAAATTAAGGAAAAAGAGGAAGCTGAGAAAAAGAGATAAAAAAATCCAGAAGTATGAGGGGAGAATTAGAGGACTAAGTGACACAATTAAAAGCAATAATCTATGCATAATTGGCATTCCAGAGGAGGAAGAGAGAGGGGAAGGTGCTGAAGGTGTACTAGAAGAAATCATAGCTGAGAACTTCCCTGATCTGGGGAAGGAAAAAGGCAATAAAATCCAAGAGGCACAGAGAACTCACTTCAGACGTAACTTCAATCGATCTTCTGCACTACATACCATAGTGAAACTGGCAATACAAAGATAAAGAGAGAATTCTGAAAGCAGCTAGGGATAAACATCTCTAACATAAAAAGGGAGACCGATAAGACTCATGACAGATCTATCTACTGAAACTTGGCAGGCCAGAAAGGAATGGCAGGAAATCCTCAATGTGATGAACAGAAAAAAAAATGCAGCCGAGAATCTTTTATCCAGAAAGTTTGTCATTTAGAATAGGAGAGATAAAGGTGTTCCCAAACAAAAACTGAAGGAATTCATCACCACTAAACCAGCCCTACAAGAGATCTTAAGGGGGATCCTGTGAGACAAAGTACCAGAGATATCACTGCAAGCATGAAACCTACAGACATCACAATGACTCTAAACCCATATCTTTCTATAATAACACTGAATGTAAATGGACTAAATGCTCCAACCAAAAGACAAAGGGCATCAGAATGGATAAAAAAAAAAAAACAAGACCCATCTATTTGCTGTCTACAAGAGACACATTTTAGACCTGAGGACACCTTCAGATTGAAAGTGAGGGGATGGAGAACTATCTATCATGCTACTGGAAGTCAAAAGAAAGCTGGAATAGCGATACTTATATCAGACAAACTAGACTTTCAATTAAAGGCTGTAACAAGAGAGGAAGAAGGGCATTATATAATAATTATAGGTCTATCCATCAGGAAGAGCTAAAAATTATAAATGTCTATGCGCCGAATACGGGAGCCCCCAAATATATAAAACAATTCATCACAAACATAAGCAACCTTGTTGATAAGAATGTGGTAACTGCAGGGGACTTTAATACTCCACTTGCAACAATGGATAGATCATAGAGACACAGGATCAATAAAGAAACAAGGGCCCTGAATGATACATTGGAACAGATGGACATGGAAGATATATCTAGAACTCTGCATCCCAAAGCAACAGAATATACTTTCTTCTCGAGTGCACATGGAACATTCTCCAAGATAGATCACATTCTGGGTCACAAAACAGCCCTTCATAAGTATACAGGAATTGAGATCATACTATGCATACTTTCAGACCACAATGCTATGAAGCTTGAAATGAACCACAGGAAAAAGTCTGGAAAACCTCCAAAAGCATGGAGGTTAAAGAATACCCTGCTAAAGAATGAATGGGTCAACCAGGCAATTAGAGAAATAATTAAAAAATATATGGAAACAAATGAAAATGAAAATACAACAATCCAAACGCTTTGGGATGCAGCGAAGGCAGTCCTGAGAGGAAAATACATTGCAATCCAGGCCTATCTCAAGAAACAAGAAAAATCCCAAATGCAAAATCTCACAGCACACCTAAAGGAAATAGAAGCAGAAGAGCAAAGACACTGCAGACCCAGGAGAAGAAGAGAAACACAAGGATCAGAGCAGAAATAAATAATATAGAATCAAAAAAAAAAAACTGTAGAGCAGATCAATGGAAACCAAGAGTTGGTTTTTTTGAAAAAAATAAACAAAACTGATAAACCTCTAGCCAGGCTTCTCAAAAAGAAAAGGGAGATGACCCAAAAAGATAAAATCAAGAATGAAAATGGAATTATTACAACCAATCCTTCAGAGATACAAGCAATTATCAGGGAATACTATGAAAAATTATATGCCAACAAACTGGACAACCTGGAAGAAATGGACAAATTCCTAAACACCCACCCACTCCCAAAACTCAAACAGGAGGAAATAGAAAGCTTGAACAGACCCGTAACCAGTGACGAAATTGTATCAGTTATCAAAAATCTCCCAACAAATAAGATTCCAGGACCAGATGGCTTCCCAGGGGAGTTCTACCAGACGTTTAAAGCAGAGATAATACCTATCCTTCTCAAGCTACTCCAAAACATATAAAGGGAAGGAAAACTCCCAGATTCATTCTATGAAGCCAGTATTACTTTGATTCCTAAACCAGACAGAGACCCAGCAAACAAAGAGAACTACAGGCCAATATCCCTGATGAATATGGATACAAAAATTCTCAATAAGATACTAGCAAATCGAATTCAACAGCATATAAAAAGAATTATTCACCATGATCAAGTGGGATTCATTCCTGGGCTGCAGGGCTGGTTCAACATTTGCATATCAATCTATGTGATACATCACATTAATAAAAGAAAAGATAAGAACCATATGATCCTGTCAATCGATGCAGAAAAAGCATGTGACAAAATTCAGCATCCTTTCTTAATAAAAACCCTCAAGAAAGTCGGGATGGAAGGAACATACTTAAAGATCATAAAAGCCATTTATGAAAAGCCCACAGCTAATATCATCCTCAATGGGGAAAAACTGAGAGTTTTCTCCCTGAGATCAGGAACACGACAGGGATGCTCTTGTTTAACATAGTGCTGGAAGTTCTAGCATCAGCAATCAGACAACAAAAGGAAAGCAAAGGCATCGAAATTGGCAAAGATGAAGTCAAGCTTTCGCTTTTTGCAGATGACATGATATTATACATGGAAAATCCGATAGACTCCACCAAAAGTCTGCTAGAACTGATACATGAATTCAGCGAAGTTGCAGGATACAACATCAATGTACGGAAATCACTTGCATTCTTATACACTAATAATGAAGCAACAGAAAGACAAATAAAGAAACTGATCCCATTCACAATTGCACCAAGAAGCATAAAATGCCTAGGAATAAACCTAGCCAAAGATGTAATAGATCTGTAGGCTGAAAAGTATAGAAAGCTTATGAAGGAAATTGAAGAAGATACAAAGAAATGGAAAAACATTCCGTTCTTATGGATTGGGAGAATAAATGTTGTTATAATGTCAATACTACCCATAGCTATCTCACATTCAATGCAATCCCAATCAAACTTGCACCAGCATTCTTCTCGAATCTAGAACAAGTAATCCTAAAATTTGTATGGAACCACAAAAGGCCCCGAATAGCCAAAGAAAATTTGAAGAAGAAGACCAAAGCAGGAGGCATCACAATCCCAGACTTTAGCCTCTACTACAAAGCTGGAATCACCAAGACAGCATGGTATTGGCACAAAAAGAGACACATAGACCAATGGAATAGAATTGAAACCCCAGAACTAGACCGACAAACGTATGGCCAACTCACCTTTGACAAAGCAGGAAAGAATATCCAATGGAAAAAAGACAGTCTCTTTAACAAATGGTGCTGGGAGAACTGGACAGCAACATGCAGAAGATTGAAACTAGACCACTTTCTTACACCATTCACAAAAACAAAGTCAAAATGGATAAAAGACCTGAATGTGAGACAGAAAACCATCAAAACCCTAGAGGAGAATGCAGGAAAAGACCTCTCTGACCTTAGCCGCAGCAATTTCTTACTTGACACATCCCCAAAGGCAAGGGAATTAAAAGTAAACATGAACTACTGGGACCTCATGAAAATAAAAAGCTTCTGCACAGCAAAGGAAACAATCAACAAAACTAAAAGGCAACCAACGGAATGGGAAAAGATATTTGCAAATGACATATCGGACAAAGGGCTAGTATCCAAAATCTATAAAGAGCTCACCAAACTCCACACCTGAAAAACAAATAACCCAGTGAAAAAATGGGCAGAAAACATGAATAGACACTTCTTTAAAGAAGACATCCAGATGGCCAACAGGCACATGAAAAGATGCTCAACATTGCTCCTCATCAGGGAAATATAAATCAAAACCACACTCAGATATCACCTCACACCAGTCTGAGTGGCTAAAATGAACAAATCAGGAGACTATAGATGCTGGAGAGGATGTGGAGAAACAGGAACCCTCTTGCACTGTTGGTGGGAATGCAAAGTGGTGCAGCCACTCTGGAAAACAGTGTGGAGGTTCCTTAAAAAATAAAAAATAGACCTCCCCTATGACCCAGCAATAGCACTGCTAGGAATTTACCCAAGGGATACAGGAGTACTGATGCATAGGGGCACTTATACCCCAATGTTTATAGCAGCACTCTCAACAATAGCCAAATTACGGAAAGAGCCTAAATGTCCATCAACCAACGAATGGATAAAGAAATTGTGGTTTATATACACAATGAAGTACTACGTGGCAATGAGAAAGAATGAAATATGGCCTTTTGTAGCAACGTGGATGGAACTGAAGAGTGTAATGCTAAGTGAAATAAGTCAAACAGAGTAAGACAGATACCATATGTTTTCACTCTTATGTGGATCCTGAGAAACTTAACAGAAACCCATGGGGGAGGGGAAGGAAAAAAAAAAGAGGTTAGAGTGGGAGAGAACCAAAGCATAAGAGACTCTTCAAAACTGAGAACAAACTGAGGGTTGATGGGGGGTGGGAGGGAGGGGAGGGTGGGTGATGGGTATTGAGGTGGGCACCATTTGGGATGAGCACTGGGTATTGTATGGAAACCAATTTGACAATAAATTTCATATTAAAAAAATACGAGTAAAAAAATCAAAATAATATTCACATTTGAAAACAATTTTGGGAGAAAATCTCATGGTTTTTGGCAGATTTGTACATCTTAAGAATTATTTTAGATGAAATATTAAAACTGAGACTTGGAAAAACCATAGAATGCTCATATGCTTGCTTAAATAAAGAAAAATGAAAGGAGATTTTTCTTGTGCCTATCCCCAACAGGAAGAACCTGTAGATTTATATAGTTTCAACTCTTAGAAAATTGGACTGTCAGATATGCAAAAACATAAATAAAGAACATGGAAAATGTTGCAAAACTAAAAAAAAATATTCACCATGATTAAGTGGGAGTCATTCCTGGATTGTAGGGCTGGTTCAATATTTGTAAATGGATCAATGTGATACATCACATTAATAGAAGAAAGGATAAGAACCACATGATCCTGTCAATAGATGCAGAAAAAGCATTTGACAAATATAGCACCCTTTCTTGATAAAAATCCTCAAGAACTTTGGGATAGAAGGAACACACCTTAACATCATAAAAGCCATATATGAAAGTCCCACAGCTAGTATCATCCTCCATGGGGAAAAACTGAAAGCTTCTCCCCTGAGATCAGGAATACGAGAAGATTATCCATTCTTACCACTGATGTTTAACATAATATTGGAAGCCCTAGCCTCAGCAATCAGACAACAAAATGAAATAAAAAGCATCCAAATAGACAAGGAAGAACTCAAACTTTCACTTTCTGCAGGTGACATGATACTTTACATGGAAATCCTGAAAGACCACCAAAAACTGCTTGAACTGATATATGAATTCAGCAAAGTCACAGGATATAAAATCAATGTACAGAAATTGGTTGTACCTCAATACACCAACAATGAGTCAAGAGAAAAAGATATCAAGGAATTAATCCTATCTATAATTGCACCAAGAACCATAAAATACCTAGGAATAAACCTAACCAAAAAGGTCAAAGATCTGTACACTGAAAACTATAGAATGCTTATGAAAAACTTGAAGAAGACACAAAGAAATGGAAAAACATTCCACACACACGGATTAGAAGAACAAATGTTAAAATGTCAATACTACTCAAAACAATCTACACATTCAATGCAATCCCAATCAAAATAGCACCTATACTCTTCACAGAGCTAGAACAGTCCTAAAATGTATATGGAACCATAAAAACCATGAAGAGCCAAAGTAATGTTGAAAAAGAAAACCAAATCTGGAGGCATCACAATCCCTAACTTTAGCCTGTACTACAAAGTTGTAATCATCAAGGCAGTATGGTATTGGCACAAAAACTGACACAAATACCAATGGAATAGAACAGAGAACCCAGAATTGTACCCACAAATGTATGGCCAACTAATCTTCAACAAAGCAGGAAAGAGTATCCAGTGGAAAAAATACAGTCTCTTTAGAAAATGGTGCCAGGAGAACTGGACAGCCACATGGACAGGAGAACTGGACAGCCACTTTCTTACAACATACCCAAAAATAAATTCAAAATGGATGAAAGACCTAAATGTGAGGCAGGAAATGATCATAACTATAGAGTAGAAAACAGGCAACAACGTCTTTGACCTCAGGCACAGCAACTTCTTGCTTGACATGTCTCCAAAGGCAAGGGAAATAAGAGCAAAAATGAACTATTGGGACCTCATTAAGATACATAGCTTCTGCACAGCAAAGGAAACAATCAGCAAAGCTAAAAGGCAACCAAGAGAATAGGAGAAGATATTTGCAAATAACATATTGGATAAAGGGTTAGTATCCAAAATCTATAAAGAACTTATCAAACTCAACACCCGAAAAACAAATTATCCAGTGAAGAAATGGGCCGAAGACATGAATAGATACTTTTCCAAAGAAGACATCCAACAGACATATGAAAAGATGCTGAACATCACTTATTATCCGGGAAGTACAAATCAAAACCACAATGAGACAGCACCTCACACCGGTCAGAGAAGCTAAAATTAACAACTCAGGAAACAACGGATGCTGGTGAGGATATGGAGAAAGCGGAATCCACTTATACTGTTGGTGGGAATGCAAACTGGTGCAGCTACTCTGGAAAACAGTATGGAGGTTCCTCAAAAAATTACAAACAGAATTACCCTCGACCCAGCAATACCACTACTAGGAATTTATCCAAAGGATACAGGAGTGCTGATTCGTAGAGCCACAGGTACCCCAATGTTTATAGCAGCGCTTTTGACAATAAATTATGGAAACAGCTCAAATGTCCACTCACTGTTGAATGGAGAAAGAAGGTGTGGTATATATATACAATGGAATACTATTCAGTGATGCAAAAGAATGAAATCTTGCCATTTGCAACAATGTGGACAGAACTGAAGGGTATTACACTAAGTGAAGTAAGTCAGTCAGAGAAAGACAGATATCAGGTTTTCACTCATATGTGGAGTTTGAGAAACTTAACAAAAAACCTTAGGGGGAAGGGAAGAAAAAATAAATTACAAAGAGAGAAGGCAAATGACAAGAGACTCTTAAATACAGAGAACAAACTGAGGGTTGATGGGGGTGGGGTTTGGGGGGATGCAGTGAAAATGGGTGATGGGAGTTGGGGAGGGCACTTGTGATGAACACACTTTTCTTTGGAAAAGTGATGAGCACTGGGTGTTGTATGTAAGTGATGAATCATGGGAATCTACTCCAGAAGCCAAGACTATACTGTATACACATTATGTTAGCTAACTTGACAATAAATGATTTTTTAAAAATTTAAAAAGATTAAAATTAAATTAAAAATTAAAAGATGATGGTACATTAAATTTAGTATGGAACAGGTGAATAAGAAGAAAAGATGTCACACTTAAGATAAATTTGGTGGGGGCACCTGGGCAGCTCAGTCTGTCAAGAGTCTGACTTTGGCTCAGGTCATGTTCTCACAGTTCATGGGTTTAAGCCCCGCATTGGGCTCTATGCTGACAGCTCAGAGCCTGAAACCTGCTTCGGATTCTGTGTCTCCCTCTCTCTTTCTGCCCCTCCCCTGCTCACACTGTCTTTCTCTGTCTCTGTCTCTCTTTCTAAAATAAACATTAAAAAAAAAAAGATAAATTTGGTAAAATCAACAGGACTTGCTACCAGATTGGACTTCTGTTCAAAAAAGAAAAAAAAGGTGTTTTAGAATGACCATATTCTAACATGCATTCAATAAATGAACTTATACTCAAATCCTATGAAACACATTTTAAAATATAGTATCCTTTTTATGAGGTCGATGGCTGGTTTTAGGACAGTGAAGATTTGAGCCTGTCTTGAGTATAGACGTTCCTTTTGAAATTTTGTAGTCATATTGAGGCATGTAAATGACAAGGATTTCTTCCTGAATGTGTTAGAAAGTTCAGAATCAAATGTCTGGTCCAGTTAGCTAAGTGTCTTAGGTCTTTAAAAATGTGTATAGCCTTCATCTTAATTTTTTTTACTTTTTATTTTCTTTTTGTTCCAATTGCTTCCCTCTCATAAAAAAATATCCTTAATGCGGTGCTTGGGTGGCTCAGTCAGTTAAGTGTCCAACTTTGGCTCAGGTCATAATCTTGCGGTTGGTGGGTTTGAGCCCTGCACTGGACTCTGTGTTAACAGCTCAGAGCCTGGAGCCTAATTCGGATTGTGTGTCTTCCTCTCTCTCTCTTTTAAAAATAAACATAAAAAAAAAGTTAAAAAATATATCCTTGATATTAAATATATTTTGTAAGCTACTTTAACTTGGCTTTTGGAATAGATGAAAAATATAACATATCAATCAATGTCAATGCTCATTTGGCTCAATGAGCATAATGAAGAAAAAAAGAAACTGAATGGTTTTCCAAAAGTATATTTTCACTTTTATGCAGTTACTCTATGGTTATAGCTAAATTTAATCATCAAATTAGATGCAAAAGTAAACATGTTTGTTTATATGTTGGTGTAGCTGTTTAATCGTTTCTATATAAATGATTTCACTGGGAATTTAAATCCACAGCTGGCAGAAAGAGCCATTATTAATCGTGATTTAGACAGACTCTAAGGATGTGGTACATATAATTATATAATATCTGATAATGATAATGCTACATTTTTTTTTAAGAAAACAAATTTTTTTCTGAGCCCTATTTGTAAAAACAAAAGACTATGAACTTACATAGTCTAGATAAAAAGATGCTTAAAGAACCACCTAATAACAGTATTTATGCCTACAAAATAAAAAGCATCTAGAAAAAGGACTAATTATTTTCCATATATATTGACAATTAAGCACCATCTCTTCTGGAAACCCTTCCATGGTTAACCCAAAACCACTTAGGTACTTTTTTCCATCTTCCTCTAATTCTATACACACAACACAAATAAAACAATTATCAGGGTATCTGGGTGGCTCAGCCAGTTGAGTGTCGTACTCATGATTTCACCTCAAGTCATGATCTCACGGTTGTGAGATGGAGCCCCACATTGGGCTCTGAGCTGGGTGTGGCGCTTGCTTAAGATTCTCTCTCTGCCCCTCCCCTCTCATGCACTCTCTTCTCTCTCTCTCTCTCTTCCTCCCTTATCCTTATTGTGTATTTGCTGTAGGGTACTCTGCTAGATTTGAATCACTTGTGAGCAGTGTTGACACATTTTCATCTGTGAATCACTAGCACTTCAAATTTAGGTGGTGGGGCGGCAAATGCTCATTGCTTCCTATATGTTCCAGTTACAGTATTAGGTGTTTTGCCTATATATTTACATTAATTACTGACAAAACTGTGGCTAAATGTTCTGATCCCCTTTTTACAAACAAGAATAATAAGGCTGGATCATAGAGCCTGTACATGCCAGTATCAAAGTCCAGCACTTGTTAAATGACATGACAGCAGGGTTCTAGACCACAGTGGCATCTGAAGTCTAGATTTATCATCTAAGAGAAATATCATTAAAATTATAAAAGAGATCTTTTTAAAAGCTGCTAGTTAGAGGAAGCTATCAATGAGCATCTGAACAGAGGTTGATAAGGAAACAAAGCTGGCCTGTGGACTCCTGGAGAGGCCATTTCCAGAAATGCCCACTTACATGGAGGGTAAGATTGGATTCAGATAACCTCACTCTCCTCAAGGTCAGTGCAGAATGCTGGGCAATTTGGCATAAAAGCAGAATGTTCTTCATACTACAGTAAAGGTTTGGTTGTATATATAGAACCACAATATATTTTTATATTGCCATATTATTACATATAAATGGATGAACAAGTATCACAAGTCATTAGAGTAAATCCTTAAATAGGAAACACTGAAATCAAAATAAACATTAACAACTGACCTAAAAGAAGATAAATAATATAGGTCAGAGATGAGTATATAAAAGTCAGAGACATTTATGAAGATACTAGAACCCCCATTTAAGGACAGGATGCTATGAAATAGAGACACTTAATAAAAATGAAAGCACTCATGAATATACATATTTAGGAGATTCTCGTTTTCTCTCACTCTCTCCCATTCTCTTCCCCAAAGGAAACAGTTGGAAAAGAAGGCTTGTTGATAAAGAGAGGAAAAAACAATGAGATAAAAAAATACTAGTGATAAGATACACAAAGGACGCAATCAACAGGTTCAATATTCAACAGTTAACGGTTAGAAAATGAGAACTGTGAAAAAGGAGGGGAAATAATTATGAAAAAAAAACAAAGAATTTTCCAGTGCTTATGAAAGATAACTCCATAGTTAAAGGACTCGTTGTATACCCAGACAGTGAATAAAAAAAGACCCTCCTTGATGCACCCCGGATCACTATCAGAACACAATCAGAAAAGAAGATCCTAGAAACATCTAGAGGTGTTGAGAAAGAGAATTATAGACTTTCTCATCACAAATATTGAATACTATGAGGCAGCAGAACAATTATCTTAACAGTTATAAGGAAAAAAAAATATTTTCAACTTAGAATAATAAGCCAAGCAAAATATAAATCAAGTGTGAGAGTAGTAAAAAAAAAAAAAATGCCTAAAAATGGAAAATCTTGGAAAATTTACCTCTTCCATATTTTATTAGGTTTCATAAGGATGGTTTTAGTAAATAAGTTAGTACATAAGAAAGAGAAAGGTACTAGTTTCTATCCAAAGAAAAATAAAAATGTCCAATACTGACATCTCTTCAGTAGGTCTGGAAAGCAATCAGTCCAAATAAAAGGAACACGCAAAGTACTCTGAAAGATATACTTGAAGGAAAAAGACTTCAAGGATTATATGCATATCTTTAGAATTTATTAACATTCTCAGCTTAAAAAAGGAGTCAAAAGATACTTTTTATTCTGATGGTATAAGAAACACTTATATAATACATTTTTACTCCTTGGAAAAGTAATAAATAGAAGATAAAACTAGTGATGTTTGTAGGGAGGGCAATAAATCTGGAGAAGTAAGCAAACTAGATCATTAAATATTATAGCTATACATCAAGACATTTTTTCTAAAGTTGATATAACAAATATATTGGCTAAAATAATATGGATTATTTCAATTTATGGAAGTAACCATGGGAAGAACTAAAATGAGACATAAATCAAGGAGTGAAAAGTAGGAGGCTCAAGAAGTGGAAACAGATTTGAGGTGGGGGGGGGACTTGTTTTTTATTTTTAACTCCTCTGCATATTTGACTTGTCAAACATGTATAAGTTAGATTTTTATTTAAAAAAAGATACATAAGTCAAAAACAAAAGTACAGGTGTAACATGGTGGAAATAGGATGTATTTGTAATTACATGTGTGAGCAGGTATACATGAATATATGGCCAGTTAATATGCACTTGGAGTGTATTAAAACTTTACAAAGCTATTATTTATAAATATGTCTATATTTATATAGACCATAAATGGTGCAATGGTGAATAAAGAGAAAAAAAGTCACAGTGATGAGAATTTAATAGGAAGTAGCCTGTTGGCTTCACCCAAGTGAAGTATTTGCACAAACGCTCTCCTGGAGAAACAAAAACATGATACAATTACCTGCCATGGATCTTCAGGATTACTTACAAACAGTCAAAGCCACATTTTATTGAATGCTCTGTATGAATGTGATACATACACACACACACGTACACACACACACATACACAACATGTGCTGTTGTCAAGTGAGTAAATGCAAACTCTGCATTTAGACTGTCTGGTTTTGAATCTCCACTTGACCATCTAACAGCAGCGAAAATTGGGCAAATGATTTAATGTCTCTGCTCAATCTCTTCTTTTGGGAAATGGGGACACTTAGGCTATAAGGATGATTAAATATGAAAAGGTACACAAAGTACATGTTATAAAGATTTTGTACATACAAATGTTTAATAAGCATTAAGCATTTTAATATTTACATATGTAATGAGTTTATTGCATAAATATTTAACCAGGCATATGTTATAATAAACACATATTTGTGCATATAAAAAGACCACAAAGAAATGAACTGATAAATTAACTCTGCTTATCTGATGGAGTTCTCAGTAATGGTTGTTTCCACTTTATACTTTTCTGTAACAAATTTTCAACATGTACAGGCTTTAAACTTATAATAAAGACTATAAGTGTTAATTTCATTAATTGAAATGTGATCTTAAGGTACAATATGAGAAGTTTAGTGTGGCTGTTAGGAATAATTTCCTGAGAGCTTTGAAATACTGGAAGAGCCTACTGGGTTTATGAGTGAAAAAAAAGTGGGGGAACCTGAAACCTTTTGACTTCTATAAACCTATATGAAGGGCAGAGAATAGATCTCAATTATCAAGGTCCTAAGGGAAGAAAAATGGTACTGTGACACTGTTCAAATAAACTTGTATTACTACAGTTGTGTTTTATAACAGACATGTAAGAAGTAGGACTTAGAAAATGGGTGGGCTGTTTTTACAAGTTTTATTCTAGTCATTTAGTTTATAATATAGAAACTAAGTTAAGAATTAGTAGAGTGAAATTAAGTGAAGAATTTAGTATATAATATAGAAAGTAAGTGAAGAATTGTTTCCTCACATTCAGTTCAATCTGGATATAGTACCAATCATGAATATGCAGAATTTATAAGTTGTATACTCCTTAGCATGCAGCAGTAACTGAAGAAAACAAACAGGGGCTAATGACACAAGCCAGGGGCACTTCTGCAACTGGGTTTCTGGGTATTTTAAAAGCAATTAAAATGGCCCTTATTTCTAATTATTCCTGTGTTTGATATATTAGAAATAATAATGATTACAATGTGAAAAGAAACTCAGGGTTAATGTATAGTTAAAAACCAAAAGGATAACCAGGTGAAATAACTTTAGTAGTTACACTCTGTCACTTTGCATTGGGAAAAAATAATAAAGCAAAGGCAATGACTAAAATTCAAGGTGGTTAAAGTCAATTAGTGGTTATTAAATTTGTGAACCCCTGTGATACTAACATGGCTGGACTCTTATCATCCTTGCATTTTGTAATAAGAATATTTGCTATCATTAAAACTGTTGACATATCTAATAGGATTTGTTGATCTGGGAAGAGTAATATATTATACTCATATTTAACTTTTCAAGACTATATTCTAGGGGCTTCATTTGTACTTTATTTCGGAAAGTAGGAGAGTAGTAGTAGAAACATTTAAAAAACGCATTATGAGAACAGAATCAGATAGAAATGAGAATTTAAAGAAAATCACTACGATTTGGAAGTGTGTGTGTGTGTGTGTGTGTATGCACACACACACACACACATACATATACACACATTCATACATATAAACACAATGACAGCGAAGGGCAAGAGAATAATGGCAACACTGAAAGTGTTTTTCAGGTAAGATTATCAGTCTTTGACTTTTTTTGTTCTTCATACATTCATAGCTTCTAAATTTTCTGCAATGAGCACATTACTCAGAAACAACTATAGATAACATAAAAAGAACCATATAAAATGTTATCCATAATATAATCTATATAAAATATACTTAAGTAAACAATATAAATATATATATATATATATATATATATATATATATATATATATATATATAAATTTAGCACACACTGGTTAGAGTTTCTTACAGGGAACAGAACTGCAGTACATAAACAACTTATAGTCTAAACTCTATGGCCTATATGCATGCAAAATAAACTCAAACTAAAAGCATATATTAAAAGCAACTGTTTTATGTTGTTAGAATTATTTTAACAAAATTGGTGAGGAATCTCAGCAACATATACATAATTTATCTATGTTTGAGTGATGATCTTTCATTATATATAAACCAGTTAAAAACAAAACCAGGTCACTCTTTTAAAATTATAATACACATTAAATCTCTAGGGCTGATATTTTCAGTGAAGTAAAATTTAAAAAGCAAAAAAACCCCCACTTACTTTGAAGATATTGTCACAATGTTCCCAGTTTGGGAAAGGGAGAAGTCAGCAGCATCTTTCCCAACAATTTTAGCATTATACACCAAGTTTTTCAAGCTTGAATTTTTCAGTAAAATCTATATTGAAGAAGAGAGTATAAATAATATCATGAACTTTAGAAATATATAATTTAACACTTATTTTCATCAAAGCAGGTTATACATTTTAATCATGAAAATTTTCCTAACGTGGAGTTAGGGGAAGATGGCAGCGTGAGAGGACGCTGCGCTCAGCGCGCATCCTGCTGATCACTTAGATTCCACTTACACCGCCTAAATAACCCAGAAAACCGCCAGAAGACTAGCAGAACGTTGTCTCCGGAGCCAAGCGCAGACGAGAGGCCCACGGAAGAGGGTAGGAAGGGCGGACAGGCGGTGAGCGCTCCACGGACTGTCGGGAGGGAGCCGGGGTGGAGGGGCGGCCCGCCGGCAGGCAGAGCCCCCGAGTCTGGCTTGCAAAAGCGGAGGAGCTGGATGGAGTGTGTTCTGACAGCAAGCGGGACTTAACATCTGGAAGGTTATAAGCTAACAACTTTGCTCAGAGAGAAGGAGGGCTGGGGGACCATGGGAGGGAGAGTTGTTGAGCCCAGGACGACAGAGCTCAGCTTGGCGGGGAACGAAGGCGCTTGCCAGCGCCATCTCCCTCGCCAATCCCCTAGCCAAAATCTCAAAGGGAACTGGTTACTGCCAGGGAACTTGCTAGCACCATGCAAACACCCAACACTGTGCTTCTGCGGGTCCATCCCTCTGGCGGGTTTGACTCCCTCCCGGTGCCACAGGGCGCCTCCCGAAGCAGATCTCCTAAGGAAAAGCGAGCTGAGCCTGCCCCTCCCGCCCCTGTACACCTTGCCAATCCACCCCAGCTAATACGCAAGATCCCCAGCACCACGAGCCTGGCAGTGTGCAAGTAGCCCAGACGGGCCACGCCACCCCACAGTGAATCACGCCCCTAGGAGAGGGGAAGAGAAGGCACACACCAGGCTGACTGTGGCCCCAGCAGTGGGCTGGGGGCAGACATCAGGTCTGACTGCAGCCCCGCCCACCAATGCAGGTAATTCAAGACAGCACAAGGGAAGTGCCCTGCAGTTCTGCACCACTCCAGGGACTAACCAAAATGACGAAACGGAAGAATTCCCCTCAAAAAGACGTCGAGGAAATAACAGCTAACGAACTGATCAAAAAGGATTTAAACAATATAACAGAAAGTGAATTTAGAATAATTGTCATAAAATTAATCGCTGGGCTTGAAAACAGTATAAAGGACAGCAGAGAATCTCTTGCTACAGAGATCAGGGGACTAAGGAACAGTCAGGAGGAGCTAAAAAATGCTATCAACGAGCTGCAAAATAAAATGGAGACAACTATGGCTTGGATTGAAGAGGCAGAGGAGAGAATAGGTGAACTAGATGATAAAATTTGGAAAAAGAAGAAGCTGAGAAAAAGAGAGATAAAAAAATCCAGGAGTACGAGGGGAAAATTAGAGAACTAAGTGATGCACTAAAGAGAAATAATCTACGCATAATTGGTATTCCAGAGGAGGAAGAGAGAGGGAAAGGTGCTGAAGGGGTACTTGAAGAAATCATAGTTGAGAACTTCCCTGATCTGGGGAAGGAAAAAGGCATTGAAATCCAAGAAGCACATAGACCTCCCTTCAGACGTAACTTGAATCGATCTTCTGCACGACATATCATAGTGAAACTGGCAAAATACAAGGATAAAGAAAATTCTGAAAGCAGCTAGGGATAAATGTGCTCTAACATATAAAGGGAGACCGATAAGACTCATGACCAATCTCTCTACTGAAACTTGGCAGTCAAGAAAGGAATGGCAGGAGATCTTCAATGTGATGAACAGAGAATATATGCAGCCGAGAATCCTTTATCCAGCAAGTCTGTCATTTAGAATAGAAGGAGAGATAAAGGTCTTCACAAACAAACAAAAACTGAAGGAATTCATCACCACTAAACCAGCCCTACAAGAGACCCTAAGGGGGATTCTGTGAGACAAAGTACCAGAGACATCGCTACAAGCATGAAACCTACAGACATCACAATGACTCTAAACCCATATCTGTCTATAATAACACTGAATGTAAATGGACTAAATGCGCCAACCAAAAGACATAGGGTATCAGAATGGATAAAAAACCAAGACCCATCTATTTGCTGTCTATAAGAGACTCATTTTAGACCTGAGGACACCTTCAGATTGAGAGTGAGGGGATGGAGAACTATTTATCATGCCACTGGAAGTCAAAAGAAGGCTGGAGTAGCCATACTTCTATCAGACAAACTAGACTTTCAATTAAAGGCTGTAACAAGAGATGAAGAAGGGCATTATATAATAATTATAGGTCTATCCATCAGGAAGAGCTAACAATTATAAATGTCTATGCGCCGAATACAGGAGCCCCCAAATATATAAAACAATTCATAACAAACATAAGCAACCTTGTTCATAAAAATGTGGTAATTGCAGGGGACTTTAACACTCCCCTTACAACAATGGATAGATCATCTAGACACACGGTCAATAAAGAAACAAGGGCCTTGAATGATACATTGGATCAGCTGGACTTGACAGATATATTTAGAACTCTGCATCCCAAAGCAACAGAATATACTTTCTTCTTGAGTGCACATGGAACCTTCTCCAAGACAGATCACATACTGGGTCACAAAACAGCACTTCATAAGTATACAAGAATTGAGATCATACCATGCATACTTTCAGACCACAGTGCTATGAAGCTTGAAATGAACCACAGGAAAAAGTCTGGAAAACCTCCAAAAGCATGGAGGTTAAAGAACACCCTACTAAAGAATGAATGGGTCAACCAGGCAATTAGAGAAGAAATTAAAAAATATATGGAAACAAATGAAAATGAAAATATAACAATCCAAACCCTTTGGGATGCAGTGAAGGCAGTCCTGAGAGGAAAATACATTGTAATCCAGGCCTATCTCAAGAAACAAGAAAAATCCCAAATGCAAAATCTAACAGAACACCTAAAGGAAATAGAAGCAGAACAGGAAAGACACCCTAAACCCAGCAGAAGAACAGAAATAATAAAGATCAGAGCAGAAATAAACAATATAGAATCTAAAAAAAACTGTAGAGCAGATCAATGAAACCAAGAGTTGGTTTTTTGAAAAAATAAACAAAATTGAGAAATCTCTAGCCAGGCTTCTCAAAAAGAAAAGGAAGATGACCCAAATAGATAAAATCATGAATGAAAACGGAATTATTACGACCAATCCCTCAGAGATACAAGCAATTATCAGGGAATACTATGAAAAATTATATGCCAACAAACTGCACAACCTGGAAGAAATGGACAAATTCCTAAACACCCACACCCTTCCAAAACTCAATCAGGAGGAAATAGAAAGCTTGAACAGACCCATAACCAGAGAAGAAATTGAATCGGTCATCAAAAAATTCCCAAACAAACAAGAGTCCAGGACCAGATGGCTTCCCAGGGAAGGTCTACCAGACGTTTAAAGCAGAGATAATACCTATCCTCTCAAGCTATTCCAAAACATAGAAAGGGAAGGAAAACTCCCAGATTCATTCTATGAAGCCAGTATTACTTTGATTCCTAAACCAGACAGAGACCCAGTAAAAAAAAAAAAAAACGACAGGCCAATATCCCTGATGAATATGGATGCAAACATTCTCAATAAGATATTAGCAAATCGAATTCAACAGCATATAAAAGGAATTATTCACCATGATCAAATGGGATTCATTCCTGGGATGCAGGGCTGGTTCAACATTCGCAAATCAATCAACGTGATACATCACATGAATCAAAGAAAAGATAAGAACCATATGATCCTGTCAATCGATGCAGAAAAGGCCTTTGACAAAATTCAGCAACGTTTCTTAATAAAAACTCTCCAGAAAGTCGGGATAGAAGGAACATACTTAAAGATCATAAAAGCCATTTATGAAAAGCCCACAGCTAATATCATCCTCAATGGGGAAAAACTGAGAGCTTTTCCCTGAGATCAGGAACACGACAGGGATGTCCACTCTCACCGCTGTTGTTTAACATAGTGTTGGAAGTGCTAGCATCAGCAATCAGACAACAAAAGGAAATCAAAGGCATCAAAATTGGCAAAGATGAAGGTAAGCTTTCACTTTTTGCAGATGACATGACATTATACATGGAAAATCCGATAGACTCCACCAAAAGTCTGCTAGAACTGATACATGAATTCAGCAAAGTTTCAGGATACAAAATCAATGTACAGAAATCAGTTGCATTCTTATAAACTAATAATGAAGCAACAGAAAGACAAATGAAGAAACTGATCCCATTCACAATTGCACCAAGAAGCATAAAATACCTAGGGATAAACCTAGCCAAAGATGTAATAGATCTGTAGGCTGAAAAGTATAGAAAGCTTATGAAGGAAATTGAAGAAGATATAAAGAAATGGAAAAACATTCCATGCTCATGGCTTAGAAGAATAAATATTGTCAAAATGTCAATACTACCCAAAGCTATCTACACATTCAATGCAATCCCAATGAAAATTGCACCAGCATTCTTCTCGAAACTAGAACAAGCAATCCTAAAATTCATATGGAACCACAAAAGGCCCCGAATAGCCAAAGTAATTTTGAAGAAGAAGACCAAAGCAGGAGGCATCACAATCCCAGACTTTAGCCTCTACTACAAAGCTGGAATCATCAAGACAGCATGGTATTGGCAAAAAAATAGACACACAGACCAATGGAATAGAATAGAAACCCCAGAAGTAGACCCACAAACATATGGCCAACTTATCTTTGACAAAGCAGGAAAGAATATCCAATGGAAAAAAGACAATCTCTTTAACAAATGGTGCTGGGAGAACTGGACAGCAACATGCAGAAGATTGAAACTAGACCACTTTCTCACACCATTCACAAAAACAAACTCAAAATGGATAAAGGACCTGAATGTGAGACAGGAAACCATCAAAACCCTAGAGGAGAAAGCAGGGAAAGACCTCTCTGACCTCAGCCACAGCAATGTCTTACTTGACACATCCCCAAAGGCAAGGGAATTAAAAGAAAAAATGAACTACTGGGACCTTATGAAGATAAAAAGCTTCTGCACAGCAAAGGAAACAACCAACAAAACTAAAAGGCAACCGCAGGAATGGGAAAAGATATTTGCAAATGACATATTGGACAAAGGGCTAGTATCCAAAATCTATAAAGAGCTCACCAAACTCCACACCCGAAAAACAAATAACCCAGTGAAGAAATGGGCAGAAAACATGAATAGACACTTCTCTGAAGAAGACATCCGGATGGCCAACAGGCACATGAAAAGATGCTCAATGTCGCTCCTCATCAGGGAAATACAAATCAAAACCACACTCAGATATCACCTCACGCCAGTCAGGTGATATCACGCCACCTAGGATTCCGTGCAGGGGTGGTTAAATGGTAAATGGGGATAAGGGAAAGTTGTTCAAAGGAAGGAAAGAAAGCTTGGGAGCCTCAATTCCTCTTTTTCACCTTTTGTAAGAAAAGCTTATGTTTCACTAATTAATACTTACCTTCAACTGCTGTGCTTCTCTGTGAATTTTGTTTCAAAAAGGTGGGAAAAAAGTTCAAATGCATTAAAAAATGTCTCAGAAAATCACTGCACTCTACATTTTGTTTTCACTGATCCCTCTATTTCTTACTGGTTCCAGGATTCTATGTTTCTATTAGTGACATAAAGTTAGAGAAATAGATTTTCAATTATAGTAGTAATTTCTTGAGATTATTCTTTACTTTGGAGTTGATGCATAGGGGCAAACTATGTCAAACATTCTCAGCAATTTCCAAATCAGTGATTTTCTTCCTTTTTTAATTTTTTTTAATGTTTATTCATTTTTGAGAGAGAGAGAGAGAGAGAGAGAGAGAGAGAGAGAGAAAATGAGCGGAGGAGGGGCAGAGAGAGAAGGAGACACAGAATCTGAAATAGGCTCCAGGATCTGAGCTGTCAGCACAGAGCCCAACGCCAGGCTCAAACTTGTGAACTGTGAGATCATGACCTGAGCTGAAGTCAGATGCTTTTAACCGACTGAGCCACCCAGGCACCCCTCAAATCAGTGATTTTCTTAAATGAAATTTAAAATTAAAGCTTGCTGTAACTGACAGTTTTTTTTGCATTTATATTTAATTTTTGTTATCTTCAAGACATACTTTACATATGTGAAAAATAAGTTATATTTGCATAATTTCATTTGTAGTCTTTTTTTAATGTTTATTTTTGAGACAGGGAGACACAGAGTATGAGCAGGGGAGGGGCAGAGAGACAAATGGAGACACACAATCTGAAGCAGACTCCAGGCTCTGAGCTGTCAGCACAGAGTCTGATGTGGTGCTCGAACCCACAAATGGTGAGATCATGACTCAGCTAAGGTCCAATGCTTAAATGACTGAGCTACCCAGGGACCCCAATTTAATCTATAATCTTAAGATATGAACATTATTTCTAGTAAAGAGCTAAAGGTGGAAAGAAATGTTTCTGTTTTAATATGCATTAATTTGATTTTTAACATAATTCAAATTTATGTTTAAACATTACCTTGTGTTATTAACTAGTTTTTAAAAATAATGGCACATAAAAGGCATAAAGAAATAAAAACACATGGACAGAATTAGAGAACTGGTAATAATACCTAACAGTAATAAATCACTGCTTAATCTAATTCAGACTCCTCCTACCTTCTTCAGGCTTAATCAAAACATTTCTAACTCTTTAGAAATTTTATTTTGAAGTCAAAAGACCTCTCCAGTATAATTACAGCTCTAGGTTTTGAAAGTCATTGCAGTGAAGGAATTATCAGAGTAAATACTGTTGAAAAAATGCTCTAAAGAGTTGTATGTCTTCTTTTCCTGACCAAAAAAGAAAAAAAAATTGTGAAAAGGAATTTTATCTCATTGTTTACTAACAAAAAATCACAAGGGGCTTTCCTTACCCCAAACTGAGCCCTTTACACTTTTAGACAAGAACCTGAGTGTTTCCAGATTTTTATCTGAGTCCTTACCAACCATCACTCGTATCGTCACAGAGGCTACCTAGTTTCTTCAGAGGTTGCACTTACAAACCCAAAATCACCAAGACATATCTTCTGACGACCAAATACAGACAAGTTTTTTATCAAAAATATAAAATTACACCCTCCCAACTAAATATGAAGAGAAAGACATAAAACAGCCTGAAAAAAAGGAATAAACATGATCTGACCAAAGAGGTAAACTAATTTTTGTAAAGAATAAGACTCTATCAGTGCATAGTGTCCTCAGAAAGGAATAAGAAGAGACCTATAAATCTGGTTGAAGATTTTATGAACACCAGTAGAAGGGACAATCTTATATAAATATAAGCTATTTAAAATTGTATCCTAGGGGTGCCCATGTGGCTTGGTCATTTGAGTGTCCAAGTCTTGATTTCGGCTCAGGTCAAGATGTCATGGTTTGTGAGTTCGAGACCTGCGTTGGGTTCTGAGCTGACAGTGTGGAGCCCACTTGGGATTCTCTCTCTGTCCCTCTCTCTCTGCCCCTCCCCCCTCAAAATAAATAAATAAAACTTAAAAAAATTGTATCCTAGATGATATTTCACAAGTGTAAATATGAGACAAACAGCTTGAAAAACAAAGGTCAATGATCCTTGACAAGGTATTTCTCAAAGAGAACACTTGATAAATATGTACATATTTACATAGGTTTGTTATTATCACAGGACTTCAGATTTCATTTTTGACTTTTTTATGCAAAGTAAAAAATTCACTGTTAAACATTTAGCAGCTCCCACACACATAACATCCTTCAGTGGGAATTAGGTGGCCCTTGTCACGAGCACTTTAGTATTTTCCTCTCTATATCCTCATTTGAACAAAATCCATCTGGGTCTATAAACTCCCTTAAGGAACGTTAAGTACATTCAGAACACAAATTTTCACTTATGGTGTCAGTCCCCTTGTACATGAAATGTGTCCCACTTTTCCTGAGAAAATTTGCCCTTCAAAGTACCTTTCATTTTCTATCTCCGCAAACCCCATTCACCAAATGAATTAGAGTCATCATTTCATTGCAGGTGGTGATTACTATTAAGCAAAAATTGTCCCTTTCACTCTGCTATACCTTTGGCTTAAGAGGAGCAACATTAGCTAAGGCTTATCTCATCATATCGATACTTGTGTTAATTTTGGGTTGCAAAAGAAATTACTAAAACCCCTGGGAAGTGTTTACCTCCACATATTTTGGCCCCAAATATATCCTTACCTGTCTTAGCACAGTGTCATGTAGAGTACAATAAAAGGGCACCACCTTCTTGGGGAGATACGTAGGGAGCCTTTCATACATGTAGACACAAAGCATGAGCATCAGGATTGGGTTAGGATCACAGATGTCAGTGGCCTGGTTTCAAAGAAGTGAAATATAAATTAGAGGATATACAGATAAAATACAGAAAAAGAGCTAAAGCACTATATCAATTATTGTATTACTTTAAAACATTTTAAAATGTTACTAGTTGACAATGACACTGAATTGTAAACACAGTAAACAGATTATTGCTGTGAATCAGAAGGGCTTGACCTAGGTGTTAAGAGATGAATTAGATGTGTTCTAAGTATAACAATGACCTCACAGCCTCAAAGCCTCCACAAAAGCTAGTCAGAGGTCATAAAAATATCATGCACTAGAACTACTAATGTGACTAAGACACCATCCCTGATTTAAAGTACCATATATAGCAGAAAAGAAAACTGGGAAGTAGACCAACTACTGAGGTAAAAGAAGGCAAGAGTTTCAAGCAAAAAGTTTAAGGGAGTAGGTAGCCCATGAGATGGCCCTGAAGAATGTTTGGAGTTTATAAAGGTTATGTTTGGTGTGCAGAAAATGATATATTCCATCAGTAAGGCAAAGAACTACAGTGCAGGTGTCTAGGGAAGTAGGGGGTTTCTTTGTTAATGAAGTGTAATTTAAATCATGTGTAAGGTCTAAGGAGGGACAAGTAGCATGTGAAAAGACTAAGGAGCACCAGGGCCACACTGTGCAGGGTGCGGAAGCCAGGGTGAGGGCCTGGATTTCTCAACAAGGAATAACACAGGAGCAACAATTCAGGCAGATGCGGCACGGCAGGGGGTTGGAAAATACTTTTCCCAGAACGTACAAATTGTAATAAGTCAGAAAATGTAATTATATTGATAACCAAGATAAATTAGTGATGGTTGTTGGAACAGATTTGAGATAAAACCCAGAATTGCAAAGGAATAATAGCAGGGGCAATCAACACAGCCTGAATGTACACTGAATACAAAAAGGAGAGTCAGAAGTAGGAGGAAGGATTCTTCGTATCAGATCATGTAGTACCTACAATGTCCTTGGACAATGTGAAGGTGGTAGGAAAGAATTATTCATAACAAAAAAGTATTGAGAATGGTCTAAGGCAAAAATTCAAACACATAAAACACCACAGATAAAGAAGCAATTGTCAATGTACAGGGAGCCCTCTACACTTTCATAAAATGAAGACACACTATGATTTAATCGCATGCATTCAAGTTAGTAACTGAAAATGATCCAGTTGGAAATGCAACTATTGTGGGAGTCAAGGAGACCTAATGCTGTTATGGGGGACTAATGCACTTGACTCTGAAGTTCAGCAGCAATTACCAGCAAATAAAGACAGCTCCTATGATCACCTCCTAGTCCATATCCCCAAATACGTTCTTTTCCCTCTTTGGAAGAAGAGAAGAGTTTGTTCTTTCTTGCTTTGTCAATAATCAGTAAGACTAACCAATAAAAGTTCCTGGGGAGGGGATTATTAGTAAAAACTAAGGGAGGTGACCTACTTCTGCAGGGTAGAAAGCTGTTGGTGACCTTGATTTGAGGAAAACTGAGAAATACACCAAGATTCCAAAGTTTCTCATCCTTATTCTATGGTCTCACATTTCTTCATGAAAGACAACACTGGTCAACAGATGAAGGAAAATTATTTGAGATAGAAACAAACTAAAAAAACTAAATACAGAATTTAATTCCCACAAAGTGAAAAATATGGTGCTGCTGGGCCCTTTGGAATGGGCCAGCCTATGAGTGTGATTCAAAGAGGGCTGTCTAGGGTGATGGGAAATGTGTTTGTTGGGGAAAGGGGAAGATTAGTGGCAGAACACTCTAGGCTCAAGTCTCAGGTCAATAAAAGCCTTTTGAACACTTTTTTTTAGTGATTACAGAATCAAATATATAGGTAGCAATATAGAATTATTCCCAAAAATTATCTTTGAAAAATATATAATGGGCTGAAAATGTAATAATTTGGTAATTAAAAAAAATACATTTATCTTAATGGAAAAAATGTTTCATCATTAAGATATTAGACTGAAAAAAAACAGAGAAAAGAACATCCTTACTTTCCTTATAATAAATTCCAATGAACATAATCTAAAGCAATTACACCTTAGCCAATCCCAGGCTTGAAAATCCAAATGTTAAATAAGCTAGGTTTGTTTGAAACAAGATTTTTAGGTGAAATATCTTTCAAAGATATAATCATTACTTTCTCTATACAGGGCTAACCTAGAATAACTTTAACTGTATTGATTCATTTCCACCCTCCCCCCCAATGATAGTATTTTCCAACTAGCTTCATAAAAGATGAAGAATTAAGCAAAAAAGGTCATAATAGAGAAAAATGCTGGAGGAGAAATCTGGTAAACCTAATTCAAGTCCTGCTACGATACAGTGCCATGATCTTGATTAAATCAATTGGTTTTCCAGGACCTCAGTTTTCTCATCAGTAACAAGAAGAGCTGAGATAATATTGACCTTCATGGTTGATTTAATTTGCTACGACTTTAAGATACTACTAGCTTTCCAACTGGACACCAACCATAACTAGCAGTACCCAGTGACATACTCTAATTCGACAGAAAACACTGTTGACTACCTTCCCAGAAGCAATTTTCTCCTTTCCTTTTCCCTAAGAATCCCAATTTTTGTGCCTGTTTCATTACTTTCATCAAAAACTGGGTTAGCCAGAAGCATGAGCTGTAATTACAGTCAATGACATGTAATGGGAAAGATGCTGGAGACCACTGGAAAAGGTTTACCTTATGGAAGAAGAAGAGGTGCTACTCAACCAGCCTCAAGAATAGCTGTATAAAGGTGTTACAGGAGAATTTCAGTAGAAATTTGTGGTTATTAGTGCACATGCCTAAAACAAAGCCAGCAGGCTGAGAAGGGCTGAGCAAAAATGAATCTCTAATAGCTTTACTAAGAAACTATCCTTATAATCTCCTAATGCCTGACTTTAATGTAAAATGTTCAGTTTTTTTTATTTGTAAAGCACTTTCACTCATTAATTCTGTTACTTAATGCTATAAGCATCCAAGTTGATAAAATCAAACAAAATTTTTAAGAGAAAAGTTAGAATATCTATTCAACATTAGCTCCCATAACTACTCAGTGAATTAGGTATACTACAACTTCTGTTAACTATCGTATTTATTTTTTAGATCCATTTCTCTACATAAGGGACAAAAATTACATTCTACACTGAGTCCAAACAATTCACACCATATTTTTGCTTTAAATATAAAGCATGTCATAAAAGGGAGAATATGTAAATAATTGTTACATTCTAGCTAGCAGGATTCCATAACAGGACACAACATAGCCACAGAAACATAGCCAGCTGATTCCACACTTGCAAAGAACACAATAAATAAGAAACTTAAACAGTAATAAATATGTCCAGTGTTGAATTTAATTTCTCTTAAATGTGAACCAGTGCTAAGCATCAGCATTCATTCACTATGGTTAAGTTAATTTCATATTTTTAAACATTGCTATTTAATGTGGTTGGCAAATCCAGGCTGATAAAAAGTTAAAGAATAGGAACTGGTTGGTAAAAACTTGGTAATTTATCAGTTAGCTGTCAATTTCGCCATTCATCAAATTTTAGACACCTTCTCTACGTTTTTATGTATTAGATACTCACATTTTAAAATATGTTTTGGCTATACAATAAAATAAAACTTTTGAGACAATGTACCTGAGGCAATAAAAAAACAAAGGAGAGAATTACAGGGTATGATGAACTATATTTTCAAAAACAAAAATATTTTCAGTTTCTTGTGAACCCATACCAAATTTTCAAGGGCCACCTTAAACATCAAATGCCCCATGCAACTCTTCTTGGTTCCTGTACCAGAATGATTCCTGTCCCTTTTGATTCCCATATCACATCTCTTCCATGTATATTGTGCATTCACTATCTGTTTTGCATCAGCTCTTTCTCATATACTTGTCACTATTAATACAGCTTTGAAGGCATAACTGTGGTTTAATCATATCTGTACCCTTTGCAGGGTCTATCCAGTGTCTTTTGTGGAGGATATTCAATTTGTTTAATTGACAGAAAATGTAGTATTTTTGTTCTCCCAAACGAAAGTCTTTCATTGCAATTTATCTTTGAAGCTCTCTTATAAAAGAAAGCTCTGGTCAAATCCTACAATACAGTTTCTCTTTACAGCTACACCAATATAAAAGAATGTAAATGTCAGACCTGAAACAAAGTGAGTTTAACATGCAAGTGACTTTAGTACAAGGAAAAGCAAGCTATTATGAAATGTTATTTCTCCAGCAGGTATAAGGAACAACTTTATACCAAGCCATATGTGGGCACTGGCATCATCAATCTCTCTTGCATCATGGAACGGAAAACTCAAGAGTTAGTTGTAATGGTCTTTCTTCTGTGCCCATCTTTTGTGACTGTTAACAAGAACTAGCAAATCTCAAATGTCTCCTATATCAGCTTATTATTTTAAGTTTCCATTTAAATGTCATGAGTAGAGAAAACACTTTTCACCTTGACTAAATGAAATTATATTTTGATTGGTCTGTGTTCCCTATCTCCAGTCCCTCTCCCATCAAGTCCATTCCGACCATAGTTATGAAAGCAAATATCTTTATGCCCATAATACCCCATCGTAAACTTCTGACTTTTTATGCTGACATCCAATATCCCAATATATACCTATATTGATTTTTTCTAATCCCAAAATTCAACTAAGGAATCTATTCACAGAATTTCCTTAATGTATGTCAAATATTCCATTCGACATTCTGTTTATGTTATTTCCTCTGAGTAAACTCCTTCCTCTCTTACCACTACCAATCCAGATCCAATCTACCCTTCAAGAACCCAAATAAGCACTGCCTTCTCCACATAGTCTTTGATGGATCAATCTAGATCATACTGATCTCTTCCTTATCTGAATTCTACACTTTATTTTTTTCATTTTATGACAATTACATGAGTAGAATGTTATTTATCATTTAATATGTATATATCTAGATTATCCAATGACTTTGTATATTCTTCAAAGTAAGAAATCATTTATTATACTATTTTATCACTCTAACAAAGAGCTTAAAAATAGTAAGCATATAATCTTTTTGATTACTGATGAGAACCTGATGTAAAAAGCCAGATGGAATTAGAACTTGGAGATCTAAATGTAGTAATATATATTGCCACTGCGATCTCTACATGAATATTTATTTTAAAACCAAAGTGAAAGTTTTTTTAGCTAAATTAATAAGTGATAATGCATCTATATTCAAACAACTTTGCTCCTTTAATTAATTCTTAGAGCTTAAGTAGTGTTACTAAATCACTCAACTTCAGTCTTAGGGTTTAAGAAAACTGGAGCTATCTTTAGAGGTACCTTCTTATCACACACAGCTGGATATACATTAATTATATAGATTTCAAAATATCCAGTAGATTTTTGTGAAGTCATATTCAAATTCCACATTTCAGCAAGATCTTACAAAATATGAGAACAGGGAGTCAACTAACACTTTCCCAAAGAAAACATATAAATGGCCAATAGGTACATGAAAAGGTGTTCAACATCACTAACCATGAGGGAAATATAAATCAAAACCACAAGGAGATATTACCTCACACCTTTTAAAATAACTATTATCAAAAAAGAGGAGAGGTGTCATCAGGGAAATACAAATCAAAACCACACTCAGATATCACCTCACGCCAGTCAGAGTGGCCAAAACGAACAAATCAGGAGACTATAGATGCTGGAGAGGATGTGGAGAAACGGGAACCCTCTTGCACTGTTGGTGGGAATGCAAACTGGCGCAGCCACTCTGGAAAACAGTGTGGAGGTTCCTCAAAAAATTAAAAATAGACCTACCCTATGACCCAGCAGTAGCACTGCTAGGAATTTACCCAAGGGATACAGGAGTACTGATGCATAGGGGCATTTGTACCCCAATGTTTATAGCAGCACTCTCAACGATAGCCAAATTGTGGAAAGAGCCTAAATGTCCATCAACTGATGAATGGATCAAGAAATTGTGGTTTACATACACAATGGAGTACTATGTGGCAATGAGAAAGAATGAAATATGGCCCTTTGTAGCAACGTGGATGGAACTGGAGAGTGTGATGCTAAGTGAAATAAGCCATACACAGAAAGACAGATACCATATGCTTTCACTCTTATGTGGATCCTGAGAAACTTAACAGAAACCCATGGGGGAGGGGAAGGGAAAAAAAAAAGAGGTTAGAGTGGGAGAGAGCCAAAGCATAAGAGACTCTTAAAAACTGAGAACAAACTGAGGGTTGTTGGGGGGTGGGAGGGAGGGGAGGGTAGGTGATGGGCATTGAAGAGGGCATCTTTTGGGATGAGCACTGGGTGTTGTATGGAAACCAATTTGACAATAAATTTCATATATTAAAATATATATATATAAAGAGAGGTGAAGCAGTGGCAAGGATGTGGAAAAAGGGGAATCTTTGCACACTGTTGATGGAAATGTGCCTTGTTATATAGCCATTATGGAAAACCGTATGGGAGTCCTCTAAAAAATTAAAAACAGACCTACCATATGGTCCAGCAACCTTATTTCTGGATATATATCTAAAGGAAATGAAATCAGCATCTCAGAGATATTTGCACACCCACATTCAATTGCAGCATTATTCACAATATCAAAGATCTGGAGCAACCTGTCTGTCGATGGATGAATAAAGAAAATGTGGTATATACTTACAATGGAATAGTCATAAAAAAGAAATCCTGTCATTTGTGACAACATGGATGAAACGGGAGGACATTATGCTCAGTAAAATAAGCCAGACACTGTAAGGCAAGTATTTTTTTTTTTTATTTCAATTGTATGTGGAATCCAAAAAAGTCAAATCCATGGAACCTGAGAGTAGAATGGTGGTTGCCACCAGAGGGAGATGGGGGAAATGGGGAGATGTTGGATCTTAAGTGTTCTCACCACACACACATACACACACACAAAATGGTAAGTATGTGAGGGGATAGATGTGTTAATTAACTCAATTGTGGTAATCATTTCACATTGTATATTAAATCATCACATTGTACACCTACAAAAATCACATTTTATAAACTAAGAATATACAATTTTTATTTTCCAATCATACGTAATAAGACTAGAAAATAATATGGAATGTGTGATATAAAGGCACCCACCTGTATGTCAGTGTCAAAGCCAATTTCACGAAGTACATTCACAATGATCAGGCAGTTGTGCAGATACTGTTCAGAACTTTTTGGTTGTGTATACATATTTATAAGATGTGACTCAATCTTGAAAAGACAACAATCAAATCTTTAGTAATAGAATAAAAATTACTGCTTTTTAACTGTTCTCTTTAGTTTAGCAAAGAATCATTTTTTTTTTAATTTTTAAAAGATTTTTAAGATTTTTGAGAGAGAGAGAGACAGAGTGCAAGTGGGGGAGGAGGAGAGGGAGAGACAGAGACAGAGACAGAGACAGAATCTGAAACAGACTCCAGGCTCTGAGCTATCAGCCCAGAGCCCGATGTAGGGCTTTAACCCATGGACTGTGTTATCATGACTTGAGCTGAAGTCGGATGCTTAAATGACTGAGCCACCTAGGTGCCCCTAGCAAAGAATCGTTTAAATATTAACATCTGGAAATAGATTATCACAATCAAAATAACAGAATAAACAAAAATAGAATACTAGCCATTCATATTCAGGTGTGACTTTTTAAATGTTTAAAAAACATTTAAAAGAATCAGCTTATAGACAATACTTTGAATTTTAATTACTAAGTTCTTTCAAATAATAAATACCATTCTGCATAAAAATGACTCTTACCAAAAATGGACAATAGGCTCCCAATTGTGTTGCAAAAACAAGGCCATCTAAAAGGTCCTGGTCAAAATTTACTATCCATCTCTCAGAGGGAATAACTCCTGTCACAAAAAAGAGAGTAAATATAACATTAGTTATGCTTTTCTAGAAAGATAACTTATGGTACTGTCTAAATGTATTCTGATCTTATCACTGTATAATGCAGAATATATTTAAAATTGACAGACATTACAGAAAAGAAATGCTTTCAAAATCATTCACACTATGGAGATATTTAGTGGACAGTTCAAACATAAAGGAAAAGAGAACATGTGCCTGGCTTTATTTCTCTGGTTTTCAAGGAATCACAGTCCTTGAGAGATTTTCTTCCAAAGTGACACACAAAAGAAGAGGGAAATAATCTGGAATTTTCTATTCCTTCAAAAGGAAAATGGACTGATGAAAAAAAGAAAAATGGGAAAAGTGGGGGAAAAAAGCATAAGTGCTATCTTATTAAAATTTGAGCAACAGTAAGAAAAATTGCCTTTGCTTGAAAAAGAAAAAAATACTATTTTGCAAATAAAGGCAAAATATAAAACTCAGAAGCTTAATACATGAAATATATCTGTAGGGTTTTATAAGCAACTGAAAACTGGTTTCTTCATTTTTATTTTGTTGTTTTTTATTTTTTAGATATGGAGAAAGAGCTAGCAGGGGAGAGGGGCAGAGGAAGAGAGACAGAGAGAGAGAATCTTAAGCAGGCTCCACATTCAGCATGGAGACCAACGTGGGGCTCAACCCCATGACGCTGGGATCATAACTTGAGCTGAAATCAAGATGCTCAACTGACTGTGCCACTCAGGCACCCCTGGTCCCTTTATTTCTAATTGAAGAACTCTGAAGAATATATTACCATGCAGCAATGGAAGAACATTCCAGTATTTCAACATTAGTCATTCTCTTGAGTACCCTAGCATTCAAATGTTTGATCAATGATCATCAACATGGGGAAGGCGACTCAGAAGGCATGAGGTTTCCTGTAACTCTAAAGTTTAGGTGCCAGTTTCCCTAACTGTTGAAGAAATTAATCCAGATTTGGTAGTATGCGGAAAGGGTTGGAGATTTATGGCTTAAAGAAACCAGAATTTATCTATAAAAGTTAATAGAAGATGGAGGGGTAATGAAAGGAATGGGTCAGTTACAGAGATGACTGCTACACTGAGACTAAAACCAAAGTGAAAATATCTAGATATGTGGTAAATATCTTAAAGATTGTCCTATATTAGGGAGGAAAAAACGGTGACATAAACACCAGAAAGTTTTGCTATGTTGAATGAGACATTGCCTTTTTTCTAAAAAGTTTCCAAAAGGTACTGGACAAACTAGACATTAAAACAAAGAATGTAACAAGAGACAAATAAGGATACTATATAAGAATAAGGGAAGCAATAAAAAAATAAAACAATTGTAAATATTTATGCACCCAACACAAAAGCACCCAAATACATAAAACAGTTTAATAATAAACATAAAGGAATGGATCAATAATACAATAATAGTAAGGGACTTTAGTACCCCACTTATATCAATGAACACATCATTGTGTTACATAGGTTACAAGAGTAGCTCAATATTTGCAAATCAATCAATATGATACATCACATCAATAAGATGAAGGATAAGAACCGTATGATCATTTCAATAAATGCAGAAAAAGCATTTGACAAAGAACAATATCCATTCATGATAAAACCCTTAACAAAACAGGTTTAGAGGAAACATACCTCAACATAATAGAGGCCATCTTTGAAAAACGCACTGCTAACATGATCCTTAAAAGGGAAACACTGAGAAGTTTTCCTCTATGGATGAGAACAAGACAGCTATATCCACTCTCACTACTTCTCTTTTTTAAAAAATGTTTATTTATTTATTTTTGAGGGGAGCACACATGTAGGGGAGGGGCAGAGAGAGAAGGAGAGAGAATCCCAAGCAGGCTCCACACTGTCAGCACAGGGCCTGACACAGGGCTAATTTCAAAAACCATGAGATCAGGACCTGAGATGAAATGAAGAGTTGGATGCTTAACCGAATGAGCCACCCAAGAGCCCCACTCTAACTACTTCTATCCCATAGTACTGTAAGTCCTAGCCACAGCAATCAGACAACAAAAACAAATAAAAAGCATCCACATCAGTAAGGAAGATGTTAAACTTTCACTATTTGCAGATGATATGATACTATATAGAGAAAACCCAAAAGACTCCATGAAAAAAACAGCTAGAATTGATAAATGAATTCAGTTAAGTTGCAGGACATAAAATCAATCTATATAAATATGTTGCATTTCTATACACCAATAATGAAGCAGCAGAAAGAGAAATTAAGGAATCAGCCTTATTTACAAGTACACAAAAACCAGTAAGATACCTATGAAGAAGTCTATCCAAAGAGGTGAAAGGCCTATACTATAAAATAGTGATGAAAGATATTGAAGATGACACTAGGAAATGGAAAGACATTCCATGCTCAAGGATTGGAAGTAAAAATATTATTAAGATGTCTATACTATCCAAAGTAATCTACACATTTAAATCAACCCTAATGAACATACCAACAGCATTGATCACAGCACTAGAAAAAACAATCCTAAAATTTGTATGGAACGACAAAAGACCCCAAACAGCCAAAGCAACCTTGTAAAAGAATAGCACATCTAGAGGCATCACAATTCCGGACTTCAAGTTATATTACAAAGCAGTAATGATCAAAACAGTATGGTACGAGCACACACACAAAAAAGATACATATATCAAAAGAACAAAATAGGAAATCCAGAAATAAACCTACAACTGTGTGGTCAAGTAATCTTTGACCAAGCAGCAAAGAACATCTAATGAGAAAAGGATAGTTTCTTCAACAAATGGTGCTGGGAAAACTGGACAGCAGCATGGAAAAGAAAGAAACTGGACTACTTTCTTATACCATACACAAAAATAAATTCAAAATGGATGAAAGACTTTAATGTGAGACCTGAAACCATAAAAACCCTAGAAGAGAACACAGGCAGTAACCTCTTTGACACTGGCCGTAGCAACTTTTTCCTAGATATGTCTCCTGAGGCAAGGGAAACAAAAGCAAAAACAAACTTGGGACTGCATCAAAATAAAAAACTTTCTGCACAGCAAAGGAAAGAATAAACAAAACTAAAAGGCAGCCTACAGAATGGGAGAAAATATGTGCAAATGATAATTGGAAAGGATTAGTATCTAAAATATATAAAGAACATATACAACTCAACACCCAAAAACTAATTCAGTTAAAAATGGGCAGAAGACATAATAGATATTTCTCAAAAGAAGACATACAGATGGCCAAAAGACACATGAAAAGATGTTCATCATCACTTACCATGAGGGAAATACAATCAAAATTACAATGAGGTATCACCTTACACCTGTTAGAATGGCTAAAATCACACAACACAAGAAACAGTAGGTGTTGGCGATCGTGTGGAAAAAAAAGAACCCTTGTGCATTATTGGTGGGAACACAAACTGGGGCAGCCACTGTAGAAAACAACATGGAGGTCCCTCAAAAAGTTAAAAATCGGACTACCCTATCATCCAGTAATGGCACTACTGAGTATTTACCCAAAGAATACAAAAACAATAATTCAAAGTGATGCATGCACCCCTACATTTATAGCAGCTTTATTTGCAATAGCCAACATATGGAAGCAGTCCAAGTGTCCACCAACTGATGAATGTATAAAGAAGATGTGATATATAGAATATTACTCAGCCTAAAAAAAAGAATGAAATCTTGCCATTTGCAACAATGTGGATGGAGTTAGTGAGTATTATGCTGAGCAAAATGGGTCAGAGAGGATTGGTTGCCATGTAATTTCATTCATGTGTAGAATGTGAAAAACAAAACAAATGAGCAAAGAGAAAAGAGAGAGAGAGAGAGAGAGAGAAACCAAGAGACAGACTCTTGATTACAGAGAACAAATTGGTGGTTGCTGGGGGAGTGAGGGTGGGGAGGTAGGTTGAGTAGTTGATGGGGATTAAGGAGTGCACTTGTCTTGATGAGCACCAGGTGATGTACTTAGTTGTTGAATCACTATGTTGTACGTCTGAAGCTAGTATAGCACTGTATATTAACTAATTGGGATTAAAATTAAGAACTTGAAAAGAAAACAAAAGCAACAAACAAGTATTCCAAATGGCTTAATTCTTAAAGGTCTGAGATGATGTCTTATCTGAAATCAAGGGGAAACACTGGCAGTCTTCACAAATACCCTCAAATTCCTTGACTCTCACTTTCTGTGAAGAAGAAACTATGGTAAGATATGTTCATGATATGTATATTAACTTCACAAAACAAGATTGCTTTACATCTGGAACTGGAAGACAGATTTCCCGGGAGCAACAGATGTCCTAGATACTTCACAAAAACAGTGCCTGGTATGTTTTCATCTGAGATGCTACAACATTAAACAGTTGATCAATTGGAGTTCTATAGCATATTATTGCAAAATCAGTCTATCAAACAAAGATCACTAGAAATTTTCAACTAGTACATAGCAAACAACATTTTCTGTTATATATTTCAAAGTATTTTTTCCTGATAAAAACCTATAAATAACTGTGTATCTGATATAAGATGTGAGGCAAGGTAATGAGTTTAAAATGCTCATTTCTGGTTGACTGAATATTTATAACCTAAATGTGCTTCTCTTAAATGTATATGGACCACCTATGGCTTTTAATAAAAGCAAAGGGTCTCATTTTTTAAAAATTGGAAGCAATTCTAACTTTAATCTGAAAAAGACAATTTACTAGGCTTTCAAGTTGATAGTGAATCAGTCATGAAGTATTTGATATGGACCATGTCCTCTAAATATCCCAATGTCATCTTGTATCAATATTAGAGAAGAGACAGAAATTCCTCTAAAGGGATTTAACATCTTGTTAAGGATAGATCACACCCATAACAGGAAAACAACTCATGAAAAATCTCCTAACTAGAAGCCAATAAATAGATTACAATATAGCAAAAACTGTTACACTGTTACTTCCAACTCCACCAACTGCAATCAGCACCAAAGGACTCATTATGACCTTCCTCTTTTCCTTATTTCTTTTTTTTTTTAATTTTTAAAGTTAATTTATTTATTTCCAGAGAGACAGAGACAGCACGAGTGGGGGAGGCACAGAGAGAGAGGGAGAGAGAGAATCCTAAGCAGGCTCCATGCTGCCAGCACAGAGCCCAACACAGGGCTCGAACCCATGAAGCAGCAAGATCATGACCTGAGCCAAAACCAGGAGTTGGACGCTTAACCCAATGAGCCACCCAGGCGGCCCCCCTTCCTTATTCCTAACTTCACTCTTCAAGAGTGAAAAACCTGGCTTTTGTTACCGACAACATATTTACTTATTTGTTCAACTCTAGTATAAATATAATTTTGGAATTGCAAACCCGTACTCCTGCAAGAAAGCAGAGTATCATGTGCATGTACAGATCTTTTTGTCTTTAGTTCTAGAGTATGCAGTTGTGACATTGCTTTCAAAAGACAATTTAGTCAGCACCTTTCTTCTCCATTATAGTCAACGAGGTTGTCAAACATTTGTAATGCAGCTAGATTCATTTGACACAGTCTGCATTCAATCCTGGATTACTTCTATGTCGTGGCTGATTAAAAAAACAAAAAAAAAACTACATGCACTAACATTCATTCTTAGTAGTGTACACTTCTAGGATTTTGAGGGATGTGTTGTCACGTATTTACCACATTTCCATACAGAAAAGTTTCATCCCCAAAATTCTCAAGTACATTTTAGGGTCAACTTATTGATACCTACTAAAAAAAGTGAGGTAGGATTTTCACTAGGGTTACATTGAATCTATAGATCAATTTGGCAAAGCCAACAAAAATTATCTTAATATTGTGTCTTCCAGTTCTATGTGCATGGTATATTTCTCTATTTATTTAGTCCTTTTACTTTCCTCACTATTTTTTAACGTTCAGTATATATATTCTGCATATATTTCACTGAATTCATACTTAAGTGTTTTATTACACACACAGAGAGAGAGAGAGATACAGTTTTTATTTAAATTCTAGCTAGTTAACATATAATGTAATACTGTTTTCAGGAGTTGAATTTAGCGATTTATCATTTACATATAACACCCAGTGCTTATATTTTTTTATTGCAAATTCCAACTGTTTGCGGCCACTATATAGAAACAATTTATTTTTATATACTGATTATATATCCATCCTACAACCATGGCAAACTGTACTGATTCTAGGAGATTTCTTATAGATTCTTTGGGATTTTCTACTTGACTGTCATATTGAATTTCAGCCCCTTTCCCAGGGGTAGAGGTGGTTTGCTGTTGGTAGTGTTGTTATTATTATTTTTCATTTCTTTTTTCAGCTCCAGTGAGATTTCACCATGGGTGCATGTGTGGTCCTTCTGCCCATAGATTACTGTTTTTGTTCTATAGGGAACAGAGGCATTGGGTGAATTGCATGCCCTTCCCCCAGGTCTATGCCAAGAGGAATACATTCTCCAGACTCACTCCATAGTCAATTCCCTGAGCAACCAGTGAGGTTTGTGGAGTAAAACCCTGCAAGAAGATGCAGACTCTCCCTAATGCTGGGGCCCCTAGGGACTTCATGCTCTCTCAGGACTGTACTCTTGGTATCTACCAATTCACCAACCATCCTACCTCATCTCTTATCAGTGCCTAGCTGTCTCTACTACAAGTAGACAATTGTTATCATGCCATTTCTTCCTGTAAACACCTCCTCCTTGAACTTTAGGCTACTTTGTTGCCCTACAACCTTAGCTTCCTAAGGGAGCTTAAAACATTTGGGAATTTGGTATTTGTATGTTTTTGGCTGATGTTATGTATATGTTTTTGCTGTTATTTTAAGGATGGAACGAAAGTCTTCCCAGTCTTCTACCTCCCTGAGTAGAAAAACAGTGGCACCTATTTTTCTTCAACCCATTACTACTTCGGAACTGCTTTGTTATTACTTCTTAAGCAGCACTTGGCATGCATTTTTGCTGTTCAAACATGGCTGTCTGTGTGAACAGGATGGCAATAATCCTCCGGAACAGTGTTGAAAAGAAGTAAGAACCACACTTTCTTAATCTGATCCCACACCTGTAGCCTGTCATTCATACACAAGGCTGCTACCACGCCCGTACCACAGCTTACCACAGGTTGAGGTATATCAAGGATTTCTCGGCTTTTTTAGTTTGCTGTTAATTCTGTTGATCTAGGCTATTCTCTCTACTATAATCCAAGATTTTGCTACTCAAAGTGTGCTATGTGAATCAGCAGCAACTTCATGAAATGGAACCTTGTCACAAACGCAGAATTTCAGGCCCCACACAAAAACTCCTAAAACATAAAAAGTTTAGCAAAAACTCCAAGTGAGTTATATTCATATTACCACCTGAGAAGTGTTGGTCTAGGGTTGTTTTTTAGAGAGAGAAGGAGCAAGCTCATCTAGTCCTCCTTTATCAGGAAAGAGAAAATTCAGAAATTTTCTTTTTTAACAGGCAAAGACGTTATTTAAGACTACTGTACAGGGGGAGAGATATGGAACTCCAAAAAGGACTGGAGGGTTTTTTTTAATGTTTATTTTATTTTTGAGAGAGAGACCAAAAGCAGGGGAGGGGCAGACAGTGAGGGAGACACAGGATCTGAAGCAGGCTCCACACTGAGCTGCAAGCCCGACGTGGGACTCAAACTCACAAACCATGAGATCATGACTTGAGCCAAAGTCGGACATCACAACCGACTGAGCCACCCAGGCATCCTCGGAAATTTTTTTAAATTGTAACTCGGAAGTTATATTTCTCCCTGTTTTTATATCATATTACTTCAGATATTCAGAAATACTAAAATAATTCTAAATAGTGTTATGAATTAGAGATATGACTGTTAAAAATAAAACTGAATCATTTCATGCATTAAAGGTATAAATACACATACTATTTTTATAAACATGATTATTTAAATTATATTTTAGATGATTAAAATAATACAGTTTTATAACAGCTTTATTGATATGTAACTCATATAACATAAATTTCACCCAATTCAAATGTCCTATTCATTAATGTTTAATATATTTACAGAGCTGTATGATCACCACCACTATTTAATTTTAGAACATTTTTATCAATACATAAGGAAATCCCATACCTATTAGCTGTCATTCCCCCTTTCCCTCTTCTCTCTTCCACTGGAAAAACAAAAAACAAAAAACAAAAAACTGACCTATTTTCAGTCACCATGGATTTGCCTGTTCTAAACATATAGATATGGAATCAAAATATGTGCCCTTTTGTGCTATGGCTTTAAAGAAGCCATAATAACTTACCATAATGCCTTTGAGGTTCATCCATGCTATAGCATGTATCAATGTTTCATTTCTGTTTTTTAATATTTTTTAACATTTATTTATTTTTGAGACAGAGAGAGTGCCAGCGAGGGAGAGGCAGAGAGGAGGGAGACACAGGCTCCAGACTCTGAGCTATTAGCACAGAGCCTGAACACGGGGCTCAAACCCATGAACCATGAGATCATGACCTGAGCCGAAGTTGGATGCTCAACCGACTGAGCCACCCAGGTGCCCCTGTTTGATTTCTTTTTATAGCTGAGTAACATTCCATTATATATATACCACATTTTGTTTATCTATTCATCAGTTTATGGGCATTTGCTTTGCTTCCACTTTTTGGATATCATGAATAATGCTGCTATTAATATTTATATAGGAATTTTTGTGTGAATATATATTTTTTCAATAATTCTGAGTATAAACCAATGAGTGGAAATGCTGAATCAATCTATTTTTTAACACTTTAAGAAATGTTAAACTGTTGAACATTAAACTGTTTTCCATAGCAGTTTGTACCATTTATAATCTTTATAGCAGCATATAAGGTTCCAATTTCTATAAATCTTTCCCAGTACTTGTTATAGTGTTTCTTTCCTTTAAAAAAAAAAAATTAGTCATCTAAGTTGGTGTCAAGTGCTATTTCATTGGGGTTTTGTTTTGCATTTCCCTAATGACTAATGCTATTGAGTGTCTTTTCATGTGCTCGTTGGCCATCTGAGTATCTCCTTTTTTTTTCTTTTTAATTGGGTTATTCTTTTATTGTTCAGTTGTATTTTTATATATTCTTGGTATAAGTCTCCTGCTGGATATATGATTCCATTGTTGCTGTATCCTTTGAAATGGTCTCTTTTATTTTTCTTTATATTCTATTAATGTGGAGTATCACATTGATTGGAATGTATATATTAAACCGATCTTGCACCTGGGATGAATCTCACCTAGTAATTTTGTTTAATCCTTTTAAAATGCTGTTGGATTCTATTTGCTAGTATTTTTGAGGAGTTTTGTGCTTACATTTATAACAGATAACAGTGCATTTTTAATTACTTTAAAACACTTTAGAAATACAATATAATATGTACTTTAATGCAAAAATCATTTTGCTTCTGAATTATGAAGATATGTGAATGCTAAATAATTATAAGATCAACCACATGAGATTAAGGTAATGTATAAAATATTTGGTAGAACTTCCATATTAAGTGCATCATTAAACTAGAAAGAAAATAAAGAATCTCATGTAATAAGCTGATAATTACCATGGACAAAGACTGATTTAAAAAAACAAGAAGTATACTGGGGCATCTAGATGGCTCAGTCAGTTAAACTTCTGACTTCCGCTCAAGTCATGATCTCATGGTTAATGAGTTCAAGCCCCGCATCAGGCTCTCTGCTGTCAGCACAGATCCCTCTTCAGACCCTCTGTGTCTGTCTCTGTCCCTCCCCTGCACTGTCTCTCTTTCTCTCTCAAAAACAAACTTAAAAAAAATAGAAGTATAATAAATCAATATTGAAAATAAAAAAGAATCACAGCAGTTCCATATGAGAGAACAAATACAATAAACTATGAATAATATTATGCTAATATTCTTGCAATTTAGATGAAATTCATTAATTTCATGTGCTACATAATCTTAATGGAGAGTAGAAAATAAAAATTATCCTATAACAATTAAGGAATTGGTTTAATCATTTAAAATCATCTCACAAAAGAAATAACAGGTCCAGATAGTTTTACCAGTAAATTCTATAAAATTTAAGAAACAAGCAATTCCAATTTTCTAGAAACTCTTTTGAAGTCTACAAGGAGGGAATAGGTTACAATTGTTGATATTTGCATAAAATTAAAACAAAAAACTAAAAAGTACTATAAAATAATTACAAATCTTCACTCATGTAAACTAAAGCAAAAATTTTAAACACAATAAAACCTTGGTTTGCAAGCATAATTCATTTGAGAAACTTGCTTGTAATCTAAAGCACTTGTATATCAAAGTGAATTTCCAGAACCATTGGCTCACTTGTTACTGTGTGACGTTCAGCCTCACATACTACTTGTATTGCAAGACACTGCTCATTTATCAAGTTAAAATTTATGAGAAATGTTTGCTCGTCTTGCAAAACACTCGCAGAACAAGTTACACAATCCAAGGTTTTACTGTATTAGTAAACTAATCTAGCAAGGTATTAAAAACAGATTAGCTACTGTAACAAAATTGAATTTGTGCCAGCAATGCAGGTTAATTTGCATTTAAAAATCAATTTAACATACTATTGTAAGATAGGTAGGTAGATAGATAGATAGATAGATAGATATACAGTTGACCAATGAACAATATGGGGTTTGGGGCACTAAACCCTGTGCATTGAAAATCTGTATATAACTTTTGACTCCTTCAAAACATAACTACCAATAGCCTAGTATTGACCAGAAGCTTTACTGAAAAAATAAACAGTCGATTCACCCATATTTTGTATATGTATTATATATTGTATTCTTACGATAAAGTAAGCTAGTAAAAAGAAAATGTGATTAAGAAAATCATAAGGAAGAGAAAATACACTTACAGTACTGCATTTATCAAAAAAAGAATCCACATAGAAGTGGACTTGCACAGTTCAAAACCATTTGTTCAAGGGTCAACTGTATATAATATATACAATTAAATAGAATACAATTAAATAGTATTCTTTATAAAAATTCCCAGAAAACTGAAAGGATATAAATTCCAGAACATAATCTACAGAGTAATTGTAGAGTGAATACCATAATTAATGATGAAATGTTGAATGTATTCTGCCTAAGTATGAAAAAGATCAGGTACAATACAAAATCATCCAAGTTAATGAAAGGTTAGAAAAAGTCTCTTCATTCTACACTTTTCTTTAAAAACAAAACAAAACAACTCATATCTCGCAGTATCTTGTAAATAAAGATTAATTTCTACGATTTTCTTTAAAAAAAAAAAAAGAAAAAAGCCTCTTCATGACTCAGTTTCAACCAATAACTTTAACTTCAAAAAGAATACAAGAAATACCTCACATGCCAAATTTACAAAAGAAATGTTTTTGAGCAGGTTTCATCCTCTTGTACACGCCACCCATTTTGTGAATATAAAAAAGCTTAGAGCCAAACAAAGCAAGTCACTTATAGGGTAGGAGTTATCAGCCTGATCTCCAATTTTCCAAGCTATTTTCTAGACATAACACAATGGAATACTGTCCCTACAGCACAGAGAAAAATAAAGAATAACACTCATATTTTATTCCCAGTCAAGATGTCAGTCACGTATTTAAAAAAAGAAGATATTTACCCTTAAAAAGAGTTTTTTTTAGAAAAACAAAATAATTAAGAAATCCAGCCATCCAATATTTCAGTTGAAAAATAAATAAAATTGGAGAATTCAGGTAAAATGACACATAACAGAACACTGACAGAATCGAATATAAGTGTTATAAATAGTGACAATATAGGCATAATGAACAAAATGATGACACTCAGGCAGAAAGGCGAGAGGAAATGAGAGTAAGAATGATCCTACCTGTAATAGCAATGATTTTCGATGCTATGTAAAATCACAATGCATAACAACAAAACCAAAAAATCCTCAGAATTCAGAATGTTATTCATATGTTTCATCTTTTAAATTTGAGACATACTTTAGGAAATAGTATTTCTCTTGGTCAATGAATATTTATGTTACAGGGTACCTCTGCACTATTTCATCTTATTTCCTATTTCTAGATTTGCACACAGTGGAGTTTTTAACCTTCACTGTGCATCAGAACCCCTAAAAAGCTTTTAAAAGCTGCACATGTACAGACAATACCCCAAAGATTCAGTTTCAGTTGTCCTGGCGTGGGGCACCCATTTATTTATTTGTTTGTTTGTTTGTTTGTTTGCCCAGGTGATTACAAAATGGCATCCAGATTTGAAAAACCACTGTTGTGAATGAAAAAGGAAATGAGACATCTCTCTGGACATCAAGAAAGAATCTGCAAGCATTGCACAGATCTCAGCTAAATAAGAGTTAACATTTTGAACCAGCGGCATCACACAGTGGTACTTAGCATGAGCCTTGGAGGTCAAACTGCTTGGATTCAAATCCCACATTTTCCTAGGGAAATAAATTAACCTCTCTGCTTCAGTTTTCCTGTTAATAGTAATAACAGCTATCTGATCATGTGGCTTGTTTTGACGATTAAATAAACCATTATATGTAAAAATTTTAGTCCTTTAATTGTCATACTACCAAATACTGTGAAAACGAGGAAAGGGAACTTCATTTAATATTGAGTTGGGGAAGCTTTGAAGAGGGAATCAATATATGTACCACACCACTTGCTGCAGCCTGCATAACCAGCAGAAAAAGGAAGCATTTTATCTCCTGCTTTTAAGAAAAAGAAGGAAGGTGCCTCTCTGCCCCAGCAATAATGCGCTTTCGCCTGTAACCAAGGGAAACTTCCACAACCTCAAACTCTTTTTCTTCTCCAATGAATTTCTGTTCAAAACAACCCTCCCCAATTTCCTCCTCAACCTAGTAAAAGTTGACCTTCCCTTTGTCTCTTCATATTTGCCTACAGTTTGCCACAGTTGGCTTGTCCAGAATTGTCATTCCTCTCCTATTCCCAAACAAATTCATCTGATCCATAACATCATCGGCTATTTTGTTTTTAAGATTGACAATACCAAACATCCCCCTCTCCTGGCTAATATGAGTGATCAGTGCTTCTCTACCAATTACAAGAATTAGCCTCACTATAGTCTTATTCCCTCTAGATAAAATTTATTAAGTTACTCATAGAATTACCACTGCCCCTTATAGCATACAGTCAAGGTGAATCCCTGTTTCCTTGAACCTGTCCCCAATTTACCTAGCCAGTGCACAAATCCCATAATGTCTTCCACGGTATCCTTTATTATGAGATTCCCCATGACTTTCCATAATGTGTGGTCTCTCTCATTGCAATGAGCATTGAAAGGAATTTGTTCAGTTGTGGATGACTTCCTAGTGGTGTCTGGCTAGAAAGCATTGACTGACTAGGTATGAAAATGAAAGACAGAGACAGAATGTTGTCTGGTTGTTGGTGAATTTTTACATCCTCCATTTTCCAGGACACGTGGCTATTGCCTGGGTTTGCCCTGATTTATTGAACCACACTGATAATCCATTGGAAATGGTTTAACTTTCTATTGTCACATTTGTTTGACTGGTTGGCATTTCTCTGAATTTATTGTTGAGCTTCACACTAATCATGACTTCTACACACCGACTGATAGTCACATTCCCAAATAAAACATTCTAGATGTAGCATTAAAATACCAGATTATACCATTTCTATTATCTATGTGCATTTCAAGCTTGCAACATTGATGATAAATATTTACTGCTAAACATTAAAGGTCTAATTTGGAACTTGTTAAAAAATATAAAGTTCTTTGTAAATAAAAACTATTTTCTGGTTTAATGAAGTTGAACATTAGACACATTTGAAACAACCAATGCATAAAGATTTAAGACCTCAACACTACATTAGGTGTAAGAATAGATAGCATTAAAAGGCCAGTATAATTTGCCAAATGTGTATTGAATATTGTTTACTTTAACAAACTATTCCATGATAAATGAAATCAGGGGCACCTTTAGACTACATAAAATAAAAGATAAATGTTGCCAGCATATTTATAACTCTTTTCTACTAAAAATAATAATAAAAAGAAAACAGTATTTTCCATTCATAAGAACTACAACTGTTACTTCACGAAAAAAATGTTGAGATAAGCATCAGTTAAATAATAGATACTATTTTGTAGAACAAAGCTCCTTTGAACAGACAGTTCAAAATGTTCCAGTCTCAGGATTTGGTTAAAAGTACGGTCAAATGAAAGTACTTAGTCCTCTCAGAAATTAAACTTTATGTTACAAAACTGGTCTGTTGCTGTTCTCAAAATCACCAGGTGATTACAGGATGATAAAATTTCCATTAGCAATCAAATGTAGCAATTGAAGAAAAGGGTCCAAAAGAGTAACAAAGAGGATACTTTATCACAGGCATGATCTACTGAAGAAGAAGCTGTCACTAAGGTGTGAACAAAGGGTTCATCACTGAAAAACATTAACTATTGTGTTAAAGATAAAAGGCTTAAGCACATACAATACAAACAGCTAGTAGGAACAGGAGGATAAGTCTATAAGGGCAAATGTAACATCTGGCAAGCCCTAAAAAGGTCCCCTATTGACATGAGACAGGTGTTCACTTATTACACAGAAAATGCTTTTTGACGTTCACAACTCTTAGAACAAATTACACATATTAAGAATTTTCAAACAGGTGCCTGGGTGGCTCAGTTGGTTAAGCTTTCAACTTCGGATCAGGCCATGATCTCATAGTTAGTGGGTTCGAGCCCCATGTCAGGCTCTGTACTGACAGCTCAGAGCCTGGAGCCTGCTTCGGATTCTGTGTCTCCCCCTCTCTCTGCCCCTCCCCTACTCATGCTCGCTCTCTCTCTCTCTCTCTCTCTCTCTCAAAAATAAATAAACATTTTTTCAAAAAAGAATTTTCAAACATAAGATGGGTAACTTTATTCTTATTTTTGTTTTTGTTCACTTTTTAACAATGTCTCCCAGCAACTATACATCGTTAGGAAAGGAGACTCCCAAACTTTGGCTGCCTGGCACCATGTACTCTTGAATAAATTCATAGAAAGTGCAGGGTTAAGAAATCTCAGTCTCCCCTCAGTGCTAAATTCGGGTGTGCTGATCAAAAGCATATGACTTCAGCACACTTCACTCCATGGACTTGCTGTGGCCACCAGATCAAACACCCATTTTATCATAGCAGTCATCACCTTGGCCAACTCCCGTGACTCTCCAAGGCCAACAGAATGAAGTCCTAATACATTGCACTGATACTCAAAGCCCTGGTTGGCCAGGCCTTTGAACAAACTGACTGCACCTTTACTACTCCATACTCTGCTTGACAGAGGAAGACTCCCTCACTTGTCACACCCTTCCTAGTTCCTACATCATTACAAAGAAATTCTCATGAGAAATGTATGTCAGACCTGACCTGACTGAGGTGGAGGTGTTGATAAAGACCTCAGCAGATATGTAATAAGGAAGCCACCTGTCATGTTGACAACACTGTTAAACCCTCAAGAGTTTCTGGGAAAGCCACAAACAACTAGAAAATTCATGTGCTCCCCCATCAGGCTGATCAAGGGCACAATGCCCATAAGGATGACTCTGCAGGCTGCCAACTAATCAGTTTACCCAAAAAATTTATAGGCAAGGTCCACTGTCTATTGTCTGCAATGTTTTCTCCCTCACTATTGAAAGATAATTTCACAGGGTACAGAATTTTTGGTTAGTATCTTTTATTCCATTTCAACACTTTAAATACTCTACTCTCTCCCAGAGTGCATGATTTCTGAGAAGTTGGATGTAATTCTTACCTTAGCTCCTCTATAGGTAAGATGTTTTCTTATTTTCCTCTGGATTCTTTCAAGATTCTTTATGTTTTATTTTCTGCAATTGGAATATAATACTCCTAGGTATTAAGTTCTTTTGTTTGTTTTTGTTTTTTGATATTTATCCTGCTTGGTATTCCCCAAACTTCCTGGATCTGTAGTTTGAGGTCTGACATTAATTTGGAGGAAATTTTCAGCCATTACTTCTTCAGAGGAATTGTTGTTTAAAGGAGGGGTACTTCAGAAATATAACTGGTGAGGGTCACCTGGGTGGCTCAGTCGGTTGAGCGACCAACTTCAGCTCAGGTCATGATCTCACGGTTTGTGAGTTTGAGCCTCGCGTCAGGCTCCTTGCTGACAGCTCAGAGCCTGCAGCCTGCTTCTGATTCTGTGTCTCCCTCTCTCTCTGCCCCCCCCCCCCCCAACTCATGCTCTGTCTCTCTCTGTCTCAGAAATAAACATTAAAAAGATTTTTTTAAAGAAATATAACTGGTGAAAAAAATACCATTCTGCGAACAATTTAAAAGCACTAATGAAACCGCTTTTTGTGATACTATAGCCTAATTGCTTCATAGGTTAGTATGCATCAGAATCACATGGAGATGGGGCACAAGGGTGGCTCAGTCAATTAAACATCCAACTATTGATTTGGGCTCAGGTCAGGATCTCACAGTTGGTAAGTTTGACCCCCGTATCCGGCTCTCTGCTGTCAGCACACAGTCCACTTTGGATTCTCTGCCCCCCTTCTCTCTATGTCCCTCCCCTGCTTGCTGTCTCTCTCTCTCTCTCTCTCTCTCTCTCTCTCTCTCTCTCTCTCTCTCTCCAAAAGAAATAAACATTAAAAAAAAGAAGAATCACATGGAGGGCTTAATAAAACAAAGATTGCAGGGCCTCACCCTCAAGAGTTTCTCAATCAAAAGGTATGGGGTGCAGCCCTATCCTTTTACCCTCCACAACACCACCGCACCAAGTTGTGAGCATGGTCAGATTTTACCAGCAGAGCGATGATCTGTAGAATAAGTATCAATGTTGACGGATATAATTCTGGGGAATGGAGTAGGACTTTTTCTCAGTCTGAGTTAACCAAAGTGAAATCTTTCACAGAGCTTCTCCTCGTGCACTTCCACAGTTACTAAGCACACGGACCTGTAGTGAGGTACATATTAACATGGAAAGTGCCTCCTCCTACCCCAACCATTCAACCTGACTCCTGCAATATGTACCAGAAGGTACAAACTGGTAAGCTAATATATACTCAATTATCTGGAATAGAGTAGAAAAATGTATGAAACCTGAATGTGTCTCTTTATTCACGCATTTCTGCATTCATTTATTTCCTCAAACAGTGTTTGGTATCTGTTATCTTCCAGGCACTGTTCTAAGCTCTGAGACACCAGTGAACAACAAAACAGAGAAAAGTGTTTCTGTTAAGAAACTTACATTCTACTAGAGGAAACAGACTCTCGATTTTATATATATAATTTGGAAAAAAAGCTATTGAGAAAAACAGAGGAAGAAAGAGAAGGATGGAAGGACATGCTATTTTAGGGAGGGTATTGCGATATCTTACAGATAAAGTGATATGTGAGCAGGGACTTGAATGAAGTGAGAAACAGAATCATGAAGATATCTAGAAAAATAATGCTCCAAGCAGAAGGAAGTAGAAGGGAACACAAAAAAAGGCTTTGTAAAGCCATAAAACTCAGAGTTTAAAAAACAAAACAAAAAAACAAGAAAGAGGCCAGTGCCTGTAATGTATTGTTCTAAAAAAATGCAGCAAACTCTTTGCAATTAACTTGCATAGACAGTTTTGTTGGTAAAAACAGAATCATAAAAAATTTCCAACAAATGAATATACTAATTTCTAACATACGTACATATTTTATACTACTCTGGTTAAAGTGTTACTCCTTAGTAACCTAATTATTTGTACTTTGTTTTTTGAACAAAGGCCAGATACAGTTTTATAAGATATGAATCTTATTCAATTGTTTTGATATTATCAGCATGTCAATTAGAAGTTACTAAAATATTCTATGTTTACTGTTGCCTAATACCAATGTATCACTATATCTATTTTAATCTTGATGTCACTATGTTTGCTAAAGTAATGCCTTCAAGTTAAGAGCAACTGTAATGCAAAGCCTCATTTTAAATCACACTCTTAAATCTTCTTGCTTCTAAAGCTTAAACTCTGAGAGTTCAGCATAAAAAATAAATGATTAAAACACAACCCATCCTGAACTCAATAGGTTTGTTTGTACTTGGAAGGGGGGAGCTGAATTTTAGCCATAGAAACAACCAACATGCACTCTGTCTTCCATGTCACTACAATCGATGCTTATGATAAAGGAAAAAAATACACTATACTAGCAAATTGGAACTTTGAAAGGAAAAAAAGAAAACCTGAAGTCTCTTATGATGCAAGTTTATAGAGCCTCACTCCATAAGGACAGAACCAGGGAGTGGCCACCCAAACAGTGGAGCAGGTCTCTGTATGAACACCCATTAACTAGTCTTAGTACTTGGACCTAATATGACCAACCTCCCCCTAGATTCATGAAGCATTATTGCACTTAGTGATTTCCAACATGACTATCACAGTGACATGGAAGACATTTTCTAATCAAATTCCACTTGATATTAACTAAGTACATAAAAGATTTGATCAGTGTCACCTAAATTTATAGAGCTGAAAATGCCAGCAATGATGTTAAGGCTATCTTTCAGTTGTAGAACATCTCTATGAAATTTTTATCATTTCTTCTTCAAAATAAATTAAAGAAGCATCTTTTATTATTTCCATTTCACATGTAAGGAAACTGAACTTGAAGGTATGAAGAAATCCTTTTTGCAGAAAAGAGTCAGGTCTCGAATCCATGGATTCTGAGTCCAGTTCTATGTTGTTATACTACAATTAGTAATAATTTATTTAAAGAAAAAAATTGCTCACCATTGGGACAGTTCTTCCATATAATATGTCGGGCATTCTCATAATTTGTGTTCATCCAATTAAGCAGAATCCTTTCAGAACTCGAATATATGTTGCTGGATACAAAACAAGGATTGACCTTTGGTGAATTTTGCACATGAATGGGGGGCAGATTACTGCTGCAGTGTGGTACAACCCGGGATAGTACCAGAACCTGAAATTGGGAAAAAGACAACTTTTTCTAGACCTGAATGGCAAAATTAAAAATTAATATTTGAAGAGTAAATAAAGGAAGGCATCAGTATTTTCTGGTTGATTACATCCATTCAAGAGTAAAAGAAGGCATCGGAAAAGCCCTACAATAAAGATGCAAGTCACAGCAATGCGATAACAACTCACAACTCGCCTGTCCAAATTTCACCTTTGTTTGAAATCCTCAAGGAGGTGGGCCAGCAAGCACAATGCATATATAAATATCCTGAGCTACAATCTGTGAAGTCTCAAAGTCTGCAAGGTAACTGTCTCTCCCTTAATTTATAAAAACCTGTTTGTGCATTTTAAGTCCAAGCCTATTATTTTATAGAAAAATGTTGTAAGTGGGATATCTAATTTCCCAGGCCACAAGAAATAACAATAGGAAAAGAACTACTGTAAGCAGGCACATTGATAACAGTGATGAAAAGCAAGAGAGAATAGTCAGATGACAAGAGATTAAAGACAAACTATTAAAAGGCAAAAAATAATCTAAGTGTCTGAGCACCAGGTAGAGGAGAAATTGCCCGTATAGAATCCTGTGGTAACCTCTGTACTAGATACTGAGGCAATACAAATGTTTCAAACACAAACTGCATTCTAGTTTAAAGGTAAGAAGGTGTATATCCATTCCTTCATTCAATTCTTATGTACTGAGTGCATGACACAAAGCCACTTACTGTGCTTGGAAATAGGGACATGACAACGAAGCAATGCAATCTCTAGTTAAAGTGCATTTAGAAAGATATTTAATCCAAAATGACTGAATTTCAAAATATTTAAGAAGGTAAAGTGTAAAAGGTAGAAAAACAATTTAAAACATGCTACATGAGGCATCTGGGTGGATCAGTCCGTTAGGTGTCCAACTCTAGATTTCAGATCAGTTCATGATCTCATGGTTTGTGAGTTTGAGCCCTGCATCAGGCTCTGCGCTAATAGCATGGAACCTGCATGGGACTCTCTCTTTCTCTCTCTCTGCCCCCGACCTGCTCAAGCTCTCTTCTTCTCTCTCAAAATAAATAAATAAACTTAAAAAAAATGTTACCAAAGTTAATTCCTTTTCCAAAGTTTCCAAGAACAAGGTAATATTACACCTGCATTTGTCAGTGTTTCTGTGTGGCCTAAAATTCAAGCTGTTATTCCACCAGGAAATGCCCTTATATTATTCAACCATGTTTAAAGACAATAATATTTTAAAAGTAATGATTAAGGGCACCTGGGTGGCTCAGTTGGTTAAGTGACTGGCTCTTGGTTTCTGCTCAGGTCATGATCTCACGACTCGTGAGATCGAGCCCTGTGTTGGGCTCTGCACTGACAGCACAGAGCCTGCTCTGGATTCTCTCTCTCCCTCTTTCTCTGCCCCTCTCCAATTCACTCTCCATCTCCAAACAATTAAATAAAATAAATAAACATTTTTTTAAAGTAATGATTGGTTTCATAATGAATAAATGGAATAGCAATGAAAAAATGTGATGTATTTCCCCATGAAAAAATTGAACAGCATGTAGATGACATGAGGTGAAATTTTAATTTCATTAGTCTGCTACAATTTCACAGAATGTTCTCAACTGTGTATAAATTATTCTAGTAAACCTTAACTAAAAATGTATCCCAAAAAGGCACAATTTAGGAATTTGCAAAAGTCAGATAAAGTTTAATTTTTAGAAGCTTACCTTTCCCTTGGTCATACTGTTTAAATGCAAGAATATAATAAACATTGCTCAAACATACCACAAATGTTTCTCACCCTAACAAAATTTCTTGCAGTCATTTAGGTCTAAATACTATCAAGATCACAAATTTGTTGTAAAGAGAATGCAATTTAATTCCATAGACTAAGAACTAGAAAAACAATAATAAATTTTTAAAAAGGAATAGAGAAAGAAAAACATTTTAATTGTTTTTTTTTGAGGGGGGGGAGAGAGAGGGGGAGAGAGAGGGGGAGAGAGAGGGGGAGGGGGAGGGAGAGAGAGAGAGAGAGAGAGAGAGCATGTGAGCAGAAGAGGGGCAGAGAGAGAAGGGGGCAGAGGGTTCAAAGCAAGCTCTGTGCTGACAGCAGAGAACCAGCTGCAGGGCTTGAACTCATGAACCATGAGACCCTGACTTGAAGTGAGGTCGGATGCTTGACCAACCGAGCCACCCAGGTGCTCCAGAAAAGAAAATTTTAAAAGAAGCATTCAAGCTTGTTCATCCACAGCCCCTACTAAGGAGGCCCACCTGGAAGTGATCTGGGGGTGAAGACACAAGCTTCAGTTAAGACAGGAGGTAGAGAGAAAGCTCAAAGAGGAGACAAGCTACAAGGCAGTTTGCTGGTGGTGGAAGGCACAGCAACAATCTGACCTGGGCTCCTAGGCACTGCATAAATCATCCACAGAGATCGCTGCCAGGGATTCCAGGAAAACTGAGATGCACCTGTTTCTGATTTAAAGATAAGGCCCTGGGGCGGCTGGGTGGCTCAGTTGGTTAAGCACCCGACTTCGGCTCAGGTCATGATCTCACAGTCCGTGAGTTCGAGCCCTGCATCAGGCTCTGTGCTGACAGCTCAGAGCCTGGAGCCTGCTTCGGATTCTATGTCTCTTTCTCTCTCTGCCCCTCTTCCACTTATCCTCTGTCTCTCTCTGTCTCTCAAAAGTAAATAAATGTAAAAAAAAAAAAAAAATTAAACATAAAGCCCTGCAGGCCCAGAGATCTGTTTCCCTTGTCTTCTCACCCCTATTACCCATAGTGGCTCCTGGCTCCTTAATCATCTCTCACCAGATCTCCTTCCCTTTCAGCCTAAATGCTAGTTTTTCTCAGAAGATCCCTCATCACTACTTCAAAGAGCAAAGGGCTGACATATTAAATGAGAACAGTGCAGTATCCTACCACGTGTCCCAAAGTTCTTGCATCTGCACTCACTTTTCTTCCTTCTCTACAGCAACAATGGATGAGCTATCCCTTATCTTGCACTAGATACCAAACCTACTTATCTTCTTCTGGAGATTCCTGCATCAGTTGCCTTTTTTAGCTTTTGGATCTTTAATTTATCTCTCCTCAGCAGTTCCTTTTCAGCAATATCAAAACATGCTCACTTACACTCAGCTCTCTAAAAGCTCCCAAACTTGGATTCCCCTGATTCTTCTGTCTGTTCCCTCTACCAGTTATAAATCATGAAGGCGTTTTCTACCCTTATGCTCTCCACTTTCATTCCTTTTGTTCATCAAACCAAAGTCCACCTAATAACCTTCCCCCAACACATTACTATTCCCACACCCTGAAAGTGCCTTTGTTGTCCAATACAACAGGGAATTTTTTTTAACGTTCATTCATTTTTGCGAGACACAGAGACAGAGCATGAGTGAGGGAGGGGCAGAGAGGGAGACACAGAATCTGAAACAGGCTCCAGGCTCTGACCTGTCAGCACAGAGCCCAACGCGGGGCTTCAACTCACAGCCCATGAGATCATGACCTGAGCTGAAGCCGGACGCTTAATCGACTGAGCCACCCAGGTGCCTCTACAACAGGGAATTTTTAACTATTCTCTTAAGCAACCTCTCAATTTCATTTGGTATGAATTTCATCTGATACCACGCCCTCCCTCAAAGGCTTTCTTCCCTCCTTGTTCATCATGTCATAAAGTATTAATGCTATCTTTTTGCAATATTTCAAGCTCATTTGCAGGATTCTCTTCCCTTACCTATTTAAATACTGGGTTTCTTTGATATCAGGTTTCTCATGCCATCTTTTCTTCATATTTTATAGGTGTGTTTCTCCCAATTTTATCTCCCAGAAACCACTAAATATGCATTAAGAAAGATCACTAATTGTTGTAATTAAAAAATAAAGATTCAACATAATATTCAGAACATTATGTTAGTAGTAGTAATGAGAATAAGTGTAGCTTAATATCAATGAGATGAATGATATTGTTACACTCTATCAAGGTATTTACATCTACCTAGATGATGGATGTATTGAGCTCTATATCACTTTATATATTCAGTAATTTCTTTTCTTACTCTCTATTTCCACTAAATGAGAAAATCCTACCTCATAATTACAGGTTCATAGAATAGGTGCTCATTTTGATTGTTTTGGACAGTCAGGCCCAACATGAAGCCTGAAATTATAGAGATTATTTTTTTATTGAAATCTACTTCATCTACTTTCAAATAACAAGCAAATGCCAAGCTGGTTGATGAACATACCACACTCAAAAGCCAAAGGTAAAGAAACTCAGGCAATAGCATTAAATAGTATTCTACTCTTCAATGGCATTCATCTTTGGGAAAAGTTTCTTCAGCTTCCACTACCAGGAGCTCCATAACCTATACAGTGTCTTTGTGCAAATTAGAAAATGACACACGCTCTAAGAAACTGTCGTCCTGATGGTACCCTTATTTAAAGTAAAAATACCCCCTTCGTTTGTTGAGACACAGAGTAGAATAGTGTCCATAGCCTTCATGAGCAGCACATAGGCTGGTTTTAGCTCCCAATCATCAACTCAAGCTGTGTAGAAACTACACAATCATATTCAGTCTATCTGTCTATTCAACAGTTCAATACATTTTTTTCTCCAATAAATCTTGGAAAAAAGCCAAACTTTAGATGCTTTAGTGATTTCTCCCATATTAAAAATCATGATATTCAAATCCTATAGGTATATGTCCAAAACATGGATAGGATTACCTGGTGGATCATTTGAGCTAGCCACTTAAAATAATGAAAATGACAATACGGAAAAACATCAGTGCTATGAAGATATTATTTTTAATCTCATTCCTGTTGGAAAAATGCACGTGGGGGGCACCTGGGTGGCTCAGCTGGTTAAGCGTCCAACTTTGGCCTAGGTCATGATCTCACCATTCCTGAGTTTGAGCCCCACATCAGGCTCTGTGCTAACAACTCAGAGCCTGAAGCCTGTTTCAGATTCTGTCTCTCTCTCTCTCTCTGCCCCTCCCCTACTCACGCTCTCTCTCTCAAAAATAAGTAAACATTAAGAATTTTTTTAAAAATTAAAAAAAAAAGAAAAATGCATGTGAGAGTGACCTCCCCTTCATAACTAGCACATCTCAAAATTGGAGAGAAACACCTTGAATTGACAGAGATCGCGAAGCAATTAGGTAACTCAGTAGCCTAACAGTATTTATATTTTTTTCTATTTCCTTTAACAAATGACTTTGTAACTGAAGCATATTTTTAATCACCTACATTTCCCTATGAATAAGGGTTCATTTGCAACACCCTTTCTTGTGACCAATGGCTAAATGTCTATCAATATCTACCACCAACAGATTTCCTCCAGGTTACGTTACAAATTAATCTTACATTAATGACAAAGAATCACTCCTCCAAGAGCATGGGCTTTCCTTGGTAAAGAGAACAAAACGTTATCATTTACTTCTTTCACATGTATTTATCACACACCTGCAAATGTGTTCGTATGCTCCCTTATATCCAAATAAAACATGCAATATTTGCTACCACATATGAGAATAACAGTTTCCACACTATATGCCACTGACATTAAGGGACATCCCGCAAAGCCATTTAAGAAAAGAACTTCACCAATTTTACTCTTCCCAATCACATTTAACTGAAGCTCATTTTCAGTTTTCCTCACAAATATGATCCCTTGTGCTATCTTTGCTTGTCTTCTACAGAGGCATGCAATTCTAAATAATGCCTCAGTAGAACTGGGGTCCTGCCTACCTTTAGCAATACTAGCAATACTCCAACTTTATAACAGAAGTTTTGAATTGGGGAAAATGTGTTTAATTAACGGGAAAGATTACTGCTGTCTGTTTAAAAATATCAAAATATTTTACAGAGTTGTGCCACTATTAAAAAAAAAACCCTTATGATAGGACACTGGGAACAAATGAATAAACTGTTTACCTAAATTTATTATTCAGATATTTATTATTAATCACCTTTTTGTTTTCCAGATTCTTCGGTAAAAATAGCACATGCACTTCTTTCAGCATATACAGATGTATCCTTTATATCTACATGAGAGCCCTATTTATATATTTACATTTAAAACAGCATTCTGAATTTGAGTGTTTGTGTTATTGTTTTTCATCTCGCTTGTGCTTCAATGACTCATTTTTAGCCATCAATACATTTTTGTGAATTAGGAATATAATGGAAGAAAATAGCAATAATTAAACATGGAAATTTAACAAGCAAAAATAAGCAACTGCCACAAAATCAAAATGGTTGAGACAAGCTATATTCCGTTATCCAAACTACTAGCCAAGGAGAACTGACAAAGGCAGCCGTGGAATGCATGCACGACCTTTAGGAAGGAGAAAATAAGAACCTAAAGGGATTGTGAAAATCACAATCTATTTCCAACCTGTGAAACTCCCATCAACAACACTGCTTGCTTTTACAAGAGAAATTGCCAATCCACTTCTGATTTACTGGAGCTTCTAGAGCTATCCATGCTTTAGACACAATACATGGAGAATCACAGCTCTGTGTGATTGGGCAATCTTACCTATTCCTATGACTTATCAGCAAAGAATCCCAAACATACGTTGCCACCCAGAACTCTTTCCTGACTGAAGGATATACCCACTTCATAATGACACAGGGCACCATAATACAGCACAACGAAAATTAATTCATTATGCCCTCTTACCCTATCTCATCCTCCACACCCAACAAAGTCCTGTTAGTACCCCCACTGCCTTGTTATTTCAGTGACTGGCATCAAATTCCATTCAGTCACCTCAGCAAGACCCAATGTCATCTTTTACCTCTCTCTTTCACCCCCCCCGCCCCAAGATCTATTCACTAACCAAGTCCTACTGTTTTCTACTCCTAATATTTACAAAAGCTGCCCCTTACTTATCTTTCCCACTACTACCAGTATTCCCAGCACCAGGCTCTTAAATACAGCTCCAAACAGTTTCCACACTGTACCAGAGTGTGATTTGTCTAGAATGCAAAGCTGATTATGTCAACCTCATGTTTAAACATGAGGATGCTAACCTCATCCTTTGCTAGCTCTGTACTGACCCTGGGCTAAAATCCAAAAAGTACAGATTCCTTGGTTTGGCTTACAAAGTCAACTACAATCTAACTTGTGACTGGGATCAAAGTCAGATTAAATTGATTTTCTTCCCAGAAACCTTCCCCAAGGCACAGGAAAGGTAGGTTCTTCTCTAGGTGCACTCACCCTTAGTGCTCTGGGCTTACCTTATCATAGCATTTGTCATGCTTCCATGTAATTATAGATTTTTAGTTACTTATATACTCCAGGACACAAAATCCTGGAACAGAAAGACTGTATCCGGTTTACACCCTCAGAGCCTAGTACAGTGCCTGCACCCTAATAGTTAAGTAGCAAGTATTTATTGAGCATCTGCTATGTAGCTGACACTCTACCAAATTCTGAATTTATAAATAATATTTAGTTTTTATTTTATTTTATTTAATTTATTTATTTCTCTTAATTTTTATTTATCCTGAGAGAGAGAGAGAGAGAGAGAGAGAGAGAGAGAGAGGGAGCAGGGAGAGTAAAGAGAGAGACAATCTCAAGACAGCTCTGCCCTGTAAGCATGGAGCCCGATGCAGGGCTCAAAGCCACGAACCGTGAGATCATGACCCGAGTGGGAATCAACAGTCAAATGCTTAACCGACTGAGCAACCCAGGCACCTCAATACTTGTCTTCTAAATTCATAGACTTATAGGTTGGGAAAGACAGGTAAGATGAACTAAACATATCCATCAATGCATGAGTGAATAAATGAATGAGTGAAGAAAGCCCACTACCCAATGTCAGGACTAGTTTGTCCATAAAGTAGGGCATTTTCTTCCCTTCTGTTTTAGAGTTCCTCCTCTTTATTAGTGAGCAAAATTATAGATGATACAGCCTGGAGTTAAGAAAAAAAAGAAGAAAATGTTCCAAATCTAAGTTTGGCTGAGAGTCATGAATGCCTTTGTACATTCTTCAGGGAATTACTCCAGGAAAAACAGGATTTCTGTCTTTGACATCTGGCAAAAAAAAAAAAAAAAAAAAAAAAAAAAAAAAAAAAAAAAAAAAAAAAAAAAAAAAAAGGCAGGGCTGGCTGACACAAGAACAAGAGGAGAGGAGTAAGTAGGAATCATGCAGCAGAAGGAACTCTCTAGAGGGTAGGCTGGGTAGCTGGGTGCCGTGGCGGATTTAGGCTACCAGAGAGGAGGAGCAAGGGGACCTGGGGCTTCAGTACCTGCAGAGAACAAGAAAGAAAAAAGCTCCATCTACATCAGAGGGTTTTATATGGCTAAAATCAGGTGACCTTGGAAGATAGTACATGTACCCATGTACCTGTAGACTTTTGTTTCCTTGTCTCTCAACTGGAGATTACTGCTTGTGAAGATTAAACAATATCACATTTAAAAAGCATCTTGTGAGGCTCAGTTGTTTAAGCGTCTGACTTTGGCTCAGGTCATGATCTCACTGATGGTGAGTTCGAGCCCTGCAATGGGCTCGCTACTGTCAGCACAGAGCCTACTTCAGATCCTCTGTTCCCCTCTCTCTGCCTCAACTCCACTTGCAGCCTGTCTCTTAAAAAAATATAAAATAAAATAAACTTTTCAAAAGCATCTCATGACAAGAGTCTTACATAAACTACACACTCTCTAGTTATTAATTTTGTCCTTTCCTTTCAGTGACTGCTGCTTCTTTTTAACTTCTCCCTCATTTTAACTCCCTTGTTCCACAGCTCACCCTACTTATGGTTTCGATCTGTGAAGACAAAGCAAAAACCCCCACGAGTCTTAGTGGGCAAGATCTGTCATGCCACATTTAGAAGCCTAGGGAATGATTCTCAGGACTTTTTTGTTTATCCAAAAAAGATGCAGGATGTGAAGGCATAATTTATGCTATGTTAATCTACCTACAAATGCAACTTGGCATGAGGTAAATTGGAGAGTCTCCTCAAAACCTGGCCTTACCTACTGACGTGGATTCCTAGTGGATATCTCCCCAGAATAACGTTTATAGCAAGAGTCTAGTATGTACTAGAAGTAGAAACCATAATTGTCACTATCATCCATTCTTTAATGAATGCTTCCTTTTATTTTATTTGTTTAATGTTTATTTTTGAGAGAGAGAGAGAGAGAGAGAGAGAGAGAGAGATACAGAGCATGAGCAAGACACAGAATTCAAAGCAGGCTCCAGGCTCTGAGCTGTCAGCACACAGCCCGACGTGGGGCTCGAACCCATGAACCACGAGATCATGACCTGAGCCAAAGTCAGATGCTTAACTGACTGAGCCGCCCAGATGCCCCTAATGCTTCCTTTTAGTACCAGAATATGACAGTAGCTACCTATTTTAGGGATTACATTTCTCAACATGCCCTGCAGCTAGGTACCATCATGTGAGTAAATCCTGCCCAACAGAAATGATACACTTTTTGGGTGACAGCCTTAAACAGTATTTACTTTTCCTCCACTACTCTTGCAGGTGTTCTTTCTTCCTTGTTCTGAGAAATTGTACCACAATGAAAGCCCAGTACTGAGCGTGGAAGAGACACCGTACTATCCCTAAAGCACTTACTTCTCAATTGTTCCATGAGAAAGAAAAAGAAAATGTCTACCTTATTTGAGCCACTGTGCTTTTGAATTCTTTAATCAGGATCATTACCTATACCTTAACTAATACACTATTCATATAAATCAACCAAAATACCCTAGCAGTGAACAAGCCTGGAAATGTTACCTTGTATATCTGAAGGAATACATCTGTCCATGCCCCTTTACTCCAGGCTTCAAACCGAGTCATCTCTATAACAATAGAAGGTTTTTCCTTAGGCGCACAGGAACACACAGGCAAGGTATTTAGTGGAAGAGTTAAAAAAAAATAAAATATTACAATATTAGTAAAAATGTAAGGCAAATATAAGTCCAAAGTTTTAACCACGTAGCATATAAGGGTTTTTTTTTCTTTTTACAAACTTTTGCATGTTCTATTTATACATTCATCAAGATCTCTAATTCTCCATGTACCAATAAAAGAAACTATCAACAGAGGTAACTTTCTGGAACACACAGCCCCTTACTGAGGTCAGAGATTTATCCATTCACCGTATCTACTAGCTCATTCTGTGGCAGAAGTGGCAGAATGAAATGCGAAGTTACTCTGAGCTCTGAGCCCCAAAAAGGAACATGGTCTTTGGCTAAGCCACCGGAACTCACCAGTGTCAAAGGACAGGCCCCTGGTTCTCCTGATCACGTCATGTGGTGAGAGGAGAGTCGCCTCAAAGCCTGTAGGCTTCTCCAAGCAATTCCCCTTCTCAGCAGGTTTCCATAAAATGAACTGTGTACTTTGAAAACAACTAGGCATATTTTGCTTAATTTCTGCCTATTCTCCCCTTTAAATGAAGAAGGGAAATGAAGGGAAATGGCAAGTGGTAGGGAAATTCAACCAGTATTTCCTTAGAAGATATATATTCTAAAAATTTCCTTTAAAAAATCATTTACAAAAGAATAAACTATTCTCCATTATTAGATCCAATAAAAGAAGCAATTATATATTTAAGAAAGCCATGTAATCATTTCTGCACAGTGTAGGGTCCGAGGGGAGGCTGCCCCAAGATGGGTCACTTTGGCACAAAGATCGAGTTTGAAGGGGTTTGGGACAGGTCCCCCCAAAACCCAGGTCCTGTGGGTTCAAGAGAAATTTTTCCCCTCCCTTAACTCACAGAAGAGTCTGTATGTGGTGGTGGGAGGGGGGGGCGGGGGGGTATCTATATCAAAATAAGGTTGTTAGCAGAGATAAATTTTTATATGAGTGGCCCATCTGTCTGGCAGGGCAAACACCTAATTACCAAACATCTACTCTTCTTATCACATTGTGAAGTACATTCCTTTTCTCTAAAGTCCCAGACCCCTACCCCCTTTCTCCTTAGTTCAGGATGACTTTTATACCTCATTTTGACTCTTTGGAATTTCCATATCTATGTGGATTCCCCTTATGTCTGCTAGTAAATTTTATTTTCTCCTATTAATCTGTCTCATGACAATTTAATTCTCAGTCTAGCTAGAAGGACCTTGAAGGGGACAGGATATTCTTGTTCTCTGACAACAGGAACTCCATAAAAACTTTTAGACAGACAGAAAAACATGTCTGTGTGTGTATATGTATACACATATATTTAAATGTTTGTTCTTAATATTTATATTAATATTTATACACACACACATAGGCTTTGCAGAGAAGCAGAATCCATAGGACATTTCATAAATAAAAATACCAAGATTTTAAAATGAAATCTTCTAACAAAGACCAGAAATCAGTCAATTCAATAACTGTGTAGATTGTTCTAGAAATTGTATTCCCTTACTGTAATTTCAAGCCACTTTTTATAATCTTCTGGTTCAAGCAGAAATTCTGGCAGCACATGAGAAATACATGCTCCTTGAGCGCTAAAATAAAATAAAAAGTCCAAATTATTATGATAGAATACTCAATGGTTTGTATTTCATTTGCATTTGAACATCAATTATTTCAATGTCATATAGTTTAATGTGTATTGAATTTTAATTTTCAAATTTAAAATTTGTATCGTCTTAACAGTTCCCTTAACAATGAAATGTGCATATGATGCTTTCTTTAGAGAATTAATAATGACAAAGAACTTACTCAACTCTATAATCTTAAGAATTTCACTTGCCTATAATCAGCCACATCTATCCTTAAAAAGTAACAGAACACAGAGTTATATGACTTGACTCCTATTGCCAAGACACTAACCATTTTATTGCTGTATGACATTATAAAATTGAGGGGTGCCTGGCTGGCTAAGTTGGTTAAGCGTCTGGCTCTTGGTTTCGGCTCAGGCCATGATATCACAGTTCATGAGTTTGCGCCCCCCATGCTAACAGCAAGGAGCCTCCTTGGGATTGTTTCTTTCTTCCTCTCTTTCTCTGCCCCTCCCCCACTTGTGTTTTCTCTCTCTCTTTCTCTCAAAATAAATAAACTTAAAAAAAAAAACATTATAAAACTGAAAAATATCCAGGAAATGTTTGAATACAATAAAGCATCTAACAGATCATTAGTCACCCAATGCTTAGTAAATGCCTATCACAACATATACCTGAAAATAGAAAACCCCAAATATAACACAATTTATCACCTATTTTTCCAGAGAATATCCAAAAATTCTGGCTTCTCTGATTATATAAACTTGTAGTAGTATATCTGTTGCAGCAAATATCTATTTAATATTATTTTATACATTTAAAGGCATATATATTCATATGTATAGAATTTATCACATTCAAGATTATATTTTTAACTGTCATATTTCTTGAAATATTTTAATTCAAGGTCTTCATATTCATGTCTACCACCAGCAGAACCACTTTAACGAAGTTTAATCTAATACGGTTTGGGCAGGAGTGCTTCCTAGTGGGGATTTAAATGTTCAAGTCTAACTCATTTAGTGACCATAGAATGCCATCCATGATAAGTATTTGTCAGAGAATGCCACCTCGAGTACTCAGCTCTGTAGATGTTTTGCAGTCCTGTAACCACTGAAAAGTGGGAAAAAGAAAAGGTGGAAAGGAATCTCAAGATAATTCTATAAGCTCAAAGCTTGAAGGTAGCACAGATGAATGAGAAAAAAGAAGTGAGAAAGGGAACCCTAGTGGGGATGGAAGCAAAGAGCAGAGTTTTAGAGAGATTAAGTTGGCCTTGGCTTTGGGCCAGAGGAAGCTGGTGGAAGAAATTATACTGCATGCATAAAGCTCCTTTGTTCAGAAGTCAAACACCATCCATTCTGTTTGATTGTCACGCATTTCCCATCTGCATCTACATTACTCCTATGATTCCTCACTAGGCTGCAATTATTATAGAGTTAAATAATATCTAATTTTAATGGAACACTACTCCTTAGCAGGAGTAGCCCACCTAAAGCATATGTAAGAACTCAAATGAGATGACGATCCATGAAGTTGAAATCCCAGTGGTGTCTGTCTCTGAGCTGCCTGTCTAAACAAAGACAGAGACATGCAGAAGCTGGAATACTTTCTTGCATCCAAAACAAATACGGGATTCCAGAAGGAAATCATCACTTCTATTAAATGCTACCGAAATTCTAAGAAAAATTATCAGGGAAACATTAAACTGAGAACTTCGTAAGGAAGGAGACCGTGTGGTATTCATTTCAGTATGCCATAGTGTCCAGCAGAGAATCGGCCCTCAGTAAAATGTTGAGGATGAAGAATGAAATGAATATTTTGCAATATTAAAGACAACAAGCCCTAAATGGAGTCAGTTATGCTAAACTCCATGTCCCCAAAAGTGAGATTTAACTTCATTATGATTTCGGCTCTCCCAGAAAGGGGATCTGAAAGCAGTCCCTCAGAAATGCCTGAGCAGCATTAGCTAGGTAATCTGCCTGAAAGATCCCTACCATCGCTCCTAGACAAAGTAACTTTGCAATAACCAGTCTGCTTTTGTGCTGTAGGAACTGAAAACTTTTCCCTCCTAACCTTCTAGGTATTTTTGCTAATCCAATAATCAAATTGACAGACAGATGAAGAGGGGGAAAAAAAACAGATTTAATTACATACCTATGGGAGCCCCACAAAGACAGGAAGACTGAGAGGCAGTCAGGCAGTTGAGGCTAAGGAGAGGGGTTAGGGGTCTGGGTCTTCCAAGGGGAGGGAGAAAATTCACAGGATTATGAAAAGAGCAAATATTTGGTAAAGAGTCATTTGTCATGCCATGTAGTTAAGTCTTTCTGATAGGAAAAGTTATCTCTGGTAATAGCTCCCTTCCTGGTACAAACTTTTATGTAAATTCGTGTAGACAGTTAAGGGTGAGGTAAAAAGCTTTTCCTGTCTGCTGGGTCTCACTTGCTTTCAGCTCAAAACAATCCCCATGCCAAAGTGGCACAGTTTGGGATGGAACATTCTGTCCCCCGCCCCCATTGCCTAAGCACAACTCCGTTGTTCTTGCTTCCTTCTGCCTATAAAATCTCTTGACTTGTACAGCTCTTCAGAGCTTTTTTCTATCTGCTAGATTGGATGCTGCCCGATTCATGAATTGCTGAATAAAACTGATAAGAGCTTTAAAATTTACTCAGGTGAATTTTATTTTTTCACCGAATTTTACAGACACTGTTATGGGGTGAAGGTTAGCAGAATATGCCACTGGAAAATATACTTCTTTGGCACACCAATTATTTTGAGAAACTGCAGGAGAGGAGAAGCTCTAAAAACAGAGAGGTCACCCTTTTGTAAAGGAAAACATACCTTTAGAAAGGAAATTTACATTAGAAAAGGGGCCTGTACCAGGAAGAGAGCTATTGCAGGGAAATAGATAACTTTTTCAATTGAAAGATTTATCTGCATGACAGGGCAACCTTTGTGTAACAAGTATTTCCTCCTCTCACCTTTGCAAAGAATTACGTCTTCCCCATCTTGGTCCCCTTCCCTCTTGAAAGCCCTAGACTCCTATTCTTTTCCTTAGCTCAGAATGGTATAGAAGTCTCATCTTTAGGCTTTCTTTTGAGTCTCAAATCTTTGGGGGGCTACTATACTTAACATACACAATATTTTTTCCTCCGGTCTTTATATTACAGGGCAGGTTGGGGGGGAAATCTCAGCCAAGAATCTAGAAGGGTCAAGGGAAAATTATTTTTCCTCCCATGTAAGAGACTCGTTTTCTTCTTTTCATTTGGAATCTATCTTAAATCCTAACTTCATCAGTCCCTAAGACAGTATTAATGATTGTGCTTTGTCAATAGATTTTGTCTGATCAGTATTATAGAGAGTTGACTTTCATAATTGATTTGATTACACTTTTACATGCTAGGTTTTCTATTTACATATTTCTTCCAAGTTTACACTAAGTAGAACAAAATAAATTAGATGTAATGAGTTATTAAATCCTCAACTTGATCTCCAAAGATTTTTGAATTTCTCATTTATTGCATAAAACCAATATAATTTCACTTGTATACTGTAATTGTTCACTGTAACATTTATGATTTTTTGGATTTAATGTATTTATTTCCATGATGAAACATATGCATGTATCTTGGATTAATGACCCAATTTTATTAACCATTGAAATGTTGAGGGATTTTATCATAGCCAACATATCCTGATAAGCATGTATTTGCTAATAAAAAAGCAATAAATTTGAATGGCTTGGCATTAACTCCAAAATCATTCTTCCATACTTGTGTCCTCACATCATAAAATGTCAAAACAGAAACCATCCATGTTAGTGTCAACACTACTGGGAGCTGTACCAACATCAGCGCTACAACAATAAGATGACGATTTTGAGTACCATATAATTTACTAAAGTTATCAGAAAACTGTTTCATTTCTATAATGCACAAACAATAAAGATTTATTTAAGCGTCTGACCCTTTTTCTTCTGTTCATAGGTAACACTTCAATAGATTTTAAAATACACCTTTTTTTTTGTAAATAATTATAATTAACTCCTTCTAAAAGAGATAAACACAACTAACTTTCTAAAATAAAAATGTCATTAGAATGTTTGCCTTATTGAATTAAAATATTTACTTTATTTAAATCAATCATCAAAGACCAAGAGTGGGACAGAGCAAAATTAAAACAAAAGTCATGTGCTTTCTATTTTAAAATTATAAAAACTTTTTAAAAGTTTCTATTTTATCTAATAAAGACACACTTGATAAATACTGGTTTTCTGGCAGTTTTATGTCAATAAAACTTTTCTTTCTTATAGAGGTACAGACTTTTAAAATACTCTATTTGGGGGCGCCTGGGTGGCCCAGTCGGTTAAGTGTCTGACTCTTGATTTCAGCTGAGGTCATGATCACAGGGTTCGTGGGATCGAGCCTTGTATCATGCTCCATGATGACAGTGCAGAGCCTGCTTGGGATTCTCCCTTTCCCTCTCTCTCTGCCCCTCTTCTGCTCTCTCTCCCCCACTCTCCCTCTCTCTCAAAATAAATAAACTAAACTAAACTAAAATATTGTATTTCAGTGATAATGATATCACAAGAGTCAGTTTTCCACATGTCACTAATGGCTACCATATTGAAGAAACATAAGAAAACATTTTAGCATATGAAACCCATAGATCACAACTTATTTCATTTAAATTAATCATCATCATAATCTACTATGTGTCATGTAATACATATTTAATATTTTTAATTGTTTTATCAACCAGTTAAGTTTGGGAATTATCATCTTCAACTTTACAGATATGGAAATTGAAGCTTAAACGGGTTAACTTGTGTAAATTCACAGAAGTACGAAAGAGCTAGAATTTGAGCCTATCTCTACCTAATTCAAAAGCCATGCTCTTGTACCCAATATCAGTGCATTCTTCCAGAACCACTCTTAGACTGCTGCTTTGAAATATTTTTATTCTTAGATGCCATTCCATTAAATAAGATACCATAGTGGTCATGCATAAGTAAGAAGGGTATAAAGTTTTTCAAGATAAAAGAAATGAAATAACAAATGGAATTACATTTATGTATAAAGCAGAGTGAGTTGGTTTTCTCAGCATATTTATTTTGGTGAATGAAAAATTTATTTAAAAATCAATGGTATTGGAAAGTAACAGTTACAATAGTTTTAGATTATATGATAACCTACATTGCAGTTTCAATGCTAGGTACATAGTGTTTTTGTTCTGCTTGTTTTAGTTTTATATTATGGAAATAATAAAAAAAAGTTTATTTTTTCAGTGAAAGGTAATGACATCATAAAAACGATTAATGGTTATAAATAAATGAAATCATATCAAAGAATACTAGGCACTGTGTTAGTCTGCTCAGTCTGTCATAACAGAATACCACAGGCTGGGTAGTTTAAACAGCAGAAATTTATTTTCTCACATTTCTGGAGACAAGAAGCCCAAGAACAAAATGTTAGAAAATTTGGTTGGCTGTGAGCCCTTTCTTCCTGGCTTGCAGACAGCTTAGCATCCCATCTTTATGATATCATTAAACATAATTACATTGTTTTCTTTTTAATATTTATTTTATTTTTGAGAGAGAAAGACAGAGGGATCCCTCACATGTAGGGGAGGGACAGAGAGTGAGAATCCAAAGCAGACTCTGCACTGTCAGCCCAGAGTCCAATGTGGGGCTCAAACTCATGAACCATGAGATCATGACCTGGGCTGAACTCAAGAGCCGGACACTCAACCTACTGAACAATCCAGGTGCCCCAACTATAATTACATTCTTAAAGGTCCTGTTTCCAAATACAGTTGCACTGGGGGGTATGGCTTTAACAAATAAATTGCAGGGACACCCAATTAACTCCATAACAGGCACAAATGACAAAAAAAAAATAAGCATATTGTTTCAAATAGAGTGATAAATTTATTACAAACTATAATACCTGTTTTCAAAATAGTTTTTACAAGACATATGGCATTGTTATGGGCTGAATTGTGTCCCCTCAAAAAGTCATATGTTGAAACCCTAACATGGTACTGCAAAATTGGACTATACTTGGAGTTAAGGCCTTTAAAGAGGTAATTAAGATAAAATGAGGCCATTAGGTGGGCCCGAATCCAATCTGACTGATGTCCTTTATATGAAGATGAAATTTGGACACACAGACACCAGGGGTGTGTGTACACAAAGGGAAGACCATGTGAGGACACAGAGAGGAGGTGGCTGTCTCCAAGCCAAGCAAAGAGGCCTCAGAAGAAACCCAATCTGCCAACACCTTGATCTTGCACTTCTAGTCTCTGGAACTGTAAGAAAATATATTTCTGTTGTATAAACCTTCTAGTCTGTTATGGTAGCCAGAGCAAACTACGGGTATGAGGAAATAAGTGCTTTAATAATTAGGTAAAGAATTTATAGGTTAGTATTATAAATAAAGTTCAATGTATAACTTTCATAGTACAGACTCCACATTTTCCCAACTTGATCCTCTCTGACTGGCTACACCTCCTCTCCTGGAATGCAAATACTTTATGTTTTCTTCTCTTATCCCTAATTTTTCATATCTCACAAATTTTTTTCCATTCTTCTATGACTACCCTGAGACTCAATTTCAAAGTTTTCTTCCTGTTACCACACAAGCTCAAAAAGCAAATGTCTGTGAAAGACAATGTTAATAAATAAATATTTAATGAACATTGGTTCCATTCTGTGTTATGAAGGATGCTGGGTGTCAGAGATGCCAGATGAATGAGAAGTGCTTCCTACCCTTAACATGCACGCAAATTAGTGGGGGTACACTGACTCATAAATAAGTCAGTGGTATGAAAATAATTTACAAAGTTATACATAGCCATGCTGTTTTCCTTAACTGATATAATCTTTCTCATTCGTTCAACCAGATGGGGCACAGAGAAACAGGAAGAAAACATAGACTTGAATGTTCACATATCTTAGTTTTTCCTAAACTTAACAGTCTCTTTACAAGTAATCCTGTGCTTTGGGATAAGCAATCAATTTCAGACCTCTCGATTCCCGCACAAGATGGCACCTGGGAAGAGGCAGATATATTGTCTAATAAATAAAGCTTCAATCTCAGGTTTCCCCACTTTCATGAGTCTCTTCTAAAGCCATGTATATATCCGTATATCTAAATTTTATATTTTTAATTTGATATTTTGTTAAGGAAGGATCTCCAAATTGTGTAAGGCCTCTCAGAACATGGATCAGTCCTATATTTGGGTTCACATGAAGTAGGTGAGAGGGACTTTTCTATCTGTACAAGCAGGTTTGTGATTACTTTTCTGGATCCTCAGTCTCTTTGGCAATGTTCCCTATCTCTGTCTGGAGCTTAGCTGCCATGTGGGTGGGCACTTGCCACTGAGGCCTGAGATGAAAATCTTGCGTCTCTCCTCTTAGCCCCATTGAGGACCAAGAGGTCCCTCATAACTGACTTAGCCCCATCCCAGTCCTCATATATTTGTCATTCATACTGTGGCTTCAGAGCCAGCCATCTCCTCCCCTTCTGCGTCTTCAGTGGCGTCCCTGTCATTAGTCAGCCTCTAGAACAGGAGGCCGGGTCTTAGCTCAGTTTCCTTAGGTGACTTCTTTGCTCTTCTCAGAGTGTGTCCCTGTCAGGCCTCATTCACAGAGACAACCTCTCCAGGAAGAAAGGACCTGGCCATTGCCATTTCCCTCCCGCCCCTCGGCATAAACACAGAGCCAGCCACCTGGGGAAGCAGCACAGCAAGGACACTGGCTGCCTAACTTGCTTACACTAGCCCCACCCCCACATTCTTCTAGTGGAACTGCCATTCTCAGTCAAGCTGGCCTCAGTCCCAGCCTGGGAGACCCCTCCCCTGGAAGACCATCACAAACCCCAGCCCATACCACATCTCCTGACCAGAGTTTTGCAGGGTTTCAATTCTGATGGAGGTGGAGCAAATAATCGCCCCACTGTGTGCCCCAGTCACTCTTCAGCTGTTTCCACACTGTATGCCCTTGGATTGTTTGCCCAGCTTCTCTCCTAGAGGAGCACAGTGCCCTCCAAGCTCTATCACAGCCAAGACTACTGATCTTTAAAATTCCAGGGTTTAAGCCCATTGGTGGCAAGAACTCACAAAATTCAGCTCCGAAATTCAGCTTCTCTGGTTCCTCTCGTTTTCCAAACCAATGGTTAGGGGGAAACATTCTCCTTGTGTGTTTCCCTGTGTGCTCCTCTGGCTCTCACCCTTCTCGGTGACCACGGCTGCCTCCCCTCTGTAGCAGCCAGGATCTATTTCTCCCCTAAACCACCTCTCCATCCTTCCCACCTTCTTCAATATGGCCTCTTTTCTCCCCTTAGCTGTGTAGTTCTGTCAGTCTTCAGGTCAGTTTCTGGGGGATTGGGGATCATTTGATAGTTATCTAGTGTTGGTGGGACGAGGAGAGCCTAGGGTCCTCCTACTCTGCCATCACCTTCCTGTCTCTCTGTACTATGTCTAACTTTTAAGACCATAATGTTGCCAGGGACTCAAAAATTCTAATTTGGAAATTAAAAAAAAAAAACCCTGAACACCAAATCTTTCCTTTGGGATGCCTCTTGTTACCCTCCATCCCCACCCCTGCTAAGGTAGCTGAACATCTCTGGCTAACTATGGAGTAGATTCCATACACAAATAAGAACCAATTTAAAAACTAATATATTTCAAAATATATGAAACCTATTGCATAAATAATTACAAGCAACAAATGCTATTTTAGTGGTACAGGAACATGATTAGATGGAACAGTAACACTGCTTATGGATGTTCCAGTGGTTGAGGATACTGCAAATATAGGCAGACAAAATAATATAAATCACCAACACTCTCCTCAGACTTTTAATAAACATTGCTTTTCCATTTCTTGCTCACTCACCATTTAATCTCTGCAGAGGAATACAGACATTATAATGACAAGTATTTTTCCTATATTTTCTATCAACCATTTATGGAAATTTTCACTTGCTGATTATTTTAGTACTAAAAACCTTACCAATGCAGACTAAAAATTCACAGTGTAACTTGAGCTTATACGAACAGTATTCTGAGAAATAAACTTACTGGTTTCATCACTCTTTAGTTCTATGGATTTATATATTTATCTATGTGAGAATTCTCAAAGTGAGGTCATAGATAAGAAGAATCAGTATTACTTAAAACTGTTATAAATGCAAATTCACATCATAAACTCTGTGGGTTAAGGGCCAGCAACTCACTTAACATGCTATCATAATGATCTGGATGAATGATAAAGCTTGAGAATAATTGCCTTAGACTATCAATCCCATAGCTCATGAAATATTTATTTTCTATTATTTTTCTATTATTTTATTTTTTATTACTTTTACAGATATATATATATGTGTGTATATATATGTGTGTGTGTATATATTATATATGTAATATATATAGGAAACTTAGTAAATATTTTATAAAAAGATAAATGATACCAAAATCTACCCATCTACTTATGTATCTATCCAAGCCAATATTACATGTTTAAATTAGCATATCCATGCTCTTACTTGAGAAAGTCAAGAAGTGAAGAATGTTGAAAATGAAGTTGAATCACCCTTTCAGTATAATCCACAGGTAAAGACTGACTTGAATGAATTCCAGGTGGCAGTTTTCCACTCAAGTGTAGTATCACATCATAAATGGTCTTATTATGTTTGGAAAAGTCATTCAGTCTGGAAAATTTTTGGGATGGCGAGGCTGATGAATAAAATTGCATTTTATACACCTCCCTATGAGAAAATAATTTTGAAATTTAAAAAATCTCATAATGTTATATTATGAAAAAAATGTTCAATGACTAAATAAAATTCTATTTACAATCAAATAGGGCATTATAAAGCTCATCTTATTCAGCTACCATTTGTTAGTAAAAATTAGATGTTTTGATAACCCCAGAAGTTTCCATAATTTCTTTTATCTTTTGTTGTTGTTAAATTTTATTTTTAATGTTTATTTATTTCTGAGACAGAGAGAGACAGAGCATGAGTAGGGGAGGGGTAGAAAGAGAGGGAGACACAAAATCAGAAGCAGGATCCAGGCTCTGAGCTGTCAGCACAGAGCCCGACGCAGGGCTCGAACTCACAGACCTCGAGATCATGACCTGGGCTGAAGTTGGACACTTAACCAACTGAGCCACCCAGGCACCCCTCCATATCTTCTTTTAAACACACATTATTATCTAACATTACAATTGTCAAGTCTGTAAGATTGGATTGTGATTAGAAAATGTAAGTACTTTGGAGAAACAGTATAGGGATTAAGTCCTGGACCCAGCAACTAGTAGCTGGTTGCAAAGTTATCCAAACTCACTGAACTCAAATTTGATACCATTTAAATTAAAGAAAATAGGGGCACCTGGGTAGCTCAGTCGGTTAAGCACCTGACTTTGGCTCAGGTCATGATCTCATGGCTCATGAGGTTCAGCCCCACATTGGGCTGTGTGCTGACAGCTCAGAGCCTGGAGCCTGCTTCAGATTCTGGGTCTCCCCCTCTCTCTGCCCCTTCCCCGCTCACTTTCTCTCTCTCTCCTTCAAAAATAAACATTAAAAAAATTTTTTTTAAGATAATAATGCCTATAATAGTTTTCAAAACAGATGTCAAACAATCAGCACACATGTATACACAAAAACAAATTTACACATATATTTCAATTTAAATTTTAACCATTAAAAGGACACATCCTGCAAATTGGCCTCATAAGTGGAGATTTACATTTTAAAGATAATCCCAGAGAGCTATTGTTCCTATACATGTCTCTGTTCTTTATATAAGACAGTGCAATCTCTCTTACTTGATACCTCCTTCAGTGAATTATAATGCATGGTAATTTTTAAATGGAGTAAAAAAAAAATCCAACCAACTCTTGCTGTCTATAGTTTATTAATTATCTAATACTACACTATCTGTTGGCTAGCCATCAAAATGTATTACTAACTTAGACTGAGAAATAAAAAGTGCTCAAGGGGCCATTTTGAATGGCAGTTGTCCAGTTTGGTAGCTAGTAGGTCTGTGTTGTATATTACAGGAGAAAGTATATTGATTTACGTAAGGGTACAACTGCCATTACTCAAACTCTGGCTCTTACTCTGTGGCTTTATGGAAGTTACTTGACATCTCTGTCATAAGTAATATATCTAATAGAGCTAGTATATCCTGAAGTTACCAACAAACAAATATGTCATGGAAAAAAATGAACACCCTAAAATATTGCTATAAAAATTATGAAAAAGATAAATGATCTAAACAGAAATAAAACATAACCAGACTACAACTAAAGAAGGAGAAAAAGCAACAAGTTGAATAAAAAGAGAAAGAAACAATACATAATATAAACAGACACAAAGGGGCCCCACAGATTATAGCTTTGCTTTTTTTTTTTTAAATTTATTTATTTGAGACAGAGAGAGCATACACTCACGCATGCACACACACAAGTGCAAGTGAGGGAAGGGTAGAGAGAGAGGGAGAGAGAGAATCCCAAGCAGGTTCTACACTGTTAGAGCAGAGCCAGACACGGAGCTCAAACCCATGAACCATGAGATCAGACCTGAGCTGAAACCAAGAGTCAGAAGCTTAACCAAATGAGCCACCTAGGTGCCCCCAGATTATAGTTTTAAGACACAGATATTACTTATTTTTATTTATTTAATTTTAGAAAGAGAGAGAGAGGGAGAGTGGGGGAGAGGGGCAGAGGGGTAAGAGAAAGAATCTTAAGCAGGCTCCACATGCAGTGTGGAGTCCAACGTGAACTCTATCCTATGACCCTGGGATCATTTCTTGAGCCGTACGTTCAACCAACTGAGTCACCCAGGTGCCCAAGACACAGATTTTAAAGCAATTATATGCACTATGATTAAGATTAAGAATTTTGTCATCAGGGCATGTGGGTGGCTCCATTGGTTAAGCATCTGACTCTTGATTTTGGCTCAGGTCACGATCTTGTGATTTGTGAGTTCAAGCCCCACATCAGTCTCTGAGCAGCCTGCTTGGTATTCTCTCTCTCCCCCTATCTGTTCCTTCCCCACTTCTCTCTCTCTCTCTCAAAATAATTGAATAAACTTAAAAAAAAAGAATTTTGTCATCAAAAGCTTCAGATTCTGTGTCTCTCCCTCTCTCTGCCCTTCCCCTGCTTGTGCTTTGCCTCTCTCTCTCGCTTTCAAAAATACACAAACATTAAAAAAATAAATATATATATATATATAAATGGAAAATTTATACACAAATCCAGTAAGTAAAATTATGAAAGCAATGACTGAAGTTAACAGCCGACTAAATCAAGTGAAGAGAAAATTGATGCAATGAAATATAGGCCATAGGAAAGCATCCATATTGCAACACAGAGGGACAAAAGGATGAAAAATACAGAAGAGTGAGCAAAGCAGAGGGGCCCAAAAGAATGAGGGAGTCCCATAATTGAAAGGATATTGACAACTTTCCAAAATTGACAAAAAATGAAACCACAGATGAAAGAATCCCTATGAACCCCGATAACTACAAAGAACAGGCTCTTTATGATACAACATTTTCAAACAACCAAGAACATGTGAAAATTTTCTTAATATCAAGAGCAGTAAGATGTTAGTTCAAACCACATACATTAGAAGGAGGTGATACTGAAAAGACGCACAACATTAACTATTTCTTAGGATAAAGAGCAAGTAGAACTTGCATATTTGACCTGTGGGAGTTGAAATTGGTACACCCATCCTGGAAAATTGCTTAGAAGTATCTTCTAAAGGTGATCATATTTCTAAATTCCTTATTTATTTATTTTTTTGAGAGAGAGAGAGAGAGAGCGCGCGCATGAGCAGGGGGAGGGGCAGAGAGAGAGAGAGAGAGGGAGGGAGGGAGGGAGGGAGGGAGGGAGGGAGGGAGAGCGAGCGAGCATAAGTAGGCTCTGTGCCATCAGCACAAAGCCTGATGCGGAGCTTGAACTCACGAACCAGGAGATCATGACCCTAACCAAAACCAAGAGTCAGACGCTTAACGGACTGAGCCACCCAGACAACCACCCCCCCCCGCCATTTTTCTAAAGAAATTTTTTAAAGGTGATATTTCTATGTTGCGATCTGGCAATTTCACTTATATATATATGCCTTTCAGAAATATGTAACAAAAGACATATATCAAAATTTCCATAGTGGCATTATTCATAATAGAAAACTCCAAAAGCCAGTGAAATATCTATGAACAGAATGGAGAAATTATAGAATATTCAGACAATGGCCTAGTGTACAACATTACTACTATTCTACTACTAAATGCTAAAATGAATCACATGAACATAATACTAAGAGGAAAAAAAAATCCAGATGCTACAAAAAAATGCAAACTGTATGATTCTTTCTATGTAAAATTCAGCAACACACAAAACTAATATTTGGTCTTAGAATTCAGGATAATTGTTACTACTCTGGGAGGTGGAAGGGAAGTGGAGGTGGCAGGGACTCGGGGATGTGAGCAATGGACTAGTTCCTTGTCTAAGTGGCAGCTATACACATGTTCACATAGTTGTAATTCTGTCCATATGTTACATAGTGACAAACATTATGAAAATTCAAACAGAGAACTTAAACTCTGGAGTTTACCAATTTATGCTTGGATGATAAAACTGAAAAAAATAAATAAATAAAAAGGCAAGGAAATGATTGCCCATAAAAGTCAAGCTAGTAATTTTCTTACAGTTATAGAGATTTGGTAGATTGTGAGGTTCATAAGAGGCTTCTGGGGTGCTGTCAAATTGATAGGTGCACAGGGGCTTGCTCTAGGAGTAAATTGAGGGGTTGTACTTGGTTTGTGAACCTTTCTCTATGTGTGTTTTATTTCATGATTTAAAGCATCACGAGGAAACAGCTTGGGTCTTCAAATTTCCTCTAGCACGTGAAGATTGACCAAAATTAGCTACAAAAATACTGCCCTCAGGTTTGTTAGAGGAAAAGGTGATGTTGCTCGTCAATAACTGAATTGTCCATTGGGAGCACAAATTATGATGCATAAACGAGAGTATTTTCTTTAATATCTATATGTACGCATATCCCACATATGTAAACTTCGTATCGATTAAAACCTCGATAATTAATTGTTAACCATATTCCTTGTCTTCTCGTTTACATAATAAGATGGTAAATGATTTTAAGTTTCTGTTTGAATTCTGAGAGTGCCCCTACTTTGGAAATTGAAAATATGCACAAGCAGGGGCGCCTGGGTGGATCAGTCAGTTGAGCGTCCGACTTCAGCTCAGGTCACGATCTCATTGTTTGTGGGTTCCAGCCCCACATCAGGCTCTGTGTGGACAACTCAGAGCCTGGTGCCTGCTTTGGATTCTGTGTGTCCCTCTCTCTCTGCCCCTCCCCTGCTTGTGCTCTTTCTCTCTCTCAAAAATAAATAATCATTAAAAAAAATTTTTTTTAAAGAAAATATGCACAAGCCAAAGGCTCGGTGTACCTGTGTCGTGATCTATCTTTTCATGTAAAGAAACCACCTGCCAATTACCACTATTGCCAACAAACAAGTAGTAAAATGGTTAAAGAAGGAAACTAACTGGAAAAAAATTGTAAAATGATCCCTCATTCTTAGAGTAATGTGAAGAAGTGAAAAGAACTCAGGGAAGCCAAGTCTAATCAGTTATTTAACTGGTTTCATTCTAACACTCTCAGTCTAAAGACACGTTTTTGTGACTTTTTTGGACATGGTTGGCAGAAAGAATAGGCAGGCTGCCCAGAAATAGAGGTGAAACTTTATGTTTATATTATTAAATTTATCAGTGATCTTGCCAGCAGCTCAAAGTGGCAAAGACAAAAGCATACCATACACACACACACTCACGCTTTTTAGTAAACATCAGAAGTTCCTGCATCAAGCTGTCAAAAAATCCTGTGCAAGGGAAGGAGAAATATTATTAATGAAATATCATTTGTATGAGTGCTTGGAAAAGATGGGATTTGAATTTACTTTCCACCACCAAATAGAAGAGTTGGTGAATACAATACAGGAAGTCAGAAATATTTAACGCTACTAACATAATCCTAATTTAATTTAATATTAACAGCTAACATTTACTGAATACTTACTAGGTCCCAACCTCTGTTTTAATAAAGGTATTTCCTCTTTTAAATGTCACAACAACCCAATAAGGTAGGTATTATCATTACCTCCTTTTTACAAATAAGGACTCAGAGGCAATGAAAAATATTTTATTTGGCATGCTCTCATTATGAATGGTAGAACATTTCAATGATTCATTTGATTTCCTGTGAGAGTCTATACATTTACACTAAATGAGAACTTCTGCAATGGAATGTAGCTTTGAAACAATTTCCCCTTTGAACCTATTCCCCCAGGCTTCCTGAGAGGCATTCCCAGATGTGCTCTTAGTGTGTGGCAACTGGAAGGTGATACATGTTGGAATGGAAGTGCAGACTAGCACTGAGATGTACTGCAATCACTTCTCCCAGATGCACTGGAATTTCCAATATGATTTAAATGTTTCTGTGGTCAGTTGCATAGAGACCTTCCCAAGCAGTGTCTGGAAAAAAATGTGAATTTCCACAAGTCATCCAAGTTAACGTTAGGGGACTATGATATTTAGTACATTTCCTCTGATGATTTCTGGAACATAAATTGTGCTCTCTCATAGTTTCCAATAGCTATATCCATCTTTTGGTGATTTGGGAAAGGGCTGAAAATAAATAATATCTAAGGGCCTCGAAGAACTGAAAACAGACTACTAATCAATAAAGGTAATCTCTTCAAATAATTGGTTTCTGCTATTCCACCTGAATATCTCCCAAATCAACAAATGAAATGGTCCATATTGCCTGTCTGCTGCAAATTGGTGTTTGTAAAGAGTGAAATTACCTGAGATAATACATCAATAAAGCAGCATTTCTGACAACCCATATCTTCAGGTTCAAGAAAGGTGATGCATAAATATGTCAAAAAATGTTCAATAATGTTAAAAGGAAAACAAAAAGTTTCTGATACCCACGCTATAATTCACAATGAATTCTAGTCTTCCAGGTTTTATATCCTGTAGTAGATGACCCTCCAGTCGGGGGGTTAGTGCATATAAGGCCAGGCAATTCAGTTTCCCTGCTAACATGGCTGACTTCAGTAAAATTCATGGCTTGCTCAGGAATTTGAGCTTCATTTGGTCTGAAATCCTAGATGTGGCCTGTACACATTAGGGTTACATAACTCTCCTCAGTTCTAGACTACTGTATTCTTAATCGTCTTGAACTAATATACCTAACCATAGGTACATATAGTGTTCAGCCTAAAGCTAAAGACAAAAGTGGAGCTCACGTCTTTCAAGTATTAAAGTTTCCTAAATCCTATTCATTCATTTATTTATTTATTTATTTATTTAATTGATTTGGGTTCACACCCAGTGTGGAGTCCAACACAGGGTTTGAACCTACAACCCTGAGATCAAGACCTGAGCTGAGATCAAGAGTCAGGCACTTAAACAAATGAGCCACCCAGGCACCCCATAAAGTTTTCTAAATCTTAATGTGATCCTGTAATAATTGAAAAGTGGAATGATGCTTAAAAGTACTGGCACTGGGGGGGGGGGGTAGAATGGTGGGGTTCAAATCCTGGCTCTGCTATTTATCAGGTGATTGACTTTGAGAAAGTTGCTTATTCTCTCTCCAGTTCCTCCAGTTCCTCATCGGTAAAATGGGGATAACTATAGTACCTACCTCACAGGTCATTCATTGTAAAGAATACTCACAAAGCACATATAATTATACCTTTTTCATAGTTAAGAGTCTAATACATATGAACCATTATCATTAACAAAATACCATCACAAAATTATTTTTAAATTTTTTTTAATCTTTATTTTTGAGAGAGAGAGAGAGAGACAGACAGACAGAGTGTGAGTCAGGGAGCGGGCAGAGAGAAAGGGAAACACAGAATCTGAAACAGGCCCCAGTCTCTGAGTTGTCAGCACAGAGCCTGACCGTGGGGCTCAAACTCATGGACTGTGAGATCATGACCTGAGCTGAAGTGGGACGCTTAACCGACTGAGCCACCCAGGCGCCCCACAAAATGATTTTTACAGGAATAAGGTAGGAAACATATTTCAAAGCAAGTTCAGTAGATGGATTATTAGACCACAATAATGAAAGCAATAACAGAAATGATAGGTCATTAAGCTTGGATAAACAGAAGAGTAAAACTTCAGCAAACTACGAGAAAGAGCAACTTTCTGTTCAGGATAATAAAATGAACATATGTGCTCATCTTCTCTCCCTCTCAAAATGTTTCTGAAATGTCAGAAAGACTGGAGACCTTTAAAAACACTCAAATTGGGGAAAGAACCATTAGTATACCAACCTGAAGAATATCTATAAAATAAAGAATTGTACTGAGGAATAAGTTAAAATGATGGACTGCACAGCAGTAGGCTACAGGGGGAAAGGACGCCATTTTTCCTAAAGGAACTTAAGAGAGACACCAACATTACAGCTGGCAGATACAGAAGGAGGAAGTGACCTCTGGTACAGAAATCGTGATGATTAATTCAAATGCTATATGTGGAAAAGATATTTGAGAAGGCATGCATCCATAAAACACAAAAAAGGATGCTATTATTAAAGTTAAAGAGGAAAGAAGGGAGAACGGGAGGGAGGAAGGAATAAAGAACAGAGTTCCTGGAAAACAAAACTATAAAAACCAACTTAAAAATTTTATAGAAGACTGGAAGAGCAAGTGAAAGTGATCTACAAACTTAAGAAAGCAAAGACAGAGAAATATGTCCAGTTATATCGCAGGACATAACTGAAAGTGGTATAAAGGATCAGTCACGCAGGTCCTCCATCATTCTAAAATGAGATTGAGAGAGGGGCGCCTGGGTGGCGCAGTCGGTTAAGCGTCCGACTTCAGCCAGGTCACGATCTCGCGGTCCGTGAGTTCCAGCCCCGCGTCGGGCTCTGGGCTGATGGCTCGGAGCCTGGAGCCTGTTTCCGATTCTGTGTCTCCCTCTCTCTCTGCCCCTCCCCCGTTCATGCTCTGTCTCTCTCTGTCCCAAAAATAAATAAAAAAAAAAAAACGTTGAGAAGAAAAGAAAAAAAAAATTAAAATGAGATTGAGAGAGACAACAGAGAAAAATAGACAAAATAGAGGACAGGAAATAGGAGGCATGGAAGAATAGTCGAAAGACGAGTTTTCTAAGTGAAAGGGCCTAAAGAATACCAAGTAGATTCAATGATATAAAATATTCCCACACTTGGATTTTATTTCATAAACTGCAGAATACATTAGCAGAGAAATGGGAACCATAAAATAATTCTGAGAGAATGAACATGGTACTCATAAAATATGACATTGGACTTCTTATCAGAAAAACTGAGTGATTTTAGATGATGGGGTGATGTAGGAAACATTGAGGTGGGGGGTTCAAAGATGGGCAACATTTGGTTTGGGGCACCTTTTTTTTCAGGGCTAGAAAGGTCCCCATATTCTCTAGAACTGTCTTCCCCCAAGCAGTACCCAATGACATGAGCTGTTTCCCACTTATCAAAATAGCAAGATACTCAAATCCATCAGGGAACAACCAGACCAGCAATGTAACTCATGACTAGGGATATAAAATAGAAAACTTACTAGAAAATCATCTAAAACTAAAATAGATTTTTAAAAGCTTTTATTATTTGATGCAGTGATCCCAACTCTGAAATCCTTCCTATGTAACATCCAGAAATATCTGCTACCACTTAAACCATACATTGGATCTTTTTTTTTTAATGTTTATTTATTTTTGAGAGAAAGAGAGCACGCGCCCACGCACACAAGTGGGGGAGGGTCAGAGAGACTGAGACACAGAATCTGAAGCAGGTACCAGGCTTTGAGCTGTCAGCACAGAGCCTGACACAGGGCTTGAACTCACAAGCGGTGAGATCATGACCTGAGCCAAAGTTGGAAGCTTAACTGACTGAGCCACCTAGGCGCCCCAGATGTATTGAATTTCAGCACCATTTACATTATGAAAATATAGAACAAAATAACATAAGTAAATGCCCCAAAGTTAATGTGAGTGGGCAAGTATTCAAGACCACGGAAATCCAACAACACATTATACAACAATTTGGCAATCATTATAGTAAAAGTATATAGAAAATAGAAAATTAAAATTAAAATAATACACTTTATTAAAAAAAAAAAGAAAATGAGGGCACATGGGTAGCTCAGTCAGTTAAGCATCTGACTTCAGCTCAGGTCATGATCTTGCAGTTTGTGAGTTCAAGCTCAATGTCAGGCTCTGTGCTGACAGCTCAGAGCCTGAAGCCTGCTTCAGAACCTCTGACTTCCTCTCTCTCTGCCCCTCCCCTGCTCACATTCTGTCTCTGAAAAAATAAATAAATGATAACAACAACAACAACAACAACAAAGATGAGAATGTTTAATAGCAAAAATTCTGGGATGCACCCAACAAGGAATAATGAGATAAATTTATAGATCTGAAAATAATTAAACATACAATTCAAGTTTAAAGAAGTAAATTGTAAAGAAAAAATCAGCATTAAATAATTTAGAAAACACAGAAATGGATAAATTATTTCAAGTATTCATCATGTGAGACATAAAAGTTAAATAAATAAAAATTAAATGATGGGGCTTAGCCAGTTAAACGTTCGACTTCAGCTCAGGTCATGAGGTCATGATCTCACAGCTCATGAGTTCGAGTCCTGTGTAGGGCTCTGTGCTGACAGCTCAGAGCCTGGAGCCTGCTTTGGATTCTGTGTCTCCCTCTCGCTCTCTGCCCCTCCCCCGCTCGTGCTCTCTTTGTCTCTCTCAAAAAAAAAAAAGTTTTTTAAAATTAAATAAAAATTATAAATGAGCAAGAGACTATGAACATAAAAACAATAATACTAGCAGTCACTATTGTCAAATAATGAGTTGGAAATGTCTAATCAATGATTTCCCCTAAAATGAAAATACATCATTAAAATTTACTCAAAATAGGTACCATTTTCAGAACAAACACCAAATGAGAAAACTGAAAAAGTTATTAACAGAATAACTTTTCTAAAAAATTCCCTGGAGTCAGATGATTGTATGATCAAGCCTGTACATTTTCAGTATATCTGCTGTATTAATTTTCCCCCAGCACAGGTAAAGATGAAATATTACTAACTCATTCTATGAAGCTGATATTGTCCCATTCATTTAAAAAACTGAAGAAGATAACTTATAGGAAAACTAGAGATTTAGCATAACCTACCTCGCTCCTAACTATAGAGGCAAAAATTCTACTATGGCCCTTCTAGTTACAGAGAACCACCACAGCAGCAAAGTTGCAACAAAGGTGGTGCCTAAATTCCAGTTTAAATTAACAACAGAATTAAATGATTTGATATAAACCAAGGCAGTTTATCTACTTTAGACATGCTGAGTCCTAAAAAGCACATAAAAGACTAATGTAAATGTACCGTCTACCAGGCTATACTCTAGATCGAGAGCTGGTATTTCCTTAGCTATACATGGGGAATTTCCAAACTTTTTAAAATGTACAAGGGCTTTTCCTACCCATAGTTTACCCCTTCTCATTTGACAGAGGAGGAAACTGAGGTTAAGAGATTGTCAGTACTGACCTCAAATCATAAGATGTTTAGAAGAAATTAAAAATCACACGAATACTAAAGAATCTATATTTGCACTCTTTTGCTTTTCTGAATAGCGTCCTCATAATTTATGAGTGTAGAGCAAAATAATTTAACATTGTGTTTCACCTAAAACAACCTCAAAGAATATATTACATTTTATTATATGATACAAAGCAAGGGATTTAGAGAAACACATAACTGTTACCTTCTTATAGTTTCTGGAATAGAAAGAGAATGGGGTCCTTCAGGCCAGCCAAAGAGACTGAACCAGGTCTGAGCAGCGTGTACAACCTTTTCAAAGAAGTCATATGCCTTTGTTCCTTCTTCAAGAGAAGAGAAGTACTCATTTTTCTCCTCCTTTTTCATAGATTTATCTTTGTCTTCCTTTGAGGTTTTACTTTTGCCCGAGTTCAATCTTTCAGGTATTATTTCGATTCCTAAAATTCACATTTGTTTGTAAAAAAACAAACAAACAAAAAAGAGTTACATCACCAGAGAGTAAAATATCTTGTCAGCTATTGCTATTTGCATGTAGACAAATAAAGCTCATTCTACAAATTATTCAATGTTCTCAAAGAAATTCTGAGTCAACTGATTGTATCTTAAAAATACAAAAATAGATTTGTTTGCAAAGACCTAAAAGAAATACTTTAAAAATAGACGAGTTTCAACAAAGAAAATCATTAAACTTTCTTCTTGTCATAATGGTGAAAACATTCCCCAAAACGAAACGTTTCATTTTCAATTACATATGTAAACTATTTCGACAATTCTTCAGTTCCACTTATTAGAATTAAACCTTAGCTGAAAAACTCATAGAAACAAAATATTGGTTTCATATTCAAAATGACTATATATCCAAGAGAAGTACTTCAATAAAACAAAACATCTCAAGTTATAGAAATTTTCAATATAAAATGATTTTGTTTTTTTTTTCAAAAATATCTATGTAATGGCACAAGCACACACTCATTTAAAAACCTCACAATATTTAATTGGGTTTGGTCCATTCAGTAAACAGGAACATTTTCAATATTACTCATTCTAGAGAAAACAATATTTGAATAGTTCATTACAAATGATAATACCAAATTTGCATATTTATCTATTTCTCTGTGCTCATCTGTTTCTAAGACAGGTAATACTAGATCCAGCTCAACAAATAACAGACAAACCGCTAGTTTGGAAGTTCCCTAACTATACAGAGAGTACAGGGGATGTCACAGCAGATTCACAGGGGCTCTACAGGATATTTAACATTTTAGTTAAATATCACTACAACATATGCTGGTGATCACATGAATTACTACTCTTTGGTTTTTCAACCGAACTATTTAATAAACGGAACTGCTTGGCACATCTTCTGACCTAGGGGGAAAGTAATGAGATAGGAAGTATGCTGTGAACAAAAAACATCAGAGAATTTCTGCTCCAGATCATTGCAGACAGCTCCCAGAGCATATGACCCACTTGCAATTAATGAAAAATGCATGGTTTTCTTCATGGATTTCTTCTTACCTCATAAAGCCTAAGTTTTCAACTCAATAATATTAAATAGATCATGTTCATACTTGGTTTGCTCAGTACATTATTTATTTGCCACATACCAACAAATAATTTTTTCTTTGCAGGCTCAGCATCATTACATTTAGTGAAAGTAGAAGAGAGTAAACCAGCTTCTTGGTAGGGAAGCAACACATTTTCTCCACTCTTCACAGAAATGTCACTCTTATCTACAAATGACACATTGGAACATAGTAGGTCAACGAGCATTTGTGAAATGACTATCAAATTACTGAACCTGAATTTCATAATTATACATAAAAATATATATTATATAATAAATATGAATATATACATATATAGAATAAAATTTTTTAATGTTTTTATTAATTTTTGACACAGTGCACATGAGCAGGGGAGGGGCAGTGAGAGAGAGGGGGACAGAGGATCTGAAGCAGGCTCTGTGCTGACAGCACAGAGTCCGTTGTGGGGCTCAAACTCATGAACCTGATCATGACCTGAGCCAAAGTCGAACGCTCAACCCACTGAATCACCCAGGTGCCTCTAAAAAGTTTTTTTTTTTAAGTCTAAATGTCCATTATACTTAAAATAAGATGTCAAGAAAAAACACGATAAAGGCTGATATGGTTTTCTGAGTTGAATTAATTTTATTTAACAAGGCAACTATTATGGCATATCAAAGTTTTTAGGAAATGAACAATGCTCACCTTTAGGATAAACAATGATGTGTAAACCATTTAAAATGTTTCTACAGTGAAATTTTTGGAATTATTAAATATGGTGCTCAAAAGTGAATATTAAGAAGAACATCACTAACAGAAGTAATTTCTTCTCAATTTTCTGAAACGAAATCACTGCTTCGTTATGAGCTGACACTATTTTGCACAGCTTTCAATCTCTATTCCAGCTACAGTTGCTGTCTATACACTAGAATTTGCCAACATGGTAATATGAACCCAGCCAAAGGCAATGCTAAGAAAAGGCAATAGATGTGAAAAGACCAGATTCCCTATCTACTTATCTATCTGTTCACATATGTATATACCTATGTATATTTGTATACATATATGCATAATGTAATCCTGTCAGAAAAACATGGCCTTTGCAGTTAGAAATTTCTAATTTGAAATCTTGGCACTACAACTCCTGAGCTATTAAACCATGGTATGTTCTACAAGATCTCTGAAACATGTTTTTATACATAAAATGAAACCAAACGTTCTGAGCTCATGAATTTGTTGTGAGGGTTACTTCACAGGCAATAACATAGATAAGTAAGCTGGTATATACGAAGTTTCTTCCATTCCTTCAATAAAAAGCCAATCAGATTTTGACAGAGAATCGTTATCAAGTAGGTGTGTATATCTCTGCAACATTACACTACTAAAGACTTCATTAAAATGAGCCTTAGAAAATTCAATGACAGAATGATTCATTGTGGATGCATTAGGCAATGTCTTTTCAACTTACTATCAAATGATAAAAAGTTCATAGTGGGGTACACACCCACATCTGTACCCTTCAACTAAAGTCAATGATTCATATAACAGTTTTTATTTAGCATATTAGCTATAAGAAATAAATCATACTGCTTTAATTTTTGATTTACTTAATATGTTTTAAGATTTCACCTTTATTGAACATATCATACTCTAGGGCACAGTAGCTAAGTGTGTAGGCTCCGAGGCCTTACAAATTTGGTTAGAATTCCCTGGGGCAAACTGTTGAAACTCTTTATGACTCAGTTTCTTAATCTGTTAAGTGAAATTAATAAGAGTATCAACTCAGTCGTTGGGGGAACTAAATGAAATAACAAATATAAGGTAGTTAGCAGAGTACCCTATGCCTAGGAAGCATTAAATATATAATACAAATTATGACTATACTTATTTCTAAAGATATTTTAGAACATTTAAAAATCACGTTTTTCTATAGTAATATTTACTGAAATGGATGCATTATTTTTAATCCACAGATTTCATACTTAATCAAACACTAAGATTCTATTCCCTTTTTTCTTTTAAAGAAATAGCAATATTTTATACAGTAACTCCTCATTTTTTTGGAGGATATTATGAAAACTATGAGTGTTAAAGCAATTATAATAATATTTATAATCGTAATAATAATGAAATGATAATAGTAACAATAATTTATAGCTATTTACTCTAGTGAGTCCTCACAAAAGCCTTTTGAAATAGATATTATTAGTATCCTATTACTCTCCTACCACGCGTATTTTGCTAAATAACAGATGTTTGAGGATTCGAGAATTAACAATAAAAGCATAAGGCAAATGGTGAGATCAGAACACAAAATAGAATTTCCACCCACGTTCTATGATACTTCATCCACTGCTCTTTCTGTTATATTATCTGAAATCTCCCCTACCCCTCAAGTATATTAGAAGAATATAAAAATATAACACCAGCATTGGTCAGAAATCTTTTAAATTTTGAGACTGTGTATAAAATTTGTAATATATATGTGCTTGGAAGGAACAGTCCGCAAGGTGAGAAGAATCCCGGGGAAGTATGGTATGTGGAAGTCCAGACAGAGTTTGAAGAGGGGTTGGGGCCGGGGGTCAACAGTATAAACTATTGCTCAGTAGTGAAGTAACAGCAGTAAAGTGGAAGAATGCTCTGCCTCACCCCTGACATGTCCTTCCTGTTAAAGGAAGCTATGGTATTCTAATTATTCAGTTTCCTTTGCTATTGTTCTCCCTCTGTGTGAGAAATTGAGTGGTTTATCTGACTGGTAAATTTGCAAGGAATAAATCAGGAATGCATGGCCTAGATTCACCCTTTTTCCTCTTTGGGAACAAGCCTGTCCACTGAGAAGATATAGCCCCTGTTTCCTCCAGCTGTCATCCTGCACTGGCCCCCAAAGCAGCTAAGAGGGAGGCATAATTTGAAGGGTAAGAGCAAGCAAGATTAGCTGATTAAGTAAGGTCCGAGGATGAAGGGATTCAGATAAAGGAATGGCCTAAGGCAAGAGAGTCTGGCCTCTCTCAGGTTTGTGACAGGAAAGATGATGGGTCAGTTGCACGCTTTGGAAGTTCAGAGTGTTCCTGCCTGATGGTCTCCACTGTTCCTGGAAAGTTCCAGAAAAGGTCATGCCCTGAGACTGAGAGAGAACAGAACTAAAGAGTTTCCAAAGGAGTGGGACACATTTGGAGAAGTGGAGAACAGGAGAAAACCGGTTACAAACATAGAAAAGATATCCAATACAGCACTGAAACAAGGCCTTGACAATATACACAGATGACACGTTTTTCCCACACTTCATCCTTTCTCCTCGTCTGAGACTGATTCCATCATTCTCCTCCATGTCTTACATTGCACATATTGTTCTTAGTCTCTCACCATTTCCTCTGCCGCAACTCCCAGCTGGCCTACTGATCACTCTCCAATTTTAATTCAGCTCACATCCCCACTGTTCCCTTTCCAAATCACTGATACTCAGAAATCACAGAAGGTTCCCACTATTACAGAATAAAGGGTGCAGTGGCCCCTTTATTGCCTGCCTTGTGTCGCCAGTAAGACCCCCATGCTTTTGTTATATTGCCCTTTGCCCAGATTATCCTGTTCAAGATCATTTGTCAAGCTCTACCCAGATGTCACCTTTTCTATAAAGTCATCCCAGACCCCATATGTCAGCATTACCCTCTGCACCACACCCACATCTCCAACACTCCAACTAGCTCATGTACAATACTCTTAATTCAATCTTCTTTGTATTTATTTATTTATGAGTCTTTTACTAGATTTTCAACTTTCACAATTAAGAGACACTGCCATATTGTACTTTCAGTGCTAAACACAGCTCTTGGAAATGGCAGGAGATTAATAAACATCAGTTAATTTTAAGGTCACTTTATCTTCAGGTGTTGGCTTGGATGACAAGAGCATATACAGTGAGAGTAGGAGACGACAGTCATATCTAACTTACCTTCCTTTAAAATAATTGTTTGTTTATCAAGATGAGTTGCCATATACGGGTAAATAGTAAGAAGACAGTTTTCTGCTGTTCCAGTAACTGGAAGCAAAAACCTAAAAGTGAAAACATTGCATTTCAATAAAATAAATTTTTGAGATGCAGTGAACACAATGAAATATTTTTTATGTATGCTGTATGCCTTAAATGATCAAGACATGAATTATTTTTCATTTTTCTTTTCACCTACTTTGTTTTTCTTAACCACCTACCACATGTATTTTAATGGTGTAAGAATATTTACTTTTAAAGCTTTTAAGAGAGATGGTAAATTTCACTGTCAAGTGTGCTCTAGAACACAGCTTATAATTATGCAGGTTCATAAATGGATTCAGGAAATTTTAGGACTGAAGGAGCCTCAGACTTAATTTAATCACCTTCTTCTTGTAAAGAATCCCTGACAAATGGTATCTGGCTTCAGATGACACTACTAGGGAGACAGTACCAGAGGAAGACCCATGACTCAGAGACAACCCATTTCGTATCTAGAGAGCAGTAACTTCAGACATTCCGTTTCAGGGCAACAGAGAACAAAATCTACAATCTGATCCCCATTATGTTCCTTCAAATACTTAAAAATGGTCACTGTATCTTCTCCAGGCTTTCTCTTCTTCACATTGAAAACATTTATAACATTCAAGGTTTCTTTCAACTACAAGGTCTCCAAAAATTGCACATACCATCTAACTTCTTCAAGTGGTCTTTTGTGTTTGTCCTTTAAATATATCTGAGAACTGAAAGCAATACTACAAAAGTTATTCAACTAGTAGAGTACTACTCCCTTCCATAAACTGCATACTATTATCCTATTTTATAAAAGCAGTGTGAAATTAATAAGAACTACAAAACTCCTAGGTTATATTGGGCCTGTCCAATTTATGTGACAACTCTGTCCTTGTACAACTGATCTTTTAATAGAAGTACTATGCTTTATCCATACCACTATAAACATGGATTATTGGTTTTACTTGTGCATTATAACATTTATCAAGATGATTTTACTCTTGAGTCTGCCATGTACTGTATTAGCCCTTCTACACAGTTTACGGTCACTGGCCAAGGTGAAACAAAATCTGGTGTTATAATCCAAGTTGATACAAGTAAAATATAGGATAGGATGAGACTATAAAGAAGTTTGTAGCAATATAATGAGCTGTCAGAGACATTCAAATAAACATATGTTATATGTAAATGAATTGATTTTCACCTTAGTTCTGCATATTTTCCCATAGAGAAAGCATTATGTTTTTCTCTTTACAACTGATGTGCATTAAAATATTGTGCAAAATATACATATTGAGTACTGTCTTGTTTGACCAACCCTAATCATTCTATTCCGTCATCCTAAACACATGTATCAGATAGCCCTATTCCAGATTAAATTGTATTTCTCTATGCAATTGTTTTTTTCTGTATGATGTCCTTTTTAAAATGAAATTGAGAATTCCTCGATAGCATGAATCATTACTTCTATATATGGTGTATTTGTGCTAAATGTAGTGATCGATCAAAATTCCATTAACTGTCCAACTCTGTTTAATTAACATTTCTCAGATTAGATAACACAGTTTACCCACAGATACCATCATCATTGTTATCTTAGAACCAAAAATGTTTTCTGCTTTAACAGTGATTACAGGAAGAGAAAACAAGGAAAAAAACAAACAAAAAAAAAACATGATTCCAGCAAATGCTGTGGTGCTCTGCCCTTCTGTCCTTTTCCCCTAGGATGTAATTTCTTTGTGCGAGGCTCCCATCCTCTGGGTGGGCATGGTGGGGTAACTGTCATCTTTTTCAGAGAACCAATGTCAGATTACTAGAGCTGCTGGAAGCCTCAACTGCCTTGGAAATTTATGGTCCCCTGGGTGATGCTGCAGCCAACGCCCCGTGGTGCAGGAGTTTGAAAGCCCAGCTTCTTTGCTTCAAACGGGACAAAAACTCTGTGGTGTAACTTCATCTCCAGAGGATCCCATGGGATCAAGGTGAGGTTGGAGCTTAAATTTCATTTTATGTGGCATGACTGATTCCATGTTCTGCTTCCCTTCTCCCCTTCCTTGTTTTTTCCTGGCAGCCATTCCTTAATAAACCACATATCCATGAATCTTCATCTAAAAGTCAGCTTGGGGACAACCTTACCCAGGACAACAACCAAATGAACAAATACAACCGGTATCACTTAAAACTTTTATAAAATGATGTGGAACTAAAGAACATAAGATTGAAATAAAATTCATTCTGAGAATGAAACAGGAATAAATATATTTTTTTAATGTTTAGTTTTGAGAGACTGCAAGCAGGGGAGGGGCAGAGAGAGGGAGACGGCTATGTACTGACAGGCTGTCAGCAAGGAGCCAGATGTAGGGCTTGAACTTAGGAACCACGAGATCATGACCTCAGCTGAAGTTGGACGCTCAACAGATTGAGACACACAGGTGCCCCGGGAATAGTCTTACTTCTTTCTTGTATAAAACCAGCTCGTCGAAGGTGATAACATTGATTTTACATACTCCTCAAAGTAAAGAATAAACCAACATATACAAAATTCATTTGACGACATTCTTCTATAGAGTAGCACATGATATAGAAATTATACAACTTACACATCATGGGAATATGGACACTTTAAACACTAACATCATTTTTATCAAACACACATGAAAATAGGGGCACCTGGGTGGCTCAGTTGGTTTAATGTCTGACTCTTGATTTCAGCTCAGGTCATGAACTCACAGTTCGTGGGACAGAGCCCCATGTATGGCTCTGCACTGACAATGCAGAGCCTACTTGGAATTCTCTCTCTCTTTCTCTCTCTGCCCCTCCCCTGCTTGCACTCTCTCTCAAAATAAATGGATAAACTTAAAAAAAAAAAAAAAAAGACCTCCTTTAAAAAAATACATTAAAACAGAAAAGGGACTTGCAGTCAGCAATACTAATACTCTACAATTTAACAAAAATATTTCTGGGAAAATAGGGCACTTTATGGTACCTTATCAGAGAATAATAGTATTATTTATGGATGCTCTATGCCAATCCATATAGCCAGGAACCATTAGTGGTAGACAATTTAGTCTAAAAATATTCAATATTACAATAACAGTAAAATTACTGTAACATTGTGCAGTAACAGCGAAGTGACTGTGACATTATGGGTTTCAATTCTATTTGGTAATTTATATAGCAATCTTCAGGCGTATGTGATTTAGAAGAGTTCCAACGGGCAAAAATCAGGACCGAGATTCCTGGTAACAGAGGTGATACGATGCAGATGTTGGTGGTGATGGAAATGGGCTTGAACTATTGGGGGCAGCTACTGTGCTGAGCATCTAAAATACATTATTTCACTTATATAAATTTTCTCAACAGTCTTTGAGGATATAAAGTATTAACTTTCTCGACTTTGGTTACAATAGCAAGGTCCAGAAAAAGTCAACAGTTGTTTAAAGTCACACAATTAGGAAACAGAGGGCCCAACTTCAAGTTCAACCTGTCTGAAACAAAGCTATACTCTTGGCCTACTGCATGAGAATGGTTAGCTTCTAGGTCTGTCTCAGTGCACATATACTCAAAGTGACCAAGTCAGGAAAGAGTCTTAGATACGACCATGGATGTAAGCACTTACCAACATTGTTCACTACCTTCTTTTATCATCGATTATCTCATTAAACAATATCATTTTAATACTTCTAGCTGTTCTAATAATGTTAAGTTATATAAGTTCCTATGAGAAGCCAGTTTAAATAAAAGCCTTTTTTTTTTGGAAGAAATAAATATTCTCCTGTATTCTCAGGAAGAAACATTTTATTTCAGATGCTGTCCTAAGTAAATAATAACCAACATTTATAAAAGCAACATAAACACATTCTCCCATTGGACACATGAAAATTCCTACAGAGGTAGAAAGTTTGCAGGTGTGTATGGAAACAAAAGGGACTGCTGTACTCAAAGGGACAACGCAAAATAGGATAGGGAAAACTCTGGCTTCTCTCTATACCGCCACCATGTTAGATATGATTGTCATGTACAAACTATGAATATTTTAGTATGATAAATCAAACAGTAAATACCATAATGTACAGAAAGTCAAATATGGAATGCAATATTTATTGTTATACTTTGTCATTTCAGGCTCGCCTGAAATTTCTCATTAGTGATTGTTTTCCCTCTACCCCAACATTGTACTTTACATTTTTCTAAATTCACAGAATTGAAAGACTAGTAAAATAAACACATAGGTGCCCTTCACCCAGTTAAATTACTATTTCACCACATTTGTTTCTCTCTCTTCTATTAAAAATTTATTTTCTTGGGACATATGGGTGGCTCAGTTAAGTGTCTGACTCTTGACTTTGGCTCAGGTCATAGTCTCACAGTTTGTGAGATCAAGCCCCACATCAGGCTCGATGTCAGCCCTGTCAGCAGCACAGAGCCTGCTTGGAGTTTTCTCTCTCCCTTTCCTCTGCCTCTCTCTTGCTCGCTCTCTCAAAATAAATAAACAAAAAAAAATTTTTTTCTTAAAATGTATGTGTACACAAATCGACCCCCTAAATATTCAGCCTATATCTCCTCAGAACAAGAACATTATTCTATATAATCATAATCCTATCATCACTACCATCAAATTTAACATTAGTACAAGAATATTATCTAGTTTGTAGTCCATATTCAAGAGTCCCAGTAATGTCAAAGTCCAAACTGAGAAATTGATTGAAATGGTTTTCCTTTAAACCAAGACAATCTCTGTGTCATTCTTGGGTGGTCCTTCATTAATTGACATTATTTTTAAGAGTTAAAGCTACTTGTTTTTGTCTGAAATATTCTCATTGTCCTCTCATGACTGGATAATTTTTTATTTCCAACAAGAAAATCTCATATGTGCTGTGGCACAGTTCTAGCTCATCCCACCAGGGAGCTCAGCAGGTCAGTGTTCCTCCTTATTAGTGATATAGAGTCTGGTCATTTGGTTATGATAGCATCCATCAGATGTCCTCATTTTTTATACCAACATTTAAAATAATATATATATATATATATATATATATATATATATATACACACACACACACATATATATATTTTATATATTTAAATTAAATTAATTAAAATATATATATTTATTATATATATATAATTTATATATCATGAAATCCATCTTTTTAAGATGTACAAATCAGTGGTTCTTAATATTTTACAAAGTTGTATAACCATCACCATTACTTTTTGAGTATTTTCATTGCTTACAAATGAAGCCCTATATATATTAACAGTCGGTCACCATTTGCCTCTCCCCTCAGACCCTACAAATCACTCACCTACTTTCTGTCTCTATGGATTTGCCTATTCTGGATATTTAATAATTGATTAGTAATTAGCAACGGCAAGTAAGAGCAGGTAATAAGTAATGTATGGATAAAATGTTGAGACCATGTAAACATCCCTTCCTCATCAACCTTTCATCCAGGGCATATGAAGTATATACTATGTGTTTCAGTTGGGTAAAGCCTTCTGGAAGGGCTCCTCCAAGTAGCGAGGTCAGTGGCTCTCAAGGTTGACAAGTACAGAGCCAGGTTCCAAGACTGAAAAGCCTGGTGTGAGATTTTATGAAGGATTAGCCTTGATTGCTCAAATGTTTAGTGGGATTCACCAATGAAACCCTCCAGGACTGGACTTTTCTTTGTGGGAAGATTTTTAAAATAATCATTCAATCTTTTTACTTGTTATAAAAATGTTTATATTTTCTACTTCTGGTGCGCCTGGGTGGCTCAGTTGGTTAAGCGTCTGACTTTGGCTCAGGTCACGACCTCACCGTTCAAAATTTGAGCCCCACATCAGGCTCTGGGCTGAGAGCTCAGAGCCTGGAGCCTGTTTCAGATTCTATGTCTCCCTCTCTCTCTCTGCCCCTCCCCTGTTCACGCTGTCTCTGTCTCTGTCTCTGTCTTTGTCTCTCTCCCTCTCTGTGTGTGTCTCTGTCTCAAAAATAAACAAACATTAAAATCAATTTATATTTTCTATTTCTTCTTCAGTTAGTTTTGGTCTGTGTCTTTCTAGGAAATTGTTAGTTTCATCTAAATCATCTAATCTGTTGGCATACATATTATTCCCTTCTTTCTGATTTATTTGCATTTAACATGTGTTCCTTTTTTTTAGGATTTTCTAGTTTCCTAAAGTGGAAGTTTACACCACTGATACGAAATCTTTCATCTTGTTTAATATAGGCATTTAAATCTATAAATATCCTTCCAAACATTACTTTAGCTGCATCCCATAAATTTAGACATGGGGTGTTTTCATTTTCCTTTATCTCAAAATATTTTCTAATTTACCTTATGACTTCTTCGTTGATACATTAGTTATTTAGTAGCGTGTTGTTTAATTTTCACATATTTATGAAATTCCCAAATTTCCTTCTGTTAATTTTTAATTTAATTTCATTGTGTTGGAGATCGTATTTTGCATGATTTCAATCATATTTAAAACATAGAAACTTGGGGCGCCTGGGTGGCTCAGTTGGTTGAGTGACCGACTTTGGCTCAGGTCATGATCTCACGGTTTGTGAGTTCGAGCCCCGCGTCAGGCTCTGTGCTGACAGCTCAGAGCCTGGAGCCTCCTTCCGATTCTGTGTCTCCCTCTCTCTGTCCCTCCCCTGCTCATGCTCTGTCTCTGTCTCAGAAATAAATAAATATAAAAAAAAAGAAAACATAGAAACTTGTCTCATAGACTAGTATGTAATTATCATAGAGAATGCTTCTTATGCACTTGAAATAAAATGTATTTTCTGTTCTTATTACATGGTATGTTCTATACCTACCTATTAAGACTGCTTGGTTGACAGTGTTTTTCAAGTATTTTATATCCTTACAGATTTTGTTTAGATATTCTTTCCATTATGAACACTGAGGTGTTGAAGTCTTCAACTATTATTTTTGAAGTATCTGTTTCACATTTCAAATCTGTCAATTTTTCCTTCATAGATTTTGGGATTATTTGTTAGGTGCAGTTCTGTTTTTAATTGTTATATAGTCCTGATGGATTAACAATTTCATCATTACAAAATGTCTATCTTTTCTTTAGCAACATTTTTTTGTTTTAAAGTCTATTTTTCCTAATGTTATTATAACCATCCCACTTCTCTTATAGGTGCTAACTGCATGGTATGACTTTTTCCATCCTTTCAATTTCAACTTATTCATATTTTTGAATCTAAAGTGTTTTGTAAACCATACACAGTTGTAGTTTGTTTTTGTTTGCTTGTTTGTTTTTTACCTGACAATTTCTGCCTTTGGACTGTTTAATCCATTTACATGTAAGGTTATTTTTTATTTTTTTGGATTTTTATCTTCTATTTTGTTTCCTGTATGTTTCATGTCTTTTTTTTTTGTCTGTTTTTTATTGCATTCTTCTGTATTAAAGTGGATTGTTTCTATTATACCATGTTAATTGCTCAATGATTTTTAGCTGTTTTTTTTTTAGTTAAAACTTTTTGGTGGCTCAGGATTACAATATGCACTTCAATTTAGCACCTATTCCAGATTTATACTAACTCAATTCCAATATGCTATAAAACATTGCTCCAATATATCTCCATTCCTTCCTTTTATTGTCACATAGAATTACATCTGTATGTGTTACAGATCCAGTAATCTGTGTTATAGTTGTTTTATACAATTTTATGCTTTGTAGGGGCAAGCGGGTGGCTCAGTCGGTTGAGTGTCTGACTCTTGATTTTGGCTCAGGTCATGATCCCAGGGTGTGGGATCGAGCCCTGGGTCAGGCTCTGCACGGAATATGAAGCCTCTAAGATTCTCTCTCTCTGTCTTTCTCGCACACACTCTCTCCCTCTCTAAAATAAAAATTATTTTAAAAAATCTTATGCCTTTTTAAGATGTTAAGATAGAAAAAATCTATTTAGTTTTTTATATTAGATTTCATTACCATTGCTAGTTCTCATGTTTTCTTCCTGTGGATTTAATTTATTACACAGTGTTATTTCCTTACTCTGTACAAGTTCACTTCTACTGCCCATGGCAAAATAATTCACATGTAACTTTACTTACACACAAAAAGGGTGGATATGTTTATTTAAATACTTAATGCTTACCATAACTAGTACTTTGATGGTAGTTAGGCCAATCAATGGGACTAAATCTGGTACCATAATGTATATTTACAACCATCGAGGTCATCCATGGTGTTGACAGAGAGAAGAATCTCTCTATCACAAGTGAGGACATCAAATATCATTTTGTTAGTCATTAATAACGTTACAGAGTTTTTAGATATTCATTTTTATTAAATCAAAACAGAATGACAAGATTCTTGATGATAATGTGATGCTCACTTATTTGTTTTTTAATATCTTTCCTTGAGTGGAGAGAAAAGGAATAAAGTTATAGCTACTCATCTGAACACTGCAATAATCCACCATATATGTTATCTGGAGCCCATCAAGGTGCTGTTATTTACAAATATTCACAATCCTAGGAAATATATGCTATTAACCAATTTAGTGACCTTATCACTTATCTAAGTGTGCATAAATCCATGGAAGTATGTTTCACATGTGAATGTATTCCAATGATTTGTATCACAGCAAAGTAAGGGCAGAGAATTCTTCTTGAGTACATGAGAGATGCATCAATATTCATCAAGCCTAGAAATATATGTACATTTAGCAATATTTTAAACATATATCAATTTTTTTTTTACTAGTATCACCTCATTTTTAGTCTGCCCAACAATCTGGAAGTAATCCCGTAATTGATGTAAACCATTTTTGAAATCTTAAAATCTCTCTTTAGGTCTAGTCTCACATTTTGAAATCATTAACTTTGATTAATATAGTATATCAGTACATTTTATTCTTAATTTAAGTGTTCTTAGGGGAAAATATAGTGGTTACCATTTTATGGGATTTCCAGGAAAGAAATGTGACATAAAGCAAAATTTATCACCAAAATTTACCATTTGTGTCTATGCAGAGATATGTATATCACTTTTTTTTTTAATATTTATTTTTGAGAGAGAGAGAGGCAGACTGCAAGCAGGGAAGGGGCGGAGAGAGGGAGAGATGGAATCGGAAGTAGGTTCCAGGTTCTGAGCTGCCTGTCAGCACAGAGTCTGACACGGGGCCCGAACCCACGAATCGTGAGATCATGACCTGAGCGGAAGTCAGACGCTTAACTGACTGGGCCACCCAGGCGCGTCAAGAGATGTATATCATTAATGTACAAATAATGTGCTTGTTTTCATGAAGGTAGGTATATAAATTTATTATATTTCAAAAATACCCAGAAAAACTTTAACTTTAATCAGAAATACAAATTACTTCAATACAGTAAAGGGCACTATCTTTAGCCTCCAAAAGTAGAACTGCTAAATATGGCAGCTTGCTCTACAATGTGATTAATGCAATAATGCCTATTAAAGCTGAGTTGAAGAATTATTTGTAAGCTGAGTGAATCATTAGCTATTCTGCTGCTTGCATCATTATATACTTAATGTTTAATTCCAAAAAAACTTACTGCCGAAGCTCTAGCTATTAGATACAATATATGGGTCAGCATTTGCAACCTGATGAAACCAAACACTCAAACTCTCTCCATGAGAACATGAGCTCATATAAAACAAACAAACAAAAAAGGTTATTTTTGCTAAATTATTTCTAGAATGCCATAGTGCACTTTACTTTAAAAGATAACCATGATCTAGCTAAAACACAGAGTAGGTAGTTTTTACATGTTAGTTTCATTTTCTCTCTTAGAAGATTTCTGGATATATATGTATTTTTAATGAATGTAGCAAAAAAATTAAGAATTTATGATTTGAAATATCTGGAATCAATCCATTCTCAGGAAGAGGTTTTGTTTGTTTTTTGTTTTTCTTTTTATTAACAATAACACAGACTAAGATCAGAGTTGGTCAGAGTTGGAGGCCATCAACTCTGTGTCATGGTGGAATCTCCTCTAAGAGAATGCCTTGCAAAAAATCATTTCCCTAACTATTTGGCCAAAGACCTGAAATCCCACCTTGAATATACTCGAATATAGGCTGCACTAGTATCCCATTAGTTTATGCAAGGCTGAGATCAAGATCACCTATACAGTATATGTAAGACAAGTATCATCAAAACCTAAAGTAGAATCCTGAACTACCTTTTTCATTTTAGCATGGAAAAAATGAATTCAACTTCCTGTCACTGACACTTCTTTATGGAGACTTATTTAGAAGTAATAGGAAAACACGACATCCAGCAAGACCCTGGAAGATCCCATTATCTGCAAACACCTATGTGCTGGCTGCAAAATGCGGTTGGAGACTGATTCTCACAGTTACAGGGAGTATGTTGTTAAGATCAAAGGGCAAACATGTGCTGCTGGATTTGGAAATCAGAAAAGAAAACTCTTAAAATACAATAACCCTGAGGTAAACAGTTGTCAAGACAACAACAGAGTATGAGAGGGGGAAAGACAGTCATCAAAGAAAGTATAAAACAAACAAAAAAAGTATGAAACCTAATAAATTTGCAATGGCCACTCAGTAAATTGACTGATAAGGTTGGGAGTTTTACTAGGGACTACAAAGGCTCCATTTGGGAGATTAGTAAAACAAAGGATATTTTGTTAACATATCTGACATCTACTCAGATCACGATTTCACCGTTCCTGAGTTCGAGCCCCATGTCAGGCTCTGTGCTGGCAGCTCGGAGCCTGGAGTCTGCTTAAGATTCTGTGTCTCCCTCTCTCTCTGCCCCTCCCCTGCTCTCTGTCTCTCTGTGTCTCTCTCTGTCTCTCTGTCTCTCTCTCTCAAAAATAAATAAAATTTAAAAAATTGATTTGATTTGCCTTTAATTCACATATATACTGCTTTTCTAAAATGTTTATTTATTTATTTTAGAGAGGGGGAGAGGCAGAGAGCGATGGGGAGAGAGAATCCCAAGTAGGCTCTGTGCTATCAGCACAGAGTCTGACACAGGGCTCAAACTCACGAATCAGGAGATCATGACCTGAGCCAAAATCAAGACCCATACGCTTGACCAATTGAGCCACCCAGGCACCCCCATATATACTGCTTTTTAATTTTCTTTCATTTCAAAGGTTTGTTGATGTCCAACATTGCCATCAGTCACCATGTCCTTATATTGATTCAATCAAAATCACTCTCGTTCACCACTTTCTTTTTCATTGTAACTACTATCACTGTAGTTCTGTGCTTCTTCAAGCGTCAGTCTGGGATAGTTTATTTATTGGGCTCTCCACTTCTAGCCTTTGTATTTTCATAGTCCCCTGACACATAAATATCTTTTCTCTCTCATCTATCTCCTTAGAGGCAAAGGCCAGTGAACAGCACATAGAAGACACTTGGAAGTTGTGAGCACATACACGGATGGATGGATGGATGGATGGATGGATGGATGGATGGATGGATGGATAAAGTGACTGACATCTTCATTCCGGATCCATTTGAGCTAACAGAAAAGACCACTTCATAGCCATCACCAGGGACACAACAAGTATACTATTTAACCTCAAATTAACATAGTTTGGGTTTACTGGAAGAAGCCAGTCCTGGGTTTAAAAGGTTTATTAGAATCAACACCTGTGTAAGAAAGAGGGTGGAGGTAGAGTGGAGAATAAGAGCAAGAAGGTGGGCTGCAGACTGTGGAGAACAGGATGATGTAGAACAGCCTTATCGGCCTAATAAGGCCAACTGGGCAGGGAGCTTGGGATTGCCTTTCAGAATTTCTGCCATTGGTCTAAAATGTCTAGCCCTCTAAACCTGCCTGAGTCAGTCAGGGAATGCAGGCTTGCCTGGTGGAGTGTAACCTTAGACCAAGTGGAGTTTTGACAGATTCTGTAGGAGCTGACAAATGGAAGTAGGTGGCTGACTTCATTCCACATGGTTGGGCAGCAAATCCTACCTTGAAGCCACAGTAGGAGGTTCAGTCCCATGGATTTCTTACTGATCAACCCACTTTTATATTGATTTCTAAATCAGAAAAATCTAACAGGTGAGATGATCATTTGCACAGCAAGATGTACAGACTGCTAACCCCAAATGCTTGGTGGTTTACAAATGAGGAGGGGCATATTGGTCAACTAAAGCAACTCTGACTAAGTGAGGAGAGACTAAGTGACTAGTCAAGGGCCTCCCATCTCTCCTAAATCTGTGGAGCCCTTTGCAGAACAGAGAATCTTGAGGCACTTGTTAGAATTCTACTGACTATAAATGTGAAATGCCCCTTCTTAGTCAATTTTCCTCTGACATAGCTCTTATCCATCAGTATGAATTCATGGTGTATGTCACCTATCACTCTTCTTTTGCAATGACTATCATCTGAATACTTAATGGCCAAGGTGATGCTGTATAGTATTTAAAGTTATGGTTTCAAGTGGGAGCCAAGTGAATGCAAGTAGACAATACTTTTACTTTGAAAGTAAGGGCATGACTGAGTCCTCCAAGATTCACTATGACGATATTCATCTTTAAATAAAATTTAAGCAGTTCAATGATTAATTTAAGCAGTCTGCTAAAATTCTGAAAAACTATTATTAAAAGCATCTTTTCTCTATCAGTTTCTATTTGGTTGGAATACTGAAAGTGTTCAGGCTAAAGGTAAAGGTCAAAGAAATTTAAGTAGTAAAATTACATAAAATGAAGAATATTAAAATAAGATAGTTGAATACATTTAATGAAAGTGTTAAAATAAGAAACGCTTACTAATATTGTTAGTTTTAAGTTGGATGCAAATTTAAAAACAAGAAATTCCAACTAGTTGTACCATATTCTGCCTTCTTTTTAAAAGTTTTTTTTTTGTTTGTTTATTTTTAGAGAGAAAGAGAGAGCAGAGGAGGGGCAGAGAGAGATAGAGGGAGAGAGAGAACCCCAAGCAGGGTCTGGTGCTGTTAGCATGGAGCCCAAAGAGGGGCTTGAACTCAAGAACCCATGAGATCATGACCTGAGCTGAAACCAAGAGGTGGATGCTTAACCAATTGAGCCACCCCGGTGTTTCATATTCTGCCTTTCTTTTAACTTGAGGGAAATAAATGAATTTTGATTTCTACCACCCTCTGTAAGCATACAGCATAAGTATCAATATGACCTATCTAATGTGAAATGCTCAAAAATAGAGCAATAATTATAGAAAACTAATGGCCACATAAACCAGGTTGCAATGGGAAAGAAATACATAAGAGATCTCTAGGGCAGCAGGGATGCTATATTTCTGGACCTGAGTGGTAGATACAAGAGTGTTTGTAAATTAATTTCACACAGTTTTATCTAAGTTGTTTCAAGAAGAGCAAAAACCTTTCCAAACAATTAATCAAAAAAGCAACCTCAAATTGATACTGCTGTGGTAGTTGAAAATTATCACCATGGAAGTATCATGTGCACTAAGTACAAATTTAGAAGTGTTTGGGAGTTTCTTTGCAAATGTGGAAGTGATGCTGGCATTTACAAATTGGGAATGTTAACACAAACATCTCCCTACATTATCTCCAAATTAAGATTATAATCAGCAAAGACAGCAGGAAGTAACCTTTAGTAGTCAATAGAGAAAAACCCAATATGCCATTCCCCAAAGTATGTGAACAAAGCCCTTCTTACTAATAACAGATCAACAATACCAATATACTTGTTTGAAGGAATCTAAAATGCAGAATGGACAAACACAGAAGTCAGGATAGGTTTAAAAACAAATCTAAGGATTTAATACAATCACAAAAGGATAAACATAACTGAGCACCAAAAGGAATATTACAAAAGGCGGGGCTAGCGTCCACAGTCCTGCCACCTTCCTCCACACACAGTTCCTACTGAAAGGACAAGTGCGCTGGCAGAAACTAGGCACCAGTGCCAGGGCCGTTCGGGCCTTGCAGAACTTCTGGTGAAGAAGACCAAATCTGCTTTTGCCTGAAAGCCTCAAATGTCTGAAATGCAATTAGAACACCAAGAGGGATTTACAGAATGTCAAACTTAATAAAATACTGGAAGTACTGAAAAGGGGAAACGGCTGTTCCTACTTCAGCTGGAATCTGCTGTGCCCAGAATCCATCCTCTTCTTGATAAAAACAGAATCCCCCTCCCAAGAGTCAACAGGCCACATAGCCATGCAGGTACACACACTTGCACCTAGGCCTGCCCACGGGACTAAGCTTGGGTCAGTGACACATTGGTAAAGGTGATGGGTGAATGTCCTAGATCATCTCCTTAAAAATTTTTGACCTATAGTCCCCGCATTCTATTCTATTAGCGTAGAGATAACAGCAGCAGACTTTGGAAGCTGTACATTAAAGGTGACAGAGCTAGCCCACAAGTCCCAGACTACCTTCCCACTTCATTCCGTTGTGTGACGTATGCGGGGAAAAACCCACAGACTAATTAGGCATATTATCTTAAAAACAACCTTTATTTATGTCTATATCTATGTACACATATATTTCTCCATACATACACACCTAGAATTGCATATATTTGCGTAACCAAAGGTAATATATGAAAAGATACTACATTTTTAATATAACATGTGACCATGTATGTGGAATTAAAAGGCAGAAAAGCTATTAATGGTATTTTCAACTTTTGCAATGTTTGAATTGTTATAATAAGCTCCGTTTTGTTATTTAAATGCCTGATTTTCTATGTATAAAGCAATTGAATATTATAACTGCAATCAAACATAATCCTGTTAAGGTATTTCCTTGATTAATCAATTCAAATTTACAAATAGGTAAGGGACTGAGTAGCCAGACAGGGTTTGAGTATGGCAAGTTGAAGAGAACCCGACTAATAGGTCACTAGGCAGCAACTAACTGCGTGGGGATCCGACTTCTCAGAGCTCTGCGAAGACCAGCAATCAGGCAGGTGCTCATAAACAGTAAGGGAGAGACAAAGTACAAGACATTGGAATTTCCTCTAAAATGAAAAGTCTCTAAGCAGGGCAGAGAACTATCACTGGCTCCAAAGAGAATGGGGTTAAAGAGAAGGAAAAAGGAGGAAAAGACAGAAACCAAATCATCTGTGGTTAACTTTTCTTTCTGCAACCTGTGTTAAAAGCACTATGATCTGGGGCACCTGGGTGGCTCAGGTGGTTAAGCTTCTGACTTCGGATCAGGTCATGATCTCACAGTTCGTGAGTCCAAGCCCTGCATTGGGCTCTGTGCTGATGGCTCAGAGCCTGGAGCCTATTTCAGATTGTGTGTCTCCCTCTTACTCTCTGCCCCTCCCCCAGTCTCTCTCTCTCTCTCTCTCAAATAATAATAAAAAAAAACATTAAAAATAAAAAAGCACTATGATTTTCATAATCTGAGAAGACATGGTAAATACCATATTGGAAGTTCCTGGGCTTTTGAAGTTTCTGTGCAAATTTTAGGTACTAACATGTTGCTATATGTGAATGATGAACAAAGCACAATTACGAAATTTTTCTGTTGATAGTGTATTATAATACACCAGTACCCTATGTTTTGATTAAATATAAATATGCTACTTTCTAATTGAGACTGTGTTACAATCCTATGCGTTGTCTTAACAGATCTACCATGAAAATAACGTTCTTCATAGAATGAAGGTGCCATTACAAACAGCCTTCCACAGACCTAGGTCAAGGAATAAGGAACAGATGATTATATCAGAACAAAGCACAGCCCCTTATGAATTCGACTCCCCCCGTACTGCCTATTCTATCTATACACACAACATCAAGAAAGGTGGACAAATACACAGTATTATGTACAATCCAGCCCCCCAAAACATGACAGACAATGTTTCAGGGGAGTATTCCAACACTGTCTTCAGTTACGATCTGTTAGCTGGTTATTGACATATTCTTGAGATTTCCTATTGTCTGCATTTCAGCAGCCACAATGCTAAAATTCTGGATGGCTCATTGTTAATGGACAGCAGGTTTGAGCTAAGAACGTCCTAAATAACTGCTCTTCTTAATATATAAGGGGAGTTTTGAATAACTCAGAAGCTGCTTCTAGCTTCTGTAGAGGTCCTTGGCTCACTTTATACACTTATTTTAAGTATTAATTTAAATGCCCGTTTAAGTACATATTTACAGGCTTTTTTTTTTTTAATGTTTTATTTTTGAGAGAAAGAACACAGGTGTGCACCAAACAGGGGAGGGGAAGAGAAAGAAGGGGACAGGATCTGAAGCAGGCTCTGTGATAACAGCAGAGAGTCCCAGGTGGGGTTGGAACTCACAAACCATGAGATCATGACCTAAGCCAAAGTTCGAAGCTTAACTAACTGAGCTTATTTACAATAAGCCTGTAGGGGCTTATTATGGGGCCCTACAGGCTTATTGTAAATATTGAAATATCCCAAAAAGTCACATACAAAGCAGATATCAATATATACTACAGTTACTAAGGTCACATTGCCAACCTGAATGCATTAATGCTCTACGTGTTTGACTCTGGGTCTGATTCATTCCCTGCTAATCTCCTTTATGTGATGCAAGTTCCTGCCCCTTCAAAAACAGTAAGGTGTCTGGCAGAGGCAGACTAAGAGTACTTTTAAAAATACTAGACTCAGAACCAAAGTTTCCAGGTGCATACTACACAAATACCGAATTATGCACTGACTAAAACAATAATTAGAATCACCTTTCATTATTCCTCATTTTCTTTTTATTGTATTGAATGCTTTAAAAAACAACACAATTCCAATTTAAGTGATTGTCAATGTCAATGTGCTATTATTTTAATAAGAGTGAGCCTAACAAGGTTTATTATGCATCAAAAATGTTTTTGAATCCATAACAGGTTGATAAAATGCTACTGTATAGAGAAAAAGATATAATTAAGAGTTCTACATTCTCAGTTTTAACCAAAAGATCTGCACATTTTAAAATATATTTCTCCGCTAGTGAAATGTTCAGTATATTTGTAATTAAGACCATGGGTTTTACCTCTAAATTTAGAATGGAATAACTATCACATATCAATGAAGAAGGTAGAAAATTACAATTTGTCATTTAAACTTTATTAATGCATTAATTTATCTATATATGCAAAGTCCTTATTTTCCTTTTTTTAATGTCAGAAGACATAAAGAATCCAGTACCTTCAAACCAGCAACTTGCAAAAACACAAAAACAAAAACAAAAACAAGACTGTGACTCATTCTTTTTCAGAAACGATCAAGACGTTTGCCACACAGTATCTTACTCCTGATTACGAAAAACCACAAACTCATATGGAGTTAAGTGACCGACTATATCAGGCAGGACCCAGGAGTCCGTGTGCCAGGAAATTCACAGAGCAGGCTTTAGTGGGAACTTCACTGCTAAAGATACTGAAGCTTCTAAACACCAGCCAATCTCAAATGTGTGGGACCACTTCTCCCAAAGTCGTTAGGACTACATTAACTATGTTTTTTGGATACAAAACTGCATTTCGTACAGCAAAAAGGGTGACATTAAAATATCTATCTCTGAAGATCAGTGAATTCTACAATCTAAAAGAGAGGTGCCTATAAATATGTAATGTAAGCACCTGACAATTAGATTTTCTGATTGTAATGTTAAGTGCCTGACATTAGGCTTGATTGCAGAGGCATCCACTTCAAAGACATGCATCTGAAATAAACAAATTGCCAGCTATACAACTAGAAGAGCCAGGGTACCCAGGCCAGAGATCTCTGGTTAACCTAGGTAACTGACCCTCTGAATACTTGCTTTTCCCTTCCCTCACTTTAATTTCTGCTCTTATATTTTAAAATCACTAATAAAGAGTGAACCCCTGAAACCCTAGGTACCCCACTCTCAACCCCAATAAAGGCAGAACACCAGGCTTGCACACTCTTTCTACTGGCGGCCTCACTGTGTGGCCCCGAGTGTGCCTTATACCCTTAAAAACATGTGAGTAATAAACTGTGTTTTTTCAAACTTCCCTGCTGTTTGTTACTGAGGTGCATCTTGCAGTCATGATAAGAATCACCAAGGTCTCAGTCCAGCCACAAGATGTACTCTGAAAGGGGAAGTGTGTGTGGGGACGCAGCACAAATAGCACAGGTGCAGGTGAATGCTCCCAGCATTTCTAGCCAATAGTCACTATTGATAATGTGAGATTGACCCAAAAGAAAATAGTACAGAATCTTTCCATCTCTGGCTATGATAGGCATTAACCCTTTAATTACTAAGTCTTGAGGGGGCCCAGGGTTCAAAAGGAGCGTTGGAGGCAGGCCAGGCACCAGCGTGAGGACCTAGGACAGTGGCTGGTTACCAACCAACAGAGAAATATTTCAAAGATTTTAACCACTGGCAAAGATACGCACCACTGTGTGCCACGTAATCAGCAGCCATGATTTTAGTTCAACCTCATGTACCAAACAATCCTGCACTATTCTTCCTGTATATTTCCAATCAACCTCTCATTCAGAACATAATATGTGGTTCAACTTGCCTCAAAATACCAAAATCTTCCTCTTCAAGTAATGGGTTATATGCCACATGACATACCAAAACGTGAAAAATAATTTTATTCAATTTTCTTAGTAAACCAACCATGTTGTAGCAACAAAATCCTAGGATTTGAAAGTTAAAGGGTGGGGGAGGGGCGCCTGGGTGACTCAGTGGGTTAAGTGTCTAACTCTTGATATGGACTCAGGTCATGATCTCAGAGTTCATGAGATCAAGCCCCTCATCAGGCTCTGCACTGACAGTGCAGAGCCTGTCTGGAATCATCTCTCTCCCTCTCTCTCTGCCCCTCTCCTGCTTGTTCTCCTTCTGTCTCAAAATAAAGAAACATTAAAAAAAAAATTTTTTTTAAAGAAAAGTTAAAGGAAAGCAAAGTTGTGTGATAGAGATAATGGGATTTGATCTCAAATCTAGGTTATTTCCCTCCATAGCTGGGTAAGGGTTGAAAAGAGAAATAGTGCCTCAATTTCCTCTGCTATAAATTGGGAATTTATACTTTACAATGCAGATCACTTAAGCAGATTGGGTTAGATAATGTATTAGCAAATAAAGCAAACCTACTCTAAAAGAAAGATGGGTAAAGATTCTCACAGCAATGCCATTTTCTAGTGTTAATATCATTTCTTTCCAAATATTTAAGTGTTCCCCTCTTAAACCTAATCTCTCTTGATGGCATTTTCCCTCATTCAGTCCTTTTAGGTCTAGTGCTTCATGAACTTTACTGTGCACATTAATCACCTGAGGATATTTTTAAAACACAGATGTTGTTTCCTAGATCCAGAATGAGATCACAAATTCTGCCTTTTACAGGAGCTCAGTGTCTGTCCAGATCAGCAACCTCAGCATCAAATGGGAACCTGTTCGACATCCAAATGTGCATGCCCCACCCAAGACTTACTAAATCAGCCCCGGTCTGCAGATGGGCTCAGAATCTGTCCTAATAAGCCCCCTGGGTGAGTCATATCTAGGGTCAAGAATGCTCTAGAGCAAGGGTTCTCAACTTTGACTTCCCATTAGATTCAAATGGGGAGGTTTCTAAAATTTGCAATGTGCAGGCGGCCCTCCAGACAAACTATATCATAGTCTCTGGGTTGAACTGAGGCTACTATAGTTTTAAAAAACTTCCCAGTGTCCAGTTTCTACTGTCCAGTCATGAGAAGCACTGCTCTAGAAGGAAAAGAAAAAAATCACCACAACATCTATTTGATAACTAAGGAATTTAGATTTCTTTCATTTGGCTTAAATTTTAATTTTTAATAGCTCACGGTAGCTCCCTTATAAAATAAGTGAAGGTTTTCCTTTGCTCTAAAGTTATTCAAATTAAATTTGGGTATTAAAAACCCAGGGAAGATACCATTTTGAGCATAAGAGGTATGTGTTAAATGGGATTTAAAAAAATGCATGGAGTACCTCAGAGTTCTGACGTACCACATTTCCAACCATGAAGCCTCAGTTTGTATTTTCTCTTTAAAAATTTTTTTAAAAAATATTTATTTTTAGAGAGAGAGAAAGAGAGAGAGAGCATGAGCAGGGGAAGGACAGAGAGAGAGAGAGAGAGAGAGAGAGAGAATCCCAAGCAGGCCCCACATTGTCAGCACAGAGTCTGGTGTGACACTTGAACTCATGAAACGTGAGACCATTACCAGAGCCAAAACCAAGAGTCAGACGCTTAAACGATCGAACCACCCAGGTGGCCCTGTGTTTGCTATTTTAACAAAGAGGACTACTAACTCAGGTTAACCTTCTGGTCACCTGAAACATACAGGTGAAATCAACTCTTGATTTTACAAAAGTAAACACCCTATGTTGGGGATTAATCACAGTAAAATAGTAAGATGTTTTTGGCATCCTTAGGATTTCCATGAAATTAATCTCCCAAAGCCATAACCTTCATTCTTTGCAAGGTCTGGGTAAAGTGCCAGTCAAACTTACAAAGCAACACAAAGCATCAAGACTTTATTCTCAATTATAAGCTCCTTCAGGATATAATGTTCCCCTCTCCTCAACTTGCTGTGCAGAAAAAGGGATTACAACATTCTGGCATCTCTTAATCAATTTGTTCTCTGCATGAATTCCCAGATCAGATACATTTTCAAACATAAAAATAAACATCAATACTGAAACATAATATTAACGATGTGGAAATTCCCCAAAGCAATCCTTAACCCTATGATAAATGAACTGCCCCTGTCCATTCTTCCCCTCACTTCAGGGTGGATCCAATCATTCTCTTAATAGAAGAAAATTCCCATCTCTATAGTAGCCACTGGAATCATTCTGGAGATCTAAAATAGTGATTTTAAAACTAATGCCAATTCTAGAACATTTACTCAGTTATTGCAACATGCCAGCACAGGGACTGTTCTAGGCAAGTACCTTACAACTATTTTCACATTAAATTCTCACAATCACCATCTGCTCCAATCATCATATCCTCAGAAATGCTTTATCTGTCTGATACACGGAGGTACCCCTTACTTTCCATCTCATTAAACTTATATAATTTCCTCATTAATCTATGATATAATAGTATTTATCAATTTTTGTTTCTTCCATTACAATAGAAGCTCCATGAGGCCAGGAACTTTGTTTTGACCTCAATTCTAGAAGAAAACCAGGTTTATTATTGCCACTTTGTAGATACTGAATGAATGAATGAATGAGAAAACTAGTCGAGAAACAAGAAGCCTTTTCATGAACAAAAGGGATAATTTTGGAAGCACAAGTTTTTGGTGGTAGGGAATGACTGGCTAACCTCATTACTGTTCAAAAGTCAAGGATGTTGCATTTTTTCACTGGCTCAGAACCAAGCAATGGCTCCTCACTTCATTCAATGTAAAAATTCAAATCCTTAAAATAACCCCAAAGGTCCCATTGGGTCTGGGGCTGCTGTTACCTCTCCAACCCTTTCTCCTAAATTCCTCCCTTGGCTCCTTCTACTTAGGTTGCACAGGCCTCTTTGTAAGCATCCACCTGGATGACCCTGCATCAGCTATCCCCTTGGTCCGAAAGGATATTACCAGATATCTTTTGAACTGCACTCTCTCCTTCCCATCTCTCAGATCCCATCCTCTTAAGGGAAACACTCCTTATCACACTATACTTTACTGAGACCTAGTCACTCCCTCTCTGGTACTCCCCAAGACCTTACCCTGTTCTTGTACTTTTTGCTATAACCTCCAACAATAACCACGTACCAGACTTACCCTTTATTATGTGTACTGTTTCTTGTCTCTTTTCCCCTGCTAGACTCTAAGCTCCACAGGGCAGGTATCATGTTGTGATCTCTGAAGTAACCCCTAGTGCTTAGAATGGTGTCTGGTACATGGTGGACATTCAATAAATACTTGTTGAATGAAAGAATGAATGCCTCAGTCATTATTCACAATGTCAAATTGCTAACAGATAATAATGTTAAAGTTGGGGCACCTGGGTAGCTCAGTTGGTTAAGCGTCTGACTCTTGATTTTGGCTCAGGTCAGGATTTCATGGTTCGTGAATTCGAGCCCCACATCGGATTCCATGCTGACGGCACGGCGCCTGCTTGGGATTCTCTCTCTCTCCCTCTCTCTCTGCCTCCTCTCTGCTCACATGTGTGCACACACATGCACTCTCTCTCTCAAAATAAATAAACTTTAGGGGTGCCTAGGTAGCTCAGTCTGTTAAGCATCTGACTTCAGCTAGGTCATGATCTCACGGTTTGTGAGTTTGAGCACCACATCTGATTCTCTGCTGTCAGCACAGAGCCTACTTCAGATCCTCTGTCCCGTTCTCTCTCTCTACCTCTCCCCTACTTGCTGTTTCTCTCAAGATAAATAAACTTAAAAAAAAAAAATAAATGTTTATCATTTAGCCAAAGAAGATGTAATTATAGACCTATTACAATTTCCAAAACTGTATCTTCTCCTTCATTATTTTATATTGATTTATTGGTTAGGGGCCACGTGCAGACATTTTAGACATTCACTAATTTTACCAATAATAAGTTAAAACTTTCTCTTCAAGGTAGATTGTTTCTTAGGATGCGTTTCACAAATCTTTACCTAGGTAAGGGAATTCCTGTTATTCCATATGGGGTATATTTCTTGATCCATTCCCCAAATCTAAAGAGTATAACTTATTTAAGATCTATAAATGCACTTAATATAATTATAAACTATACTCCTTGGGGCAAAAAAGGCAATAAAGAAACTAGTGTGTCTGTGTGTATCCCTCCTTCTCTCTCTCTCCCCTTCCCCCCCGCCCCGCCATACACCCCTACATTGGTATTTCATATGCAAAAAGTAAAAATAAGAAAAATCAAGGAGAATAAGGTTGAATTAATTAGAACATAAGGAAGATAAGTTAACCTAGAATAGAGTTTGATCTGTAAAGCAGCATCCCTGACTCTCTCAAAAACCATTCTTTTTAAGTTCATTTATTTATTTTGAAAAAGAGAGAAAGCACCAGCATGGGAGGGACAGAGAAGAGAGGGAGAGAGAGAAACCCAAGCAGGCCCTGAGCTGTCAGCACAGAGCCTGATGCAGGGCTCTATCCCACCAACCATGAGATCGTGACCTGAGCTAAAGTTAAGAGTTGGATGCTTAACGAACTGAACCACCCAGGTGCCCCCCTCAAAAGCCATTCTTAATATCATTTAAGCAATTTTATAAACATATACAAAAATTCCTCATAAAACTATATACTTCTAAAACATAATGAATTTTGTTTCAATAAACACATTTCTTTTGTAGGAAAAGAAAATATTTTAATTTCTACAAAGAATATATGGTTTCCTTTTTGAAATTTTATTGATGTGAAATGTACAACTTCAAAAAACCACTTTAGCAGTTGTTTTAATACTGGATTTCAATTTAATACATTGATTTGAAGACTTTTGCAAACACTATCAATTTAAAATATCTGAAAGGGTTACGGGATATCTCTTAACTACCCATATACGATAAGCTTATTTTTTAAAGACTTTACTTTTAAGCAATCTCTAGACCCAACATGGGGCTTGAACTCACAACGCCGAGATCAAGGGTTGCATGCTCTACTGCCTGAACCAGCCAGGTGCCCCATAAGCTTATTTTTAAGTAAAAATCATGTTCTGTTGTTTACTGATAGTAATTATAACACAGGCTTTTTCAGCGAAACTGTAAACATTAACCATGGACACTATTTATGAGTTTTTGACTCATCAATAAATTAATACATCAATAAAAATAACTGAATATCCAAGTTCTTATTGAGTACACTTTAATTACTATCATTACTACATGTCAGACATGAAATCTTCATTAATGGGTATGTGTCTTTGTGTGAGAGAGAGAGAGAGAGAGAGAAAGATGCAAAACAACAGGAGAGAAATCACACCATTCTATTTCTTATTCCTTGTAAAGTCTACATATGACAGTGCATATAAAAAAGTATAACTATAATAAAGATTTCTGTATGATTCTATACAACCTAAGTAGTGTTAAAACAAGGTGACTAAGTACATAATCACTGGAAACAGAAATTTGGTTTATCCATTATCAAGAGACAGAGAAAGAGCATGAGCATTGGAGGGGTAGAGAGAGGGGGAGACACAGAATCTGAAGCAGGCTCCAGGCTCTGAGCTGTCAGCACAGAGCTGATGCAGGGCTCAAACTCACAGACCACGAGATCATTAGCCTGAGCCAAAGTCGGATGCTTAACCCACTGAGCCACCCAGGTGCCACCAATTAACATTTGAGTGACCTTGGACAAGTTATATCACACTATGGCCCTTAGATACCTCTTCTATAAAGCAGAGGTGAAAATCTTAAAAGCATCCACTTCTCAGGGCTGTTGTATGGATTTCATGATATCTAACCTATGATCTAGGACCTGACCTGTGTTAATAGCTGTTGACCTCATGCTTCCTGTATGTGTCCAAGCTTTGATTTGCATAACATCACCTATCCTAGCTCTCTTCTGTCTCAGTTATGGATATCAAAGCATGCAAGACTCGCAATCTGCTCCTGCTGCTCTTTCAGCTTCTCAGTTCTGCCTTGCCAGTATCGATCCAACCAAAAACACCAAAAATATCACCCCCAAAGACAAGGCTGTTTCAACTTCCATACCTAGTATTACACACTTGTAATACTCTTTGACCACATCACCATCCCTCCCATAGATATATACAACCTTCATCCCCAGATTTTTGGGGGAATTTGGGGAAAAGGCAACTAGGGTGTGCAGCCTCTGAACTGAAGGCTCATGAGTGTGGAAGGGACCATTATTAGTGGCAGCAGACACATTAGCATGAGTAATAGTGGATATAGCTCTATATCTATAGAGCTCTATAGCTCTATAGTGGATATAACTTACAGCTCTTAGGCCAGCTGAGCCAATCTGAATGTGACAAAGTCTAAAGAAACAAAATAAGAAGCCATGCAGGTTAGCCCCCAAGGGGAACCACAGTATGAAATGGTCATGCATGAGTAAAAGAAAGCAAAACATGATGGGATGAGTGTTTTATTTTGTACTGAACCCATGCACTCCAATATGGACAAATTAGATGCCACAAAAAAAAAAAAAAAAAAAAAAGGAATCAATTTAGGACGAACACTGGCAAGTCTAATTTGTCCTTTGAGATTTTACTCAGAAACCTGAGTAAATAGCCATCCCCAATTTCCCCAAGTCATTATCAGTTGCTCCTATTGCAATGCCTTTTGTATTCACCTCTTGGCACCAAAGAGTATATAAAAAACACTGTTTAAAGTTCACCTTTACTACACTGACCTCCATCTCAAAGGACCCCTTTCTAATTTATCTTTTCCTACCCAAAAGATGTGGCAGATCACACATAGATTACCCACAATAAATATAATAGATGAAAACAAATCAAAGAGTAATATTTTTTCCCAAGAGAAATTCTGAGGTGAGAGGGAAGCTCTCACCTTTCCTGGTGGAAGACCGCTTTTATCTCAATGAGATTCAAGATGGAAAGTCTACAGAAAGGCAAAGCCAGCTTTGGAGAGTTGACAGAAGACCTGATGTTATGCACTATGGGAAACTAGATGAAGAGTTAACAATGAATGCATCAGTAAAAGGTTTGCTAATATTAAGGTTCCACAGAGTTCTCATGATTCTTGTTCATCTGGGTGCACAGGAAAGCCTTTTGGAGCCCAATTATGATTTTCAAAGTTTCTAAATTACTTCTAAAAGCTCTACTTTATCCCACACTTGCTGAGGGTTGGGATGGAGCTTAGGGGTAATGAAGGTAAGCAGGGTGGGGAAATCCAGGTAAGAGCAAACAAGTCTCAAGGCTGAAAGGAAGCACACAATAACGACAAGAAAAGAAAGAAAAAAAAAAAGATAATCAATTATAGCACTTCCTCCTTGTAGAGACTGTCTTCAGGTCTCCTTACCATCCTGTTAGTTGACCAGACGTCAACACACTGACACAGTGAAGTCTGTTCCAGCCCCTGTTAGAACCAATTATTCCCCTGTCCCAGAAACAATCTTGTCCACCCAGTATTTAGTGAAACTATTTCTCTCCTCACCCTGGTAATGAGGTCTGAGTCTTCATTAGCTTTAAGACATTCGTGGATAAATTATTCATGATTTTTATTGGTGAGTTCAAAGCTAGACCTTCCATAGCGCTCTGGGCAAAGTGTAAATTTGTGGACTGAAGTAAAGTTAAACTTTTATGAACAAGGTCAGCAATGTACAAAAAGACAGAATGTCTCCCAGGACAGAGGCACAGAGTTCAGTGCTTGACAGGAGCCTAAAGCAAAACCATTAAAATTTTGTTTTTAAATGTCAACACAAGACAGGCTGTTAGCATCAAAAGAGAAAAATGGGAGTCTGCATAGTGTAACTTAGATGATTTTACCCATCAACATATGCAAGAGACAAAGAAGCTGGATGTCTGCAGAACTCCATGAACTGTGTCCTGGCTACGGCCACACTTTTCACTGGATGCAACATTTCCAGTACCATTTCTCTCCCTTCTAATTCCTAACACAGAAGTCAGTCTTTGACTATGAATACACCAAAGAGTAATAACCCCACTACTAGTTAATAAATTATCACACTGAGCACATACACCAACACTAATCTTCAGCGTACAATTCCCTCCAATGCTACTTCTCATTATAAACATTTTTAACAAACTTGATTGCTCTACCCATTGGTGTCTTACAATTTGGAAAATCAAATCTGCTCAGGGTGTAATTTAAAAGTAGAATTTCCGGTCCCACACGGTAAGAAATCTAGAATCATGTTTTCACCAAGGTGTATTTGAATTTCCCTGAGTCTGTTAAAGCTACATGTAACAAAATCATATTGTTTGGAACCTCATTATGCTGATGTTTCTCATTTTCATTTAATACTTATTTAACATTTCCTTTGTGCCAGTTCCTGTCCAATTAACTCAATAGTTATTAACTCAGGGCATTTCTTACTATTACAGATGGGATTCTGTAGATAGGTTCTGCTATTGTCTCCATTTTACAGATGAGAAAACAGAGAGGCTCAAAAGATTAAATGAGTTCACCACAGTTAACAGAGCAAGGATTCAAACCCACGTAACCTAGCTTCAGTATATGCTAGTTACCACTATCAAGCTGTTTCTCATGGGAACCATGCTGCATTTAGAACTTTTAAAAAGACCTTTAGGCCCAAAGTCATTATTTTAGATGTCTCTCCATTTAACATTTTACAAGGGTGTAAAACATAAACTCATTATTCTTCACTGTCAGATACAAAAGAATCTCTTACCAGTTATCTCTGTTATCACAGAAAAGAATATCGGTGAAAAATGACACAGGTTTAGATGATTTAAAGCTGAGGTGGCAGGTGAGCTGAGCATTTATTCCACTGGAAGACCCTGTGATGACACAGCCTTTTGGAAACGTTACAGAAAGAGGTTGAGCCTCATCACCATCAAGAAGGCTCACTGTGGGAATCTGGACATCTAAAGTGGAATCTCTGTTTAAAATTAAAAAAAAAAAAAATAGCTCAAAATCCAAGCAAGTCACTGGATGTAAATGTGTCTCCCTCTGTTTATTGAACCATCCGAACAATTAAACAAGTATTTAAAATAATATACCCAATTATTAAAGATATTTTGCATCATCTCTTACGTTCTGGTCCCAATATAAGTAAGATGGATAATATATTAAATTGACCACATAAGATGATCCAAAGTTCCTTTTGTCCTCTAAGAACTAAAATAGAGGATTAAGACACCTGATTAAATACAATGTGCTTTTATCGATAGCCATGATATAAACAGTATTGCCCTTAAATATATCCTTATAGAAATTTACCAAAAATTACCACTTTGACAGCTAATGCTTTAATGAATATGGACTAAATATAATATTAAAAGATGCATAAACACATATAATGTTTAATGTGGATACTATTAAGCACTTGTATACATATACTATGAATATTTTCTCATCATTACTAAAAATTCCACTTAACGTTCTTCACACATTTCATTATATACCTATAATTCATTTAAACAATCTAAAATGTTTATGATTTCTAATAACACAGTATGTAGTATACACTTTTAAATATAATACTTGAGCAACGCCTGGGTGGCTCAGTTAGTTAAGCATCCGATTCTTGTTTTTGGCTAAGGTCATGATCTCGCGGTTCTAGAGAAAGAGCCTCGCATTGGGCTCTGCACTGACAGCACAGAACCTGCTTGGGATTCTCTCTCTCCCTTTCTCTCTGTCCCTCCCCTGCTCTCTATCTCTCTCAAAATAAATAAAATTTAACAATAAATAAATACTGGATAACTTTTAGTGCTCAATAAATATTTAACCATATTACTCAAAATTTTATTGTATATGTAGGCTCCTATAGCAAATAAGAAGTATTACTAAATGGGAATCATATTTCCCTAATATGTTAATTAGAATGAAGATTATTCAGCTAATTAACTTTAAAAAGTAAAGAAAGATCCCAACTTAAATTACTCAAGCTGATCGGGTTCACTAGGTAAAAAATTAAAAATGTAATTTACAAATCAGGTTTAAATCCAATTCTGTTGTTAATTAGCTACATGTCACTGGATAAGTCATTAATGCTGTTGATTTGACCGTTCATACAATGAGGAGACTGGGTTATATCATCTCTATAGTCCCTGTTACATGTTCATTTCATTATATCATATTTTTCAAGATTCAACTTTTGACTTGAGATCATTTTTAAATTTGTTTTTAATATTCATTTATTTTTGAGAGAGAAAGACAGAGACAGAGTGCAACTGAGGGAGGAATAGAGAAAGAGGGAGACACAGAATCTGAAGCTGGCTCAAGGCCCTGAGCTGTCAGTGCAAAGTTTGAGCTCGAGCCCCACATCATCAGTCTCTGTGCTGACAGCTCAGAGCCTTGAGCCAGCTTTGGATTCTGTCTCCCTCTCTGTCTTTGCCCCTTCCCTGCTCACATACACACTCTCTCTCTCAAAAATAAATAAACATTAAAAATAATTTTAATAAAAAGAGACTGAACTAGAGAAGCGCTGAGGTACATACAAGACCTAGACGTTTATGAAAATAATGCTTATAGGCAATTCACAATGGTGCACAATTCCTCACAATTTATATAATTTTAACATGTCAACTAGCTAATCTTTATTTCTTTATAGATAGGTGTATATTTCTAAGTAAAAGTTTGTTTGGCTTTCTTTTTTTGTTGTTTTATTTGAAGGATACCAACATACATAGTCTTGCTTGACTTAAAAAAAAATTATCTCAATATTTTTTTCCTAAGATTCCTAACATAGTTGTCTCATTAGCTGAAGTTCATCCACTTCACAGCTATAGCTATATTCATGTACACATATATCACAAATTATTATCCTTTTACCTGTCACAGGACATTAGTGCAGTTCCCAGATTTTGCTATTCTGAATAATACTACTACGAACAAAGTCAAACATATAGTACACAAGTGCAAGAGGTTTTCTTGCATACACTATCAAGTGCATTTGCTGGGCTGTGAAATATGCAGATTAAACACTTTGCAGATTATTATCCAGTGTGGTCCTAACTCATTGACATTGTAACTGGGACCTGACTTCTTAATGTTTACCTACCTTTAACAGGCAAAATGCTTATCTTATTGTAGTCTCTAATTTTCATTTCCAAATTTACAAAAAGGCCAATTACATGTTTTCAGATGTTCATTATCTACTTAGGAATCTTCTTCTGTGAAGTACTTATCAAAGTTTTTTGGCAACATTTCTGTTGAGTGATTTGATTTTTTTTAAATTTTTTTTTAATGTTTATTTTCGTGAGAGAGAGACAGAGACAGAGCACAAGCAGGGGAGGTGCAGAGAGAGAGGGAGACACAGCAGCCTGGAATCCAAAGCAGGCTCCAGGCTCTGAGCTGTCAGCACAGAGCCCGATGTGGGCCTCGAACTCACAAACTGTGAGATCATGACCTGAGCTGAAGTCAGAAGCTTAACCAACTGAGCCACCCAGGCATCCCTGGTGATTTGATATTGTTCTAATTTTTATCATTTACTTTTTTATTAGCATGAATTTAAGTCTTGCAAGAAATCCTTCTCTACCTACAAATGTTAAAATTGTTTGCCAAAATATTTTCTTTAATTTTTCCTTAAATGTGAAATTTAAGACTTTACTCCATTTGTAATGGATCTTTTTGTATTATGTAAGACAGGAATCCAATTTGAAATATTCCACATAAATAATCAATTGTTCCAGTACCATTTACTGAATAGTAACTTATTTTCTTCCAAGATCTATAATACTATTTATGTCAAATAATCAGTATCTATTCATGTATGGGCTTTCTCCAAGTTTCTTTTTTCTATGCCTTTGGTCATTTTACCTATCACTACACAACTATCATATTGGTTTAGTCTTGATATTTTATAAGGCAAGTCCTTATTCTTCTTCTGGAGTGGTTTGGCTATTCTAGACCCTTGATTCTTCCATGTAAAATTTAGAATTTTCCTTGTTAATCTCCATGAAAAATTTTATTTAAATTTTTATTGCAGTCGTAGGAAATATGTAAAGTGATTTGTGAAGAAATGTCTTTTTTACAATACTGAATACTCCAAGTCATGAATATGGTGTAAATCTTCATTTACTTATGAGTTCTTTGACTTAAGTTTTATAATTTTCTCTATATAGTTCCATATAGTTCTTCCACATCTTTTGTTTGATTTATTCCTATTATTGTTAATTTTTAATGTTTTTATAAACAGTAATTTTAAAGTTCCACATCGTAAATGTTGTATGCTGAAATGCCATGTATTTTATTATTGGACTTATATTTGTCTATTTTGATAAATGACCTTCATAGCTTTATCTAATCTACAGATAGTGACAGTGCTTATGTACCTACTCTTACATATTTTATTTCACTTAACTCCCTGGATGAATTAGGTTTTTCAGAAAAATGTGTTAGGGAGGCAGTGATTACAGCCATCCTTGTCTTTTCATTTTTACTCAAAGGGAATTGACTTATGTTCCAGTATCCAACATAATACCACTTCTAGATTCATGATAGAAAATTTCAACAATTTAAAGAATATCTCTTTTATTCCTGATTAAGAATTTTATCATGAATGGTATTGTAATTTTATCAAATGCTTTTTTCTTCTGCATCTATGGAAATAATCATATCATTATTCTCTTTAATTCGTAAATGTGATAGATGAAATAAAAAGGTATTTTAGATTTTTTAACATTAGGCAAATCTTACAATACTGGGATATACCCACACTGGTCATGATTTTTTAATATATTTATATAAGTAATAAATAATATATATAATTTAATTCATTAAGGATTATTGCACCTATAGTCATAAGAGAGATTGGCCTATAATTTATCTTTCTCAAACTGTCATCCTTTGATTTTATAATAAAAATTTCTGACTTCATAAAACAAATTAGACCACACTATTTTTCTATTCTATACAAGAATTTCTATAAGGTTTGAGATACCAGTTTCTTGCAAGTTGAGTAAAACTAGCCTGTAAAAAAAATCAGAAGATGGCATTTTCCTTCTAAAATGTTAAGTATTGGGGCGCCTGGGTGGCTCAGTCGGCTGGGCAGCCGACTTCGGCTCAGGTCATGATCTCATGGTTGGTGAGTTTGAGCCCCGCATCGGGCTCTGTGCTGACAGCTCAGAGCTTGGAGCCTGCTTCAGATTCTGTGTCTTCCCTTCTCTCTACCCCTCCCCTGTTCATGCTCAGTTTCTCTCTATCTCTCAATAATGAATAAACATTAAAAAAAAATTTTTTTAAATGTTAAGTATTAACTCAAAGACTTTCTGTTTATTCTCAGTATGGTTTTAGTAAATTATATTATTTCTACAAATTTCCCATTTAAGTTTTCAAATGTATTGGAATAAATTTCTTCATAGTATTTTAATGTTCTCATTTTTCTCCAATGCCTATATGATTATATCCCATTATTTTTAAAGTTTATATATTTTGAGACAGAGAGAGAGCACATACCTGTGCATGCAAGTGGGGAAGGGGCAGAGAGAAAGAGGGAGAGAGAGAATCCCAAGCAGGCTCCACATTATCAGTGCAGAGTCCAAGGCAGGGCTCGAACCAATGAACTGTGAGATCATGACCTGAGCTGAAATCAAGAGTCAGACGCTTAACCTACTGAGCCATCAGGCACCCCATATGCATCATTATTCTTAATATTATGTAGTTGTACCTTCTCTCTTTTTGTTCCTCATCAATGTCACTGCAATGTCACTGCATTTCATTTTATCTACATTCTACATTCCTTGGATTTAATCTATTATTCTTATTCTTAAGTTAGTGAATAGTTGAAACTTCTAATCATTTTTTATATACTATCAGCATTTAAGACTACACATTTCGATTCTGGGAGGAAGATGTCAGTATAGGAGGATGCTGGGCTCACCGCGTCCTGCTGATCACTTAGATCCACCCACAACTCCCTAAATAACCCAGAAAACCACCAGAAGACTAACAGAACGTAGTCTCCTGAGCCAAGCGCAGACGAGAAGCCCACGGAAGAGGGTAGGAAGGGCGGACAGGCGGTGCACGCTCCACGGACTGGCTGGAGGGAGCCGGGGCGGGCCAAGCAGAGCCCTCGAGTTGGGCTTGCAAAAGCGGAGGGGCCGGACAGAGTGTGTTCTGACAGCAAGCGGGACTTAAAATCTGGAAGGTTATAAGCTAACAACTCTGCTCAGAGAGCAGAAAGGCTGGGGGACAACGGGAGGGAGAGTTGCTGAGCCCCGGACAACAGAGCTCAGCTTGGCAGGGAACAAAGGTGCTCGCCAGCGCCATCTCCCTCGCCAATCCCCCAGCCAAAATCTCAAAGGGAACCGGTTCCTGCCAGGGAACTTGCTTGCACCACGCAAACACCCAAAGCTGTGCTCCTGCAGATCCATCCCTCTGGCGGGTTTGACTCACTCCCGGTGCCACAGGGCCCCTCCCAAAGCGGATCACCGAAGGATAAGTGAGCTGAGCCTGCCCCCTCTGCCCCCCACCCCCACCCCTGTGCACCTTGCCAATCCACCCCTGCTAACACGCTAGAACCCCAGCACCACAAGCCTGGCAGTGTGCAAGTAGCCCAGACAGGCCACGCCACCCCACAGTGAATCCTGCCTATAAGAGAGGGGAAGAGAAGGAACACACCAGTCTGACTGTGGCCCCAGCGGTGGGCTGGGGGCAGACATCAGGTCTGACTCCAGCCCCGCCCAGCAACTCCAGTTATACACCACAGCACAGGGGAAGTGCCCTGCAGTTCTGCACCACTCCAGGGACAATCCAAAATGACGAAACAGAAGAATTCCCCTCAGAAAAACGTCCAGAAAATAACAACAGCTAAGGAACTGATCAAAAAGGATTTAAACAATATAAGAGAAAGTGAATTTAGAGTAATAGTGATAAAATTAATCGCTGGGCTTGAAAACAGTATACAGGACAGCAGAGAATCTATTGCTACAGAGATCAAGGGACTAAGGAACAGCCAAGAGGAGCTAAAAAATGCTATCAGTGAGCTGCAAAATAAAATGGAGACAACCACAGCTTGGAATGAAGAGGCAGAGAATAGGTGAACTGGAAGACAAAATTATGGAAAAAGAGGAAGCTGAGAAAAAGAGAGATAAAAGAATCCAGGAGTATGAGGGGAAATTAGAGAACTAAGTGATGCATTAAAGATAAATAATCTACGCATAACTGGTAATCCAGAGGAGGAAGAAAGAGGGAAAGGTGCTGAAGGGGTACTTGAAGAAATCATAGCTGAGAACTTCCCTGATCTGGGAAAGGAAAATGGCATTGAAATCCAAGAGGCACAGAGAACTCCCTTCAGACGTAACTTGAATCGATCTTCTGCAAAACATATCATAGTGAAACTGGCAAAATACACGGATAAAGAGAGAATTCTGAAAGCAGCTAGGGATAAATGTGCTCTAACATATAAAGGGAGACCGATAAGACTCGTGACTGATCTCTCCACTGAAACTTAGCAGGCCAGAAAGGAATGGCAGGAAATCATCAACGTGATGAACAGTAAAAAAATACAGCTGAGAATCCTTTATCCAGCAAATCTGTCATTGAGAACAGTAGGAGAGGTAAGGGTCTTCCCAAACAAACAAACTCTGAAGGAATTCATCACCACTAAACCAGCCCTACAAGAGATCCTAAGGGGGATCCTGTGAGACAAAGTACCAGAGACATCGCTACAAGCATGAAACCTACAGACATCATGACTCTAAACTCCTATCTTTCTATAATAACACTGAATGTAAATGGACTAAATGCGCCAACCAAAAGACACAGGGTATCAGAATGGATAAAAAACCAAGACCAATCTATTTGCTGTCTACAAGAGACTCATTTTAGACCTGAGGACACCTTCAGATTGAAAGTGAGGGGATGGAGAACTATTTATCATGCCACTGGAAGTCAAAAGAGAGCTGGAGTAGCCATACTTATATCAGACAAACTAGACTTTCAATTAAAGGCTGTAACAAGAGATGAAGAAGGGCATTATATAATAATCACAGGGTCTATCCATCAGGAAGAGCTAACAATTATAAATGTCTATGCGCCAAATATGGGAGCCCCCAAATCTATAAAACAATTACTCACAAACATAAGCAACCTTATTGATAAGAATGTGGTAATTGCAGGGGACTTTAACACCCCACTTGCAGAAATGGATAGATCATCTAGACACACGGTAAATAAACAAGGGCCCTGAATGATACATTGGATCAGATGGACTTGACAGATATATTTAGAACTCTGCACCACAAAGCAACAGAATATGCTTTCTTCTCGAGTGCACATGGAACATTCTCCAAGATAGATCACATTCTGGGTCACAAAACAGCCCTTCGTAAGTATACAATTGAGATCATACCATGCATACTTTCAGACCACAATGCTATGAAGCTTGAAATCAACCACAAGAAAAAGTCTGGAAAACCTCCAAAAACATGGAGGTTAAAGAACACCCTGCTAAAGAATGAATGGGTCAACCAGGCAATTAGAGAAGAAATTAAAAAATATATGGAAACAAACGAAAATGAAAATACAACAATCCAAATGCTTTGGGATGCAGCGAAGGCAGTCCTGAGAGGAAAATACATTGCAATCCAGGCCTATCTCAAGAAACAAGAAAAATCCCAAATGCAAAATCTAACAGAACACCTAAAGAAAAGAGAAGCAGAACAGCAAAGACAGCCTAAATCCAGCAGAAGAAGAGAAATAATAAAGATCAGAGCAGAAATAAACAATATAGAATCTAAAAAAACTGTAGAGCAGATCAATGAAACCAAGAGTTGGTTTTTTGAAAACATAAACAAATTGATAAACCTGTAGCCAGGCTTCTCAAAAAGAAAAGGAAGATGACCCAAACAGGTAAAATCATGAATGAAAATGGAATTATTACAACCAATCCCTCAGAGATACAAGCAATTATCAGGGAATACTATGAAAAATTATATGCCAATAAATTGGACAACCTGGAAGAAATGGACAAATTCCTAAACACCCACACCCTTCCAAAACTCAATCAGGAGGAAATAGAAAGCTTGAACAGACCCATAACCAGCGACGAAATGGAATCAGTCATTAAAAATCTCCCAACAAATAAGATTCCAGGACCAGATGGCTTCCCAGGGAAGTTCTACCAGACGTTTAAAGCAGAGATAATACCTATCCTTCTCAAGCTATTCCAAAACATAGAAAGGGAAGGAAAACTCCCAGATTCATTCTATGAGGCCAGTATTACCTTGATTCCTAAACCAGACAGAGACCCAGCAAACAAAGAGAACTACAGGCCAATATCCCTGATGAATATGGATGCAAAAATTCTCAGTAAGATACTAGCAAATCGAATTCAACAGCATATAAAAAGAATTATTCACCATGATCAAGCCAGATTCATTCCTGGGATGCAGGGCTGGTTCAACATTCGCAAATCAATCAATGTGATACATCACATAAATAAAAGAAAAGATAAGAACCATATGATCCTCTCAAATGATGCAGAAAAGCATTTGACAAAATTCAGCATCCTTTCTTAATAAAAACCTCGAGAAAGTCGGGATAGAAGGAACATACTTAAACAACATCAAAGCCATTTATGAAAAGCCCACAGCTAACATCATCCGCAACGGGGAAAAACTGAGAGCTTTGTCCCTGAGATCAGGAACACGACAAGGATGTCCACTCTCACCGCTGTTGTTTAACATAGTGTTGGAAGTGCTAGCATCAACAATCAGACAACAAAAGGAAATCAAAGGCATCAAAATTGGCAAAGATGAAGTCAAGCTTTCACTTTTTGCAGATGACATGATTTTATACATGGAAAATCCGATAGACTCCACCAAAAGTCTGCTAGAACTGATACATGAATTTAGCAAAGTTGCAGGATACAAAATCAATGTACAGAAATCAGTTGCATTATTATACACTAACAATGAAGCAACAGAAAAACAAACAAAGTAACTGATCCCATTCACAATTGCACCAAGAAGCATAAAATACCTAGGGATAAATCTAACCAAAGATGTAAAAGATCTGTATGCTGAAAACTATAGAAAGCTTACGAAGGTAATTGAAGAAGATATAAAGAAATGGAAAAACATTCTGTGCTCATGAGTTGGAAGAATAAATATTGTCAAAATGTCAATACTACCCAAAGCTATCTACACATTTAATGCAATCCCAATCAAAATTGCACCAGCATTCTTCTTGAAACTAGAACAAGCAATCCTAAAATTCATATGGAACCACAAAAGGCCCCGAATAGCCAAAGTAATTTTGAAGAAGAAGAGCAAAGCAGGAGGCATCACAATCCCAGACTTTAGCCTCTACTACAAAGCTGTCATCATCAAGACAGCATGGTATTGGCACAAAAACAGACACATAGACCGATGGAATAGAATAGAAACCCCAGAAATAGACCCACAAACGTATGGCCAACTCATCTGACAAAGCAGGAAAGAACATCCAATGGAAAAAAGACAGTCTCTTTAACAAATGGTGCTGGGAGAACTGGACAGCAACATGCAGAAGGTTGAAACTAGACCACTTTCTCACACCATTCACAAAAATAAACTCAAAATGGATAAAGGACCTGAATGTGAGACAGGAAACCATCAAAACCCTAGAGGAGAAAGCAGGAAAAGACCTCTCTGACATCAGCCGTAGCAATCTCTTACTCGACACATCCCCAAAGGCAAGGGAATTAAAAGCAAAAATGAACTACTGGGACCTTATGAAGATAAAAAGCTTCTGCACACCAAAGGAAACAACCAACAAAATGAAAAGGCAACCAATGGAATGGGAAAAGATATTTGCAAATGACATATCGGACAAAGGTCCAGTATCCAAAAGCTATAAAGAGCTCACCAACATCCACACCCAAAAAACAAATAATCCAGTGAAGAAATGGGCAGAAAACATGAATAGACACTTCTCTAAAGAAGACATCCGGATGGCCCACAGGCACATGAAAAGATGCTCAACATTGCTCCTCATCAGGGAAATACAAATCAAAACCACACTCAGATACCACCTCACACCAGTCAGAGTGGCCAAAATGAACAAATCAGAAGACGGTAGATGCTGGAGAGGATGTGGAGAAACGGGAACCCTCTTGCACTGTTGGTGGGAGTGCAAACTGGTGCAGCCACTCTGGAAAACAGTGTGGAGGTTCCTCCAAAAATTAAAAATAAATCTACTCTATGACCCAGCAGTAGCACTGCTAGGAATTTACCCAAGGGATACAGGAGTACTGATGCATAGGGGCACTTGTACCCCAATGTTGATAGCAGCACTCTCAACAATAGCCAAATTATGGAAAGAGCCTAAATGTCCATCAACTGATGAATGAATAAAGAAATTGTGGTTTACATACACAATGGAGTACTACGTGGCAATGAGAAAGAATGAAATATGGCCCTTTGTAGCAACGTGGATGGAACTGGAGAGTGTGATGATAAGTGAAATAAGCCATACAGAAATAGTACCATATGTGTTCACTCTTATGTGGATCCTGAGAAACTTAAAAGGAACCCATGGGGAGGGGAAGGAAAAAAAAAAAGAGGTTAGAGTGGGAGAGAGCCAAAGCATAAGAGACTCTTAAAAACTGAGAACAACCTGAGGGCTCATGAGGGGTGGGAGGGCAGGGAGGGTGGGGGATGGGTATTGAGGAGGGCACCTTTTGGGATGAGCATTCGGTGTTGTATGGAAACCAATTTGACAATAAATTTCATATATTAAAAAAAAAAAGACTACACTCTTCCACCTAAGTACCAATTTTGGTGCATTTCATAAGTTTGTTTATTGCTTAACCTCTGGAATTTAACATAAGAGATGCAGTTAACTCAACAAAGATGTAGGCCTAACTCTTTTTCTAAAGAAAGCAACAGAAGTGACAAGAGGTGTTTCAAGTTTAGTCTTTAATACTCAAATACTGTTTATATCAATGAACGTTGTTTTCATGTTTTGATACATAGTATTTTAATTATTATTTGCAGAATTCAATAGGGTATCTTCTTGAGTCTCTATAGAAGTTTTTTTCAATAGTTCCAAATATGTGGCAGATCCTGTTCATATTTTTTAATGATTTTAAAATTATAATTATTACCAGAAAACAGTCTATATGATACCAACTCTTCAAAATGTGCTAAATTTGAACTACAGAATGATACACTATCAGTTTTTGTAAATATCTCCTGTATGAATGAGAAAAATGTATATTCTACAATTGCAGGGTGCAGGATTTTATAATGCTATTCCTAATACTACTTTTTGTATTTTGCATAATATTAGTATTAAATGAAGGAGGCTTTTAATAAAATATCCTTTTCAAATTTTCTTTATCTATACAAGGGTTTTTGTCTTCTGGACTCATCAATAATTGAGATAGGTGTTGAAACATTCTACAATGATGAAGGACTGGTCAATTTCCCCCTATTATTTTAATTTGGGGTTTTCATATTTTAAGACTACTTTGGTTGTGCATACAATTTTAGACTTCTGACGGTTTTCAGGTGAGCTGCATATTTTATAATTATTTAATGGCTTATTTTTAGAGAGAGACAGAGTGCTCATGCATGGGAGAGGGGCAGAAGGACAGAGAGAGAGAGAATCCCAAGTAGGCTCCATGCTCAGCGCAGAGCCTGATGCAGACAGAGCTCAGTCCCATGATCCTGGGTTCATGACCTGAGCCAAAATTAAGAGTCAGTGGCTAAACTGACTGAACCACCTACTCTTTTTTATGTTAAAAAGTTTTTTTTATATTACAAATGTTTCACCTCTTTTTTCTCTAAATGTTTGACAGAGAGGGGGAGAGAGAGAGAGAGAGAGAGAGAGAGGGAGAGAGGGAGAGAGAGAGAGAGGGAGGGAGGGAGGGAGGGAGAGAGAGAGAGAGGGAGGGAGGGAGAGAGAGAGAGTGATCATGCATAAGTGAACCAGGGGCAGAGAGAGAGAGAGAGACAGAATTGCAAGCAGGCTCCGTGCTGTCAGTGCAGAGCCCAACATGGGGCTCAATCTCACAAACTGTGAGATCATGACCTGAGCCAGAAATCAAGTCAGAACTTAACCAACTGAGCCACCCAGGTGCCTCTGTTTTACCTCTTAAATAAGGTCATCATATGTAAAATCAATACTGCTATCCAGCTTTCTTTTGGTTATGCTACCATACATTTTCCCATGATCTTCGTTTGATAGTTCTCAACTAGGAGTAGTTTTGCATCCCTGGGGACATGTAGCAATGTTTGGAGACAATTCTTTTCTGTCATAACTAGGGAGAGGATGCTATTGGTTAGATACCAGGAAGGCTGTTAACATCCTACTACACACAGAATAGCCTCCAACAAAAAAAAAGAAACATCCTCCCCAAAATGTCAAAGGTTCTGATGTTGAGAAACCCTGCTTTACTTCAGCCTTTCTTGTCCTTATGTTTTACATATACTTCTTTTAATAGGCAGTTGGACTTTTTATTATTTACTCTAACATTCTCTGTATTTTAACTAGTCAGAATAACTTACTTTAATTGCATTAGTCAACTACATAAAGTTTTTGACATCATTTTTGTTTTAGTTTTCTCTTGCTTTTGTTGGTTTCTATGCTGTCTGTGTAGTTATATACAATTGTAGGTTTAGTGAATGCCCTTAAAATTTTACCTGACATACTTTGTTTTATAATTTCTACAAGTTACATTTGGTTCATTTTCAAGGCTATATGGTATAATTCCATGTTAATTTCTAATTTTTGTAATGCCACCCTTTAAAAATAAATTATTTATATTCTGTGTCTGATAATTCCAATATCTGAATTACTTAAGAGTCTAAATTTCAAAATAGTTGTTTGTGCTGACTCTATGGTATCTTCCCTTCTTGAGAGTTCTGTAATACTTACTCCAGCACTGATGTCCGGTTGGTAGCAACTGTGGCAACTGAAATACGAGCCCAAACTGAGGATGGCTTCATTTAGAGCAGAGGTTCACAAAGTGTGGTCCATGGATCAGCAGTATCAGTATCATTTGGAAATTTATTAGAAATAAAAATTATTACATGCCATTCCAGGCTTCCCAAATCATAAATTCTGGGGATGGAAGGCAATAATCTCTGTTTTAAAATTCTTTCAGGTGATGCTGATATACACCACAGTTTAAGAACCACTGATCTAGAGAAGATTTACTTGCTTCTGCTGACAGGTAGAAGGATTTACTCACATAAACTCTTTTAGCCTCTTTCAGTGTCCCTGGATTAATCAAGGAATTTGAGATTGTTTTCCCACTTTGAGGAAGTTGTCTCAAGTTTGGCTTTGTTTTTAATTTTTTTTAAAGTTTATTTATTTTTGAGAGAGAGACAGAAACAGAGTGGGTGTGGGGAAGAGGCAGAGAGAAAGGGAAACACAGAATCTGAAGCAGGGTCCAGGCTTCAAGCTGCCAGCACAGAGCCCAATGCGGGGCTCAAACTCAAACTGTGAGATCATGACCTGAGCCAAAGTCAGATGCTCAACAAAGTTGTATCAAGTTTTAAGAAAAAGCCTGCATTTGGCAGATTACTACAGCTCACCACTCTTACTCTGGTTTCAGCTTATATGTATTGGTTTGGTCTGTTTTGATTTGAGCCCTTTGGAGACCTCTTATATTCCTCATAAGCCAGTAATGAATGAATGAATGAATGAATGAATGAATGAATGAATGAACACACACACACACACAAACACACACAATCTACTTGCTCTGAGTAATTCTGAGATGGCCCCCAAGAGTCCTCTCCCCTAGTGTACATACACAAACCCTGCATTATTCCCACCCCGTGGGTAACAGAATCTGTAAGTATATCACACTGGTGATTAATTTGTGTTATACAGCAATGGTAAAGGGACTTTCCATATGTAACTGACACCTCTAGCCAAATGAATGCAAATAAAGCTAAAAGATTATCATGTGGGGATCATATTTAATTAGGTGAGATCTTAAAAGGTTTGGAGGTCAGAGACTCAGAAGTCAGAGAGATGCTCTAAAGTACCATGATGGGAGGAGGAACCACATGGCTAGGATGTGAGGGTGGTCTCTAAGAGCTGAGAGCGGTCCCAACAGCCAGCAAGAAATTATCTTAGTCCTACAACTGAAAGGATTAATTCTGGAGACTGAGCCTCAGATGAGACTGCTGCCATAGCCCGCACCTGGATTTCCACTTACTGAGACCTTCAGCAGTAAATACACCTTAACTAACCCAGAGGACTCTTGACCCAAAGAAACTTAAAAGGTAACAAATTCATGTTTTAAGGCACTAAGTTTGTGGTAATTTGTTACATAGCCATAGAAAACGTGCTTCACATACCATGAAGAGACACATATGAAAAATTTTTACAAGAAAATCAAATGACTAATTGTGAGGTAATGAAGTGGGCTTCTTAAAATTTTTAATTTAACTGAACTGTTAAATATTTTAACGGTTCATTCCAACAACAGAAACAAGTCAGACATTGCTCATGACTCATACAACACAGACACAAACAAAAAAGCACATAAACAAACTGTGGTAAATTCACATTAAGCATTTACCTGAAATAGTTTTGAGGTAAAATGTTGACATTCATCTTAGTTGTTACGTCCAGAGGAACAGGAGCGAAAAATATGAATGGAGGGTCAAACGATAACTTGGGTGATTTTACCTCTCCAACCAAACATAACTTTCGATAGCAAATTGGATTATCATTTAGATGAATGGGAATATCGGCTGTGTATTTTGTAGGATGACCTAATGAAAAATAATTATTTTAAAGGATATTAGAATTGTTTACATACACAAAAAACTTTTACACAGTTTAAACCTTACTAAATATATAAATGTACTATGAAGGTACAGCTCCATGGAGAATAGATCACTCAAAAATTGGAATTATCCTGCCAAGGAACTATAAACATGTAATGAGGGGCGCCTAGGTGGCTCAGTCGGTTGAGGGTCTGACATTGGCTCAGGTCATGATCTCATGGTTTGTGAGTTTGAGCCCCGTGTCACGCTCTGTACTGGCAGCTCGAAGCCTGGAGCCTGCTTCGGATTCTGTGTCTCCCTCTCTTTTGCCCCTCCCCCACTCACAGTCTGTCTCTCTCTCCGTCTCTCACTCTCTCCCTCTCAATAAAGAAATAAAACATTAAAAAATATTTTAAAGTGCACTATGTCTAGAAATAGAGCAGGCCTCGTTAAAGCAGATATTATTATTGGAAAATACATAAACCTAGAGCAAACAGTGCAGTAAGACTTATTTTTTTGGATTGGTTTCTATTCCTTTACAGGAGCTGCCTATCCCCTTAGTATATGCAGTACGAAGATGAGGTCAGACAGTTGCCATAAGGATCTCAGGGGACTCGTATTGAGAAATGGGTGTGCTGAGAAGAGAGGAATGTTGTTCCTCCCAGATTTTTAAGTTTATGGAAAGGTACCAGGGTTGACTGGCCAATTTCACCTCATAGGAAAAGAAAGGCAATTCCCATGTACCAACTCACCATGAGGAAAGGCAGTTTGTGTTGGAGAAAAGGGCTCAGCATCTGGGGCTGCAGGCTAGTCCCACACAACGGTCCCATCCCAGCAAGCTGCCAGTGCCCTTTTAGACCCAGATGCCCCAACACAGTGTCTTGTAGAGAGAAAGATGTGATTTGGTGAGTATGAACTCAAGGTAATATCTTAGAATGAGAAAACAGGATCAGGGCCATCAAGAGTATCACAAAAGCAGATGATGAGTGCTCTGGGCGATGCATGTTCAAAAGTGACATTGTGAACTATACACAAAAGCAATAGAATCACTGAACTGATCAGACTCACTAGATCTCTCTGTACCGGGTGCCTTTACTTGGTCAAATAAGTCTTTTCTTGTTCATATAGTCTGGGATCCTTGGAAAATGAGAGGTGACTGGAAAGGGAAGTGAATTAGTGACTTCTTACTGACAGATGAGCACAGGAAAGACTATGTGAAAACAGGACAGACTATATACATACCTTCAGTTGAGAAAATAAATTATAATAGAATTTATATATCTAAAACACTGTAAATCTATAGAGAGATGATGGTTTCATTTCATGAATCTGATATTGTTAAAATTATTTTGGGGAGAAAGAAAATCAAGTCCATTACTTCCAAAATTAGGCAAGGTTTTAAGACTTACGGAACTGTGAATGCCAAATGGGGTGTTTGGAGATTATTTCTGGGTTTCACACCTGTTAAATGTTTTGGGGTCATGGAGAATGGGGGTTCCCTGTGTAACCTAAGACTACTAGGGATTCAATAACATTTTTCTAAGCTCAGCTGGGCCTTCTCGTTCATCTCAGATTTAAGTTATATAAATGTGTTATAGGCATGTTTAATTTTTTAAGAGTTAGGTTGAAATCCTAAGAAGGCAATGCATAGATTTGACTGCTGAGGCTTAGCCCCATATCGAAGGAAAAGTCAAATGGAAATGTATCTTATTTCCTTCTAGATTGTCTATTCCATTTTATCTGGATAAAAATGTTGATAGACATAAAAGAGAAGCTCTATACAGAAATACAGATGGTGGCTTTAGCTGGACTGGCTCTCCTGCTACTTCTTTCAGAACGAGATATAGAAACTGAGAGGAAATATGCAGAAATACATAATGAAATACAATTACTTTTACAGAATAAACTTCAGAATGGGGAGAATATGTAATGTTTTCTATCATATTTTCAGAGTTCTAAACAGAGATAATAAAAGATGAAACATTTTTGAAACCTACTAATCACAGTACCCTATGTACTGTTTCTCGCACACAAAGCTAGAGTAATTATAAAATGCCATGCTGAAAAAATAAAAAAAAATAAAATGCCATGCTAATAGATGCATCAGGACACTGAATTAAGGCAACATAGTGCTAATAGAATATTACTGAGAGAACACACAGCTGAATGAATTCTAAAAAGCTTAAAAGTTAGAACACATCCTTATCCTGCCTTTTCTGTTGATAACAGAGGTAGTTGCTGGTATTTTATTTAGATTGCCACATTTGTTTAGATGTGTAAAGCAGTCATGTCCCAAGGGTCCTGCTGCAAGTGATTTACTGAGTGCATGCTCTCAGGAGGAGCTTGTAGGCAAAGGGGGAAGCGAAATGGAGGAGAGCCTGAAGCTATGAAAAGTTGTAGGTTTATAATGCAGACTGAAATCGATCCCATAGGCAGCTATGGGATGTGAATTCACCGGAAAGGTTGTCCCACCTGCGGGAAAGTTAGCTGGGCCAACTAAGGTAGTGGTAGTGGTGACAATTACCCTCATAGGCATCTCTGCACATAGTATCTTCCTTCAGCCAATGGCAACCTTCCAGAGGAGGGGACAGACACAACCTATTAGGAGCCAATATCCACAACTGAGAGATGGGTGGGAAAACCCAGTAATGGGAATCTGGAAGGGCTCAAACAGCATCTATCAGAGACTGCATCTTAATGTTGCTTCAGAAGAAAGAATAATTAAGAAGAATAACAGGTAAGTTATTATAACACCCTTTTAAACAGAAATGGCATTTGGTGTGCTTATTTCATTGTGGCATATAAACTATAAAGGTACTGAAGCAGATGCTTTAAATTAAAGACAAATACCAGTATAGACTTCCTCAAAAAATAGGGGGGAGGGGAGGGAAATCTTCGTAGTTGCCTTTTCAAGCATCTTCCGTCTGTTCTTTTGCTTCAGTTTGCATAAAGAAGCTAGTAGTCAATACTTTCACTTCCTAAAGCTCATTACCAGAAAAATTCTATATTTTTATGCAGCAGGGATTCTCATGTGGAGAATTTTCTAACTTACGTGCTCAATGGGTTGCGAAACATTGAGGCTATTTAAATGAGAACTGAGAACAATCTTATCTAAGGAAAGTAAGGGTCTAACCACACAAATTAGATTCAAGAACAATGGTTTGGATTCAGAAGGGACTGGAGATTTGCTTAGAGATCAGTATGGGTCACCTACTCTACCATAGCCCCAGCCTCCATCCCTGTGCCAGTCCAAGAAAGAGATGTGAGGGAACGAAAAGTAAAAAACACCCACTTAAACTCTTGAAAGCCTTGAGAATATAAGGCAGCCCTGCTTGGTGGCCAGCATAACAAGTCTAGCCAAAGTGGAGATAAAGTATATCTACCCCACTTCAGGTGATATTGATGGCAAAGGATGCAACTACAAGGCAAAGAAAACAAATGGGACATAAAGGCCCTGACCATGGCTTGGGATAAGAGGCTTACACCACAGTCAGATTACAAGATAAGAAAATGACAGAAGAAAAGCATAATCAATTACCAATGCCTGCTAGAAGAAAATGGCAGTTGCTAAGGATAGCTCAAAGAATAAGGCCAAGATCACACCGGGTATAAATGAAAATATCCTAAGTCAATAATGAATGATCCATATACACACACAAAAAGGCTGTCAACAGGAACTGTCCCTAAGAAAATTCAAGCATTGTACATACATATGCATATATATATAAGCATATATGTAAATTGTGGAGTTGAAAAATATAATGACTGAAATGAAAAATTCACTCTAGGGCACCTGGGTGGCTCAGTCGGTTGAGCGTTTGACTTTGGCTCAGGTCACTATCTCACAGTTTGTGAGTTTGAGCCCCAGCATGGGCTCACTGCTGTCAGTGCAGAGCCTGGAGCCTGCTTTGGATTCTGTGTCTCCCTCTTCCTCACTCATGCTGCCTCTCTCTGTCTCTCAAAAATACAGAAAACAAATAGCAAAAGGCAAATGTAAATCTTTGTCTTACTTCATCGCTAATTAATCAGTAAGTGTAAAATGACTCAACACACCCATGAGAAGGCTGAGATATGCAAAATAAATTTTTAAAAATGATCCAAATCCATGCCATCTATAAGAGACACTCTTTGGATTCAGAAACACAATTCAACTGAAAGTAACAGGATGGAGAAATTCTATATATGCAAATAGTAACTTAAAGACAGCTGCAGTGGCTATGCTAATATCAGACAAAATAACTATTAAAAATCAGTACTGGAGACAAAGAAGGACATTATATAATGATAACAGGACAATCCACGAAGAAGATAAAACAATTATAAACATAAATACACCTAACAGAGCCACAAAGTACACAAGGAAAAAAAAACAGTAAAACTGAAACAAGAAATAACAGATATTTCAGTAATAACCCTTTGAGAATTTAATATTCTACTCTCAATTGGGGATAAGACAAATAGGTAGAAGATCACTAAAGAAATAAAATATTTTGGTCTATAAACAAAATAGATCTAAAAGACATCTATGGAACATTCTACCCAACAAGAACAGAATATATACACTTCTCAAGTGCACGTGAGGGAGCATGGCTGGCTTAGTTGGTAGAGCATGTGACTCTTGATGTCAGGGTTTTAAGTTTGAGCCCCATGTTGGGTATAGAGATTACTTAAAATTAAAAAAATCTTAAAAAAAAAAAAGAAATCAAGTGCATGTTGAACATTCTTGAAGGTAAATCATATTTTAGGGTATAAGGTAAGCCTTTACATTGACTGAATCCAGGGGCACTTGTGTGGCTCAGACAGTTAAGCGTATGACTCTTGATTTTGGATGAGGTCATGATCTCATGGTTCATGAGTTTGAGCCCCGTGTTGGGCTCTGCACTAACAGTGCAGAGTCTGCTTCGGATTCTCTCTCTCCCTTTCTCTCTGCCCCTTCCCCACTCGTGTTCTCTGGGTCTTACCCTCTCCCAAAATAAATAAACAAACTTAAAAAAATAAAAAAATAAATTTATAGCATTAAAAAATAATCAAAAAAGGGGCGCCTGGGTGGCTCAGTCGGTTGAGCTTCCGACTTCAGCTCAGGTCATTATCTCACGGTCTGTGAGTTTGAGCCCCACGTTGGGCTCTGTGCTGACAGCTCAGAGCCTGGAGCCTGCTTCAGATTCTGTGTCTCCCTCTCTCTTTGACCCTCCCCCATTCATGTTCTGTCTCTCTCTGTCTCAAAAATAAATATTAAAAAAAATTAAAAAAATAATCAAAATAAAATGCATCCATAAACAGTATGTTTTGTGACAACAATGGAATAAAATTAGAAATCAATAACAACGTGAAATTTTGGAAATTCTCAAATATGTGAAAATTCTACAACACATTCCCAAATAACTAAGTGTCAAAGAAGAAATAGCAAAGGAAATTTTACAAAGTAATTTGGGATGAATTAAAATAAAAACAAAACATACCAAAACTTATGGGATGTACCAGAAGCAAGGCTCAGAGTAAAATTTAGAGCCATAAATTGCTTATCTTAAAAAAGAAGATATAAGTACTTAACTTTGCAACATAAGAAACAAGGTAAAAAAGAGCAAATTACAACCAAACCAAAAAGAGAGGAAATAATAAATATTAGAACAGAAATTAGTTGAATAGAGTATAGGAAAATATTAAGAAAATCAATAAAATCAAGAGTTGGTCTTTGAAAAGCATATCAAATTTGAAAAACCTTTGGCAAGAATGACAAAGAAAAAAAGAAGATTCAAATTACAAAAGTCCCAAATAAGACAGGGAAAATCACTATTCACTTTACAGAAACTCAATAAAAAAAATATAAAGGAACACAATGTAAAGTTGTATATAAACAAATTAGATAATGTAGATAAAATGGACAAATTCCTAGAAACACAAAAAGTACTTAAACTGATACAATAAGAAATATAAAATGTGAATTGACTTATTGAAAGGGATTATAACAGGGAGAAACAGCATGTCTGACTCCACACTGATTCTATTTTCCTTGCTGCTGTGACCTATAGCTTAGAAACTTCTGCTGAGCCCTGCATGTAGCCATGTTACAGCTAAGATTTGCAAAAACTGCTTTTTACCCAAATCTATCTCACCTAAGGAGATGAGGAAGCACATACAGAAATGACTACGCTATGCCTAAGATTTATAGGAATGACATGACCAGATAGATTCCTGTATGCAAAGATCAACTGTCCAAGGACATACATCTCCTCAGATGTCTACAGAAGTCAGTTACCTTTTGACTCCAACCCTTCCCACTTCCTCCTTTTGCTAACATAAAAGAAACTCCAATTTCATGCTGAGGGAGATGGTTCTTCGGGACAATAGTCTGCCATCTCTTTGGTTTGCTGGCTTTCCAAACAAAGTGCTTTCCTTTCCCTAATGTCTTGCCTCTCCACTTACTGGCCTATTGTGCAGTGAGGAGAATGAACTTGGACTCAGTTACAGAAGTAAAGTAGCAATCAAAAAACTTCTCACAAAGAACAGGCAAAATCCAAATGGATTCACTGGTGAAATCTACTAAACATTTCATGAAGAATTAATACATATCTATATAAAATATCTTTACATAGATTTATGTGTGTGTGTGTGTATGTATGTATGTATGTGTGTGTGTATGTGTGTGTATGTATGTGTATGTGTGTATATATGTGTGTGTGTGTGTGTGTATGTGTGTGTGTGTGTGTGTGTGTGTGTGTGTGTGTGTGTATACACACACAATTCAATGGGGAAACAATATTCTTTTCAATAAATGGTGTTGGGACAAGCAGATAGGCCCATGCAAAAGAATGAGGATGGAGCCCTACCTTATAGCATATTAAAAAGTAACTCAAGATAAGCCATTGTCCTAAATGTAAGATAAAATTATATGACTTTAAGAGAGAACATAAGAGTAAATCACCATGACCTCGGGTTATGTGATGTTTTCATAGATAAGACACTGAAAAGCTAAACTAAAAAAAGAGAAATTGGATAAAATACGCTTCATCAAAACTAAAAGCTATTTTGCGTTAGCTGTCATCATCAGAAAGTGAAAAGAGAAATCTCAGAATGAAATAAAATGCTTTATACTTATAAAATAATTTTATCCAGAATACATAAAGAACAATGTAAACTCAAAAAGACAACCAAATTTTAAAATCAACAAAGGATTTGAACAGACATTTCTCCAAAGATGATATACAAACTGACAATAAGTACATGTAAAGATACACAACATCAGTAGTCATCCGGGAAATGCAAATAATAACTACAATGACATATTATTTCACAGTCACTAGGATAACTATAATAAAAAAGATCACAAAAGAGTTAGCAAGGATGTAGAGAAAATAGAACCCCCATTCATTGCTGGTAACATTTTAAACTGTTACAGTTGCTTTGTAAAACAGTTTGGCAGTTTCTTAAAATGTTAAACATCAAATTATCCTAAGACCCAACAATTCCACTCTAAGATATATAACCAAATAAATGAAAACATGTGTCCTCACAGAACGCTACAGGAATGTTCCTAGCTGTTTTATTCACAGGAGTCAAAAAAGTACAAATGATCCAAATATCCACCAGATGAATGTCTATGAACAAACATGTGATATATCCATACAATTATTGGTAACAGAAGGGAATTAAGTACTAATTGATGCTATAATCTGGACTAACCTTGAAATTATTATGCAAAGTGAAAGAAGCCAATCACAAGAGGACACATTATAGGAGTCTACTTATATGAAATATCCACAGTAAACATATTCCTAGAGACAACCAATAAAGGTCAGCAGTGGCTGAGTGGAGGGAGAGATGGGGAGTGACCACTAATGGGTACAGGGTTTCCTTTGCAAGCAATGAATATGTTCTAAAACTAGGCTGTTTTGATGGCTACCCATCTATGACGATCCTAAAAACCACTACACTGTACATTTTTTAAAAATATATTTTATGGTGTAAGAATCACACTTTAACAAAGTTGGAATTAAGAAAACCATACTTTCAAAAATAATCACATCTGAATGTGAATTTTACCTCTATGGTATCTGATTTAAAATATAAGAATGTAAGGCAAAATAAAAGGCATCTTTTTCTTCAAGATTCCAGTAGTTTCCCCATTTTAATGAATAGTAAAAACAACTGAGAAAACCAGAAAATAAATGCACACTTGATTTGGAAAGAACTACTAAGGAAAAGTCATGAAAGCTGTATTCCGTGCCATGTGAGCCAAGAAAGATAAAAATTGTCTGTACCAGAAGAAAATAAATGAGGGTGACCAAAAAATCAAGCATAAGCTACCCTGGTTCCAACTTAAAAGGCCCCTATAACTCAATTCCAACTCCCCAAAGATCCCATTCTCCATCCAGCTGTTTGATCTTGAAGAACCCTGTACTCTCATCCAACCTGTTGGCTTTGATCTGCTACAGTCTTGCCTCCTGCTACCTCAATACCTTAGAGATGGAGAAGACTACAGCCCACTGATCCAAGCAGTGGGTGGAATGGAATGATGTTTACAAAAAAAAACCTAACTGAAAATAAAATTCCAAAATATTTCAACAAAGTCTTGAGTAAGAAATAAATTCATATATAATTTTGTCTGTGGGAAAGTTCATTGATACTATTCCATCTTAGAACTGACAGGAAAAAATATGTCCACATAGGTGTTCCCAAAGGTCTAAAGATGACATATAGAAGGGAAATAGATGTATAGCATATAAGACAAAAATTGGATCAATACATAAAATTTATGAAAAATGATAAGAAATATAACATAAAGGAAATATAAAATGAAACTGCTTGAAAATGAAAAATATATTATAACAGAAAATATGAATAAGTCAAATTCCCCTCCTAAAAATTACATTTCAGTCTTGCTCAAGAAAAGAAGCAAAATCCTTTGTTTTACAATACTGGTCTTAAATTTAAAAAGACACAGACTGAAAATAAAATGATATATCAACCAAAGAAAGACAAAATGGCACTGTAGCACATAAAACGACATTGAAGCAAATAGCATTTAGTAGAAAAAAGAACATTACTTTAAATACATATGCTATTTATAAAAGATATATAAGACATAATCTTTTAATAACATCCAAATATACAAAGCAAAACTACTGGAATCAAAAAAGTTTTAACAAACTGCCACCATAGTAACAGATTCAGACAGACTATAGTAACAGTTCTAGTGCAGTTGTAATATAAATGTAATGTGATTGTAACGTAGCAACATTGTATTAACAGATTCAGGAGGAGAATAAGGTAGAGGAGGAGATATTGTAAATGAAGAGAAAAATTCATTAGTTACTATGATTTTATATTAAAAAACTATTTACTTAGAAAACAATACAGAATAATCTCTGAAAAACTTCCAGATCTAACTAGAGAAGTTCAGTATAGGAGCAAGGTGACAGATAAACTATAAATATATTCTTTTTATATAGTCATAGCTAATTAAAAAGATTAACTTAAAAATCTCATTCATAATAGTGATACCTATAAAATAAACTTTACTAGAAAAACATGCCATTATTTGAAGGGAAAAACTCAATTATATGTCTTTTTCTAGAAACAGGAAGAAAATAATCTATAGTTCATTTGGAAAAGTAAATGTGTAAGAACCACCAAGAATTTTTGTAATAGATTTGTGATAACAGAAAATTTGTCACACCAATTAGAAAAAGGTACAATAAAGCTGTTGTAAAAAAAACATCAGTAAAGAAGTGAACATAGAGATAAATAGACACAATGGCCAGCTTCCCCAAAGCAGGCAATCCAAGAATGCAAGCTAGACGTGGCCATGCCTTTTCTGACCTAATCTTGGAAATCATACGCCATCACATTCATAATATCTTCTGGGTGATACATCAGTCCTATGTGATGTGGGAGGGGACTATATAAGGCCATGAATACCAAGAGGTGAGAATTATTTGGGGCCATATTTGAGGCTGGTTATGAAAGAATTCTAGCATGAAACTTCTTAAAACTATTTAAAGAACACATAAAAAATAACCTAAACTTTTGTGTACAAGATAAAATTAAATAATATGTGAGAGGTAAATTGAAACATCAATAACAAATATAAGAAAAAAGGACTTACTTGGACAGAAACTTATGGAAACATTAATTTCATTATGTGGTTGCAGAATCCCACTCAGCACACTAATCTTGAATGTGCCATCTTTGAAAAGTTTGCCAGTATTACTAATATCCAAAGTCCATTTCACATCTTGTTTTGAAGTATTATGTAAGACAAGATCCTGTTTATACACACAAAATACATAAATAAAAAGACATTTATAAAAATTATAATATGCAATATAAAATTTAGCTTGTTTTACCATGCCAAGGTGAAGAGGCTGTGTACAAAGTCAAGTGATTAAAAGTGGAATTCACATGGGGTGCCTGGGTGGCTCAGTCAGTTAAGCATCCGACTTCAGCTCAGATCGTGATCTCATGGTTCGTGGTTTCGAGCCCCACATCGGGCTCTGTGCTGACAGCTCAGAGCCTGGAGCCTGTTTCAGATTCTGCGTCTCCCTCTCTCTCCGCCCCTCCCCCACTCGCACTCTGTCTCCATCTCAAAAATAAATAAACATTAAAAAAAAGTTTTTTAGGGGCGCCTGGGTGGCTCAGTCGGTTAAGCGGCCGACTTCGGCTCAGGTCATGATCTCACGGTCTGTGAGTTCGAGCCCCGCGTCGGGCTCTGTGCTGACAGCTCAGAGCCTGGAGCCTGTTTCAGATTCTGTGTCTCCCTCTCTCTCTGACCCTCCCCCGTTCATGCTCTGTCTCTCTCTGTCTCAAAAATAAATAAACGTTTAAAAAAAAAAAAAAAAAAAAAAGTTTTTTAAAGTGGAATTCACAGTTTTAAAAGTGATGTTAGGCAAACAAAGGGGTATGCAAATATGTTCATAGCATATTAACAACTATGAAAAATACACAAAGGATAGAGACCAGGGTAAAATAAAAATGTCAAAAAGCTATGCTAGTTAGCAAGGATGCTGAGTAACAACTTTCATTCATGATTGTGAGACTGTAAAATGGTATAGTCCTTTAGGAAGACAGTTTGGCAGTTTCTTATAATGTTAAGTATACAATACCATATGACCCAGTAATCCCCTTCCTAAGTATTTACTTAAGTGAAAATTCATGCTCACATAAAAATGTACATGTTAATGTTTATAATAGTTTTGTTCATCGCCAAGCAATGGAGGAAAAAAAAAAACAAACCAAGATTTCCTTCAAATAATGAATGGATAAACATTCCATACAATGGAATAAAATTTAGTGATAAAATAAATGAAGTATTAATTCACACAAAAATATAAATAAATGTAAAATATATTTTGCTAAGTGAAAGATGCCAGACCCAAATGGCCACATTTTATATAATTAAATTACCTGTCATTCTGGAAATGCAAAATCATTTGGATGGAAAAAAAGAACCAGTGGTTGCCAAGTGTTGGTGGAAAGAGGAGTAGTTGACAGCAAAGGGGTTACATTGAGGATTTTTAGTGTAGTAAAACCATTCTGTCATGTATTGAAGTGGTAGGACAATTATTCTACATATTTTTCAAAACCCATAGAACTATATACCACTAAGAGTTAACTTAAATGTAAGTAACTTAAAAACAATCAACCAAGGTACTGGGAACCCCAGGATACATTGTAGATTACAACAAAGTATATTACAAATGTATGAGATAATCTCACTGAAGTTAATGGAGACTGAGGAGGAATGGCCGAAGCAACTGCAAAACTGTGTTTGGACTGGGAATTATAGAGCTAAAGACAAAAAGTTACTCTTTATTAATACTGTACGCTAGTTGGCAAATATATTAGCAATTCTAGATACAGGTTAAAAATTCTGAAACTTCTTTACTAGTACACTAGTAAAAGTATACACTTTTACCTGTACTTTATACAGGTAAAAAAATACATAAATAAAGTATAAATAAGAGAGCCAGATTTTTCATGGTCAGAGAAAGGAGTTAAAAATAAGCAAGGAAGAAAGATTGGAATAAACCTTGTGGTGCTGGATTAAAGTCAGAGACATCAGTTTGAACCCATGTTTAAATAGATAAATAGATACATGGATGGATGATAGAGATAGAATGATAGATAGACAGAGGCACCTGGGTGGCTAAGTAGGTTGAGCGTGTCACTTTGGCTCAGGTCATGATCTCGCAGTCCATGGGTTCCAGCCCCATGTTGGGCTCTGTGCTGACAGCTCAGAGCCTGGAGCCTGCTTCGGATTCTGTGTGTGTGTCTCTCTCTGCCCCTCCCTCACTCGTGCTCTGTTTCTCTCTCTCAAAATAATAAACATTAAAACACAATTTAAAAAAAAGAATGATGGGGCGCCTGGGTGGCTCAGTTGGTTAAGCGTCCGACTTCAGCTCAGGTCATGATCTCACGGTCCGTGAGTTCGAGCCCCACATCAGGCTCTGTGCTGACAGCTCGGAACCTGGAGCCTAGTTCGGATTCTATGTCTCCCGCTCTCTCTGCCCCTCTCCTGCTCATGCTCTGTCTCTCTCTGTCTCAAAAATAAATAAAAACATTAAAAAAAATTTTTTTAAAAAGAACGATAGCCAAATTATGTATGTGTGTATTCACTAGTATACACACAAATATTTCCTGATTCTATTTGCCAAAGGGGCTTAGAACATGTGACATCCCAGTAGCAGCTAGCACATCTAGTGTACAGATCTTGATTTCTAAATACCATTATTCCATAAATGGTACTGGGGTTTCTTGAAGAAAATGTTGATTCTAGAACTGGAACAAGCAAAATAAAAGACAAGCCTGGACCATTTTATAGTGCCAGAAAGTAAGAGAATGCTTAAAAATCATGATGGAAGTATGTCAAAGGACAAGTCTAAAAGAATTCCTAATGGCCAGAGCTGGAACAATTTTAATAACAAAATAAATAATGTGATAATGTGATATTGGATTATAACTGAAAGTATGAAGTAAATATTTGTGAAGTCACATTGATATATTAATAAAATAAATAACTAAAAGGAGGGAAGGAATAATAATGCTTACAGAAAAATTCTGAAAAATATACGTAAATAACCCCCCCAAAAGGTGGAGCTTGACCACCAACCCATTGAGTGTGGGCTGACATTGATGACTCACTTCCAAAATAGAGTGTGAAAAAAGAAAAACAGTTTGTCCAACTTTTTTCCAAGTCTCCTGACATTTATCACTACCAGTAAGCCATACACAATATCATGTACACCCTTCACATGTGACAAAAGAAGACATTTCAGCTGTTACACTCTTCCCTGAAACCCATAAAAAATAAGAATGCGGTCGAGAAAGGTGTAAAGAATCAGACAAACCAAAATTAAAGAATATTCGGAAAAAATACCAAACCAGTATTCTTTAAAATTGACCAGGTCATAAAAACATAAGCGAGACTGAGAGCCTGCCACAGATCAGAGGAAACTAAATACAATATGGTATCCTGGATTGGACCATGAGACATAAAAGGACATTAGTGAAAAACGGGTAAAACCCTGTGGGAGGCCGGACCCCGGTGCCATGCTGAGACCTGGTCGAACAACGGCTCCCTGTTGACTCAGCCAACCCGGTGGTTCCCCCTCCCATTCCCCCACTTGCAAAGGCATACGAAAGCCTTGTCAAGGCTGAGAAATCTAATTCCTGAAGCCTGTGGTCTGTGGGTGTTGGCAGTAATGTTACCCCCCTTTTCTACCCCGGGTCAAATAGAAACAAACATGGGAACTGTGTTTTGCTAGCAATCTATCAACAAGGTCTTGTTGCGACCCGTTTAGAAAGTTCACAAGGTACACAGAACTAAATGTTTTGGTTGGCAGCGATCATGTGAAACCTGTTTATTCTTAGAATGACTTGATCCATAAGAGTCTTGATATAAAAGATTGGGTACAGCAACAATAAAGCCGTCACTTGGGCCATCAGCCCAGGGGACCCTCCTGTTCCCAAACTGGCTTCTCTTCTCTTTTTTTTTCTTACATTCCCTTACCCTCAGGACCCTGATCTCGGTGTTTGTTGCGCCGGTCGCAACAAAACCCAAATAGAGTCTATTGTCTAACTTATAATTTTGTACTAATGTTAACTTGTTAGTTTTGAAAAATGTTCTATGGTTGTATAAGGTGTTAGCATGACGGGAAGTTGTGTGAAGAGTATACATAAAATCTCTGCACTGTCTTTGTAAAGTTCTGATAAATCTGGGAGCTATATGCATGACATGTGTGCAGACTTGTGCAACAGACTATTACAATAAAACCTTGAGCTAGGTATTTTTCTAACTTTACTCTTCAAAATTTGAAGAGTATACAATGATCCATGCAATTGGCACCACAACAAAATAACATACTTCCTTTCTTTCTAAAGTGTGATTGATTTAAAATATTTAGGATTAAAAAAATAGGAGATTTTATTCCCAATGTCTCTCCGTACTTAAATATCTATTTAGTTCTAAAATTTGCATCTTATAAAGAAAAAAACATCTTTTAAAACAGAAGGTGAGCATGAAATTGTACTAGTCATTTGAATTCCTCATTTTTCTCATTCTGAAATGAAGAAACGGCAGATCTCTAAAATATCCATTTTCCAATCCTAGCCCAAGAATAGAACTGATACAGTCATCTATAAAGAAACATTTAGTATGTGTACCACTGTCATTTTAAAAATAATCTTATCAAAATGATACATGTTAGTAGCTTACACAAATAATTTTAAAATACTTATAAAAACCAGTTGTCCCACTCAACTCCTTCTCATCAACAGCTCTGCTTCCCTGAAACAACCAATTTTAGCTAATTCTGATTTGGATTTTCTCTGATAGTTATAGCCTTATTCTCAATATAATGTTGATATGGCTTACTTGAGGCTTTTTCATTGCTGCCATAACAAATGACCACAGACTTAGTAGTCTAAAGCCATACAAATTTATTAAACTACAGTCTTGTAGGTTAGAAGTTCAACAGGTTTATCGCCGGACTAAGATCAAGGTGAAGGAACCATGATCTTTTCTGGAGGGCTCTAGGGAAGGCTATTTGCTTGCCATTCCCAGTTTGTAGAGAGCAAACACATTCTTTGCCTGGTGGCCTCCTTTTCACCATCTTCACATCTAGCAACATCAGATCTCTCTACCTTTCTTCTGTCATCACATTTTCTTCTGAGCACAGTCAGGAAAACTTCTCTGGTTTTAACCATTCACATGAGTCAAATGGGACCATCTAGATCATCTAGGATAATCTCCCTTGCTTAGGGTCTTTAATGTCAATCACATTACACATCAGCAAAGTATCTTCTGCAATAGAAGATAGTGTACTCAAAAATTCTAGGGATTGAAATTGGATAACTTTGGGGGCCATTACTCTATCACATGGCTATGTCATGATTTATCAGACCCAGATATTGTCTCTTGAGTGCCCACTAGTGAAGATGAGGATTTAGCTCATAGATACTATCTCCACTCCCCTTTCCACCTCCCAATTGTGGATATTTAAATTATTTTAATTCTTCCATTAGTCACCTGGTAACTTGAAGTAATATATTTATATCTCTAGTTCTTCTGTCAACTTTACACAATTTCCTTTAATTACCCACTGAGTAAAATGAGTTTCACTCCTTTCTTCTACCATTCCCAACCCTTCTGTCAACTTAACCTTCACATACACATTGTACATATCAAACACTTGTCATTTTACATGTAATACACTATATAGGATCAATCTGAATTCTTCCCCACAAACATATTACGACTTCTCTGCATAATATATTTTATTATGACTATGTAAATATCATTCATGGCAAATCCAAGCAGTATATTAGAATCACATTTCCTTCTCTGTGGGGCCAATATGACCACTTTGCCACTCAAGACAGAAGGCTCTTGTCTAGATCATCTTTTATTATGCCAATTGAAAACAATTCAATGATATAAAATAAAATCATATTTATAGAGGGATTGCTTTTCTTTTGGAATTCAATCCAATTCAGTTCACTAATGCTTCCTTTCTAGTCCCAACACAAAATCTTTTGCATCCTTGAAGTTATATTATAGATAGAAGTCTTACTGATAGTATGCTTAAAACCATCACATTTTAATGTCAGAAGAGATCCTTTATTGTTCTCTATAATTTCATGTAGCACTTGGCTATTATTTGACGCATAAAATGTTAAATATTTTCTCCATATAATTTGCCCTCAAAGCTACAGAGGTTCAAAATTAATTGCAGGAAATGCAATATATAAGATAATAAAGGGGCACTACAAATACAATTTTCTACTATGTATGTATGAGCTTCCTTTTTATTCATGTCACTCTTTTTTCTTTCTAGATGGACTAATTAGGAGAGAGAGAGATGCAGAGATATCTAGTAAGAAAAAAAGAGTAGATTGTCATAGAAGTCACTTTATTATATACCTGGACTTTTCCCGTTTTTATTATTACCTTCCACCACATTTCCTTACCTGTATGGAACATATTTCACATTAATTTAATCATAGCCCCATTTTATATAAGGAGAGACAGATGATTTAATTCTATTTAAAATATTTTGGGGGGGTGCCTGGGTGGTTCAGTCAGCTAAGTGTCCTCCTCTCGATTTCAGCTCAGCTCATGATCTCATGGTTTCGTGAGTTCAAGCCCCTCATTGGGCTCTGTGCCAAGCATGGAGCCTGCTTGGGATTCTTTCTCCATCTCTCTCTACCCCTACCCTACTCACACTATCTCTATGTCTCTCAAAATAAATAAATAAAACTTAAAAAAAGGAAAAGATTCTTTAAAAAATAAAATATTTTGAATAGTCCTATTAAATATATGCATATATAAAAATGGCTTTATATGTGTCCATATATTTTCATAATTACTTCTGAGAAATACAATATATAGATATGCAAGTTCTCTAAAAATGAAAGTATTCTTAAAACAAATGCTTCAGAATAATCAACTCAATAAACTAAAAACCACAGTAAAAAGAAAAGTTGTAAACTGCATCATTTCTCTTATACATACCTGAGTTTTTGTGACTTTGTTATTAGGATCCATAGTATAAAATGGGATTTCAAATGTAAAATCAGTGCTGGATAATCTCAATGGTGCTTGCAATACTATGAGAAGAAAATAAATGTACTGATAAAATATTAAGAGATATTAGCTCATAGTTAATTATTACTATACTTCTCAACCTGAAATAAAAAATATTCTTTGTATTTTTATGTACCCAGAGAGAAAACAAAATCACACTTTAAAACATTCATAGAATATCATGTTTAATCACATCTATAAAATTCCAATTTTGTATTTTAATGATAATTAATTACAAGTATAACAGAAAAACTATTCTTGAGACAAGAAGAGTATAAAATATACTAAATATTAAGCTGAGAATAATGTAAACATAGTTAAAATAGTCACTATAATAGAGTTTGACCAATGCAAAAGTACAGAAGTGAAAAGAAACATGACTTTTGCAAATACACCTTTTTGGTCTTTTGACAGCGTCTTTTGAAGAGCAGAAATTTTTAATTTTAATGAAGTCCAGCTTATCAATTCTTCTTTCACAGATCTTGCCGCTGTTGTTGTATCTAAAATGTCACTGCCAAACTCAAGGTCATACAGATTTTTTCTTTTGCTTTCTACTAAAAGTTTTTACATTTTGTATTTTACATTTAGACCCGTGATCCACTTAACTTTTGTGAAGGGTGTAAGGTCTATATCTAGATTCATTTTTCTTTGTGATGTCCTGTTCTTCAGCACCATTTTTTGAAAAGAATATCTTTTCTGAGCTATATTGCCTCTACTATGTCAAACATCATTTGACTACATATGTGGGTCTATTTGTGGGCTCTCTTTCAAAAAAATTGTTTTAATGTTTACTTATTGTTGACACAATGTGAGAGACAGAGTGCAAGTGGCGGAGGGGCAGAGAGAGGGAGACACAGAAACTGAAACAGGCTCCAGGCTCCGAGATGTCAGTACAGAGCTCTATGAGGGGCTTGAACTCACAAACCGTGAGACCATGACCTGAGCCAAAGTCAGCCGCCCAACTGACTGAGTCACTCAGGCGCCCCATGGGCTCTCTTTTCTATTCCACTCATCTATTTGGCTGTATTGTTGCCAAAACCAAAGTCTTGTGATTACTGTACCTTTGTAGAAAATCTCTAAGTTGGATAGTGTCAGTCCTCCAATTTTGTTCATCACCTTTAGTAGTGTGTTGGCTATTATAGGTCTTTTCCTTCTCCATATAAACTTTTAATCAATATGGCAATACCCACAAAGTAAATTGCTGGGGTTTTTATTAAGATTGCATTGAATCTCTGGATAAAATTGGGAAGAACTGCCATCTTAACAATATTGAGACTTCCTATGAATGAATGTGGAATATCACTCTATTTAATTCTTCTTTGCTATCTTTCATCAGATAAATTTCTTAACTTTCCTTATATAAATCTTATAAATATCTTGTTATATTCATACCTAAGTACTTCATTTTTGTTGGATGCTAATATAAATGGTATTTTGTATTTAATTTCAAATTCCATTTGCTCATTGCTTGTATATAGGAAAGCAATTGACTTTTGTATATTAAACTTATATCCTGCAACTTTGCTATATTAGGTTATTAGTTCCAGAAGTGTCTTTCTTAATCGATTCTTTTAGATTTTCTACATAAACAATGATATCTTCAATAAACAAAGAATTTAGTTCTTCCTTTTCAACCTGTGTATCCTTTGATTCCTGTTCATGCTCTACTGCATTAGCTAGGACTTCTAGTACAATGTTTAAAGAGTGAAAAGGGTCATCCTCGCTTGGTTTCTAATCTTACTGAGAAAGCTTTGCATTTCTCATCATTAAAAATGATGATAGCGAGATTCCACCTACACCTGCCTAAAGAACCCAGAAAACCGCCAGAGGATTAGCAGAAGGGAGTCTCCGGAGTCAAGCGCAGACCAGAGGCCCACGGAAGAGGGTAGGAAGGGCGGCGAGGCGGTGCGCGCTCCACGGACTGGCGGGAGGGAGCCGGGGCGGAGGGGCGGCTCGCCGGCCAAGCAGAGCCCCCGAGTCGGGCTGGCAAAAGCGGAGGGGCCGGACACACTGTGTTCCGACAGCAAGCGCGACTTAGCGTCTGGGAGGTCATAAGTTAACAGCTCTGCGCGGAAAGCGGGAAGGCTGGAGGACAAAGGGAGGGAGAGCTGCTGAGCCCCCGGACGGCAGAGCTCAGCTTGGCGGGGAACAAAGGCGCTCGCCAGCGCCATCTCCCCCGCCCATCCCCCAGCCAAAATCCCAAAGGGAACCAGTTCCTGCCAGGGAACTTGCTCGCTCCGCGCAAACACCCAACTCTGTGCTTCTGCGGAGCCAAACCTCCGGCAGCGGATCTGACTCCCTCCCGCTGCCACAGGGCCCCTCCTGAAGTGGATCACCTAAGGAGAAGCGAGCTAAGCCTGCCCCTCCAGCCCCCGTGCACCTTGCCTACCCACCCCAGCTAATACGCCAGATCCCCAGCAACACAAGCCTGGCAGTGTGCAAGTAGCCCAGACGGGACACGCCACCCCACAGTGAATCCCGCCCCTAGGAGAGGGGAAGAGAAGGCACACACCAGTCTGACTGTGGCCCCAGCGGTGGGCTGGGGGCAGACATCGGGTCGGACTGCGGCCCCGCCCACTAACTCCAGTTATACACCACAGCACAGGGGAAGTGCCCTGCAGGTCCTCACCACGCCAGGGACTCTCCAAAATGACCAAACGGAAGAATTCCCCTCAGAAGAATCTCCAGGAAATAACAACAGCTAATGAACTGATCAAAAAGGATTTAAATAATATAACAGAAAGTGAATTTAGAATAATAGTCATAAAATTAATCGCTGGGCTTGAAAACAGTATACAGGACAGCAGAGAATCTCTTGCCACAAAGATCGAGGGACTAAGGAACAGTCACGAGGAGTTGAAAAATGCTTTAAACGAATTGCAAAACAAAATGGAATCCACGATGGCTCGGCTTGAAGAGGGAGAGGAGAGAATAGGTGAACTAGAAGATAAAGTTATGGAGAAAGAGGAAGCTGAAAGAAAGAGAGATAAAAAAATCCAGGAGTATGAGGGGAAAATTAGAGAACTAAGTGATACACTAAAAAAAAATAATATACGCATAATTGGTATCCCAGAGGAGGAAGAGAGAGGGAAGGGTGCTGAAGGGGTACTTGAACAAATTATAGCTGAGAACTTCCCTGAACTGGGGAAGGAAAAAGGCATTGAAATCCAAGAGGCACAGAGAACTCCCTTCAGACGTAACTTGAATCGATCTTCTGCATGACATATCATAGTGAAACTGGCAAAATACAAGGATAAAGAGAAAATTCTGAAAGCAGCAAGGGATAAACGTGCCCTCACATATAAAGGGAGACCTATAAGACTCGTGACTGATCTCTCCTTTGAAACTTGGCAGGCCAGAATGGCTTGGCACGATATCTACAGTGTGCTAAACAGAAAAAATATGCAGCCGAGAATCCTTTATCCAGCAAGTCTGTCATTTAGAATAGAAGGAGAGATAAAGGTCTTCCCAAACAAACAAAAACTGAAGGAATTTGTCACCACGAAACCAGCCCTACAAGAGATCCTAAGGGGGATCCTGTGAGACAAAGTACCAGAGACATCACTACAAGCATAAAACATACAGACATCACAATGACTCTAAACCCATATCTTTCTATAATAACACTGAATGTAAATGGATTAAATGCGCCAACTAAAAGACCTAGGGTATCAGAATGGATAAAAAAACAAGACCCATCTATTTGCTGTCTACAAGAGACTCATTTTAGATCTGAGGACACCTTTAGATTGAGAGTGAGGGGATGGAGAACTATTTATCATGCTCCTGGAAGCCAAAAGAAAGCTGGAGTAGCCATACTTATATCAGACAAACTAGACTTTAAATTAAAGGCTGTAACAAGAGATGAAGAAGGGCATTATATAATAATCACAGGGTCTATCCACCAGGAAGAGCTAACTATTATAAATGTCTATGTGCCAAATACCCGAGCCCCCAGATATATAAAACAATTACTCATAAACATAAGCAACCTTATTGATAAGAATGTGGTCATTGCAGGGGACTTTAACACCCCACTTACAGAAATGGATAGATCATCTAGACACACAGTCAATAAAGAAACAAGGGCCCTGAATGATACATTGGATCAGATGGACTTGACAGATATATTTAGAACTCTGCATCCCAAAGCAACAGAATATACTTTCTTCTCGAGTGCACATGGAACATTCTCCAAGATACATCATATACTGGGTCACAAAACAGCCCTTCATAAGTTTACAAGAATTGAAATTATACCATGCATACTTTCAGACCACAATGCTATGAAGCTTGAAATCAACCACAGGAAAAAGTCTGGAAAACCTCCAAAAGCATGGAGGTTAAAGAACACCCTACTAAAGAATGAGTGGGTCAACCAGGCAATTAGAGAAGAAATTAAAACATATATGGAAACAAACGAAAATGAAAATACAACAATCCAAACGCTTTGGGATGCAGCGAAGGCAGTCCTGAGAGGAAAATACATTGCAATCCAGGCCTATCTCAAGAAACAAGAAAAATCCCAAATACAAAATCTAACAGCACACCTAAAGGAAATAGAAGCAGAACAGCAAAGGCAGCCTAAACCCAGCAGAAGAAGAGAAATAATAAAGTTCAGAGCAGAAATAAACAATATAGAATCTAAAAAAACTGTAGAGCAGATCAACGAAACCAAGAGTTGGTTTTTTGAAAAAATAAACAAAATTGACAAACCTCTAGCCAGGCTTCTCAAAAAGAAAAGGGAGATGACCCAAATAGATAAAATCATGAATGAAAATGGAATGATTACAACCAATCCCTCAGAGATACAAACAATTATCAGGGAATACTATGAAAAATTATATGCCAGCAAATTGGACAACCTGGAAGAAATGGACAAATTTCTAAACACCCACACTCTTCCAAAACTCAATCAGGAGGAAATAGAAAGCTTGAACAGACCCATAACCAGCGAAGAAATTGAATCGGTTATCAAAAATCTCCCAACAAATAAGAGTCCAGGACCAGATGGCTTCCCAGGGGAGTTCTACCAGACATTTAAAGCAGAGATAATACCTATCCTTCTCAAGCTATTCCAAGAAATAGAAAGGGAAGGAAAACTTCCAGACTCATTCTATGAAGCCAGTATTACTTTGATTCCTAAACCAGACAGAGACCCAGTAAAAAAAGAGAACTACAGGCCAATATCCCTGATGAATATGGATGCAAAAATTCTTAATAAGATACTAGCAAATCGAATTCAACAGCATATAAAAAGAATTATTCACCATGATCAAGTGGGATTCATTCCTGGGATGCAGGGCTGGTTCAACATTCGCAAATCGATCAACGTGATACATCACATTAACAAAAAAAAAAGAGAAGAACCATATGATCCTGTCAATCGATGCAGAAAAGGCCTTTGACAAAATCCAGCACCCTTTCTTAATAAAAACCCTTGAGAAAGTCGGGATAGAAGGAACATACTTAAAGATCATAAAGGCCATTTATGAAAAGCCCACAGCTAACATCATCCTCAACGGGGAAAAACTGAGAGCTTTTTCCCTGAGATCAGGAACACGACAGGGATGCCCACTGTCACCGCTGTTGTTTAATATAGTGCTGGAAGTTCTAGCATCAGCAATCAGACAACAAAAGGAAATCAAAGGCATCAAAATTGGCAAAGATGAAGTCAAGCTTTCGCTTTTTGCAGATGACATGATATTATACATGGAAAATCCGATAGACTCCACCAAAAGTCTGCTAGAACTGATACATGAATTCAGCAAAGTTGCAGGATACAAAATCAACGTGCAGAAATCAGTTGCATTCTTATACACTAACAATGAAGCAACAGAAAGACAAATGAAGAAACTGATCCCATTCACAATTGCACCAAGAAGCATAAAATACCTAGGAATAAATCTAACCAAAGATGTAAAAGATCTGTATGCTGAAAACTATAGAAAGCTTATGCAGGTAATTGAAGAAGATATAAAGAAATGGAAAGACATTCCCTGCTCATGGATTGGAAGAATAAATATTGTCAAAATGTCAATACTACCCAAAGCTATCTACACATTCAATGCAATCCCAATGAAAATTGCACCAGCATTCTTCTCGAAACTAGAACAAGCAATCCTAAAATTCATATGGAACCACAAAAGGCCCCGAATAGCCAAAGTAATTTTGAAGAAGAAGACCAAAGCAGGAGGCATCACAATCCCAGACTTTAGCCTCTACTACAAAGCTGTCATCATCAAGACAGCATGGTATTGGCATAAAAACAGACACATAGACCAATGGAATAGAATAGAAACCCCAGAACTAGACCCACAAACGTATGGCCAACTCATCTTTGACAAAGCAGGAAAGAACATCCAATGGAAAAAAGACAGTCTCTTTAACAAATGGTGCTCGGAGAACTGGACAGCAACATGCAGAAGGTTGAAACTAGACCACTTTCTCACACCATTCACAAAAATAAATTCAAAATGGATAAAGGACCTGAATGTGAGACAGGAAACCATCAAAACCTTAGAGGAGAAAGCAGGAAAAGACCTCTCTGACCTCAGCCGTAGCAATCTCTTACTCGGCACATCCCCAAAGGCAAGGGAATTAAAAGCAAAAGTGAATTACTGGGACCTTATGAAGATAAAAAGCTTCTGCACAGCAAAGGAAACAACCAACAAAACTAAAAGGCAACCAACGGAATGGGAAAAGATCTTTGCAAATGACACATCGGACAAAGGGCTAGTATCCAAAATCTATAAAGAGCTCATCAAACTCCACACCAGAAAAACAAATAACCCAGTGAAGAAATGGGCAGAAAACATGAATAGACACTTCTCTAAAGAAGACATCCGGATGGCCAACAGGCACATGAAAAGATGTTCAACGTCGCTCCTTATCAGGGAAATACAAATCAAAACCACACTCAGATACCACCTCACGCCAGTCAGAGTGGCCAAAATGAAGAAATCAGGAGACTATAGATGCTGGAGAGGATGTGGAGAAACAGGAACCCTCTTGCACTGTTGGTGGGAATGCAAATTGGTGCAGCCGCTCTGGAAAACAGTATGGAGGTTCCTCAGAAAATTAAAAATAGACCTACCCTATGACCCAGCAATAGCACTGCTAGGAATTTATCCAAGGGATACAGGAGTACTGATGCATAGGGGCACCTGTACCCCAATGTTTATAGCGGCACTCTCAACAATAGCCAAATTATGGAAAGAGCCTAAATGTCCATCAACTGATGAATGGATAAAGAAATTGTGGTTTATATACACAATGGAATACTACGTGGCAATGAGAAAAAACGAAATATGGCCTTTTGTAGCAACATGGATGGAACTGGAGAGTGTGATGCTAAGTGAAATAAGCCATACAGAGAAAGACAGATACCATATGGTTTCACTCTTATGTGGATCCTGAGAAACATAACAGAAACCCATGGGGGAGGGGAAGGGAAAAAAAAAAAAAAAGAGGTTAGAGTGGGAGAGAGCCAAAGCATTAGAGACTGTTAAAAACTGAGAACAAACTGAGGGTTGATGGGGGGTGGGAGGGAGGGCAGGGTGGGAGGGAGGGCAGGGTGGGTGATGGGTATTGAGGAGGGCACCTTTTGGGATGAGCACTGGGTGTTGTATGGAAACCAATTTGACAGTAAATTTCATATATTAAAAAAAAAATAAAATAAAAAAAAATAAAATAAAATATGGGTATTTCAATTTTGGAAAAAAAAAAAAAAAAGAAACCCACAGTATGTGCTCCTCAAAAAAAAAAAAAAAAAAAAATGATGATAGCTTTAGGGTGTTTGTAGATATTTTTTATCAAGTTGAGAAAGTTATGCTCCAGTCCTCATTTACTAAGTTATTTGCATGAAAGCGTATTAGATTTTATGAAATGCTATTTCTTCCCCTGCATCTATTGATATGATCATGTGATATTTTCTTCTTTAGTCTGTTGATATGATGGAATGCATTACTTGATTTTTGAATGTGAACCAACCTTGCATACATGAGATAAATCTCACTTGGTCATGGTGCATAATTCTTTTTTTTTTTTTTTTAATGTTTTTTTTTTTTATTTATTTTTGAGACAGAGAGAGACAGAGCATGAACGGGGGAGGGGCAGAGAGAGAGGGAGACACAGAATCGGAAGCAGGCTCCAGGCTCCGAGCCATCAGCCCAGAGCCTGACGTGGGGCTCGAACTCACGGACCGCGAGATCGTGACCCGAGCTGAAGTCGGACGCTCAACCGACTGAGCCACCCAGGCGCCCTCATAATTCTTTTTATACACTGCTGGATTTGATTTGCAAATATTTTATTAAGGATTTTTATATCTATGCTAATGAGAGGTATTAGTCTGTTGTTTTCTATTGTTGCAATGTCTTTGCCTGGTTTGGGATTAGGGCAAAAATCACCTCCAAATGAGTTAAAAAAGTATTCTTTCTGTTTCTATCCTCTGAAGGAGATTGTACAGAATGAATTATAGAGAATCGGTATGATTTCTTCTCTAAATGTTTGATAGAGTCCACCAATGAACCCATCTGGGCCTGGTGCTTTCTGTTTTTGAAGCTTATTAATTATTGATTCAATTTCTTTAATAGATTGAGGCCTATCCAGATTGTCTATTTCTTCTTGTATGAGTTTGGGCAGATTGTGTCTCTTAAGGAATTACTCCATTTCATCTGATTATCAAATTTACATGCATACTGTTGTTGATATATGATCCTTATTATCTTTTTACTTTGAAGAAGCATTTTCTAGAAAAAATGAACTGCTCAAGATTAAAGTCTTACAGACTAACATTTTGATCACCTTAAATATTCACTGGGATCCAGACTGTCAGGCAATGATATAACAGTTGGTAATGAAGCCAGCACTGCAAGACTCACCAATGATCATGAGAGAATAGGCAAAAATCAACAGACATTTGAGAAACTCCTCAATATGAAGGAGAAATAATTCAGCAAAAATTGAGACAATGGATAGTCAACAGAAGAAAATTTCAAAGAAATAATAATACAAGTAGAGATAAAAGGTGTTTTTATTTTTTCAAAAGTCTGTATGTAAAGAAATAATCAGAAAAAAAGTTAACCCTTGTTAGTTTAAAACTGCCAAAATAATTTCTTAAGACATAATAAAGTCAGAAAAATATCCTGGGAAGTACAACAAAAAGATAAGGAAAAGGATAATAGGAGAGAATATATAATTTAATTAAAATATATATAACATAATCCAGGAAGTACAAAATACAACAATAGAAGTCTGAACGAAAGAAATACAGAAAACAGTGGGAAGGAACTTTTCAAGGAAATAATTTATGAAAACTTTATAGAACTGAAAGACATGAATTTCCATATTGAAAAGGTCCACAAGAACTTAAGACAAAAGGTTCACACTAAAGTCACCATTGTGAAATAATGGAGTACCAGGGATAAAAAGCAGCTTCTAATAGCTTCTAACAGGGAAACGCTAGGTCCTATGTAATGGATGGGGAAGAAGAATGTCATCAGACTTCTAAACACAACAGTGGAAATTAGAAGGTAATGATAATATCTTCGAAATTTTGAGGGAAAATTATTTTCAATCTAGAATTTCATACTAAACCAAATTATCATTTAAATATGAGAGGCAAATAAAAGACATTTTCAGAGAAGGAAATTCTCAATTATCTCCCTTACACTCTTTAGAAGCTCCTGGAAGATGTAATCTACCTAAACAGTGAAGTAACCCAAGAAATAGGAAGGCAAGGGACTGAAAAAACAGGAGAGTCAAGACAGAAAAGAGAAAAGAAAATGCCCACGTTATAGTGAAAGGAAGTCTTAGACAAGAGTTCTGTCACAGGAAAAGAAAGCACTCAGTGCATGTTGGAGCAGGAGGTTGTTGTGCTCCAGAAGGGCTGCTTTCAGGGAATGAGAACTTATGACACATTATCTGACAGGGTAGACTACCATGTGGAACAGTGTCCATATAAGCATAATACAGAGCTTTGTGGCATGGAAGGATTTTGTCAAATATTTAAGGACAAATGAGGAATTAATAACTCCAGGGATAAATAAAAAGTTGAAAGAATGTAAATAAAATACGCAGATACACTACTTGGCTTAACAATGAACAATATATTGTCAAAACAATTAAATCTCTGATAAAAATTTTAATTGAAATTTAAACTATAATTATATTGCAAAATTTTTAAGAAGAATTAGAGTTTCAAGTGAGTGAAAATGCTTGTCATTAAATAAGTGTTTTCATTAGATAATTAATGAAAAAAGTCACTGCGTCTTGGGTGCAGGATAAGCCTTGAGAAGGAGATGATGGATTACAATTCTGGGTTAGCACTATTTTAATTTTAAAAGGAATGCATGTAATTTGGGAATAAAGAGATAACAGCAAGCTTATGAGTCCCCTACTAAGGCATCATCCTTCTATTGAGGGGATATCTCAGAGAGTAATGGACTTGACCAAGTTTCCTTGCAAACATAAAAATGGAATTGACTAAGGGTGTTTGGGTGGCTCAGTGGGTTAAGCACCTGACTCTTGATTTCGGCTCAGGTAGTAATCTCACAGTTCATGAGATCGAGACCCAAGCCAGACACTATGCTGAGAATGTAGAGCCTGCTTGGAATTCTCCCTCTCCCTTTGTCCCTTTCCTGGTCTCACATATGTATGCATGCACTCTATCAAAATAAACATTTTTAAAAATTGGAATTGACTAGTGGACTATTTCAAAGAAAACTTTTGACACGCATTACCTGTCCAAATGGCCAACCAAAAATATCTGGAATTTATGGATTTATGAGGCAAATGACAATTCCTCATATAGACATTTCCTATAACTATTAAGAGTATAAAAATGGGAAGCTCCAAACAAAAAACAGCTTCCTTTGAGACAAAGGTTTCTACAAATGACTTTCAAAAGTCAATTCAAAAGCAAAAGGCATCTTAAGGAGGGAGAAAAGGACAATTTGGAAACCTGTGTCTAATAGATGCCAACTTCTACAAAAGAAATGTCACATCTCTGCCTGATTATATTTGTATCGTTTGAATCGTTAGTAAACTTTGGTGTTGATAAGTTATATGATACAACCAAGTTTGCTTTGACATTCCAATCCTCTCTGGAAATACAGCAACATTTTTTTTTTAATTTTTTTTTTTTAACGTTTATTTATTTTTGAGACAGAGAGAGACAGAGCATGAACGGGGGAGGGGCAGAGAGAGAGGGAGACACAGAATCGGAAGCAGGCTCCAGGCTCTGAGTCATCAGCCCAGAGCCCGATGCGGGGCTCAAACTCACAGACTGTGAGATCGTGACCTGAGCTGAAGTCGGATGCTTAACCGACTGAGCCACCCAGGCAACCCAGCAACATTTTTTTTTAACAAATTAAATAAGTACTGGGGAGCCAGGGTGTCTCAGTCAGTTAAGCACTTGACTCTTGATTTCAGCTGAGGTCATGATCTCATGGTTTGTGACTTCAAGGCCCGCAATGGGCTCCACAATAACAGTGCAGAGCTTGCTTGGGATTCTCTCTCTCCCTCTCTCTCTTCCCCTCCCTGTTTCATGCTCTCTCTCTCAAAATAAATAAATAAAGTTAAAAATAAACAAATTAAGTATAGAAATTGTTTTTGTTTTTGTTTTTTTAGAAAATGTTGAACAAGTTTTAAACCATTAAAAATAGGAAAAAAAAAACAGTATTACACATATACCAATTCTGTAGCTAGGGAAGATGGTCTAATCTTTAAAAGAATGTTAGAAATCACAGAGGAAACAATAGCTAAATTTCACTATAAAATTATTTTAAGAGATTTATTGAAAAACAAACAAAACTAAAGGCAAACAATGAATCTTAGAAAAAATTCACCGTAAAAATGAAAAAAAGTAATATAAATAAGGAAATCAGTGACATCTATCAGACAGATACATAACCATACTGATAAAGGCAAAGTTCATGAACAGATAACTTATATATGAAATATAGAATTAATAGCAAAGACAGAAAATTTTAATCCTCATGAGTAATCAAAGAAATTGACATGAAAATTGAAATGATATACTTTTAATAACATAGAAAAATATCCAATTTCTTTAATTCAATGCTGGTTAGAGTTTACACTGAAGGAGGGTTGAAACAGCAAAACTCTTTACAAAAGCCCTTTTGCAAAATGATCTAGAGCTTTAACATGTATATACTTTAGAAGGAATGCAGCCAATGAAGAGAATATCACTGAAAAAAAATCTAAACAGGGAAAAAGTATTATACATAAAAATGTTCACTACTACAATATTTATATGAATAAGAAAATTTTTAAAAAAACAACCTAAATGCTTAGAATTATGCTTATATAACCTATAAGAGATACTTACAGGATGAAATATTCTATAATAGCTATCAGTGTTAATTTATACAATTAATAAGAGTGTATAACATCTAAGTAAAAGTTTCTTTTTTTAATTTTTTTAATGTTTATTTTGAGAGTGAGAGAGATAGAGCACAAGCAGGGGAAGGGCAGAGACAGAGGGAGACACAGAATCTGAAGCAGGCTCCAGGCTCTGAGTGGTCAGCAGAGAGCCCGACACAGGGCTCGAACTCACGGACTGCGAGATTATGACCTGAGCTGAAGTCGGACACTCAACTAACTAAGCCACTCAGGCGCCCCTTTAAATTGTTTTTTGGTTTTTTTTTTAACATTTATTCATTTTCGAGAGAGAGAGAGAAACACAGCCTGAGCGGGGAAGAGGCAGAGAGAGAGGGAGACACAGAATCTGAAGCAGGCTCCAGGCTCCAAGCTGTCAGCACAGAGCTCAAGGCAGGGCTCGAACTCACAGACCACGAGATCATGACCTGAGCTGAAGTAGGACACTCAACCGAATGAGCCACCCAGGCTCCCCTAAATAAAAATTTCTATTAAGAATGAAGAGATTTCAACTGAACACAGGCAGGAAGATCACAACTATGTTAAAAAATAAAATAATAAAGGCATATAACAAAAGAAGAGTAAAATACCAACATATTAATAATACTATGCTCTAAATATTCACATACTAGATGACATTTCTGTGTTTCTAACATTTTCCAATTTTCCATAATGATGGTACATTAATTTTTATTTGTCAAGTAGGTAAATTTTATCTTTCATGAAAATAATTTACCTAATTAGGAGAACAAAATTAGACAATGATTTTTTCCCAAAAAAGATATCTTAAAACAAGAGAGAAAACTCCACAGAGGCTCCCTACCAGCTGCAGACTTTCTAATTCTGTATTTTATTTTATTTTTTTAAATTTTTTTTAAACATTTATTTATTTTTGAGACAGAGAGAGACAGAGCATGAACGGGGGGGTGGGGGGGGTGGGGAGGGGTTCAGAGAGAGAGAGGGAGACACAGAATCTGAAATAGGCTCCAGGCTCTGAGCTGTCAGCACAGAGCCCGATGCGGGGCCTGAACTCACGAACCGCGAGATCATGACCTGAGCCGAAGTCGGATGCTTATCCAACTGAGCCACCCAGGCGCCCCCTAATTCTGTATTTTAAAAAGGAATGAAATAAATCTCTGCATTGTATATGCTACTTTAATGAGGCTTCTCTTACTAGATGCCAAGTGTAATTATCAACTGAGCACTATTTTATTATTAATGACAACTTAATGTCAGAATTAAAAAACAAAATATTGCATAATATAGCATAAACTAGACTTAACTTTTCATGAAAAATACTGAAACACATGTAATAAAATGCAAAACCACCAAAGCTTGCCAAAGTAGGGTTTACAGAGTGCACTGGTTTTATATTTGAATATTTGGAGAAAATTAAGTAAATAATACAAAAAAAATTTAATATACTTACATTTATTTATTTACTTACTTACTTACTTACTTTTTTACTTCTCCTTTTATACATATGCTTAGTCCTTTAGTAACCTATTCCTTTGAGGGGGTGGGGATTTCTTAAATAAAATTTCTATCAGTGCATTATATATCTAGTATATTTTAATAATTCATATTTTAATTTAATCATTTAAAAAGTACCCACACAACAAGTAACTAAACTCATTTTTGTTTTTAATTATAACCTATATTTTTAAGCAACAGTCACTAATCTGAGATTATTATGCTACTGTCACCAGCTAGACCTGACATTTACTACCCACCTGCTTGAACTCACTAACTTTTGCCTTACATTTTTTCCTTAAGATCTTCTTTCTGCCTTACCTCTTAACTGGAAACCACCCTGCAGGTTGCCCTGACCAGACCTCCTACCAGCCCAAGACCACACAGACCTTTTGAGCAAAACCTACAATTCATGCCTAGGCAAAACATCAAGTGACCTCTGGAATGACCTACCATTACCTTTATCTCATCATCATACTAAAATCTCCACCCAAGAAAGAACCTCAAGCTCATTTGCATAACATACAATGTATACATAGGCATGTTTCCTTAAAGCACATGGATAGCCTTATGCCCGCCTCTACATACAATGAGAAGACTTAACCATCTAAATATTCATCCTAACCCTAAACCAAAGGTATCCCTTCACCTTCTCTCAGGGAGTCACAGCTTTGGAAATCATGTCCCTGGATCTCCTTATTTGATGCAAATCAAGTTTTCTTTACATGAAACTCACCTGATATAGTTTCTGTGACTCAGCTAGAAGCGAACTCACATAGGTTTTGTTATACTGTTTCTCAAAATTCAATCTCACAGACTCACAATTTAAGTCACACACACAGGAATCATATGATAATTGTACTTTCTAATATTTCTTTTTTTAAAAAGTAAATATCATAATCTGATTTTTAAAAACTTTTAGCTGCTCAAGTGTCAATATTTGATATATGCACACCAACTGTTTCACAGTACATACCAGTAGCTTGAACATAGCATGGTCGAATAAGTGGTGTTGTCTTTGGAATCATAGGAGATTTTGACAAACAACATTTAGTGTAAAGTTCTGAAGCCTCAAAGAAATTAATCTGAACTTGAATGCAAAAGTCATACGTTGCCACCTGACGGACAAAAAAAAATACATTACACCTGTGATTATTTGTGCTATAAGAAATCTGTGGTACTATTTTTATTGTATATATTTAAAGTGTACAACTCGATGATTTGATAGACATATAATGAAATAACACCACAATCAAGCTAATTAAAACATAGCCATCACCTCATATACTTTACCTTTCTCACCTCCCCTCCTCATTGTGAGAACATTTAGGATCTACCCTCTTAGTAAATTTCATTATGAAGTACAATATTGTTACCAGAGCTACCATATTACTCAGCAATACCACTTCTGGGTATTTATCCAAAAGAACTGAAATCAGGATCTCAAAGAGATACCTGCACTCCTAGGTTCATTGCAGCATTATTCACAGCAGTCAAGACACGGAAATAACCTAAATGACCATCAAAGGATGAATGAATAAAGAAAATGTGGTGTATACATACAATGGAATGTTTTTCAGCTTTGAAAATAGAAGGAAATCCTGCCATTCGCAACAATATGGATGAACCTGAAGGACATTATGCTAAGTGATATAAACTAGACACAGAAAGACAAATAATATATGATTTCACTTATATGTGGAATCAGAAACAGTCAAAGTCATAGAAACAGAAAATAGAATGCTGTACATAGGGGCTATTGGGAAGAAGAGAGATATGGGGACATGTTGGTCAAGAGGAACCAAGTTTCAGTTCTGCAAGATGAGTAAGTTCTGGAGCTATAATGAGATACTACGGATTTAGCAAAACAGCAGTTAAAAAAAATACTCCTTTTTTTAGGTTTCAAACATTTTTATTTTTTGTTGTTTCAAGTTTTTATTTAAATTCTAGTTAGTTAACATGTAGTGTAACATTGGTTTCAGGAGTAGAATTTAGTGATTCATCACTTAAATATAACACCCAGTGTTCATCATAACAAGGTCCCTCCTTAATACCCATCACCCATTTAGCTCATCCCCCCACCCACCTCCCCTCCAGCAACCCTCAGTTTGTTCTCTACAGTTAAGAGTCTCTTATGGTTTGCCTCCCTCTCTTGCTTTTATTTCCTTCCCCTATGTTCATCTGTTTTGTTTCTTAAATTCCACATGTAAGTAAAATCATATGGCATTTGTCTTTCTTGGCTGATTTATTTCACTTAGCATAATACGTTTTACCTCCAACCATGTCATTGCAAATGAAAGGTTTCATTCTTTGATGACTAATATTCCATTGTGTACACACACACAATCCATTCATCAGTTCTTCTTTATCCATTCATCAGTTAATGAACATGGGCTCTCTCTCTAGTTTGATTATTGTTGATAATGCTGCTATAAACAATGGAGTGCAAGCATCCTTCTGAATCTGTATTTTTGTATGCTTTGGGCAAACAACTAAGAGTGCAATTGCTGAATTGTAGAGTAGTTCTACTTTTAGTTTTTGCAGAACCTCCATACTGTTCTCCAGAGTGGCTGTACCAGTTTGCATTTCTACTAACAGTGCACAAGTGTTTCTCTTTCTCCACATCCTCGCAAACACCTGTTTCTTGTGTTATTAATTTCAGCCTTTCTGACAGATGTAAGGTAGTGTTTCATCATGATTTTGATTTGTATTTCCCTGATGATGAGTGATGTTGAACATAAAAAAAAAAAAAACAGTTTCATAGAGAAATTTATCTTGTGATGTTGAAACTGCATTTTTTTCAAAGTAAGACTTGGTTTATTTTTCATAAGCCCAAAAATAATTCTTGAAAATAAGAAATAAATTTTAAAAATAATTCCTATTAATTCAAAATAGACCAAAGACTTAAATATAAAGCCTAAAACTATAAACCACGTAGAAGAAAAACCTTTGTAATCCTTGGTTAGGCAAAGATATCTTAAATGTAATACCAAAAAGATAATCTACAAAAAAATACAATTAAATGTCCTAAAATAAAACTAAAACAAGTGTTCTGTTAAAGATAATGCTTAAAAAAATAAAATTAGAAGCCAAAAACACATTTTGGACGAAAAAAAAAATCCAATTTGTATTCAAAATATATAAAAGCATACATAAAAATTAATAAAAATCAAACTTCCTAATAAAACTAAGTAAATGATGTGAAAAGACAACTGAGAAAATAAAATACACATATGACATATTGTCACAAGAAAAGACATTTAACATCATCACACATTAGGGAAATGCAAATTGATTCAGAGGACAGAACACCCATCACACCTATCACAATGGCTTAAACAAAATGACATTACCCAGTGGTGATGAAGATGTGACCACCTAAAATATTACACATTGTTGATAGGAATGCACAATTTCATAGTCATTTTGTAAAACAGTTTTCCATTTTCTCAGAAAATTAATATGCACTTAATATAAGGCCCACAATTCCTCATCCTAGGTGTTTACCAAAGAGAAATGAACACCTGAATGTAAATTTTATAGTGGCTTTACTATTACTAAAACCTGAAAACAAACCAAATTCCCTCCAGATCACGAATAGACAATAAAACTTTGGTAAATCCACACAAAAGAATACTTTTCAACAATGAAATGTAACATATTAGTGTTACACATAATAATATGGATGAATATGATATGTATTATTCTAAGTAAGAGAAGCCAGACTGAAAAGGCAATATATCCTATGACTTCATTTAATATGATATATAAGTGAAAAAGGCAAAATTATACAAACAAAATGAAACCATTTTTTGTCATGAAGTGGAGTTGGGGGAAAGGTTGACTGCAAATAAGTAAAAGAAAAATGTACAGGAGGTTATACAAGTGTTCTCTATATTGATTTTTGTATTTGCTATTCTACTGTACAATTTGTCAATGTTCATATAACAGAAAGAGACTTTTAGTGCATCATAATTTTTAAAACAAATGAAATGAAAAGAAGCTAAGGCTAATTCCTTAGCTCTGGTTTTAATACATCTGGCTTCAAAATCTAAAACGGACTAATAATATAGACAGCTAATGAGTCATAGAAGAAGAATGAACACTTAGAGATTCAGAACATCTTGGCAATTATACAGAGCGAGTCTCCCGTTTTAAAATGAAGACTCTGTGGTCCAGCCATGACAGAAATATAACTTTGCATCAAAGAGAAAAAAAAAGAGTTCATCTTGATGTTTAGGGTTCACATCAGGAAAGGAGAGGATCATATCTGCCAAAAAATGGAAAGCAAACTCCAAATGCCCATCCCTCCACAGAAACATTGAAAAACAAGCAAAGGTTTACAGGACAAACTTTGTTAGAACTCTGGAAAATAGTCAAAGGGTATAACATGGTGATAGGTTTAGTTTGCTAGTATTCTCTTAAGGATTGTATTCAGCATGTTACAAGCATTACATACCATGACAAAGTGGGGTTTACCCCAAGAGTGCAAAGGTAGTTCAACATACAAAACTCCACCAGTATATGTGTTGTGTGCTGAATTCACAAGCTGACAGTCATTCCCTGCCTTCTGTAACTGCCAATAGCATGTACGTGGGAAGTTATGCTGGACTTGCCCTCTCATACCTCACATCTTCACGAACAATTTACATAAAATGAGTTTATATCCAAGATAGCACTGTAATTATTCTGAATACAAAATTCAGAGGTTCGATGATTTCTCCATCCACATTAAGTCTTAATCTCTCAACAAAACTGTTAAGAATTCAAGATTTATCTACCTTACACAGAAACTCAGTGACACAGAGAGAGAAAAGAAACTGAGGGCTATCATTATGAAACCACTGAGGTATCTAATGAAGAGGGATTGTGACGTGTGCCACTGAAGCACTTTCATGGATGTCGTTGTTCAAACAGAGGAGTAACTCAAATTTAAAAATGATATTCTGAAGAAGATTTCAGTCCCCCAACCAGTGTTGGTAGAAAACAATGCTTATGAATAGAAAATGGGCAGGTGTCAGTCAAATGTCCCCTTTTATTTTTAATATGAAATTTATTGTCACATTGGTTGCCATACAACACCCAGTACTCATCCCAACAGGTGCCCTCCTCAATGCCCATCACCCACCCTCACCTCCCTCCCACCCCCCAACAACCCACAGATTGTTCTCAGTTATTAACAGTCTTTTATGGTTTAGCTCCCTCCCTAACTTTTTTTTTCCTTCCCCTCCCCCATGATCTTCTGATAAGATTCTCCGGATACACATAAGAGTGAAAATATATGGTATCTGTCTTTCTCTGTATGACTTATTTCACTTAGCATAACATGTTCCAGTTCCAACCACGTTGCTACCAAAGGCCATATTTCATTGTTTCTAATTGCCACGTAGTATTCCATTGTATATATAAACCACAACTTCTTTATCCGTTTGTCAGTTGATGGACATTTAGGCTCTTTCCATAATTAGACTATTGTTGAAAGTGCTGCTATAAACTTTGGGGAATATGTGCCCCTATGCATCAGCACTCCTGTATCCCTTGGGTAAATTCCTAGCAGTACTACTGCTGGGTCATAGGGTAGGTCTATTTTTAATTTTTTGAGGAACCTCCACACTAGTTTCCAGAGTGGCTCCACCAGTTTGCATTCCCACCAACAGTGCAAGAGGGTTCCTGTTTCTCCACATCCTCTCCAGTATCTATCGTCTCCTGATTTGTTCATTTTAGCCACTCTGACTGGTGGGAGGTGGTACCTGAGTGTGGTTTTGATTTGTATTTCCCTGATGAGGAGCGACGTTGAGCATCTTTTCATGTGCCTGTTGGCCATCCAGATGTCTTCTTTAGAGAAGTGTCTATTCATGTTTTCTGCCCATTTCTTCACTGGATTATTTGTTTTTTGGATGTGGAGTTTCGTGAGTTCTTTATACATTTTGGATACTAGCCCCTTGTCTGATATGTCATTTGAAAATATCTTTTCCCATTCCGTTGGTTGCCTTTTAGTTTTGCTGATTGTTTCCATTGCAGTGCAGAAGCTTTTTATCTTCATGAGGTCCCAAGAGTTCATTTTTGCTTTTACTTCCCTTGCCTTTGGAGATGTGTCAAATAAGAAATTGCTGCGGCTGAGGTCAGAGAGGTTTTTTCCTGCTTTCTCTTCTAGGGTTTTGATGGTTTCCTGTCTCACATTCAGGTCCTTTATCCACTTTGACTTTATTGTTGTGAATGGTATAAGAAAGTGGTCTAGTTTCATCCTTCTGCATGTTGCTGTCCAGTTCTCCCAGCACCATTTGTTAAAGAGACTGTCTTTTTTCCATTGGATATTCTTTCCTGCTTTGTCAAAGATGAGTTGGCCATACTTCTGTGGGTCCAATTCTGGAGTCTCTATTCTATTCCATTGGTCTATGTGACTGTTTTTGTGCCAATACCATGCTGTCTTGATGATTTGTAGTAGAGGCTAAAATCTGGGATTGTGATGCCTCCTGTTTTGGTCTTCTTCTTCAAAATTACTTTGGCTATTCGGAGTCTTTTGTGGTTCCATACAAATTTAAGGATTGCTTATTCTACCTTCGAGAAGAATGCTGGTGCAATTTTGATTGGGATTGCATTGAATGTGTAGATAGCTTTGGGTAGTATTGACATTTTCACAATATTTATTCTTCCAATCCATGAGCACGGAATGGTTTTCCATTTCTTTATATCTTCTTCAATTTCCTTCATAAGCTTTCTATAGTTTTCAGCACACAGACCTTTTACATCTTTGGTTAGGTTTATTCCTAGGCATGTTATGCTTCTTGGTGCAATTGTGAAGGCGATCAGTTTCTTAATTTGTGTTTCTGTTGCTTCATTAATAGTGTATAAAAATGCAACTGATTTCTGAACATTGATTTTGTATCCTGCGACTTTGCTGAATTCATGTATCAGTACTAGTAGACTTTTGATGGAGTCTATCGGGTTTTCCATGTATAATATCCTGTCAGCTGCAAAAAGTAAAAGCTTGACTTCATCTTGGCCAATTTTGATGCCTTTGATTTCCTTTTTTGTTGTCTGATTGCTGATGCTAGAACTTTCAACACTACGTTAAACAACAGCGGTGAGAGTGGACATCCCTGTCGTGTTCCTGATCTCAGGGAGAAAGCTCTCAGTTTTTCCCCATCGAGGATGATGTTAGCTGTGGGCTTTTCATAAATGGCTTTGATGATGTTTAAGTATGTTCCTTCTATCCCGACTTTCTCGAGGGTTTTTATTAAGGAAGGATGCTGAATTTTGTCAGATGCTTTTTCTGCATCGATTGACAGGATCATATGGTTCTTATCTTTTCTTTTATTCATGTGATGTATCACGTTGATTGATTTGCAAAGGTTGAACCAGCCCTGCATCCCAGGAATGAATCTGGCTTGATCATGGTGAATAATTCTTTTTATATGCTGTTGAATTCGATTTGCTAGTATCTTATTGAGAATTTTTGCATCCATATTCATCAGGGATATTGGCCTGTAGTTCTCTTTGTTTGCTGGGTCTCTGTCTGGTTTAGGAATCAAAGTAATACTGGCTTCATAGAATGAGTCTGGAAGTTTTCCTTCCCTTTCTATGTTTGGGAATAGCTTGAGAAGGATAGGTATTACCTCTGCTTTAAACATCTGGTAGAACTCCCCTGGGAAGCCATCTGGTCCTGGAATCTTATTTGTTGGGAGATTTTTGACGACTGATTCAATTTCTTCTCTGGTTATGGGTCTGTTCAAGCTTTCTATTTCCTCCTGATTGAGTTTTGGAAGGGTGTGGGTGTTTAGGAATTTGTCCATTTCTTCCAGGTTGTCCAATTTATTGGCATATAATTTTTCATAGTATTCCCTGATAATTGCTTGTATCTCTGAGGGATTGGTTGTAATAATTCCATTTTCATTCATGATTTTATCTGTTTGGGTTATCCCCCTTTTCTTTTTGAGAAGCCTGGCTACAGGTTTATCAATTTTGATTATTTTTTCAAAAAAACAACTCTTGGTTTCATTGATCTGCTCTACAGTTTTTTTTAGATTCTATATTGTTTATTTCTGCTCTGATCTTTATTATTTCTCTTCTTCTGCTGGGTTTAGGGTGTCTTTCCTGTTCTGCTTCTATTTCCTTTAGGTGTTCTGTTAGATTTTGCATTTGGGATTTTTCTTGTTTCTTGAGATAGGCCTGGATTGCAATGTATTTTCCTCTCAGGACTGACTGCCTTCGCTGTGTCCCAAAGCGTTTGGATTGTTGTATTTTCATTTTCGTTTGTTTCCATATATTTTTTAATTTCTTCTCTAATTGCCTGGTTGACCCATTCATTCTTTAGTAGAGTGTTCTTTAACCTCCATGCTTTTGGAGGTTTTCCAGACTTTTTCCTGTGGTTGATTTCAAGTTTCATAGCATTGTGGTCTGAAAGGCTGCAGGGTATGATCTCAATTCTTTTATACTTAGGAAGGGCTGTTTTGTGACCCAGTATGTTATCTATCTTGGAGAAGGTTCCATGTGCACTCGAGAAGAAAGTATATTCTGTTGCTTTGGGATGCAGAGTTCTAAATATATCTGTCAAGTCCATCTGATCCAGTGTATCATTCAGGGCCCTTGTTTCTTTATTGATCCTATGTCTAGATGATCTATCCACTGCTGTAAGTGGAGTATTAAAGTCCCCTGCAATTACCACATTCTTATCAATAAGGTTGCTTATGTTTGTGGTTGTTTTATATATTTGGGGACTCCCATATTCGGCGCATAGACATTTATGATTGTTAGCTCTTCCTGATGGATAGACCTTGTAACAGTTATATAATGCCCTTCTTCATCTCTTGTTACAGCCTTTAATTGAAGTCTAGTTTGTCTGATAGAAGTATGGCTACTCCAGCTTTCTTTTAACTTCCATTAGCATGAGAGAGAGTCTTCCATCCCCTCACTTTAAATCTGAAGGTGTCCTCAGGTGTAAAATGAGTCTCTTGCTGGGGCGCCTGGGTGGCTCAGTCGGTTGATCGTCCGACTTTGGCTCAGGTCATGGTCTCGTGGTCCGTGGGTTTGAGCCCCACGTCGGGCTCTGTGCTGACAGCTCAGAGCCTGGAGCCTGTTTCAGATTCTGTGTCTCCCTCTTTCTCTGACCCTCCCCTGTTCATGCTCTCTCTCTGTCCCAAAATAAATAAATGTTAAAAAAAAAATTAAAAAAAATAAAATAAAATGAGTCTCTTGTAGACAGCAAATAGATGGGTCTTGTTGTTTTATCCATTCTGATACCCTATGTCTTTTGGCTGGAGCATTTAGTCCATTTACATTCAGTGTTATTATTGAAAGATATGGGTTTAGAGTCATTATGATATCTGTAGGTTTCATGCTTGTAGTGATGTCTCTGATACTTTGTGGTCCTTGCAACATTTCACTCACAGAATCCCCCTTAGGATCTCTTGTAGGGCCAGTTTAGTGGTGATGAATTCCTTCAGTTTTTGTTTGTTTGGGAAGACCTTTATCTCTCCTATTCTGAATGACAGACTTGCTGGATAAAGGATTCTCGGCTGCATTTTTTTTTCTGTTCATCACATTGAAGATTTCCTGCCATTCCTTTCTGGTCTGCCAAGTTTCAGTAGAGAGGTCTGCCACTAGTCTTATTGGTCTCCCTTTGTAAGTTAGAGCCTGTTAATCCCTAGCTGCTTTCAGAATTTTCTCTTCATCCTTGTATTTTGCCAGTTTCACTATGATATGTCGTGCAGAAGATCGATTCAAGTTATGTCTGAAGGGAGTTCTCTGTGCCTCTTAGATTCCAATACCTTTTTCCTTCCCCAGATCAGGGAATTTCTCAGCTATGACTTGTTCAAGTACACCTTCAGCCCCTTTCTCTCTCTCTTCTTCTTCTGAAATTCCTATGATACAGATATTGTTCCATTTGATTGCATTATTTAGTTCTCTAATTCTCCCCTCATCTCCTGGATTTTTTAATCTTTTTCTCAAATTCCTCTTTTTCCATAATTTTTCTTCTAAGTCACCTATTCTCTCCTCTGCCTCTTCAATCCGTGCTATGGCTGCCTCCATTTGATTTTGCACCTCATTTACAGCATTTTTCCCTCCTAATGACTATTTTTTAATCCCTTGATCTCTGTAGCAACAGATTCTCTGCTGTCCTCTATGGTTTTTTCAAGCCCATCGATTAATTTTATGACTATTATTCTAAATTCTTGTTCCGTTATACTGCTTAAATGTTTTTTGATCAATTCATTAGCTGTTGCTACTTCCTGGAGTTTCTTTTGAGGAGAATTCCTCCATTTCGTCATTTTGGGTAGTCACTTGGGTGGCTCCCAACTGCAGGGCACTTCCCCTGTGCTGTATGGAGTAACTTGTGTTGGTGGGTGGGGCTGCAGTCAGACCTGATGTGTGTCTCTAGCCCACCGATAGGGCCACAGTCAGACTGGTGTGTACCTTATCTTCCCTTTCTCAGGAGCAGGACTCACTGTGGAGTGGTGTGGCCCTTGTCTGGGCTCCTTGCACACTGCCAGGTTTGTGGTGCTGCTTCAATTGGATCTGTCGTATTAGCCGGGGTGGATCCGCAAAGTGCACAGGGGTGGGAAGGGCAGGCATAGCTTGCTTTGCCATAGGTGGTCCCCTGTGGGAGGGGCCCTGCAGCACCAGGATGGAGGTAGACCCATCAGAGGGATGGGTCCACAGAAGCAGTGCTTGGTGTTTGCATGGTGCAAGCAAGTTCGGTGATGGGAACTGGTTCCCTTTGGGATTATCGCTGGAAGATGGGAGAGGGAGATGGTGCTTTACAGCACCTTTGTTCCCCTGCCAAGCTGAGCTCTGTCTTCCCAGGCTCAACAACACTCCCTCCCAGTGTTCTGTCACCCTCCCCGCTCCCTGAGAGCAGAGTTGTTGACTTTTAACACTCCAGATGTTAAGTCCCGCTGGGTGTCAGAACTCATGCAGTCTAGCCCCTCCACTTTTGCAAGCCAGACTTGGGGGCTCTGCCTTGCTGGGCAGGCTGTCCCTCCACCACCCTGGCTCCCTCCCGTCAGTCCGTGTAGCGCACACCGCCTCTCCACCCTTCCTACCCTCTTCCGTGGGCCTCTTGTCTATCCTTGGCTCCGGAGAGTCCGTTCTGCTAGTCTTCTGGCAGTTTTCTGGGTTATTTAGGCAGATGTGGGTGGAATCTATGCGATCAGCTAGACGTGGTGAGCCCAGCGTTCTCCTACACCACCATCTTCCTCAAATGTCCTCTCTTTTAATCCTGAAAAGATCATCCTAGCTTCCTGTAACAATGATTGTAAATCCAGAATAACCACTACAAAAGTTTACCCAAAGGTGGCATATCCTCAAAAGACAAAGGTTGGTGGAAAGAAGAAAACTGAAAAAACTGAACAATTCTCCCTCATTTTCAAGAGTTTTAGGGCAAATATAGAGCAGGACAAATGAGAGCTTCAGAGCAACCAAGCCACTATAGATTAGCCTGTTCCAGAGACGAGAACCTGGGCTTTCACGTCAGGAAACGTAAGAGTAAAAACCAGGAAAGATCTACACCCGTGCTATCACATACAACCTTCTGAGAAGATGGGAAAGTTCTACACTGTCCAATAGCCATGTGCGGATCCTGAGAACTTGAAATGTTGTTATTTTGGCTGAGTTAATAAATTTTTAATTTGATCTAACTTTAATTAAAATTTAATTTAAATATTCATTTAATTAAATGGCTAGTGACTACCACATAAGGGAACACAACTCTACACATTGGCCCAGAAGACACATGACTAGATTGCAATGAAAGAAGGGTCTCAAATGACAGTCTAAATAAGCCATTCCAGTCAAAGATGCCAAATGCACCTATAATTGCCCCCCAGCACTGTTAACTGTACCCAAATCTGGTGCAGTATAGGCACAGAACAGATACAACTAGAATGAAATCAAGCCCCTGATTGCTGGTTTTACATTTGCCTGCTACACAGGTCAACCAACAGAGCATCCATTGGCTATTTACATCTGCACACGCATGCACACACACACGCACACGCACACACACACGCACATGCACACACATGCAGACACAAAGATAACTTACAGCTAGCTATAGTGGAGAATATCTGAAATGATTAGAAACCAGATAATCAATGTGCCTCACTGGCACAAATTTATAGAACAAAATCTCATAGGGTATACCGACTCTGCAGGGTTTTTTTTATGTTCTTCTCAGTGGTACACTGAATTTCATTACAATACACTAAGTAAATCCCCCTTTAAAATACCCAGTAAAGGCAGAACAATTCAAAATCTTAAGGAATGTGTGGCACACTAAAGAACTAAGTACATATAATTTATTTTAGTTTTACAATAAATTTTTGGAATCCTAGAAGAGCCACAATCTAAACATTAGAAACAGATTAATAAGGGGGTGCCTGGGTGGCTCAGTGGGTTAAGCATCTGACTTTGGCTCAGGTCATGATCTCACAGTCCATGGGTTCAAGCCCCATGTTGGGCTCTGTGCTAATAGCTCAGAGCCTGGAGCCTGCTTCAGATTCTGTGTCTCCCTCTCTCTCTGCCCCTCCCCTGCTCACACTGTCTCGCTCTCTCTCTCTTGCTCTCTCTCTCTCTCAAAAACAAATGTTATTTTTTTAAAAAAATAGATTAATAAGTTTTTAATTGTCGGCAGTGTTAAATAGCAAACTGAACTCAATAAATGAAAATACCAAATTGCATATGCATCATCCCAAAACGTCATGTAACAAACTTAAATTGGATTATATCTTTCTCTAATTTTTAGTGACCCTTAACTTAAAATGCTTTTGTGGATGAATGATGATATTAAAAACACTGTATATATTTCCACTAATAAAAATATGAAATCATGATATAGACTTACTCAGAAAATATATAAATTTATCTTAACATACTTAAAAGTGTACAGATTACTGCACAAAGTAGTTTCTTTCTCTTCTTTTCCTTAGTTTCTTATTGAAGAATATCTGTGTGTAGGTGTGTGTGTGTGTGTGTGTCTGTGTGTTTGCATATTTCTGTGTACATACAAGATGCAGGCATTGGGTAGGAGAAAGACATGATGCTTTAAAATATTAACTTGTCACAAAAAGGATTATTTAGTTTTTATTGTGAGTTACTATCTTTATCACAATTACAAGAGTATAGATTTGAAAAAAATAAAACAAAAATAATCCCACAAAGCTTATATTGAAAATTACCATTCCATTCTCTCCACCTTCATATACTTGCACACATACACACACTAAACACATATACAAATCCAGACGCAATCATTTTCAACTCTCTTAGTGGTTTTAGGTTTACCTCAACATAGGGAAATAATCTATATAGACTAATAAAACAAGCCTCAATGAATTTAAATTTATTTAAATAATATATAGTCCCAAGTCACAATGGGATTACATTAGAAATCAATAACACAAGGAAATCTGGTAAATTCACAAATACGTGAAAATTAAACAACACATCCTAAATAACCAATGGGTCAAGGAGAAAACTTACAAAGGAACTGCAAAACACTCTGATGAGCAGAAATGAAAATGCAACAAATCAAAACTTTAATACAGGTAAAACAATGCTTAGAGGGAAATGTAGAGCTATAAAACCTTCATAAAAAAATGAGAAAGATCTCAAATCAATACCCTAACCTTCCATCATAAAAAAAAAAAAAAAAGGAAAAAGCAAAAACAAAGCAAAGTGAAACTAAAGTAAACAGAAGGAAGTAAATGATAAAGGATGAAGTGGAAATATATGAAAGAATCAAACACACTACAGAAAATCAACTACACCAAATATTGAATCTTGAAAATATTAACCAAACTGACAAAACCTTTAGATAGGCTGACCAAGATGAAAAGAGAGATGACTCAATTCTAAAATAAAGTCAGAAATAAAAGAAGGAACATTATTACCTATCCCACAAAAATAAAAATAGTAAGAGAACATCACAAATAACTGTATACCAACAAATTAGATAACTTAGATAAAACTTCTCTAGAAGAAACAGAAAATTTGGCCACTTTCACCCATTAAGTGGCTGAAGGTGGTCAAAAAATACAAACTTCCAGTTACATACAATATAAGCCCTGGGGATATAATGTATAGCATGCGGACTATTATTAACAATACTGTTTTGTTATATTTCAAAGTTGCTAAGATAGATCTTAAAAGTTCTCATCACAAGGAAAAACCCTGTAACTATATGAGGTGATAGGTGTTAACCAAACTTACTGTGGTGATCACTTCTCAACATATACACATATCAAGTCATTATGTTGTACACCTAAAATTAATACATGTTATATGCCAATTATATCTCAATTAAAAAAAAAACAACAACAGGGAAACTTGCCAGGAAGAAGTATAAGAGAAAACTATTAAGATATAGATAACAGGGGGCAGGGGAAGTAGGGGAAACTTACTGGTCTTAGTTTTCTGAAGGGAAGTCAGAGAACTGATTAGAGCAAATCACAAAGTTCCCAAGTGAGAAAACATAAATACTAAAGGAATAAAAGGTCATTTCGGAATGAACAACAGGAAATTAGATGAGCATGCAAGAGGCTCCATCCAAAGTGGGACCTAAGTCAGAGGAAACTCATATGAAATCTGGAAACGAAATCTAAAAGTCAACACTAATGAAGAATTGAAGAATTAGAAACAAGAGAAACTCTCCTTTTGTTCTGGATGCTATAAATTTTCATTAAGAGGAATATATGCAAAATTACTTTTTTAAAGTCTGCCCATGATTTGATCTCATACAGAAATGCTATTCATGCTTAAGAACTGGGATGATGGATATATTAAATAAAATGATAAAATCAAGCCACCTCCAGTGACAAGACTTTAATTTTTTGAGGTGTCTTATACAGATGCATATTTATTTCACGATAATGTTTCCCCAAACTTTACAAAATTCTGACAAATATCAATTTTTCTTTTTTTCCATTGTATTGTGGGTTTTTATTTTGCCTCTATAGATACCCTTGTAGACATAATTAGTTAAGTATCTAGAAATTATCCCCCAAATAAATTTAATCCCAGAAGAAACTAATTGTGACTGCAAATTTCTTCCTACAAATATAGAAAATGGAACAGAAAAGAGATCACATAAAAATAGTAATTGACATTTTGATGAGTGTAACTATAAAATTGAAGATTTTGAGTGCTAATGACTAGGAAAAAAGTTAATAAAACCTAAAGATTAAATACAAAAATTTTGTGTCCATTGGCTAAAGGAAGATGTATTATTCTTCACCATGTTTGGATTCCTAACATGGTATCATGAAGGTCCAGTGGTCAGGAGGCTGAGGATATAACACTGTATTATTCAAGCTCTATAGCTCAACAGCAGGGAGCTTTAACAAGTCACTTAGCCTGGCTGTGCATCAGCTTGTATGACTAGAGAAGGGGGGAGGAAAATCTAAGGTCTCAATGCTTGTATTATTGGATTCATGTGGAAATAAAGTGATATTAGATATGAGAGAACTTTATAAACTCTAAGTACTATATAATTATCAATTAAAGGATTGTTACCATAATTTCAAAAAGAAATGAAAAATTTAAATAGGTATATAACAAGCAAATACATGAATTAGTAATTTAAAATAGATATGACAAAGGAAAGCCCAGGACCAGAGGACTTCAATGGAGAAATGTACCACTATATTATGAAGATTTACAATCCAATCCTTCACAAATTCTTTCAAAATTAGAAGAGAACACTTCTCAACTCATTCTACGAAGCCAATATTACTGATACTAAAACCAAAGACAGCTGAAGGAAGGAAACTACAGACCAATATTCCTTGTGAACACAGATGCAAAACCCCTCAAGAAAATATTTAGGAAACTGAATGCAGCAATATATAAAAAGGATTATACTCTAAGTAAAATGATCAAGTGGGATTTATCCCTGGAATGTAAGGTTGGTTTAACATACAGAAATCAATCAATATAATGCACCATATTAATAGAGGGTAAAATCGAGACCATCAAAATAGATGCCAAATTTTTTTACAAAATCCAACTTTCTTTCATGATCAAAATTCTCAACTAGGAACAGAAGGTACCTTCCTCAACCTGATAAAAAAAATCTACCCCCAAAAAATGCTAACATCATATTTAAAGGTGAAAGATGGATGTTTTCCTCCTAATACCAAGGAACAAGTTCAGATGTTTGTTCTCACCACTTCTAAACCACATTATACTGGAGGTTCTAGAAATCAGGGAGGAAAAAAGTAAAAGGAATCCAGAATGGAAAGGAAGAAGTAAAATTTTCTTTATTTACAGAAATCATATTCTGGTGGACACAAAATTCTAAGATTCTAAGGAATCTACTAACAAACCATTTACAAAATACTAGGTCAACATTTAAAATCAATTGTTTATACACTTAACATGAACAATTTGCAAATAAAATTTTTAAAAATCTCATTTACAATAGCATTAAAATATTAAAAATGAAATTAATAAAGAAGTGGGAAATGTGTATACTGAAAACCACGAAACAATGTTGAAAGAAATTAAAGACCTAAATAAATGCAAAGAGACCCCATGTTCATCGATTAGATGACTTAATATTGTTAAAATGGCAAACTCCCCAAAGTGATTTATAGATTTTTCACAATCCTTATCAAAATCCAAGCTGGACTTTTTTGTAGTAATTGGAAAGGTAATTCTAAAATTCGTATGGAACTTCATAGGACACAAATTTGCCAAAACTGTTGTTGAAGGGCTCACATTTTCCAATTTCAAAAATTACTACAAAATTACTATGCTAATCAAGACATTGTGTTGTTGGAATAAGACATCTAGATCAGTGGAACAGAACTGAAACTCCACAGATAAACACTTATATTTATGTTTAACTGATTTTATTTTTTTGAAATCCGATGTCTCACTTTAAAAAGATTTTTTTAATGTTTATTTATTTTTGAGACAGAGAGAGAGAGCATGAGCAGAGGAGGGACAGAGAGAGAGTTAACACAAAATCCAAAGCAGACTCCAGGCTCTGAGCCTTCAGCACAGAACCAGACACAGGGCTCGAACCCATGAACTGTGAGATCATGACCTGAGCTGAATTTGGACGCTTACCTGACTGAGCCACCCAGGCGCCCCATTTTTTATTTTATTTTTTTTTAATTTTTTTTTTCAACGTTTATTTATTTTTGGGACAGAGAGAGACAGAGCATGAACGGGGGAGGGACAGAGAGAGAGGGAGACACAGAATCGGAAACAGGCTCCAGGCTCTGAGCCATCAGCCCAGAGCCTGACGTGGGGCTCGAACTCACGGACTGTGAGATCGTGACCCGGCTGAAGTCAGACGCTTAACCGACTGCGCCACCCAGGTGCCCCCATTTTTTATTTTAGACAAGGGTTCCAATGCAATTTAATGGGGTAAAATAATATTTTAAATAAATTCTCCTGGAACAAATGGACATTGCATGCAAAAGAATGAAACTAGACTTTTATCTTACATCATACACAAAAATAATTCAAAATGGATCATACGGATGCCTGGGTGACTCAATCGGTTAATCACCCAATTCCTGATTTCAGATCAGGTAATGATCTCACGGTAAGTTGGGAGATCAAGTCCATGTCAGGCTCTGCACTGGGTGTAGAGTCTGCTTAAGATTCCCTCTCTCCCTCTCCTTCTGCCCCTGCCTCCCTCTCACTCTCCCTCAAAAAAAAAAAAAAAAAAAAAAAAAAAAAAAAGAATCATAGACCTAAACATAAGAGCTAACACAATAAAACTCCCAGAAGCAAACATAAAAACCTTTATGACTTAGGTTAGGTAATAGCTTCTTAGATATGACATCAAAAAGCACAAATGAAAAAAAAAAAAATAGATACACTGGATTTCTGTCACGTGTGTTTTACATTAGCAAATGATAATACCCAGTATAAAGAAGAAGATGTGAAGAAAAGACAGCATGGTGCTACATTAGGATGAAAGTTTTCTACTATAACTCCAAGGTCAAGAATAAGGCCAGGTAGCTAGTATGTGTGCAATAAATATTTGTTGAATGATGATTATTGATGGAAATATAAATTGATACACATTTACTGTGGCAATGTGGATATATGTGCCAATAATTAAAATGCACATCCCCTTTCCTCATTAATGTCAATTCTAACTATCCAAAAGAAAAAAGAGAATAAGCTCTCAGAAATGAATGTGCAGGTTTATGCACTGCATTTTAATTTACTTATTGAATAGGTACTTACTGATTGTCTGATGGGTGCAAAAAAATATACTAATGCTACAAATGTAATTGTTGAATTACATATCAAACCATTTTCCCCCTTTGAATAATAATATGGTTGATGGCATAAAGATATTTGACTAGATAAAAAAAAAAATCTACATCTATGTTGGATTAAAATTTATTTTAAATTAGTACTAGAAAGATATTTCCCAACACGGGCTTAAAACATATGTTGCTTCACAGAAAACTAGGAATAAGATAAGCCAAGAAAATAATGTCACCTTGTTCTGGAAATTCTAAACAATGTAATGGAAGAAAAATAGGTAAAAATTATAATTATTTAATTGGAAAAGACAATAATTTTGCAGTCTATTACAGTATTCCTAAGAAGTGTAAAATAAATTGAAAAAATAATTAAAAATACTTGAAGTTTAAAAATAGACAGTTTTATAACTCACCAACATTATTTTCAAATTTAAGAACACAAAATACATAAAACCATTTACAGTGCATGAAACAGCATTGAAAAATTACTTCAAAATATTTCAAAATTTTGCTGAGTATCATAAAACACTTTCATAAAAAGGCTTATCTTAGTTCTGAATAGGAAGCTCAATTTTATACAGACATCACTTCCTTGTAATTTTTTTTAAGTTTATTTGAGAGTGCACACGTGCCTGTGTGCACACACAAGCGGGGAAGGGACAGAGAGAGAGGGGGAGAGAGAATCCCCAGCAAACTCCACACTGTTAGCGCAGAGTCCAGTGCAGGGCTCCATCTCAGGAACCATGAGATCATGACCTGAACCGAAATCAAGAGTTGGATGCTTAACTGACTGAGCCACCCAGACGTCCCTGTAATTTTTTTATTAATTTAATGCAACACATATCAAAATTCCTATATAACTTGTAGCTATAAACTTGAGAAAATGATTCGAAAGTTTATCAGGAAAAATAAAAGTGAAAAATAGCCAATAATATTTTAAAAAGAAAAGAATAGAGGCCACTTATCCCACCAGAGAGCTAAAACAATTTTAACAGTATCAACCAGGCCAAACTGTTAGCAAATAAATCACTACTGTGTTAGGGGGGTTTGTTATATGCGAAGAATCCAAGAAATGCCATTTAAAATGATCTTTCACCTATCAGATTGGTAAAATATTACATGTACATGCATATATAATTGATGCAACCTAGTTGTGCAAATAAAGACAAAGAGCAACATTTACACTGTTACTATGGTTTAATATAACTTGGTATAACCTTTTTTGGAGATCAACTTGGCAATACATATCAACAGCCTAAAATATGTACATAGGGTTTGACCCACCTATTCTCCTTCTGGAAAGATATAATCAAAATAAATAATGTGAAAGCAAACATTTATCTACAAGGATGTTTTCTACAGTATCATTCATAAAGCCAAACAACGGAAAAAATCTTAAGGGTAGAGTAAGAAGGATTAGTTAAGTGACTATAACATGATATAGCTGTTAAATAATAGGATAGATCATCCCTAAAAACCGAAATTGTATTTAGAACACTTAATGACACAAAAAGCTATCCATAACATTTTAATTGATACACTGAGTAAAAAATGCAGATTATAAATAGTTCATAAAGAGGGGTGGCTGTGTGGTGAAGTCAGTTAAGCACCCAACTCCTGATCTCAGCTCAGGTCACGATCTCACAGTTGGTGAGTTCAAGCCCACATCAGCCTCTGCACTGATGGCACAGAGCCTGCTTGGGATTCTCTCTCCTTCTCTCTGCCCCTCCCCTACTTGTACATGCTCGCCCTCTCTCTCTTAAAAAATAAACTTTAAAAATATAACAAACAGCTCAAAAAGTATTGAGCTGTATTATTTCATTCTAATTATAGATGTAGAAATACAAAAATATAGATAGAGGAAAAGGAAGAAAAACAGAGCTCTAAATATAATCAGAGGTCATTGTTAAGTAATAGGATTTATTTATTGTTTATTTTTTTCTCTCCACTCTTCTAAACTTCCCATTTAACTTTGACAGTAAACTTTAATAAGCAGGAAGAGAGTATCATTGACACACCAGATTAAAATATAAGTTGATGCTGGCAAAACTTGCAAATAGTTAGTGTATATGAGAGTTGAGTAGATATTAGAATACTCTAAAAATGAGAAAGATAAACATCTTCTGAATCTCTTCAAATCACTTGTTAATTATGCTTTTTGTCTGAATTAGAAAGACAAATTAGAAATACCTTGACAATATTTCATGAACTTCAAAGTCCTCTGCTGAAAAGATAAAAATCTAAATAATATTTACACTTCGTTATTTTCTAATAGCCTAAAGTAGGCCAAAGAAAAGTATTTGCAAGATAATTTCCAAATAAAGAAAAGATGGTCTCTCTCCTCTTGATAACCTTGCTAAAAAGTACCTATTTAGAGAGGCACCTTGATGGCTCAGTCAGTTAAGCATCCAACTTTGGCTCAGGTCATGATCTCATGGTTCATGGGTTCAAGCCCTGTGTCAAGCTCTGTGTTGACAGCTCGGAAGCTACAGCCTGCTTCGGATTCTGTGTCTCCATCTCTCTCTGCCCCTCCTCTGCTTGCACTCTATCTCTCTCAAAAATAAACAACAACAAAAACCTTTTTTTAAAGTAGCTATCTAGAGAACAAATTGGCAGTTGCCAGAGTGTAGGTGGGTGGGGGGATAGGTGATGGGGATTAAGAGTACACTTATTGTGATGAGCACTGAGTAATGTATAGAATTATCAAATCATTATACCATACACCTGAAATTAATATAAAACTGTATGTTAATTATACTTCAATTTTAAAAAATAAAAAAATTTTCTTCCAAAAATGTAAAACTATCTAAATATCACTGTTCATTAATGTAGATGAATAATTACTTTACCAAACCTATGGAAATCAAATATAGTATAGTATGCATCTGAGTAGACTTAATGTTGTGTTTAAGATGAAAAATTTCATTTTCTCTAATGTCAGAAAAGTAGCTTTTGCTACCTCATTCACTACACTTGCCTCAAACTAGAAAAGACACAAGAGTGAACTCTGTAGACAATATCATTCCATGTGAATCACATGTGCACAAAACCTACAAAAAATATCCCAACTAATGTACTTTACTTAAAAAAGCAAAATTAGGGGCTCCTGGGTGGCTCAGTCAGTTAAGGGTCTGACTTCTGCTCAGATCATGAACTCAGGATTCATGAGTTCCAGCCCCGCTTCAGGCTCTGTGCTGACAACTGGGAGGCTGGAGCCTGCTTCAGATTCTGTCTCCCTCTCTCTCTGCCCCTCCCCCGCTTGTGCTCTGTTTTCCTCTCAAAAATAAATAAACATTAAAAAAAAAAAAAAGCAAAATTAATCTCTAGCATTTTCTTAAATCTAACCATGTCTTCACATTTTCTTTTCTTTTTCTTCCTGAAAGCTACATGACAGCCATCATTGTTCTTAAAATAGGACTTCAATCTCAGGAAACCGTACTTCAGTGACATTACTAAGAATGGATCATTAGGCGCACCTAACCTGGGTGGCTCAGTCAGATGAGCGTCTGACTTGGGCTCAGGTCATGACCTCACAGTCTGTGAGTTCGAGCCCTGCATAGGGCTCTCTGCTGTCAGCACAGAGCCTGCTTCAGATCCTCATCCCCCCTCTCTGCACCTCCCCCACTTGCTCTCTTTCTTTCAGAAATAAACATTTTTTTAAAAATGGATCATTAAAGATAGTACTTTGCATTCAACACACTTTCTAACTGTATTATTATTTTTGCTTAGTTCTTTCTATTTTATACCTGTTGGGTACAAGGCATCATGCTAGTCATGCTGGAATAAAAAGTGTTTTGACATAAGAGTCTTATACTCTAACTGCCATAGAGAAGTCTGATTCTTGTTTAGGAGGATACAGCAACGTTGGTGAGGGAAACAAAGGCAAGAGAAACTTAGCTTAAATTAAATCTCCTTATAGCATGCAGCTCACTGACAGACACCTGAAACATGTAGAGCATGACCTTCCTCAAGCAACTCATGGCTGCCTGACTTCCTTAATGTTTTTGTTTTATTAAAGACTAAAAGTAACCTTATCTTAATAATAGCTAGCCCCTCAAGGTCCTGAAAGCCTTGCTTTCAAATTCCCTAGAAACTTATACTATCCCTAACCTATACTAACTTAAAAGTCTATCATCGGTCACTCCTCACAACCCCAGTGCAGCTCTTTCTGCCCACGGTTCCTGTCCCCGTGCTTTAATAAAATCACCTTTTTGTACCAAAGATGTCTTAACAATTCTTAGCCATGTGCTCAAGAACCCCATCAACATGACTTCTCACATTGAGAGTAGCAAGAAGCTCTCTCCTGGCACTTTTGCAAAACTTCTGAAGTAAAAATATATGAGAAATGGCTCCTGAAATTTTGCCAGTGGTACCCCTTGTTCCTGGGCATATTCCAGGAAAGGTGTTTTCTTTGATTTTCTTTGTTGTTTTGAAATTACTAAACATCAAGGGATACTATAAAAAGAACCAGAATCATAGGAACCCCTCTTAAATCCTCACAGCACATCTCTGGTAATTTCAAGTAGTGATTCTAAAAGCATTAAACATACCCATTTAAATGTAAGTACAAAGCACATGCTAGCTCAAATATAAGTGATTTTGGGGTTAGCCTCAACTTTCCTTCATAACATGCCATATACTGAACTTTGTAAAGAACGTAACTGAGACCCTAGGTTCCTTGTATGTGTTTTCTGTACCTCATGAGACTCTGGAAGCATGAGCCAGACAGCTCTAGTAATCATTTTACCGAATTAAAAGGTATACCAAGGCATGTTTACAAGTAAGAAAAAGACCCACCACAAAAAGAGTTTAGATGACCTTTGAGAGCTTCTGAGTTAGGATTATCTAATTCCACTACTGCCCAGTAAAATGAGTAATAGAAAGCTGAACATACTTCTTTGGGAGAAAATGCTATGCCACATTCCAGAGATGTCCCTTCCTCTACCTCCAGAGAATATATGTCAGGAAATGCAGGGTCTGTGAAATGCCCTAAAAGACATAAAAAAGAACATTTTTTTAAAGTCAGATACATATCTATAATACCACTGTTAAATGTGGAAAATGAAACTTTGAGAAACCTCATAGGCATGTCTATAACAATCAAAAAGCAGTTGCTAAAGTATCTGTGCAGGGCTTCATAAACTTGCTGTTGGTTAAAAAATTGCTCCTAATACCATGGTTCTAATCAGCCAAATTGACATTCAAAAATGGAACAAACATATTTAATCAGCAAATGGACGGTAAACCCAGTTTTAAAAACCTCCAAAGTCGAAGCAGCATATCACAGTCATATTCAGATGAATGTAGAAAGGAATGAAGGTCAAAGTCAGGTAATGGACCGAATCGTAGATCCAAGAAAGTGAGGGTCTCATTCTCCAGCAAAGACAGAGCAGCGAAGACCCAGACCTCCTCCTGATGGCTCCAAGTGTCCACAAAGAAGAAAAGCAGAATTTTATACAAGGTCACTCTTTGACAAAATGGAATCACTCTAGATACGAAAGCATTAGGTGAAGATAAAGAAACAACTGTCAAATAATAATGCAAGCTTCAGGGTCAATAATTAAAACCACTTAAATAAATTTCTAAAAGAAGTTCCTGAAAGATCAAATGTTTGTTACAGTAGAACTTCTGTCCTCACTAAACAATTCTAAAAATCCTTTTTTCTCCCTAGAGTTTTCTGATTAACCCAAGGAATGGTAATTATTTCAATCACCTGTCAGGAAAAGAACTTCGATAACTCACTGACTGCACTCTCCTTCAACTTATTCAATTTCACTCACTTTGATGTATAACGTAAAAACCATTAGATGACTGAAAAGCCCATGAAGTGTGTATTAACACCAGCACTGTTTGTAATGTGGGAAAAGATATACATATTATACAGGAAAGAGTACCCACCTAGAATGAGTATATATCTAGAAGACAGAAAATATAATAAAAAGAGGAATAAATATTCATAAATACATTAGGAATATATACAATACAAATAAATTTTCATAAATATCATTGTAATATTTATTAACATATAGTTTATGAAATGCAATAATGCAAGACAGCTTCAAAAAGTATCTCTTAAGTGCCTATAATGTACACAGCACCATATTGGGTAAGTCTAGTAGAAAAGAAAACTTACGTAGTCCTTGACCTCAAAGAACTCACAGTGTGGTAGGGGAGTCAAACAGGTACACAGCTCTTTTTGATACAAGACAGAAATTGTTAGTACTATAATGAGACTTACACAATGTCCTAAGTGAGTAAAGATTAAAAAAATAATTTAAACAACTGGACAGGGATGGGGATGGGGTTAATGACTCCTAGGGACTTGTAAGGCTGAAGCTAATTTATAAAAGTGGTGGGATCGCAGGCACCAGGAACAGAAGAAGAAGCATCCTAGGAGAAGGGAACCCAGGGCCACTGGAAGGAAATGTGGAACACAGTCTGGCTACAGCAGAGAGAGAGAGAGAGAGAGAGAGAGAGAGAGAGAGAGAGAGAGAGAGAGGCGGGAACCTACAAGGGGAAAGATGACTGGAAAGACAAGGTGCAGTCCTACCTAAATGGCTCTCAACACTTCCTCTCCCTTAAGTCCTCTATCCAATAATTGTGAAATGACCATGAGAAAAACCGTCTAATTTGTTGCAGAAGGGTAGTTATGTGGTCAAATACTTAATAATAACAGCATACATTTTTCAGAACACTTTAAGTATAAACTTTATTGTAAATTGTTAATAATTATTAAGATCAAGGGAAGTACTCCTAGACTGTGTCAGCAGCCTACTGCTAAGAATCACTGCTATTGGTAACAGGAAGCCAGCAAAAAGTTTTTTTTAATGTTCATTTACTTATTTTGAGAGAGAAAACATGCACGCCAGCAGAGGAGGGGCAGAGAGAGAGAGAGAGAGAGAGAGAGAATGAATGAATGAATGAATCTCAAGAAGTTTCCGTGCTGTGATACCCTGACGCGGGGCTCAATCTCACAAACTGTGAGACTATGACCTGAGCAGAAATCAAGAGTCAGATGCTTAGCCGACTGAGCCACCCAGGTGCCCCCCAGCAAAACTCTGTGAGCAGAGGACATATGTGATAAGATCCTTGCTTTAAGGAGACCACTCTCTGAAAAAGGTATGAGGAGAAAAGCTTGGAGGCAAGGGAAAATTGGAAAAGATAAAGAAGTGGCCTAGAAGGAAGGCTTGACCCAGGGCTAAGGCCAAAGTGTAGAAACAAATGCCCTCTGCAGGCTAGCTTTACAGAAGAGCGAAGGGTCTGTGATCCATTGAACAAGGTGCATGAGAGTATATGAGGCAGAGGGCAAGAGTAAAGTGTTAAGCAACTGAAGTCACAATACTGAGACTGAAAAAAATATATAGACTTCATATGTATTTCCAACTGCCTACTGTAATCATTCCTGAGCTAGGGCACAGTGTCCTCACACAGCATGCTCACCTAAACCTGATCCTCCTTCTATATTACATCAGATATGAAGTGTACTTCCAGTCACCTACCTCTTACAACCAAAAGCCGGGAAACACTGGAGCCTTGCTCCTCTTCCCTAATACCTGTGTCCACACGGTAACCAAGTCAGAGTATTTGTACTATCTCAGGACCGTGGCACTCCCTTCCTTCCCATCTCCAGCACCACTGCCTGTGCTCAGGCTTTCATCAGTTCTCACATTTAGGGCCACAATCCCTCGCTAATCTCCCTCTGGTCTTGCCCTTCTCATTCCCACATGTTCCCCCAGCCCATTCTCAACTTGGCTTCAAAAGAAAAATTAGCAAAATGTGAGCCTAAATCACACCACTGCCTGGATAATATATCCTTTAATGGTGCTGCCTAACCTCGAGGATAAAAGTCCAGAAAAGATCCTTAGTAACCTGGGTCTCACTTGCCTGTGCAGTCCAGTTCCTCCATGCTGTACACATCCTGAACTACTTGCCATATTAACTCATTTCTAGGCCTCTGCTTACACTCGTTCACATATTTCCTTTTCTTGTGTATCTCCTCCTCATTCTTCAAGACTCAGATTAGGCATCAGCTTCTCCAAGAAATCTTTCCTTACTACTGATTCTCAACGAGTTTTCCTGACATATGCTCCCTTAGCATCATGTACTGCCTTGTCTTATAGCATCTGCCATGCTATATGGTAATAACCTGATTTTCTGTCCAGCTGTCCTGTTACAGGTGGTCTTCATTTATCACTTAGATTCAATAGCCATCTTGCTCTGTACTGCTCTGTCCTGAATTCTACAGGTCGATTCAGCTAGACCCCGTTGTTCTTCTGCCTCTGATTCGGTTCAACCACAGGGAGACATAGCAGTGGGATGTCAGAAGGTAGGGGGTATTTATGCTCTCATGTCTTTACTGCATTGGCCACCGTTCTGGCAATCACTGGACTCCATTACAGCTAAAGCTCTTATCAGTTGGTCCCTCTTGCATAGTTTCACTGATCATGAGGCTCCAGTAATATCTTGCCTCCTCTTACTCCTTCAGGTGTGGAGGTAGTAGTAGCTTCCATCCCTTGTTGATTTTTTAAGTTTATTTATTTTTGGGAGAGTGAGAGATTGCACAAGCGGGGGAGGAGCAGAGAGAGAGAGGGAAAGAACCCAAAGCAGGGTGCAGAATCCGAGATGTCAGCAAAGAGCCTGACGCGGGCTCAAACCCATGTACCATGAGATCATGACCTGAGCCACACGGGTGTCCCCCCTTATTGATTTCTTTTAACCCAACTCCCACCTCCATAGATAAATTCCTTCCTTAAATTCTCTTCAGTTAAACCCTTTGAATGAGTGATCTGTTGACTACTGAGACCCTGACTGATAAACTTACTGTTCACTTCTTAAGAACATAGAAAATTTCTTTTCTTTAAAGACTCAAAGTCTAGTATCTAGCCTATAATTGGTATTCAACAAATATTTATGGAAGAAGAAATGACCAAACCAATGGTTGGCAAGATTTTTCTGTAAGGGTCCAGATACTAAATACTGTAGGCTTTTCAAGCCATATGGTTTCTATCACAACTGTTCAACTCTGCCATTATAATATGCAAGGAGCCATAAATAATATGCAAGCAAATGAGTGGGTCTGTACTCCAATAAAACTTTATGTATAAAAACACATTTCAGGCCAGATTTAGCCACAGGCCTTACTGTGCCAACCGCTGGAGTAAACAAATGAAATGTCTTTATAGAAGCACCTATCTTTTGGAGCACATGGGTGGCTCAGTCAGTTAGTGTCCAACTCTTGACTGCAGTTCAGGTCATGATCTCACAGTTTGTGAGATCAAGCCCCGCATTGGGCTCTGTGCTGACAGCTTGGAGCCTGCTTAGGATTTTCTCTCTCCCTCTCTCTCTGCCCCTCCCCTGCTTGTGCTCTCTCTTCCCAAATAAATACATTAAAAACTTAAAAAAAAAAATTTAAAAAAAAGAAGTGCCTATCTTTTAAACTTAATGTGACATAAAGATACTTAATACATGAGTAAACAGATAGCTCTCCACAGACATTTACCTGAAATTCTTGGGCAATCAAAATTAGCAATTAATAATTTCATTTTCATTTATAATATATACTTACACATAACAGTCTTAACTAACTATATTAAATCAACTCATAAGCATAGTTATATGTTATGCATTAGCAAAATATTCTTATATTAATATTGGTATGTTTCCAGAAATAAAACCATGATGAGTTATAGAGTATAACCCATAAGAAAAGCATGCACTGAGTAATTAAAAACATTTAAGAACAATTGCCCTTGACTTACAGTATTTTTCAAAATCATACCTTAAAGCAACTTAAAACTGTTTAAAAGAGTATTAATATAGTATAAAAAATATACCTAATTTACGTTGGAAGTCCAGAGAAAAATATTCAAAGTCTTGTAGATTAAATTCCACTCTGGCACGTGTTATACCTTTGTTTTTTATTATAAATGGAATAATCTGAGTAGCGCCAACATAGGTACCACTGAAGTTAAATACGCCCTAAAATTTAAAAAAGAGAAAGAATTAGAAAGCAGAGTAATATTCTATGAAAATAATGTAAACCAAAAATTATACTTTAAGAATCTTAAAGTTCTCATCACAAGAAAAAGTATTTAACTATGCTTGGTGAAATACATTAACTGGATTTATTATGGTGATCATTTTGCGACACATACAAATATCAGATCATTATGTGGTACTCCTAAAACTAAGATAATGTTATATGTTAGTTACACCTTGATAAAAACTTTACACTGTTATTTCTTATCAAGGACATTAACTACAGTATGCTATAAAAATTGGTCACATTTTCCTTCCTTCCCCCTACCTCCTATATGTAATCAGTTACCAAATCCTGTTCATTCTGCCTCCTTCACCTCTTATCCCTAACATAATTGTATGAAGTTAGTAACTCATCACTTTTCATTTCATTTCTGACCTGAACTTTCTCCAATTCTCCCCTCCACAACTAAGTCACAAATTAAACTAACCGTAAATCTGATCATATCACTTCCTATCTTAAAATGTGATGATTCTCCTTCAATTTCCACACAAAGCCCAAGTTTGTTAGCAGGGCTCATAAAGCTCATCTTGACCTTCCCCTGCCTCACCTAGCTCCACTCTTACCCCATGACTTCATACTTCAGCAAGCTATATGACCTGTCATTTCCAACCAATACCTGATGCTTCACCCTCTGTGCCTTTATCAATGTGTCCCTTCTGTTAGGAAGGCTTTTCTCTAACTTGAAATTGCCTGATAAAATATTATGTATCCTTCAAATCCCAGTTAGATAAACCAAAATTTATTATGCTGTGCTCAGAACTACTTCTCTTCCTTATATTTACTTACCATTACATCATAAAGACTGGTTATTTGTTTACAGATCTGTCTCTCCTAGTGGACCTTAGGCCTGATTCATTTTTATATCTCTAGTACCTGAAACCTAGCTTAAATATATGTAAGTCATGTTTATCGAATGTATTGTTTTTTTAATGTGCACAACTTGGTGAGTTTAAGATGCAGCTATTTTTTGTTTTTCGTTTTTTAATTTTTTTAATGTTTTTATTTATTTTAGAGAGAGAGAGAGAGAGACAGAATGCGAGCAGGGGAAGGGCAGAGAGAGAGAGACAGAATCCGAAACAGGCTCCAGGCTCCAAGCTGTCAGCACAGAGCCCGATGCGGGGCTCGAACTCACGAACCGTGAATCATGACCTGGGCCGAAGTTGATGCCCAACCGACTGAGCCATCCAGGTGCCCCTGCTTCCCTTATGTTAATCTGTTTTGTATCTTAAAGTCTTCATATGGGTGAAGTCTATGATATTTGTCTTTCTCTAATTTCGCTTAGCATAATACCCTCTAGCTCCATCCACGTAGTTGTAAATGGCAAGATTTCATTCTTTTTGATTGCTGAGTAATACTCCATTGTATATATATATACCACATCTTCTTTATCCATTCATCCATCGATGGACATTTGGGCTCTTTCCACACTTTGCCTATTGTTGATAGTGCTGCTATAAACATGGGAGTTCATGTGTCCCTTCAAAACAGCATACCTGTATCCCTTGGATAAATACCTAGTAGTGCAATTGCTGGGTTGTAGAGTAGTTCTACTTTTAATTTTTGGAGGAACCTCCATACTGTTTTCCAGAGTTGCTGCACGAGTTTGCATTCCCACCAGCAGTGCAAAAGAGATCCTCTTTCTCTGCATCCTCGACCACATCTACTGTTGCCTGAGTTGTTCATGTTAGCCATTCTCACAGGTGGGAGGTGGTATCTAATTGTGGTTTTTATTTGTATTTCCCTGATGATGAGTGATGTTGAGCATCTTTTCATGTGTCAGTTGGCCATTTGGATGTCTTTTGTGGAGAAGTGTCTACTCATGTCTTTTGCCCATTTCTTCACTGGTTTATTTGTTTTTTAGGTGTTGAGTTTGATAAGTTCTTTATAGATTTTAGATACTAACCCTTTATCTGTTATGTCATTTGCAAATATCTTCTCCCATTCCGTTGGTTGCCTTTTAGTTTTGCTGATTGTTTCCTTCGCTGTGCAGAAGATTTTCATTTTGATGAGGTGCCAATAGTTCATTTTTGCTTTTGTTTCCCTTGCCTCCAGAGACCTGTTGAGTAAGAAGTTGCTGAAACCAAGGTCAAAGAGGTTTTTGCCTGCTTCCTCCTCGAAGATTTTGATGGCTTCCTGTCTTATGTTTAGGTCTTTCAACCATTTTGAGTTTATTTTTGTGTATGGTGTAAGAAAGTGGTCCAGCTTCATTCTTCTGCATGTCGCTGTCCAGTTTTCCCAGCACCACCTGCTGAAGAGACTGTCTTTATTCCATTGGATATTCTTTCCTGTTTTGTCAAAGATTAGTTGGCCATACGTTTGTGGATCCATTTCTGGGTTCTCTATTCTGTTCCATTGATCTGAGTGTCTGTTTTTGTGCCATTGAATGTATCTTAACTTCAGCAGACGTGCCAAGCATGTGCTGACATCACAAAATTCTGTAGGATTCCTCTTTTGGCAGAATTACTACATTTTAGCCTTACAGTTTCTAAGTAAAAGAATTATACATAACATTAAAGAGAAATGTTGAGGAAAATATTGCATTACGGTCAAATGGCCACTATCTGTTTCATTTATAATGTCAACCTAGTTCTACAGGTGAAATCTGTAAAATCCGATATGGGTAATAAAAGTCTGATGCTTTGTATTTGCACAAAAATCACTCCTCTTTTGCCATGCCGGTCTTGTCCATATGTTCATTCGGATAAAATTTCATAATTGTTTTTAAGATACATATTCCATGCCATACAGTTATTAAATGTATTACTGACAAAGGTGCCTGGATGGCTTAGTCGGTTAAACGTCCATCTCTGGATTTCAGCTCAGGACATGATCTCATGGTTTGTGAGTCTGAGCCCCATGTTGGGCTTTGTGCTGAGAGCGTGTACCCTGCTTGGGACTCTCTCTTTCCCTCTCTCTCTGCCCCTCCTCTGCTCACTCACTCTCAAAAATAAACTTTAAAAATCTTTTAAAAAATAAAAATAAATACATGTATTACTGATAATATCTGGTGATGCCAGAATATTATTTTTAAAAGGCAGCTAGGCAGCTATGCTTAAAATTCAACATATTAAGGAATATTGATATATATTAATATCAAGTCTTAAAAAATTACTCGATTGTACCATAACATGCAAAGCATGCCACAAATTCCTTTAGGGTGTGGAAATTAAATAGTAAAAGTCTCCATATACTTCTAATATTGTTCAAGGAGAAACACTATAGCAATGGAAAAAAGCACTCTGGATACTAAGAGTTTAGTCTCAAAGAATCACCACAGTCTTGGACAAGCTAGCCTAGTATTTGCCAATTGATGTGGACTTATCATGTTTTCAACACCAAATAAAATAAAGGTTAGAAAATTATAACTCAACGGGGCACCTGGGTGGCTCAGTCAGTTAAGTGTCTGACTTCGGCTCAGGTCATCATCTCGCGGTCCTTGAGTTCAAGCCCCCACCTAAGGCTCTGCGCTAACAGCTCAGAGCCTGGAGCCTGCTTCAGATTCTGTGTGTCCCTCTCTCCCTCCCTCCCTCCCTCCCTCTCTCTCTCTCTCAAAAATACACAAACATTAAAAAAAAATTAGTTAAATAAAAGAAAATTATAACTTAAAGCAAGACACTAGAATTGTGGTGATGCCATTAAAGTACAGAATAGAAATGAGGCCCTACTGGAGGCACTGGCAGCCTCATCAAGATCTGCTCAATTTAATTCAGCACCAGAATGGTGTCAGGTGCTGCAGTACTAGTGGGAGACAAAAACAGATGTGCAGATGACCTCAAAATAATAGGACAAATGCTATGATGAAGATGTTCCCAGAGTTTAAGATGTTTGTAACATGTTATAAATTCCACAATGGAGGGGCATATGAGCCTGCTTTGAAGGATTACAGTTAAATTTTTTGGGTAGATGAGACCAGACTTAATTCCTGAGAGACTTGCCAGGGGAAAAAAAAAAAAAAGTATGTGTGTGTATGTACTCTGTCAATTGTAGGACAAAGTTTTAGCAGGGTACAGAGCAATGATTTAAAAAATAAATACAACTAGGGGTGCCTGGATGGCTCAGTCGGTTAAGTATCCTACTTCAGCTCAGGTCATGATCTCACAGTTCGTGAGTTCGAGCCCCACATGAGGCTCTGTACTGACGGTGTGGAGCCTGTCGCTCGCATCGAGTTCTGTGTCTCCCTCTTTCTGCCCTTCCTCCATCCCTGCACACTCTCTCTCTCAAAAATAAATAAACATTAAAAATACATACATACATATATACAACTATAGTTCAGAAAATGCAAATCAAGACCACAGTGAGATATCATTTTATACTTAATAGATAGATAAACATGAAGTCTTACAATACAACTTATGGAAAAAAAAGGATGTGGGGTATTGGAAACTTGAGAAGAAAATATGGAAACTATCTTGTGAAGCCAAAAATGCACATATTCTGCGACTCAGCAACTCCACTCCTAGAGAAACACTGGCATTTGTACCTTGTAAGATATGTACACAAATGTTCCCAGCTGTCATGTTTGTAGTAACCAGAAAACAGAAACACTTCATTGAATGGACAGCGGAATGGATCTACAAATTACAACAGGTCTACTACAACATAACGGACTACTAAGCAGAAGTGAGAAGGAAAAAAATACAGCTACACACAATTTAGATAAACTTTGCAAATATAGCAGTCAGTTAAAACTAACTCACCAAAGACTACACACAGCACATGTTTGTTACAAAGCTCAAAAATGAACGAGCCAGGGGCGCCTGGGTGGCTCAGCTGGTTGAGCATCCAACTTTAGCTCAGGTCATGATCTTGCGGTCTGAGAGTTCCATCCCTGTGTCAGGCTCTGTGCTGGCAGCTCAGAGCCTGGAGTCTGATTCAGCTTCTGTGTCTAGCCACCCAGCCACCTCGTTCAGTGGTAAATAATTAAACCTTCATTTCATATTCTGCTTCATCACTTATATTACATATATAAATTTCGATGTGCCAAAGTATTATATAATAAAGTATTTTTAAACATAAATGGGTTGACTAGGGACACAAAACACAAGTCACCACACTTATAAACCAGTTCCACAAATAGGTAATGTACTCACCGGGTTAATTTCCACATCAGCAATCTCAACAGATCCACCAATCCTAAGGTCTATGACATTTGCATGGCGAATAGCAACCTTATTTAAGAGAAATATAAAACTTTGTAGAAACGGCATTAAAATCTCCTTGCATCTTGCTAAAGTGTTACCTGGCATTTCGTAATATTTTAAAATTCAAATACTCATACCATATTATAAATGTCACAAGATTTATTCTGGCAGTTGTCATCGCATTTCTTGTTATGCAGAATTTGTTCCTAAGAGGAATGAATGTTCAACTCTCAAAAACCTACACCACAAGCAGGACCAGTTCACAGCTTATGAGTTTGATGACAGAGTTCTACCCATGTGACTAGATGTTATTGCCACTCCCTGTATCCCTTTTGTATTTACCTAATTTCAAGAGATTATTCAAAATTAAAACAGGGCACTGAGTACAAACACTTCTTCCCATGGCGAGACACTAACATCCACAATTACCATAATAATGAAAGTAGCTAAAAAACATTGCTGAGTAAATGGGCCAGGAATCGTGCTAAATACATTGTCTCCTTATTATTCCTCAGTATCCTGTGAGGTCGTTAATATGAATATCCTAATTTCCAACTCAGGAAAATTGAGGCTCAGAGAGGCAGAGGATTTTGCTTTTTTCTTGATGTCTCAGAACAGCAGTGGCTAAATTTGAACAAAGGACTACCTGAACACTAAACTGCCTCCGGGAAAATTAAGATAGTGAAATAAGAATTTCGTTTCACGAATTCCTACAAAATTAGAAATGTAGATTAACTGAATATTAAAGTGTCTAAGCAAAATCTCAGAACCACAATAACAGCATTCGCTGAAAGCCTTACCTGTATAAGAATAGAGTATAACAAGTCTGGATTTAAATCTAAATATATATCTAAGAAAGAGATATGAATGTATTTTACCCTTTCTACAGAAACTCAGTGACACTATACTTTCTGTATATTGTATGATATGAATATATTGTACCCTTTCCACAGAAAGTCAGTGACAGTGTACATAGGCAAATAAACTCCAAATTATCATTTGTTCAAAATTATTGGGGAAAGCTATGTGCCATTTAATTTTATTAACTAAATCAGTATATTCATAATATTATACAACTTCCAAATTTTATTTAAAGAATATATACTATAAAAACAAAATACTTGACTAAAATCATAAAAAGCATCATTTAATGATTCAGAGGAAATTATAAATCAACATGTTCTTCATTGATGAACCCCATACATAATCTCAACTTTTCAGGGCTGTTTTTTACCCACCTCCGCATCATTTGTCATCCACTGAATCTACGACAGAAACTAACATAAAATTTGTGCCCAGGAAATATGTGTTGAGCGGATGAATAAATGAATCTTATTATATTTTGTTAAAAAGGTAAGCATTGTAAAAACAGCATAACCTTCTAAAATACAGTAGAAATTAATCTTTTAGTAAAATCTGTATTTTAGTGGCATTATTTTTTATGTTTTCCAGAATATTATATAAAAAAATTCTGCTGAAATCTCAGACCATATACCACAATATATAATTTATAAACACCCTTCAATACATATTTCTTTTTAAAAGTAAGATACAATCATTTGATGGTTTATTTGGGACAATTTTTGGTGTTTATCACATTAATAATATTGTCAAATTATTTAAAAATTAACTGTTAGGGGAAATTAAGGATAAAATAGAGAATATATCCAAAACTATTTATTTTGATTTGATAAGTGTACTTATCATTTCTAATGTAAGTAAATATACACAGTTGATCATTAGACTGAATATCAAGAGTATTCCATTCCTTGGGGCACCTGGGTGGCTCAGTCAGTTAAGCGTATGACTTCAGCTTAGGTCACGACCTCACGGTTTGTGAGTTTGAGCCCCGCATCTGGCTCTGTGCTGACAGCTCAGAGCCTGGAGCCTGCTTTGGATTCTGTGTCTCCCTCTCTCTCTGCCCCTCCCCCACTCGTGTTCTCTCTCTCTCTCTCTCTCTCTCTCTCTCTCAAAAATAAATAAACATTAAAAATTTTAAAAAAAGAGTATTCCACTCCTTGAGTTTATAATAACATTTATCAGAGACTGATCTTATGTTTTATTTGTTCTGTTTAGCGATCACTTAGAGAAGCCTCTAAAATCAAGGTAATATCTTTTCCTATTTAAATAGCTCTAAGAATATAAACTAGTACACATTTTATGCATGCTATAAAATATAGATGTTAACACCATATAGAATTTGCCTACAGTTCATAAAGTCATTGAAGCTACTTAGAATTAACATTCCAAAATTGATTAATTTTTCTTAAGGTATCTAGTTAAATCAAATATCTAATTAATGTCATGTAAAAAAGTCATCCTTTCCTCTATGACTAATGAAGACTTAGCACAACTTAGAGACACCAAACATCATTCTAATTTCATGTGAAAAATGCCTCATACTGATGAAAGGTATCCATTTCAACTTAGTAGAAATTTCCATTACTAACTTTCACCAAAATATTTTCTACAAATCCTCTTGCCAGGTTCTGCTAACCATTTCTATAAAGTTGCTTATTTCACAGACCTCTAAAAACTGCATATTTTAGAGGTAACTCAACTGTTAAAAAAAATAACACAAATTTTAAAACCAATTGATTAGTATCATAAACCATTAAACCATTAAACCCTATTCCCATTAGAAGAAATCATTAAAACAAGTTTTCTAAGAATAAAACACACACAACATTTTACAGTATTATACCTACTATTATAAATATCTAAAAACAACCAAACAAATCCACATAGACATACATAAGGTATGAATACATATATGCATAAACATACCTTTGCTCTTGTATCAAATTTTTCTGCTACAGTTGGTGTACAGGAGATATTGAGAACAGTTAGTCCCCCAAATGGAATTATTCCTTGTGATGGAACAATATTAATGGTAGACAAAAGACTCTGGTCACAAACCTGTAAGTGAAAATTTGCAGAAATGCTACATTATCCCTTTAAAGTTACTGTTCTGAAGCTTTCATAAGAAAGCTTCCAAACTACTACCTAGAGAGAGGACCCTGGGCACAGAGCATGAGATGATTTTGTAATAAGTTTTCAAACACTAGACGCACAAATAAACTTCAAGAAGGGTTTGTAGCCCTAACCCAGGAAACAGAAATTTCGGTAGTGGTGGCATCCAATTGAAAAAAAGATGATTAAGTTTATTGTCTGGAACGTTTTCAAGACACTGCAAAACTTACAAGGATGAGACATATCTGTTAGAGAAGATGACAAAATTCTAGATACTACTTTGATAGTTTGTCTTTTTCCTGACAGTAAATACTGAAAGCAACATTACAGGGCTGGGGGGGGGGGGGGGGGCGGGTGGAGAGCAAGATGATAACCCTCCTCTTCTCTGTTATCTCCTTGATAACATAACGCCTAAGATATCATTTTGATCTTCGAAAAAGTTCTAAGCACCTTACCAAAGGATTTATGGTGTGGTTTCTCAGAGGCTAATTTAGGAGTATCTACCATGCTTGAAGCCAGAATAATTTAAAGGAAAATTGGCTAAGGTATTTTTGGAATGAAGGAGCAAATAGACCTCAGAAGTAGTTTTCAAGCAACAGAATAGATAAAGGTATCTGGGTTTTTCTGTTTGTTTTTTTTTTTTTTTCTTTTCGTTTGGGCAGAAGAAGACATGTAGATACAAAGCCTGAATGAAAAGTTTCAAACACTAACCTCTACTGGGAGATCTTAATATATTTTTAAGCAAAAAAAATTCTATCACCACTTTAAACACCCCTCACCCTGTAATTCAAATCAGGAACAACAAGTATAAAAAGAGTATCTTTAGAAGGATCTTGCTCTAGGTCCCAGTTTCTACCATAATAGTCCTGATGATAGAGTGAAAATGAAGAAAGAAGGAAAAACATGTAATTAAATATAGAGTTGTAATAGCAACAATAGATACTTTCTGAAGTGTTATTTTTTCAAATTATCTTTTCAATAAGACAAAATGACAGGAAGAAAAAGAAGGGTAAGAAGAAAAAGAGAGACTAAGGGAGGGGAAAAAAAGGAGAAAAACTTATTGTGGGAAATTACAAGGACAAAGTAGATGAAATGTACTCAGATAAGTCTCATACGAAATATTATGAGACTAATATTAGCATCAGCCAATTTATAAAGCAACACTACAGTGTTCATGGCAAAAGACTAATTCAAATTATAATGTGATCTGCTCCAAACAAGATTCCAAGATTCTACATTACCTTGAAATAAGCATGGTTTTGTCCTACATTGTGTAGAATCGCTTTCCTCCAAGTTGTTAAACCTTGAGGGCTATTACTGAAGAGGATCCTTGGCTCCAAAAATACGACCTTGGTGTGGCCAACCTAATAATAAAAGAGAAGTTATGATAGAAATAGTAATAAATATTTTTATCCCCTACCAAATGACTCAAATTTTTTCAGCTTCATAGAAATTTCTAGAATATGAAGTGTTATCAAATGTTATAATGTACTTAAGAGAAAGGAAAAATAGAATGGAAGATCTAAAACGTACTGCTAAATGGAGGAAGGCAGGGGGATTAAGACAACTCAATGGAGAAAGTAAATATGAGACTTAGAATCATGTAGATTAATCACTGAAGGAGATCTTAGAAATCATCTATCCAACCATGTACAGGGTGTTACCATGTGCTCTGCAAAAGTAAAGAGTTCAAGAGTCCCCTAGCATAGGAAATAGTGTGCCAAATGAAATTATATTGACACGTTTTTACTAGAAGTCTTCTCTTAGCACTTAATATGTTGATAATGCACACTTTGCTTATCTGAGAATGAGGAGGTAGTTCACTGTGATTTAGAGTTACTTAGGCACAGAACTCCTCCTTAACCCTGCACAAATAACTTCCCCAACTACAGTATCATAGGACACTCTGTGAAAATGCTGATATTATCTATCTCTCCTATTTCACAGGAAAGGAAACAATAACAAAGGGGAACTGGAACTCAAGTAGTCCAATTCCTTATTCAGTGCTCTTTATACCACATCCTATTATCTCTATCTATGATGAATTATTTATTGTCTTAGGAGGTTTTAATACTTTCTTATAATTATTTGAAGAATATGACTTGGGAAATTGGAATAATAGATTTGTAAACAAAGCTAATAGGGGCTCCTGGGTAGCTCAGTCAGTTAAGCGTCTGACTTCGGGTTAGGGTTGTGATCTCACGGTTCGTGGGTTCTAGCCCGATGTCAGGCTCTGTGCTGATAGCTCAGAGCCTGGAACCTGCTCCATATTTTGTGTCTCCCTCTCTGCCTCTCTCCTGCTCACTTCTCTTTCTCTCTTTCTCTCTCTCTCTCTCTCTCTCTCTCTCAAAAATAAATAAAATGTTAAAAAAAACATTTTAAAAATTAAAAAAATAAACAAAGCTAACATAACAAAGTGGTCAACTAAATACTTCATAAATTAATGACAATGAACATTTTATTTAATCACTTCATGTTCCTCCATCTTTACTTTCTTAAGAGAAACACTTCACAATTCATTTAACTTTAAGGATGTCAAGAATTTATCATAAAATAACCTAACCCATTATTGAGATCTCAGACTTTATTTTTAAGCAATCCTAGGGTAGGAAAGTGGACACATTTTAACAAAGGGTAACAGCAAAGACTGTGGAGGCAAAGAGATCTGGATAGAAATTCCACCTAGAGCATTTACTGCATGTGTGAACTCACCGTTGTTAATTACCCACCCTAATCCTGCATTTCCTCATCCATCAACTGAGTCATAAATACAGCCTTACAGAGTTGTTGTAAAGATTAAATTAGAAAATACATGAATAGCATTTAGCATCCTGCCTGACACAAAGTAACTAATAAATGACATTACTAATGCAAAGCCTAAACTACTAAATTGTTCATCTTTTATCTGTTAGAAAAAATACACATGGGGTATGTGAGCAAATTTCTATTAGTAACTTGGTCATACACAGTTATGAAAGCAACAGTTAAAGAACTATGTGCATATATTCACCAAAATACATCTATAAAAATGTCAACAGAAGCACTATTATAGTAGTGATAAATCTGAAACAATCCAAATCCCCATCAGCTGTGTGATAGAAAAATGATGGTATAGTCACACAATGGAATACTATTCAGGAATGAGAATGAATACACTGTCACCACACGTTTCAGAATAGACAAAGCCCACAAACCTAATGATGAACAAAAGAAGCCAGACATAAAAGAGAACACATGTTTTGATTACATTTAAATAAAGCTCATAACAAAGATTAATCTATGTCCTTAGAAGTAAGGATAGTGATGACTCTGGGAGGGATGGAGTGACTGGAACTGTAAATTGGGGAGGGAAGGATGGTTCTTGTGGAATATTAGTCATATGCTATTTCTTGATCTGGTTGATCTGGGTGTGAGTTACAAAGGTGCCATCAGTCTGTAAAGACTGAACAATATGGAAATCATAATATACTTTTCTGTATGTATAATATATACTGTGTGTATACTATATACTTCAATAGAAAGTTTTTTAAAGAACAGTAAGTAATTTAAACATAGGGAAAGAAGTAAGGTCCTGCTGATTTCAAGCCTAGAGCAGAGGAAAGACTGTACTGATTGATGCCATCATTAAAGTGGATGAATCTCTTATCTCTTAAGGCTATGAGCTCCTTCATAGCTAAAATATTTAAGAGCATGATCATGGCCTGGAGATAGAGACGAGATGTAATAAAACAGCATTGACTTGTTAAATTACTACCAATATTGGAAAGAAAATTTAGTACACAAGTAAAGTGGATTCTTGGTGATGACAAGGCATGAACTTAAGGCCTTCTGGGCTCTACCACAGAATGTTAAAATCAACATACTGCAGTTTTAACTTTACTCATTTTTATTATAAGCAGTATGTTCTATAAAAATAAGAATTTCCATATCTCCTTAATTTGTAAATTACATGATCCATTTCACACTGAGTTATTAATTACTACTAGAATTCTAACAAGGCATTATAGTAGGACAAAAACACAATTTTTTCTATTTTTCTTTTTCTTTTAATGAAGTAATTGTTAAGTGGCTCTCATGCTATTTTACGTTTATAAAGGCTCTAATAACAATCTAGTACCATTGGCACCAAAGTCTTGGATTTCTGAGTTAATTCTAGGTAACACAATACCATTTTTTAGCAAAGTCTTCATTTATGGTAGAGAAGTGGTACCAAGAGGATGGGTAATTCAGTTAAAAAAATACTGCAAGGAAAATCAGTTTTACTAATATATATATACCTAACTATACACACATATATATGCCCAACCAATTTAGAGTCTTCCAAATAAAAATCATATCCAATGGAAATCATTACTTGTGCAACACATTTTAGGGTCATTGTGTTTCCTTCATTGACGTGAAGAACAAATTCTCCCCTTTCCGGAGAACTGAAACCTGGCTGCCAAGTTACTTCACATTGCAAGGAGGAATATGGTTCAACAGTGCCTACAGAGGATTTAGAAAGAACAGATATGGACCATATTTTAATTGTATTTATTTTAATATCCAAAATAAGAGCTGGCATAAAAATGTAATGACATTATATAACAAATTATTTAAATTAAATTCAAAATATAGGGAAATACTATATGAGAGATTATCAAATGAGTACAGACCTAGAGAATTTGATTAAAAGCTAACATGCATACCTTATTTTCCAATTTTATTAAGCAGATCAAAATATTTGACAAAAAGTATGCCAGTATTTAGCAAACTTTCTCCTTCATGTTTCCCAACACTCTGAAATACTTATTAACATCACTCATTCAGTTTTCAGAGTAAAAAATTACAATTACCAGAGACTTTTTTGTTTTTATGTGTTCACAGTCCTAGAGATAGAACTTCTGATATTGCTACCAGTAATTAACACATTTCTATAATTCAAATGTATTGAGAACCCAGGAGATATTAGGCACATTTGGTGTGGGCTGCTTTATCTGTTTAAATTCATCATTTCCTTTGGAGTAAGAAAATAATATTTGATGGAAAGAATGACTTACAAGTTCTTCCTCCAAAGGAAAATTCAAATGCATGGAACATTAAACAGAATGATGAGTGAGTGTCACATATATATTTTGCCTTAGGGTTAGGTACATTTTCATGCGATGGCAGTTTCCATAAACTTAAAAACATAGTGCGTACCTCTTAGTTTTGCAGTGGTCAAGTAGAGAGATAATAAGACATGTAAAGCAATTACCATAGTGTGTGATGCCACGAAAACACCCAGTGCCAGATGTTATTGTTAATACTTCTGAGTGCCAATACTATGGTAGGCACCATAATTTATAAAGAGAAAAGAAACTGCTCAGGGAAAAACTAACAGTCTAGTGGCGTCCATCAGGATTATATTTGTCTGGGAGGAATCAAGCTGGTGGAAAAGTAGGGGGATCATTATTTCCCCCTCATCCCTCCAACACAGTTGAATTGAAGTCAGGTCATCTGGAACACCCAGGAAATCAATCTGCTGAGGGGCAGAAGGATCCCCACAGGTGGAAAGAGACAGCTTAGTGGGACAGAAGCGCGTGTTTGCAAAGTGGAAGAGATAAAACGGAGAACGGATGGCATAGGTACGGAGGGGAGGGGACCCCTTCTGTGGAGAGACAAAAGGAAGTGAGGAGAGGCTGGAGACGTGTGGGATTGTATTTGGACAAGAGAAAAACATCTCCAGACCATAGTCTGGGGAACCAAAAATATAGAGAGCGACAGTTTCTACTTTGCAAACAACCTTACAAGTGAAGATAGGGGTTTTCAGGGGTACGCAACTTTCTCTGGACCAGAGCCAGCTGTTTGCATGTGCCTGGGAGGGGAGGGGAGCCAGCCCCTGGGAGCTGTAGTGATCTCAGGGACACACTGGGCAAGAGCAGTCCCCTCCCTCGAGTACTGTAGGAAGAGGGTTTATTGCCCCTCCAAGGACAAAACACCCTGCAGGCGCCAACCAGAGGCTCTTTGTCAACTGGGCAGACTGGCGCTATTCCAGAATTGGGTTTTGTGGTGCAGGATCCTTTAAGACATCAGGTTTGAATCCGAGCAGAGCACCTAGGAGGCACAGGAGACTGTGGAGCAGGACAAGCTGCCCGCCAGCACTATTATGTGAGGGCTGCCTGAACAGCATGGTTTAAGACACCCTATCTGGGGAAGAGAGTTGGGGTGTTACCATTTTCTGCCCCATCACCAACATGGCTGGGATTCAGAGAACATCACAGTGGCCCCCAGTGGGGACAGAACCCACTTATACCAAACCCTGCCACTCTGTGCTGGGTAACTACTTATCTACCAGAGCAGGACTGACCCCAACCAAACCAGATGGCCTCTGCTCCAGACCAGAACAGCCCCCAGGCACCAAGAGACAACTATCCTGATGTTTTGTATATTAGTCTGTTTCTTTTTTAATTCTTTTATTATTTTTTTCTCTTCTTTTACTTCTCTTTTTTCTTCTTTTTCCCTCTACCACCCCCCATTTCTTAAACCTCTTTCCACTGGAATCAGGCCCAGAGATCCTGATTTGATTTTTGATCAATTCTTATTTTGTGTGTGTGTGTGTGTGTGTGTGTGTGTGTGTGTGTGTGTATACATATATTTTTTTTTCATTCTCTTTTCTGGTTGTTTGTTTGCTTCATCAGGCATTTTTACTCAATTTTTTTATACCTTTTCTGTACGTTTTTCTTCTTTATTTTCCTCTCTCTCTAGATTAAGGCTTATACTTTCTTTGATTCTCTGCCTGGTATTTTTTTCGACCCCTGTCATTTCTCTCTTTGTATGGGATAAGACTTCTTCCCCTGCCCACTTATTCCTTTTTTCCAGGGTTACTTCAATGAAAAAATCAAAGAACACCTGGTGGAAAGTCAAATCCACCACAACAAGCAGTGAGAAAAAGCAACCAAAGATGCAACAATGGATAGCATGCAACACACATCAAAAACACTTTTGGACATGCCAGGCTCTAGACAGTATGACTGCATTTTAATATAGTAGTATTCACAGGTACAGGAGTCAGAACAAGCTACTAAAACACATAAAACCAGCCAAAATAATGAAATGGAGTAATTCTCCTCAAAAGAAATTCAAGGAAGAAATGACAGCTGGAGAATGGCTCAAAAGAGATATAAACAATATATGTGAACATTAAAATAGAATAACAGTCCTAAGACTAATAGCTGAGCTTGAAAAAAACATAGAAGATAGCAGAGAATCTATTGCTGCAGAGAACAAGGACCTAAGAAATAGTCATGATGAATTTAAAAATGCTGTAAACGAGATGCAAACTAAACTAGATGCAGTGACAGCAAGGATGAGAGAAGCAGAACAGAGAATAGGTGAAATAGACAATAAAATAATGGAAAATGATGAAGCCGAGAAAAGGAGAGAAAAGAAATTACTAGACTATGAGGGAAGAATTAGAGACCTAAGTGGTTCAATGAAATGAAATCAAATAATATCCTTATCATAGGCATTCCAAAAGAAGACAGAAAGGGGAAGAAGGTTTATTTGAACAAATTATAGCAGAGAACTTCCTTAATATAAGGAAGGACACAGACATCCAAGTCCAGGAGGCACTGAGAACTCCTTTCAAAATCAACAAAAACATGCCAACACCATGACATATCTGAGTGAAACTTACAAAATACAAGGATAAAGAGAATTCTGAAAGCAGCTATGGAAAAACAGGCCTTAATCTATAAGGGTAGACACATAAGGGTCATAAGATACCTGTCCACTGAAACTTAGGAAGTCAGAAGGGAGTGGCAGGAGATACTCAATGTGCTGAATAGAAATATATGCAGCCAAGAATCGTGTATCCAGCAAAGCTGTCATTTGGAATAGAAGGAGAGATAAAGACTTTCCTAGACAAAAACTAAAGGAGTTCATGACCACTAAGCCAGCCCTGCAGGAGGTCCTAAGGGGGACTCTGTGAGTGGAAAGCAGCAAAGACTACAAAAGACCAGAGACATCACCAAACATGAAACCTACAGATAACACCAGGACACCAAATCCATAACTTACAATAATCACTCTGAAGGTAAATGGACTACTAAATCCCCCAATCAAAAGACATAAGGTATCAGAACGGATTTAAAAAAAAAAAAAAAAAAAAAAGATCCACCTGTATGCTGCCTGCAAGAGACTAATTTTAGATACAAGGACACCTGCAGATTGAAAGTGAGGGGATGGAAAACCATCTATCATGCTACTGCATGTCAAAAGAAAGCCGAGTAGCCATACTTATATCACACAAACTAGATTTAAAAATAGAGACAATAATAAGATATGAAGAAGGACATTGTATCATAATTAGGGGGCCTAACCATCAAGAAGAGCTAACAACTGTAAAAGTTTACACCCCCAACATGGAAACACACCCAAATATAAAAATAAATTAATCACAAACATAAATGAACATACAGATAACAATACTGTGATTGTAGAGGACTTTAATGCTCCACTTACAACAATGGACAGAGCATCTAGGCAGATAATCAGTAAGGAAACAATAACTATGAATGACACATTGGACCAGATGGACTTAACAGATATATTTAGAAATTTTCATTCAAAAGCAACAGAAAATCAGTAAGGAAACAATGGCTGTGAATGACACATTGGGCCAGATGAACTTAACAGATATATTTAGAAATTTTCATCCAAAATCAGCAGAATACACATTCTTCTCAAATGTACACATTCCTCAAAAAAGATCACATACTGGGGTCACAAAACAGCCCTCAACAAATATAAAAGGACTGAGATCATACTGTGCATATTTTCAAATCACAACACTATGAAACTTGAAATCAACCACAAGAAAAAATTTTAAAAGCCTCCAAATACATGGAGGTTAAAGAACATCCTACTAAAGAATGAATGGGCCAACCAGGAAATTAAAAAAGAAATTTAAAAATACATGAAAGCAAATGAAAATGAAAACATGACCATCCAAAACCCTTTGGGATGCAGCAAAGGCAGTCGTAAGAGGAAAATACATTGCAATCCAGGCCTATCTAAAGAAGCAAGAAAGGTCCCAAACACAGAACCTATCCTAACAGCAAAAGAAACAAGAAACACTGCAGCAAAGAAAGCCCAAAGCCAGCTGAAGAAGAAAAATAATAAATATTAGAGAAATAATAAAGATTAGAGCAGAAATAAACAATATACAGTCCAAGGAAAAAGAACAGATCAATAAATCTAAGAGTCGGTTTTTGGAAAGAACAAACAAAATTGATAAACCCCTAACCAGACGTCTCAAAAAGAAAAGAAAGAGGACCCAAATATATAAAATCACAAATGAAAGAGGAGATCTCACAACCAACACCACAGAAACACAAACTATTAGAGAATACTATGAGAAATTATATGCCAACAAAATGGAGAAAATTTGAACAGACCCATAACCAGTGAAGAAATTAAACTGGTTATCAAAAATCTCCCAACAAATAAGAGTCCTGGGCTACATGGCTTCACAGGGCAGTTTTACCAGATATTGAAAGCATAGTTAATAGCTATTCTTCTCAAGCTGATACAAAAAATAGAAACAGAAGGAAAGCTTCCAGACTCATTCTGTGAAGCCAACATTACATTGATTCCCAAACCAGATAAAGACCCCATGAAAAATAAGAATTATACGCCAATAACCCCAATGAACATGGATGCAAAAATTCTCAACAAGATACTAGCAAATCAAATTCAACAGTATATTAAAAGAATTATTCACCATGAACAAGGGGACTTCATTCCTGGGCTGCAGGACTGGTTCATAATTCACAAATCAATGTGATACATCACATTAATGGAAGAACAGATAAAAACCAAATGATCCTGTCAATAGATGCAGAATAAGCATTTGACAAAGTACAACATCCTTGATAAAAACCGTCAAGAAAGTAGGCATAGAAGGTACATACTTTAATATCATAAAAGCCATATATCAAAGTCCCACAGCTAATATCATCCTCCATGGGGAAAAACTAAGACCTTTCCCCCTGAGATCAGGAACATGCGGGGGATGTCCACTCTCACCACTGTTGTTTAACACAGTGTTAGAAGTCCTAGTCTCAGCAATGAGACAACAGAATGAAATAAAAGCATCCAAATTGGCAAAAAAGAAGTCAAACTCTCACTTTTTTTAGATGACGTAATACTGTACATGAAAAACCTGAAAGATTCCACCAAAAAAGTGCAAGAACTGATACGTGAATTCAGCGAAGTTGCAGCATATAAAATCAATGTACAGAAATTGGTTGCATTTCTATACACCAATAATAAAGCAACAGAAAAAGATATCAAGAAATCAATTCTATTTACAATTGTATCAGGAACCATAAAATATCTAGGAATAAACCTAACCATAGAAGTAAAAGATCTATATGCTGAAAACTACACAAAGCTTATGAAAGAAATTGAAGACACAAATGGATAAACATCCCATGGATTGGAAGAAGAAATGTTGTTAAAATATCGATACTACCCAAAGCAATCTACTCATACAATGCAATCCCAATCAAATTAGCCCCAGCATTCTTCACAGAGCTAAAACAAACAGTCCTAAAATGTGAATGGAACCACAAAAGACCCCAAATAGCCATAGTAATATTGAAAAAGAAAACCAAAGCAGGAGGCATCACAGTTCCAGACTTTAGCCTCTACTACAAAGCTGTAAGCATCAAGAAAGTATTCATTGTATTGGCATAAAAAAAGACACACAGACCAATGGAGTAGAATAGAGACCCCAGAATTGGACCCACAAATGTATGGCAAACTAATCTTTGACAAAGCAGGAAAGATCATCCAATGGAAAAAAGACAGTCTCTCTAACAAATGGTGCTGGGAGAATTGGACAGCAACATGCAGAAGAACGAAATTACACCACTTTCTTACAACAAAGACAAAAATAAACTCAAAATGTATGAAAGACCCGAATGTGAGACAGGAAACCATCAAAACCCTAGAGGAGAAAGCAGGAAAAAACCTCTTTGACCTCAGCCACAGCAATTTCTTACTCAACACATCTCCAAAGGCAAGGGAATTAAAAGCAAAAATGAACTATTGGGACCTCATCAAGATAAGAAGCTTCTGCACTACAAAGGAAACAATCAACAAAACTAAAAGGCAACCAACGTTGGAAACCAATTTGACAAATTTCTTATATTGAAAAAAAAAATAAAAGGCAACCAATGGAATGGGACAAGATATTTGCAAATGACATATCGGAAAAATGGCTAGTATCCAAAATCTATAAAGAACTCACCAAACTCCACACCCGAAAAACAAATAACCCAGTGAAAAAATGGGCAGAAGACATGAATACACTTTTCCAAAGAAGACATCCAGATGGCCAACAGACACATGAAACGATGCTCAACGTCACTCCTCATCAGGGAAATACAAATCAAAGCCACACTGAGATACCACCTCATGTATATCTGAGTGGCTAAAATGAACAAATAAGGAGACTATAGATGCTAGAAAGGATGTAGAGAAATGGGAACCCTCTTACACTATTGGTGGGAATGCAAACTGGTGCAGCTACTCTGGAAAACAGTGTGGGGGTCCCTCAAAAAATTAAAAATAGAATTACTCTACGACCCAGGAATAGCACTGCTAGGAATTTACCCAAGGGATACAGGAGTGTTGATGCATAAGGGTACATGTACCCCAATGTTTATAGCAGCACTTTCAATAAGAGCCAAATTATGGAAAGAGACTAAATGTCCATCAATTAATGAATGGATAAAGAAGATGTGGTTTATACATACAATGGGATACTACTTGGCAATGAGAAAGAATGAAATCTGGCCATTTGCAGCAATGTGGATAGAACTGGAGGGTATTATGCTAAGTGAAAGAAGTCAGTCAGAGAAAAACAGATATATGTTTTCACTCATATATGGATCTTGAGAAACTTAAAAGAAGACCATGGGGGAGGGAAAGGGGGAAAAAAAGTTACAGAGGGGTGCCTGGGTGGCTCAGTTGGTTGAGCATTTGGCTTTGGCTCAGGTCATGATCTCGTGGTCCATGAATTCGAGCCCCGCGTCGGGCTCTGTGCTGACAGTTCAGAGCCTGGAGCTAGCTTTGGATTCTGTGTCTCCCTCTCTCTCTGCCCCTCCTCAACTTGAGCTCTGTCTCTATCAAAAAGTGAATAAACATTAAAAAAATTTAAAAAAAAAAGTTACGGAGAGGGAGGGAGGGAGGCAAACCATAAGAAACTCTTAAATACAGAGAACTGAGGGTTGATGGGGGGGTGAGAGGGAGGGGAAAGTGGGTGATGGGCATGGAGGAGGGCATTTGTTAGGATGAGCACTGTGTGTTGTATGGAAGCCAATTTGACAATAAATTATATTTTTGTCAAATTATAAATTTTGTCAAAATATAAATTATATATAAAAAATGTGAGACAGGAAACCATCAAAATCCTAGAGGAGATAACAGGCAACAGCCTCTTTGACCTCGGCCATAGTAACTTCCTACTTGACACATCTCCGACGGCAAGGGAAATAAAAGCAAAGATGAAGTATTGGGTCCTCATCAAGATAAAACCTTCTGTACAGCAAAGGAAACAATCAATAAAACTAAAAGGCAACTGATGGAATGGCAGAAGATACTTGCAAATAGCATATTGGATAAAGGGCTAGTATCCAAAATCTATAAGGAACTTACCAAACTCAACACCCAAAAAACAAATAATCCAGTGAAGAAATGGGCAGAAGACATGAATGGAGTCTTCTCCAAGGAAGACATCCAGATGGCCAACAGACATATGAAACAATGCTTTACGTCATTCATCATAAGGGAAATACAAATCAATACCACAATGAGATACCACCTCACACCTGTCAGTGGCTAAAATTAACAACTCAGGAAACAACAGAAGTTGGCAAGGATGCGGAGAAAGGGGAACCCTCTTCACTATTGGTGGGAATAGTGCAGCCACTGGTGCAGCCACTCTAGAAAACAGTGTACAGGTTCCTCAAAAAATTAAAAATAGAATTACCCTATGACCCAGCAATAGCACTACTAGGATTCTATCCAAAGGATACAGGGATGCTTTTTCGAAGGGGTACAAGTACCCCAATGTTTATAGCAGCACTATCAACAATAGCCAAATTATGAAAAGAACCCAAATGTTTATCAACTGATGAATGGATTAAGAAAATGTGGTGTATATATACATAATGGAATACTACTTGGCAATGAAAAAGAATGAAATCTTGCCATTTGCAATTACGTAGATAGAACTGGAATGTATTATGCTAAGGGAGTCAGTCAGAGAAAGACAGATACCATGTTTTCACTCATATGTGGAATTTGAGAAACTTAACAGAAGACCCTAGGGGAAGGGAAGGAAAAATTAGTTATGAACACAGAGGCAAACCATAAGACACTCTTAAATACAGAAAATAAACTGAAGGTTGATGGGGGTGGGGGGTTGGGGGAGTAGGAAAAATGGGTAATGGGCTTTGAGGAGGCATCTTTTGGGATAAGCACTGGATGTTGTATATCAGTAATGAATCACAGGAATCTACTCCTGAAGCCAAGACTACACTGTATGTGACCTAACTTGACAACAAATTATTAAAAGCAAGAAAAAAGGATTATATTTGTCTGTAAGTAACAAAAGACCTGCTACAGAGGGTTAGGTAAATAGGGGCTTATTTATCTTACTCAGTCAGAAGTCCATAGATAGGTATTCCAGGGCTGCCTGTGCAGGGTGACAATGCCTTCAAGGAGCAATAATCCTTCTAGTTTCCTATACTACCATTCCTTACTATGTGGCCTTCCTCAGCCTAGAAACTGCCATCTCCCTAATAAACAAACATTTAAAAAAAATGAAATCTCATTTTTAAAAAAGTACTTAAAGGTTAATGGTTTTACTCAAAAACATATTTAGAATACATGTCTTTGTGTTTTGTACTTTGAAAAATTTAACAGGTATTATGAGGAACCCAAAGAAAATGAAAAATTAAAATCTTCCCTATAAAAATAAGAATTCCAACAAGTGTCAGCATAACCATCCTTCCAGTTCATAATATTATAAACCCACTTCTCTTTTGACAAATTAAGCATCATCACTACATTTCCATGGCAGCCTCAAAGGAGAAGCCCAACCCATTCGGCCCTGCTTCAGATGGAGAAATACAAGGAAAAGGGCCATGGACTGTGCTTTCCAGACACACTCAGTGCCTTACCATGTGCTTAATCAAACCTATAACTGGAATACAGATAATATAACTACCATTGTATGATGCCTGTTCAAAAAAACTAGAGAAGGTTTATTTAGAATCCTGAAATGTGCAGAAGTATTTCCTCTCTCTTCTCTGATTATTTACTCAGCTTCTCTCTAGTACTGAGGCAGGACCCAGTCTTACCAGTGTTAATAAAAAAATTTAAAAAAAAAAAAAAAAAAAAAAGCTTGGTAGGGTGGCTGGGTGGCTTAGTCAATTGAGTATCTGACTTTGGATTTAGGCTCAGGTCCTAATCTCACGGTCTTGAGATGGAGCCCTGCATTGGGCTCTGCACTGAGCATACAGCCTGCTTGGGAGTCTGTCTCTCCTTCTCTCTCTGCCCTTCCCCCACTCATACTTTCTCTCAAAATGAATAAATACACTTAAAAAAAAAGAGCTTGGTCAAATGAATCTGCTAAATATTCATGGAAGTATAACTTGAATGCTTAATAAATTATAATCTGAGATTTTTAAATCAATACAGGCTAATAACAAGATTAAATATGGTGATATCAATGATCTCTAACCCTAATGAAAGTGCAGTACTATTTTCCAATGTAGATATACACATATATATTCATACCAAAATTAAGTGAATTTAAATTAATACTGAACTTGTTTATAACACTCCCTGTTACAACCAGTGGTAGAATTATATAAAAATCATTATTTGGAAATGACCGACACTCACAAGAATATACACCTATGGCAAGATTTCTACAAACCAGTACTATTCTTTAATCTGAAATATACTCTATGCAGATCCCAAATGATGACTATTCATAAATGAAAAATCAGGAAGGAAGGAAGGAGTGGAAGGGAGAAGGGAAGAGTGCAGGGAAGAAAGGAGGGAAGGAAAAAGACAGGGAAGTAAGCAGGAAGCAAGTGATTGAAAATGGGGATGGCTGGCTGGATGCATGATACGCTGTAATGCATGATAGGCTGTTATTACTCTGAGGACATTTTCAGGGAAAAAAGAAGTCCAAACAGAATTAGCAAATTTTCATAATCAAATTGTTATCTACTTCTTTTGGCATCTACTCTTTGCCAGTCTTTACAGGACTTTTCCATACATTTAATCTTTATGAGATATATTAGTCTCTTCATTCTACAAATAAGGAAACCTAGTGCTTATAGAGTATTTTTCTCAAGATCACAAAGCTAGCTAGAAGCTAAGATCCGTTTTGAAGAAATCAGGTATATGTAACCCCAAAGTTTCTTTTACTTCGCATTCAAGCAGAAATGGACTTCAGCTGGTTATAAAGTACCATGTGAGTCACTGCAGATACAAAAATCCAGAACCTTCCATTTAACTGAAAAGGCATAACATGTACATTAAAGTGATCATTCAACTTTTAACTTGCCATATTATTTCTTTAAATGATACCTTGTGTACTCACGAGATCCTCACAGCACCTAACAATGATGTTTGCTGAATTTGAAAGGCTACTAGATAACACTTCAGCAGTAACAGGGCTCAGTTTTGTAACAGGCACATTATGGGGAATTGTAGAGTCCAGAGAATGGCAGAAACAAGGGTAACAATTAACAAATATATGGAACCATCAAGAACAGTAATTCTGAGAATACATTCTATTAATGAATTCCTTATTTAAATGACAGTCTTAAGTTCTTAATTTTATTAACTGGATATTATTACCTGTATTAAATATTGATTATAAGGAATTTGTGGATCCTTCTAAAATATTTCATGATCTAAAAAAAATGTCATTCTGAATCATATCTTATCACCATCATCAAACAGAAACTAATAAAACAATACTATGTTCATCTGTATCTATGATGATTAATTTTGTCAACTTGTCCAAACTTGACCGGGCTATGGTACCCAGTTGTTTGGTCAGTCTAGATGTTCCCAAAAGGTATTTTTTAGATGTGATGAACATTTAAATCAATAAACTTTGAGTAAAGATTACCTTCCACAATGTGGAAGGGTCTCATCCAGTAAACTGAAGGCCTGAAGAGAATAAATTGAAGTCCCTTTGGATTCAAGACTGCAACATCAATTTGTTCCTGGGTCTCCAGCCTGCCAGCCTGCTAGAGTGTCCACACAATTATATGAGCCAGTTCTTTAAAATCAACCTCTCACCTCCCTCTCTCCCTCTCCCTCCCTTTTTTTCTATACATATTTCCTATTGCTTCTTTTCTCTGGAGAACCCTAACACTGGATCCATATTTTCAAATCAAATTTACATATCATATATGGAAAAGTAAATGCCAAGGAGGAGCCAAGATGGCAGAGCAGCATGGAAGTTCTCAGCTTCTCTCGTCCCTGAAATGCAGCTAGATTAGCACCAAACCATTTTACACACCTAGAAAATTGATGTGAGGGTTAGCACAACAATCTGCATAACTTGAGCCACAAAGCTAGGGAGGTATGCAGCGCATACCAATGGAATAAAGATAGTCTCTTCAGAAAATGGTGCTGGGAAAACTAGACAGTGACATGCAGAAAAATGAACCTGGACCACTTTCTTACACCATACACAAAAATAAATTCAAAATGGATGAAAGACCTAAACGTAAGACAGGAAGCCATCAAAATCCTAGCAGAGAAAGCAGGCAAAAACCTCTTTGACCTTGGCCACAGGAACTTCTTACTCAACATGTCTCCAGAGGCAAGGGAAATAAAAGCAAAAATGAACTACTGGGACCTCATCAAGATAAAAACCTTCTGCACAGTGAAGGAAACAATCAGCAAAACCAAAAGGCAACTGACAGAATGGGAGAAGATATTTGCAACTGACATATCAGATAAAGGGTTAATATCCAAAATCTATAAGGAACTTATCAAACTCAACACCCAAAAAACAAATAATCCAGTGAAGAAATGGGCAAAAGACATGAATAGACACTTCTCCAAAGAAGACATCCAGATGGCCAACAGACACATGAAAAAATGCTCAACATCACTCATCATCAGGGAAATAAAAATCAAAAGCACAATGAGATACCACCTCACACCTGTCAGAATGGCTAACAGGAACAACTCAAGCAACAACAGATGTTGGCAAGGATGCAGAGAAAGAGGATCTCTTTTGCACTGCTGGGGGGAATGCAAACTGGTGCAGCCACTCTAGAAACCAGTATGGAGGCTCCTCAAAAAATTAAAAATAGAACTACTCTACGATCCAGCAATTGCACTATTAGGTATTTATCCAAAGGATAGAGGTGTGATGTTTTGAAGGGGCACATGCACCCCAATGTTTATAGCAGCGCTACTGACAATAGCCAAAGTACGGAAAGAGCCCAAATGTCCACCGCCAGATGAATGGATAAAGAAGACATGGTGTGTATGTATATGTATGTGTGTGTGTGTGTGTGTGTGTATACATATACACAATGGAGTGGTGTATATATATATATATATATATATATATATATATATTTATTTATATATTCATATATACACACACATAGACACAATGGAGTATTACTCGGAAATCAAGAAGAATGAAATCCTGCCATTTCCAACAATGTGGATGGAATTAGAGTGTATTATACTAAGTGAAGTTAGAGAAAGACAAATATCATATGACCAGTCATATGTGGAATTTAGAATACAAAACAGATGAACATAAGGGAAGAGAAACAAAAATAATATAAAACCAGGGAGGGGGACAAAACATAAGAGATTCTTTTTAATTTTTTTAATGTTTATTTTTTGAGAGAGAGGACACAAGCAGAGGAGGTGCAGAGAGAGAGGGGAAGACACAGAATTTGAAGCAGGCTCTAGGCTCTGAGCTGTTAGCACAGAGCCCAACACAGGGCTCGAACCACAGACTGAAAGATCACGGCCTGAGCCAAAGTCAGGTGCTTAACCAACCGAGCCAACCAGGTGCCCCTAAGAGACTCTTAAATACAGAGAACAAACTGAGGCTTGCTGGAGGGGTTGTGGGTGAGGGCAAGGGATAAAAGGGCAAGGGGCATTAAGGAGAATACTTGTTGGGATAAGTACTGGGTGTTACATGTATGGGATGAATCACTGGATTCTACTCCTGAAATCATTATTGCACTATACGCTAACTAACTTGGATGTAAATTTAAAACTAAATATATTTTTTTAAATGGTTATAATAGGGGGTGCCTGGCTGGCTCATTTGGAAGAGCATGTGACTCATGATCTCAGGGCTGTGAGTTCATACCCCATGTTGGGGGTGGAGATTACTAAAAAATAAACAAACTTAAAAAAAAAAAAAAAAAAGTACATGCCCCAGTGACCCTATCTGATTTGCTTCTATTTTTAGGACCATTATACAGTTCTCACTCAATAAATGATTACTGCCTGAGCCCATGATTTAGTGTCTAAATCAAACAAATAGAATAAACTATTACCTTTAGCTGGACGAATGGAAAATGCCATTCCTCTTTCTGTGTTTACTGGTTGCCATTCAAATTTGGCAAAATAATTCTGATGGTTATACAAAGCAACTGTCCCCATAAAACATGTTTTCATCGAGAAGCCATGTGGTCTCAAAACTAGCTCTTTAGAAGATAGCTCCAGTTCTACTGGCATGACAACGGCCATCACTAGGATATGCCCACCAGGTATATTGTTCACTGTAAAGGTGAATGACCTGTAACACAGCAAAAGCATCCAAACTGAACTGATAATAGCTATTTGCAATTACAGAATTCAGTTACATGCAAAAATGCATATATTATTAACATCTGCAGTTAATCCTTAGTAAGCAATACATCAAAATATTTACGGTAGGCTGTCACTGAAATATCAATCTACAAATCCTATAAACTGGTGTATGTATAGTTTCTATGTTTGAGGACCAAATGTAACATATGCTACAATTACTGAAGCAAGTAAATACATATTCTACACAAGGACACTTTAATTCTAGCATATAGAAATTAAAAATAAATCCTACTTCCAAAATTTTCCAATGGTGGGAGATTCAAATACCATTGAAATATAAGTACTAGCTGTAGGTGGAATCACATATGAAAACTGGTTGGTTTTCTGAAGTTCTTTCAAATTAATATCTAGCTGGATCAAAATATGCATAGGTAGCATATTAACAACATGCAGTAGACGAGTATTTGTGGAGTTCACGCAAATATCACCAAAATTAAGGACAGAGGGCCCTGAAAAAATGAAAAGTTATTAGGTTTAGTGTTGGCAAATGTATTCAGATATTTTTTTTAAGTCTTCATACTGTATTTTCATCAATTAATTTATAAAAAATGATACTTAGAAAATTATTTATTGCAATATCAGAAGTTACTAACCAAGATTTTTATCTAAATGTCCATAATTTGGTGTTTGGAGATTATTGGTTAAAATTAAATATATCCTAATTATGTGACAAATTATATAGAAAAATTATTAACATTCATTATAACTCATCTTGGTACATGAATTTACACTGTAACACCTTCTCCACTTCCATCAATACATTTATGTTCATTTATCCAGAATTTAGAGAAATGGGTAATTTTCCCACTAATTAGTACTTTTAAATGACAAAAGTTTTTTATATCATAACAATTTTAATAATTATAAGTCTGAGTCTACTTTTAACACCTCGATTTAATCATAACTGATATACAATAACCTGTATGCATTTAAAGTGTGGAATTTCCTAGGTGTTGACATATGTATATACCTGTGAAACCATCACCACAATGAAGAGAATGAACATCCATCACTCCAAAGTTTGCTTGTGTCCTTTTATATTCTCTCCCTCCCATCATCCTCAGTACTTCCCCCTTCCCAGACACCCACTCATCTGCTGCTTTATGCCACTGTGTATCAGTTTGCATGTTCTAGAGTTTATGAGAGAAATAATATAACATTGGCAGCTTTTCTCTGATTTCTTTCACTCTGCAAATTCCCTGGAGATTCATTCAAGTTGTTTTAAGTGTCAATAGTCCATTCCTTTATATTACTAAATGGTAGTCCATTACAGGTGAACGTTTGTCTCTTCACCTGTTAAATAACACCTGGATTGTTTCCAGGTACTGGCTATTATAATTAAAGCTGCTAAAACATTTGGGCACCTGGGTGGCTTAGTCGATTAAGTGTCCAACTCTTGATTTAGGCACAGGTCGTCATCTCATGGCTCATGAGATTGAGCCTCATATAGGGCTCCACACTGACAGCGCAGAGCCTACTTGGGATTCTCTGTCTCTGCCCCTTCCCAGCTCACTCTCTCTCTCTCTCTCTCTCTCAAAATAAACTTTTTTTTAAAAAGCTGCTAAAACATTTGTCCACAAGTATTTGTTTGGACACATGATTTCATTTCTTTTGGACAAATATCTAGGAGTGGAATGCATGGATCATATGGTAAATGTATGTATAAATGTATAACAAACTGCCCGTTTTCAAGTGGTTAATTTCCCATTCCACTAGCAATGTATAAGAGTCCCAGCTCACTCATATCACTGGCAACAACTGAAATGGTGAGCTTTGGGTTTGCTTTTTTTTTTTTTTTTTATGTAGCCATTCTAATAGATTTACAGTCATATCTCACTGTGGTTTTATACTGTTTCCCTAACAACTAACAATGCTGTGCATCTTTCCATGTGCTTATTTCTCATTTGTATATCTTCACTGATGAATTATTTGTTCAAATCCCTTTGCCCATTTTTTAATCCGGTCATTTGTTTTCTTAATATTGAATCTCCAAAGTTTTATACACATTCTTGTTGCAATTCCTTCATGAGATACATAATTTGCAAATAATTTTCTCTCAGCCTATGTCTTGTTTTTATCCTCTCATTAGTTGCTTTTGAGGAGCACAAACACTGAAGTTTGATCAACTCCAATTTATTTATTTGTTCTTTTGTTCTTTTTTTATCCATTTGTTCTTTTATGGATTGAGGAGTTTGGTTTATGTCATATCTAAGACACTTTGCCTTCCTCATCATCACAGATATTGTTTTTTCCCTATGCTTCCTTTTTTAAGGAAGGAAGCAAATGGCCTGCAATCTATTATTTAAGAAAATAATATATAACACACATAACATACAAACTATGTGTTAATCAACTGTTTATATTATCAGTAAGGCTTCTGGTCAACAGTAGGCTATTAGTAGTTAACTTGTGGGGGAGTCAAAAGTTACAGGCCAATTTTTCGACCATGTGGTAGGGGGTTTATCAGCACCACTAACCTCCATGTTGTTCAAAGGTCAACTGTGTATTGAACTGAAAGAAAGTGAAAACATACAAGAATATGTGAGATATAGCAAAAGTATTATTTAGTGAGAAATGTGTAACACTGGGGCATCTGGGTGTCTTGGTGGCTCAGTCGATTAAGCATCCGACTTCGGCTCAGGTCCTGATCGCACGGTTCATGAGTCCAAGCCCAGTGTCTGGCTCTATGCTGACAGCTCAGAGCCTGGAGCCTGCTTCAGATTCTCTGTCTCCCTCTCTCTCTGCCCCTTCCCTGCTCATGGTCTGTCTCCATCTCTCTCAAAAAAATAAATAAAACATCAAAAAAATTTTAAATTAAAAAAAAAGAAATACACATCACTAAATTATATTAGGAAAAATAAGGGTATAAATCAACAATTTAAGTTTCTACCTCAAGAAGTTAGAAAAAAAAAGAGCAATCCAAATAAAAGATACAAAGCAAACAGAAGGAAATGCCAAATATAAGAAGTCATTAAAATTAAAAACAGAAAACTACAGAGAAAAATCAATGAAACCAAACGCAGGTTCTTAATGACCAATAAAATTGATAAACCTCTACTGAGACTTAAAAGGAAAATAACAAGAAAAACATCAATTCTCAATATTAAGAAGAGAGGCTATATCACTACTGATGTTTCCAACGCAGACATTAAAAAGATAATTTGGGAATGCTTTAAACAATTCTATGCACATAAAGGGGATCGATTCCTGGAAAGCCACAAACTACCAAAAGTCTCCTAAAATGGTGTAGATTATCTGAATCGTCCTACAACTATTAAAGAAAATGAATTTGTAATTAAACATCCTCTGTAAATGAACTCTCCATTCCCAGATGGTTTCTCTGAAGAACTCTTTTAAAGAACAATATAATTCTACACAATCTCATTCAGAATATAGGAGAGGAATGAACACTTTCTGAGAAAACAAAGATGGTAAAAAAAAAAAAAAACTTTTAAAAAAAGGAAAATTGCAGACCAATAATACGTTTTATGAAAACAGATACAAAATTCTAGATTCTGATTTAACAATACCGTGAGGTAGACATAAAAGAAGTTGGGGAAGAATCTAAGACAGAAATACTGTACAGAAAAATACAGGTTGTAAAAGAGGAATGTAAAGAGAAACTGACACAGAAAGTGCGGCTAGAGAAACCTAATTTCAAATCCACTCCTTTCCACTAAATATTGAGCAATCTGATCAAGGTTTACCAGCTCTCTGGGCTTCACTTTACTCATCTCTAAAATGGAAATAAAAGCAATTACCTTATAAGTTGCTTACATCATTTAAAGGATTAAATAAGACCATGTTTGTACACTGTTCAACATAATGCCTGGCCTATAATATGTATTAATAAATCATTAACTAAAAACCAAAGTGACTGGTCATTTGCTGATGAAGCAAACAATACTTTGCATAATGTCCGACTTAACCCGGACTTTATAACAGTGTTCACTAACTGTCTCAATTAATCTCCAAATCCTCTATTGTGCCTCTTGACAATCACTTTAATTTTTAAAAATATAAATATTGAGCAAAACTTTCTGACACTGTAATCTCCTTTGATAGTTCCAGTCCCTGTTCTGTGCACAGGCTCAAAAAACCCCTTTAAGGTATAAAAATGAGAGTGATACAAAATTCCCACCATCACAGTTGCTGACCTTGTAAACTCACACAGGGGCCCTGTCCCCAGAGAGAGGGTCATTATTAAAATACTTAGGGGCACCTGGGTGGCTCAGTTGATTAAGCGTCTAACTCTTGATTTCAGCTCAGGTCAAGATCTCATGGTTCGCGAATTCGAGCCCCACATCAGGTTCTGCACTGATGGGGTAAAGCCTGATTGGGATTCTGTTTCCCTCTGTCTTTGTCCCTCCCCTGCTTGTGCTCGCTCTCTCTCTCTCTCTCTCTCTCTCAAGACAAATGAAAATAAACATAAAATACAATACAATACAATACAATACAATACAATACAATACAATACAATAAAATAAAATAACTTAGGACACCAGGTAAAGAAGGGAGAGAAGCTGGTGGAGGAGTTGTAGAGGAGACACTAGACACTGCCCTCTAACTTTGCTCCTTTTGAATTTTTATAGATTTGCTTATCTGATTAGTCAGTCACCAATTTGGAAGACACAGAGTATTTACCACACAATAAAGAAAGGCAAGTTCCTGGGACTATAGAGCCTAGTACCTATCACATGCCCGGCACAAAAGAGAGGCCCAGTAAATGCTGTATGACCTGAACTGAACTCCACATGCAACCCCAGACAGGCAATGAACTAAAGAGTTCCTAGTCTGCCATGCCAAAGTGCCTCACTGCCACTGTGTGGCAGGGAGGTTTAGCTCCAGTTACAGCACTGATCCTATTTCCCATTCAGAATCTCAGTGAATGGTGACAGATGCTAACTCTTTTTACCAGTCCATGTCACCTGCGTTCCCCAGAGCCAGATCCTGCTTTGGGCATTTCCCATAGTCCTCACTGATCTGAGGACTTGGCCACTGACCAGCCATACATAATAAGCTATCACCACCCAGATATTTACTCAGTTCCCATTGTGTTGCCTCTGGCCTTGTACCTCTTTGGACATCACCTTTAGTCTGGATAATTTAAGAATTGGTATTTGGTGTTTTGTGTAGTGGGTTCTCCTTAAAGGGAGAATCAGCAAATCCATGTCAATTAAATCATTCTCTGCCCACATCTCCCTCAGAGCCACCCTAACCCTGCCTAGAATGAAATGAAAACTTCCTCTTCAGACTAGTACATATATTTTTATGTACATACTCTAAAGGTACAGTATCAAAGTGTAGAACTGTTGTAAGGACAGACGTGCAGATCAATGGAACAGAACTGAGAGTCCAGAAATAAACCCTGACATATATGGTTAATTGATTTTAGACAAAGGTGCCAAGGTAATTCAATGATGAATGATAGTATTTTCAACAAATGGTGCTGGGGCAATTACATATCCACATACAGCAATATGAATTTAGACTCTTAACTTACTACCTAAAAACTCAAAAGGAATTGTAGACCATAAATACAATATCTAAAAGTACAAACATTTTAGAAGAAAACAAGAAAAAATATTTGTGACATTGAGTTAGGTACAGATTTCTTGGGCATGAAATCAAAAGCATGATCTAGAAAAGAAAAAACTGTAATAAATTTTTTTTAAAAAATCGATAAATTCAATATCATTTAAGTAAAAACTTCTGTGTGTTAAGGACCACTATTTAAAAAATAAAAAAAGGGGGCACCTGGGTGGCTCAGTTGGTTAAGCATCCGACTTCAGCTCAGGTCATGATCTTGTGGTTTGTGAGTTCGAGTCCCACATAGGGCTCTGAGCTGACAGCTCAGAGCCTGGAGCCTGCTTCAGATTCTGTGTCTCCCTCTCTCTCTCTCTCCCCCTCCCGCGCTCACAGTCTGTGTCTCTCTCTCTCTCTCTCAAAAATAAACATTAAAAAAAAAATTTTAATAAACAAATAAGTAAATAAATAAAAATAAACAACAAAACCAAGCCACAGACTTTGGAAATCATGTATCTGATAAAGGACTTATGTCCAGAATATATAAATAATTGTTACAAATCTATAATAAGAAGGCAAATATTCAAATTAAAAACTGGGCTAAGAATTTGAAAGACATTTCTCCAAAGGAAATATACATTTATGTCTATTTAAATGCATGAAAATGTACTCATCATCTTAGTCATGAGGAAAATGCAAATCAAAACCACAGTGAGAACATTTCACATCACAAGGATAACTATAACCAAAAAGAAACTAACAACTGCTGGTGAGAATGTGGAGTAAATATAACCCTCATACATTGTTGGTGGGATTGTAACTTGGTGCACTTTGGAAAGTTTTTGGTAGTTTCTTGAAATGATTGACATAAATTTACCATACAACTCAGCAATTCCACTCCTAGGAATCTAACCACAAGAAATGAAAACATACATTCACTCAAAGAATTACATGTGAACATTTATAGCAACATTATTCACAACAGCCTCAGACCAGAAACAACGTGTGTCCATCAACTGGTAAATGGATAAACAAAATGTGGTACTCCCGTAAAATGAAATGCTATTTACATATAAAAAGGAGGCGCCCCTGGGTGGCTCAGTTAAGCATCAGACTTCAGCTCAGGTCATGATTCCACGGTTGGTGGGTTTGAGGCCTGCATCCAGCTCTGTGCTGACAGCTCAGAGCCTGAAGCCTGCTTTGAATTCTGTGTCTCCCTCTGTCTCTGCCCCTCCCTGGCTCACACTCTGTGTCTCTTGCAAATAAATAAATAAATGTTAAAATTTTTTTAAAGATATAAAAAGGAACATTTATACCTACTTATACCTATTGGATGAAACTGAAAAGTAGTATGCTAAGTAAAAGCAGCCATATAAGAGAGAATACATATTGTTATGATTCCTTTTATATGAAATGTTCAGAATAGGCAAATCTATAGTGAGAGAAAATTGATTAATGGTTGCCTGGAGCTATGGCTGCAAATTGGGAGTAAGTACATATGGTCCTGAGGGTGATGGCAGCATTCTAAAATTGAATTATGGTGATGGTTGCATAATCCCATAAATTTACTAAGATTCATTGACTTGCATACTTAAAACAAGTCAATTTTATGGAATATAAATTATACGTCATTAAGCCTGTTAAAAAACAAAGGATTAGTAGGTTTTTACAGCTTCTTACCAACAATTACTTGATGAATTTGCTTTGGTGTCAAAATTAAGCTGCAGTCATGTTTTTCATGGGGTGTGGATGGGTCTGATTTAAGTCCTTTGAGAACCTGTGGAAAACCATTACTCCAAAATTAATTTTCAATATTAACAAAAGATATTTTAGGAATTCTCATGGCTTCATGAAATTAAAATATCACACATGCCTTTGTTTTCAGAGCCTTTGTCTCCTTGGATGCTATATTCCTAGTATTTAGCAACTGGTTACGTCTGATCCGACGCTGTGCTGCAGATGATTCCTCTTCTATTTCCGTTTCTGAGAGCGAAGGTGACTTTAGACCTGATGCTGGCTGTAATCCTATGTCTGTATTGTTATATGAATCCATACATTCCCTATTGAAATCATAATAATAACTAATTGAGGCCAAGTGCTTTAGAAAATACAATAGCAAATCCAGACATTCCCCATATTGCATGCTTCTGCTGCCCCACTCAGAACCACTTAAGTAGAATGATGCGCTAATCTGCATAAAATTGCCCTTTGCTGACAAGACCCCATTCTTAAACACCTCACCAAGGAAATCACGCCCACCCCACCACACCCTAAGACAGCTCACAAGAAATGGCTGAAATGGAGCACAAAAGACGAGGCCCTTTGGTTCAACGTAGGAACAACTATATGGTATAATTTCTGCTTCAAGAGACCTTAGGCATCAGGCTGAGTGTAAGCCTTATTTGAAACACATCATCTCTCAGTTCTCTTACCTGTCCTATTTTGCTTTCCTTATCTTGTTTCTCCTTATTTCTGGGGAAACCCAACCTAAAACATTCCCAAACCAAAAGTAAGGAAGGAAATAACTGCAGAAAAAGTAGTTCAATGTTTTGCTATTTTCATATATGTAAAGGTCACTTAAATCACTGAAAAGAAACTAAGGAGTAAAGAAAAAAATTCTGTCTCTTCAGGCGCCCCAATCTGTTCCATACTGTTTGAAGTAAACTTTACCTCTCTGCCTGTTTCTGCATGCGCACATTTCTTAAATGTTTAATATATCTTTCATAATAGTTTTCATGTTCTTGCTTTCCAATTCTTTCCAATTTAGTGTACGCAAAATCAGGATCCACATAGTTATATCTTGGAATCTTTGTGAAAATCGTCCTACAAGATGAACAAGTTATGTTAATATTTATATATTTGCACTTAATCTATCAGCATTATTGAGTGTCTCCTATGCCAGGGGCTAAGCACAAAATGGTGAATAGGGCAGATTCTACTCCTTTCCCTCATATCCTCTTATATAGCAAGATATTATTACACAAAGAAATAGAATAATATCTAACTTTCTTCCCAACCAATTAGAAAAACACTCCAAAAGGTCACTAGGATACAATGGTGTCTACCTTAAAACCACTCTTGAGGAATTAGTCAAACAGGCAATTTGAAGACTTTTAGATTTACACATGGGACTAGATCTGAATTTGACTAGTGTTTCCTAAGAGTTAATTACTTTTACATGATTATGATCAAAATTAGAAAAAAATATATGTAATAATAAATCCTTTTATTAGACACATTTTTAAAAAAATCTCAGAGCTTGGGGATGCCTGGGTGGCTCAGTCAGTTAAGCATCTGGCTTTGGCTCAGGTCATGATCTCACGGTTCGTGAGTTTGAGCCCCACATTCAGCTCTGTGCTGATGGCTCAGAGCCTGGAGCCTGCTTCAGATTCTGTGTCTCCCTCTCCCTCTGTCCCTCCCTTGCTCACGCTCTCTCTCTCTCTCTCTCTCTCTCTCAAGAATAAATAAACATAAAACATTTTTTTTAAAAATAAAAATAAAATCTGAGAGCTTATGTAATAACCATCAATGAACCATAGAAACCAATTCATAAATTAATCACAACTACTTTATGTCTCATGTTCTTCACTCATCTAAATTCATGTTCTTCCTTTCACCCACGATATATTTTCCATAAATACAAAAATTACAATTATTCACATCTTCTGGCCCTGGGCTGCCTGAATTCTCATCAAATTGTATTAATTATTAAGATTCTCACCCTCAATAATTAACTCAAGTATGAACTTATTAGTCATAGAGCTCAATGAAATTTAACATTTCTCCATGTTTTCAACAAGTCCTCTATGGTTACAGTAAGATAACTTTAACTGAATGAGAGTCTTTAAGAGAGTTAGACAACGAGAGGGAAATAAACGCTTTGCTATTCAAAGATAGTTGTTGAAAATACTCCCGAGAACCAAAGCAATCTTGAGAAGAACAAAGCTGGAGTCATCACAATTCCAGATATCAAGATACACTACAAAACTGTAGCCACCAAGACAGTATGGTCCTGGCACAAAAAAAGACACATAGATCAATGGGAAAAACAGAGAGGCCAAAGATAAGTCCATACTTAATATAGTCACTTAATCTTCTACAAAGGAGGCAAGAACATACAATGAGGAAAAGACAGCCTCTTCAATAAATGGTGCTGGGAAAACTGGACAGCTACAAGCAAAAAAATGAAAACGGACCACTTTCTTACACCATACACAAAAATAAACTCAAAATGGATTAAAGACATAAATGTGAGACTTGAAGCCTAAAACTCCTAAAAGAAAACATAGGCAGTAATCTCCTTGATATTAGCCTTAGCAATATTTTTCAGGATGTATCTCCTCAAGCAAGGGTAACAAAAGCAAAATTAACTATTTGACTATACCAAACTAAAAAGCTTTTGCACAATGAAGGAAACCATCAACAAAATGTAACAGCAACATACTGAAAGAGAGAAGATATTTGCAAACAATATATGCAATGAATGGTTAATATCCAAAATATATAAAGAACTCATACAAGTCAACACCAAAACAAAAACAAAAAAAGGAAACAAACAAAACAAGTAATCCAATAATCCAATTTAAAAATGAACAGAGGACAGGAATACACATTTTTCCAAAGAAGACATATAGATGGCCAACAGACTCATGAAAATGTGCTCAACTCCACTAATCATCACGGAAATAAAAAACAAAACCACAATGAGATATCACCTTACACAAGTCAGGATGGCTAGTATTAAAAAGACAAGGGATAACACGTGTTGATGAGGTCGTAGAAAAAAAGGTAACCCTCCTACATTGTTGGTTTGAATGTAAATTAGTACAGCCACTGTGGAAAACAGCATGGAAGTTTCTGAAAAAATTAAAAATAGAAATACCATAAAACCCAGTAATTCCACTTCTGGGTATTTACCCAAAGAAAACAAAAGCACTAATTCAGAAAGGTACATGGACCCCTATGTTTATTGCAACATTATTTACTATATAGTAAAGATATGGAAGCAGCCCAAGGGCCCATCAAATGATGAATGGATAAAGTAGATATGGTATACATATACGGCAGAATATTATTCAGTGATAAAAAAAAGAATGAAATCTTACCATCTGCAACAACATGGATGGAGCTAGAGAGTATAATGCTAAGCAACATAAATCAGAGAAAGACAAATACAGTATGATTTCACTCATATATAGAATTTAAGAAATGAAACAAGCAAAGGGGAAAAAACAGAGTGAGACAAATCAAGAAAGAAACACTTGCAGCACCTGCGTGGCTCAGTTGGTTAAGCATCTGACTCTCGATTTCATCTCAGGTCACGATCTTGTGGTCATGAGACTGAGCCCTGTATCAAGTTCCATGTTGGGTGCTTAAGATTCTCTCTCCCTCTCCCTCTACCCCCTCCCCACTCACGCTCACACACTCTCTCTCAAAAACAAACAAAATAAAAAACCAAAAAGACTCTTAGACAACAATCTGATGGTTATCAGAGGGGAGATGGGTAGAGGGGTGAGTTAAATATGTGATGGGGATTAAGGAGTGCACAGGTTGTGAATAGCACCTGGTGAGGTATGGAATTGCTAATCACTATCCTGTACACCTAAAACTAACATAACACTACATGTTAACTAACTGAAATTAAAAACTTTTAAAAAAAGAATAAACTTCATGAAATACCTCTTTAGCTTTTAGTAGGTGATATTTTTTAAGTGCAAAATAGAGGGGACAAAAATTATTATGCAAATAAAACACTGTTCCTCATTTATTAAAAAATATTTACTAGTGCCTACTATAATGCCTGACACTCTTCTAAGCACAGGACATACTATAGTAAACAGAAGTTAGACAAAAGTTCCTGGCTTCTTTTTTTTTTATTTTCTTGTCAAAAATCATTAAAGAAATGCAGTAAGAAATAAAATAACCATTACAGTTACCAATAATTTATTTTTTTTAATGTGTATGTATTTTGAGAGACAGCATGAGCACAAGCAGGGGAGGAAGAGAGAGAGAGAGAGAGAGAGAGAGAGAGAGAGAGAGAGAGAGAGAGAATGAATCCCAAGCAGTGTCCACATTGCCAGCAGAGAGCTCGAGGAGGGGCTTGATCCCACAAACTGTGAGAACCAGAGCCAAAATCAAAAGTCAGGCACTTAACAAAATGAGCCACCAGGTGCCCCTGTTACCAATAATTTAATACATCATTAAATTTCATTACTTAAAATTACTAATTGCTAACCAGAAAATAACTAAATTTTGCATTTCTATTAGTATGGAAAAGAGTAAACTGAGAAAAATAATTTTGGCCATGATATAAATAGGAAATGCTTAGTCTTCTTCAAAAAAATATCTGGCATTTTTAGAACAAATGATTAAGACTGATTTAGAAACAAAATATTAATATTACATTAACATGTCTATACAAATATATTTGTGTAAGCATAGGAAAGGACTGAAAAGAATACATTAAAAAAAAGTGTTTCCAACAAATACTTCTGTATGGGATGGAGTGCAATGAGTCAGAGGGAGGGATGAGTTTTCCTTTATTATACTACATAATTACTTAAAATGGAGTCTGAGCGATTTTTACACTCCTATGTTTCAGGGTATCTGTCAAACAAAAAAGAGCGAGAGAAAGGCTGGTATGGATAAAATCTGTAAAATGAAATAATAAGACAGGCTATATAAAAACCCAGAATCTTCCAATTGTGGATAATAAAACAATTACGGCCTAAAATCAAATGATATTGCAAGAAAATGGCTGTAAAATTAAGTGAGCTTAATGACTTACCAAAGGTAAAGAGACAAGCAGAGAAAACCCAGGGATATTATCAAGTTTAGATAGTCTATAGTAGCATACAAGCAGGCAGAAAAGAAACTCATTTCAATCTTACAGGTGTAAAAACCAGGATGCCTGGGTTTCTTCTAAGCACTTGGAAAGCAGTAATTTCTTTGAGGTTTGGTGTGGGGGGTAAGCTTAGAAATTCCCTGGGCTTGCACCAATGGGTTAACAAGGCATAAACAATTACAAAGCCATAGGATGCTCACACCCAAGTTTGGGTAAACAAGATTAGGCGAATAACGATAGAGAAGGGGGGCTAAGGCCCCCAGAATAAAGCAGGGGGGGCAAAGTCCCCCAAAATGGGGGGGGCAAGGGCCCCAATACAAACGTATATGAGATAAGCAAGATTAGGTATTCAGGGTGAAAGTGCCCCCCAATTTAGTACTATAGCAGAAAGCTGCTTTCACAGGAAGGAAGGACAAATTAGGTAAACAGGTAAATATGGCTATAGACTGCTGCCATTGGAGTGACCCAAAGAGGAGTTGATTAGCAGAAAAAAAGGTGCCTTGTTAACCCTGAGGTTATATGCTCTGTCTTATCCCCTAGGCTAGCTAAGATAAACAGACAAAGTCTCCTGTCTGCTGTTAACAACCATCTGCCCATCTGCCCAGCATCAGGATTTTGGTTTATACTGACCCAAGCCCCTAACACCATATATCTTCAAAATCCCCTTTCCCTCATGCCCATGAGTTAATGTTCACAAATTTATTGTCTCTTTGTGCACGCCCATGATGTCTGTAAGCCTTCTAATCTTAATAAATACAGAGCAAGAACCCTTATTCAGGGCTCTTGTCTTTTCCCGGATATTAGCCATCTCTTGCTTTTAATCCTGTGTCTGCTCTCTTGCTGGTCAAGAAAGTACTTTAGACTTTGAGTCTACAACAGTTTGAATGGATTTAAATTAAGGTTTAACATCACTTTTGATCCTCATTATTGAGGTTTTAGTTCAATTTGGGGAAGGTTATGGGAAATGTGACTTTGAGGGGAACAAAGAGGATGATGATGACGATTATGATGTTTACTTTTATCTTAGAGAAATTGAAGCTGTCAACCATACTTAATGAATAGGACTACTATAAGAGCTTGATACATTTTTTAAAGTGATTTCTATTATTCTATACTTGTCCACAGCATATTTTAATAATCATCTGGCAAACCATTCACTTCCTGTCAAGCACACAGTAGAGGTGACAAGAGGTTAGATGAAGCAAATACAGTAGCATTCAATAACCATCTCCTCCAATGTAAAAAAAAAAAAAAAGGACAAAGAAAATAAAATTTTATTACTATTATTATTGTCATCATTAGTTTGTTACAGCAGGATCTGCTAAGACCTACATATCACATTGGTAATTGTGCCTTTCAAAATTTCAGGTTTTTAATAAATATAGCATGTTACCTGTAATGTTTATGCTGGTCTCCAGACCTGATACTTGCAGCTCGATCATTGGGAAAAGCTATCAGTGCATCCTTCGGTGACTCTTTACTTAGGTGATGATTGTGAAGGTGTGTCATGGTTGATTGAAGCATTGCAACAGGTGCACAGTCCTTGTATTTTGGCAAGTCTCTGACCACAAACTGTCCCGTTGGATTACTGACCAAAGGGGATATACCTTTTATAGAATTGGATATTAAGTTAAATTTTTTTTTTAATTTCAGCTGTCCGAATAATTTCCATGTATTAATAGACTATACCATTGATTCTACCTTAAAATGAAGTCCCTAAACAAAGAAACACATTCAAAGAAATTCAAATAATTCATTAAAAAGTTTTTTAATGTTTATTTTTTTTGAGAGAGAGAGAGTGCGTGAGCAGGGTCAGAGAGAGGGAGACAGAGAATCCAAAGCAGGCTGCAGGCTCTGTGTCATCAGCACAGAGCTCCATGCAGGGCTTCAACTCACAAACTCTGAGATCATGACCTGAGCTGAAGCCAGACACTTAACCTAGTGGGCCACCCAAGTGCCCCTACAAATAACCATTTAACAAATGAACCTACACAAAACAATTCTGAAATATAATGCATGCATAAAAAATAAAACATAGTAACTTGAAGGAATGGGTTAGCCCATATGACACAAGTTTTCATAGATTACAGAGAGCTGAATATCAGTAATTTCATATGGCTCAAAGTATAAAAGATAATTGAGGATTACATGAAACAGCAGCAACGCAAAAATCCAAGGAGTGGTCAAAATTAGTTTATATTATATTACAGACTCAAAAGAAAACATAGAACATGAAAAACATTAAAATATGTAAATTTTATAGATCACTAAACCAGTACTATTACAATTGTAATCCTCAAAATGGCAACATGAGCAAATGTTGGGGACATGTTAGAAATGCAAATTTTGGGGTTCTAACAAAGACCTATTTAACAATCATTTCTGGGATGTAGGACAGTGGTACCTATTTTAACCAGTCTTCCAGGTGATTTTGATGCATTCAAAGGTAAGAACCACAAGATTAGATTACATGTGATATACATAGCTAAGCAGTAAGTGTATTAAGATAATCCATATAACCTTTATTTAACAAAAAAGGTAAGGGTCAATAATAGCTTACCAGGATTAACTTTCATCACAACTTTCTTGGTGGAAGGTTTGCAGACACTCTTGAAATATAAATATATTTGATGAAAAGGTTTCAGAGATGTAGACTGATAATTTTCATCTGCCACTGAGCCAATAATCTCTATCAATTGCTTCACTTTAAAGACTCCTACTTGATGTGGAATGAATGAACATATCACATTCTAAAAAAAGAAAAAGTAGTCAATTGCTATAGACTAAATGTCTGTGAACCCCCAAAACTCCTACATTTAAGCCTAATACTCAGTGTGATGGCATTAGGAGATTAGGGCCTTTGAGAAGGGATTAGGTCATAGTGCTCTTATAAAAGAAGCCCCACAAAGCTCCCTAGACCCTTCTACCATGTAAGAATACAACAAGAAGTCTACAACCAGGAAGAGGATCCTCACCCAACTGTGCTAGTGCCCTGATCTAGGACTTCTAGCCTCCAGAAGGGTGAGAAATAAATTTCTGTTGTTTATAAACCATACAATCTATGGCATTTTGTTATATCAGTCCAAATGGATTCTAAAAAATAATATTATACTGTTGGAAAAAATAAAAAGCAAATAAAAAACTTTATAAAATTTTACGGAGAACTAGTTCATCACCATGACATGAAAGTGGCTTAGAAATTTGATATACGGCATTGACAAACATTTAAGATATATATTATTGGAAAATTCTTTGAGAAAATATTAAGAATGATAGTATTGAAGCGCTTGAAGGATAGCAAATTAAGGATCTCTAAATACCCCCTCCTCTACAAACAGGAAGAGACCACTGGAATAATTGTCAAAATCAACTTTACCCAAATTTAAAAATTACCTAAAAGCTTATAAAAAATCCCAGAAGTATTTATTTAAGAAAAAAATAGCTGAATTTCTGAAAGCATAACAGGCTTCATGGCATTTTTAGACACTGTGATCCGATGCTCCTATTCCCAGTTTTGTGCTGTCTTTGAAAATAGCCTTGCAACTATGGCAGCTGTGAAAACCATTAGCCGAGCAGACAGGAGGGAAAAGAACAGATTTGGAGCTCTCCAAAAGCCCCACCACCAGAGAATTGTCCCTCTATGTCCAGTCTAGAAGCTAGCCAAAAAGCCTATTATAAGGGTATAATTTTCATTGACCTGGTTCAGGGCTCATTCTTTGTGAACAATTCTCTCCACTGAACCCCCTTCTCCTCCCGGCCCATCAAAAAATCAGCAGCAGGGCACTTGGGTGGCTCAGTCGGTTAAGCAATTAAGCATCTGACTTTGGCGCAGGTCCTGATCTCATGGTTCATGAGTTTGAGCCCCACATGGGCTCTGTGCTGACAGCTCAGAGCCTGAAGCCTGCTTCGGATTCTGTGTCTCCCTCTCTCTCTCTGACCCTCTCCCACTCATGCACGCACTCTCTCTCTCTCTCTCAAAAATAAGCAAACATTAAAATTTTTTTACAAAATCAGCAATTGTTAATCACAGCTAATAAGAGGAAAATAAGAGGCAAAACAAAACAAAAAAGGAAAAAGAAAGGAAAAGAGAAACAAAAAGCAAAAACAGAAAACATTCAGAAGGCATTTGAAAAGCTCTGACACATTCCTGGGAATCTAGATGACGGTTTACATGTCCAGGAAAGATTTGAGAAAGCTCCAATTTCTCACTTTTGCCTCACTTTGAGATGCTGTACAAGAAGGAATTAAAGGCCAAAAAGAGTTGTAAACTACCTGACAGAACAGTGAAGATTTGCCCCACCCAATACACTTACACAAAAGCTCTTAGCAAAGGCTGTGAGACTTACTGATTCAGGGAATTTAAGAGAAGCTCTGCCCAATCATTCACTGACCCCAAAATTAACTGAGAAGATCCTTGATTGGCTGCACATAACCAAGAAAACAACCTTTACAGACTCAGTCTAAAAAAAAGCACTAAAGACAAAGAACAACAGAAACAAATAGCAATGACAATAAATCTTGGGGGTATCTGATTTCCAGAGTTGCCAAATACTATCATTTCAAATGCCCAGTTTTCAACAAAAAATTACAGGGCATGAAAAGAAATAGGAAAGTATAGCCAATACACAGAAAAACTCCAATCAATAGAAACTGCCTTGACGAAACTCAAATGTTAAACTTACCAAAGAGGGTAAGTTGACTATTATAGATATGCTCAAACAACTAATGGAAAATATGTCTAAAGAATTAAAGGAACAAGTGGGACTACATCAAACAAAGCCTTCTGCACAGCAAAGGAAACCATCCACAAAATGAAAAGGCAACCTAGGGGATGGGAGAAAATCTCACTCATTAATCACCATCACTCAACATCACTAATCATCAGGGAATTGCAAATCAAAACCACAATGAAGTACCATGTCACACCCGAGAATGGGTATTATCAAAAAGACAAGAAATAGAAATAACAAGTGTTGGCAAGGATGTAGAGAAAAGGGAACCCTCCTGTACTGTTGGTAGGAATGTAAAATGATGCAACTACTATGGAAAACAGCATGGAGTTCTTCAATCAATCAAAAATAAAACTAGCATACAACCCAGCATTTCCACTTCTGAGTATTCATCCCAAGAAAATAACACTAATTCAAAACACTCAAAACACTAACTCATTGCAGCATTAGTTACAAGAGCCAAGACATTGAAACAACCTGACCGTCCACCAAAGGATGAAGAGATAAAGAAAATACAGTATACGTATACAACAGAATATTATTTGCCAATAAAATAAGAACAAAATCTTGCTATTTTTGACAACATAGATGTACTTTGGGGGCATTATGCTAAGTGAAATAAGTCAGACACAGAAAAACAAATACCATATGAACTCACTCACTTGTGGAATCTAAACACAAAAAACAAACAAAAAACCAAACTCACACATACACAGTACAGACTGGTGGTTGCAAGGGCAAGGGGAGGAGGATGGGTAAAATGGATGAAGAGGGTTAAAGGGTACAAATTTCCAGTTATAAAATTAATAAATCGAGGGATCCTGGGAAGATGGCGGTGTAGGAGGACGCTGGGCTCACCGTGGGTCCTGCTGATCACTTAGATTCCACCTACACCTGCCTGAATAACCCAGAAAACCGCCAGAAGACTAGCAGAACGGAGTCTCCAGAGCCAAGCACAGACGAGAGGCCCACAGAAGTGGGTAGGAAGAGCACAGAGGCGGTGCGCACTTCAAGGACTGGCAGGAGGGAGCCAGGGCAGAGGGGCGGCCCGCCGGCCAAGCAGAGCCCCCGAATGTGGCTTGCAAAAGCGGAGGGGCCAGACGGAATGTGTTCCGACAGCAAGCGGGACTTGACATCTGGGAGGTCATAAGTTAACAGCTCTGCTCAGAAAGCGGGAAGGCTGGAGGACAAAGGGAGGGAGAGTTGTTGAGCCCCGGACGACAGAGCTCAGCTTGGCGGGGAACAAAGGCGCTTGCCACCGCCATCTCCCTCGCCCATCCCCCAGCCAAAATCCAAAAGGGAACCGGTTCCTGCCAGGGAACTTGCTTGCACCTCACAAACACCCAACGCTGTGCTTTTGCTGATCCATCCCTCCCGCGGGTCTGACTCCCTCCCGGTGCTGCAGGGCCCCTCTCGAAGCCGATCTCCCAAACAAAAGCGAGCTGAGCCTGCCCCTCCCACCCCTGTACACCTTGCAGATCCACCCCAGCACATATGCCAGATCCCCAGCACCACAAGCCTGGCAATGTGCAAGTAGCCCAGACGGGCCACGCCACCCCACAGTGAATCACGCCCCTAGGAGAGGGGAAGAGAAGGCACACACCAGTCTGACTGTGGCCCCAGCGGTGGGCTGGGGGCAGACATCAGGTCTGACTGCGGCCCCACCCACCAACACAAGTTATTCAAGACAGCACAGGGGAAGTGCCCTGCAGTTCCATACCACTCCAGGGACAATCCAAAATGACCAAACGGAAGAATTCCCCTCAGAAGAATCTCCAGGAAATAACAACAGCTAACGAACTGATCAAAAAGGATTTAAACAATATAACAGAAAGTGAATTTAGAATAATAGTCATAAAATTAATCGCGGGGCTTGAAAACAGTATAAAGGACAGCAGAGAATCTCTTGCTACAGAGATCAAGGGACTAAGGAACAGCCAGGAGGAGCTAAAATATGCTATCAATGAGCTGCAAAATAAAATGGAGACAACTACGGCTCAGATTGAAGAGGCAGAGGAGAGAATAGGTGAACTAGAAGATAAAATTATGGAAAAAGAAGAAGCTGAGAAAAAGAGAGATAAAAAAATCCAGGAGTATGAGGGGAAAATTAGAGAACTAAGTGATGCACTAAAGAGAAATAATCTATGCATAATTGGTATTCCAGAGGAGGAAGAGAAAGGGAAAGGTGCTGAAGGGGTACTTGAAGAAATCATAGCTGAGAACTTCCCTGATCTGGGGAAGGAAAAAGGCACTGAAATCCAAGAGGCACAGAGAACTCCCTTCAGACATAACTTGAATTGATCTTCTGCACGACATATCATAGTGAAACTGGCAAAATACAAGGATAAAGAGAAAATTCTGAAAGCAGCTAGGGATAAATGTGCTCTAGCATATAAAGGGAGACCGATAAGACTCATGACCGATCTCTCTACTGAAACTTGGGCAGGCCACAAAGGAATGGCAGGAAATCTTCAATGTGAAGAACAGAAAAAATACGCAGCCGAGAATCCTTTATCCAGCAAGTCTGTCATTTAGAATAGAAGGAGACATAAAGGTCTTCCCAAACAAACAAAAACTGAAGGAATTCGTCACCACTAAACCAGCCCTACAAGAGATGCATAGGGGCACTTGTACCCCAATGTTTATAGCAGCACTCTCAACAATAGCCAAATTATGGAAAGAGCCTAAATGTCCATCAACTGATGAATGGATCAAGAAATTGTGGTTTATATACACAATGGAGTACTACGTGGCAATGAGAAAGAATGAAATATGGCCCTTTGTAGCAACACGGATGGAACTGGAGAGTGTGATGCTAAGTGAAATAAGCCATACAGATAGACAGATACCATATGGTTTCACTCTTATGTGGATCCTGAGAAACATAACAGAAACCCATGGGGGAAGGAAAGGAAAAAAAACAAAAAAGAGGTTAGAGTGGAAGAGAGCCAAAGCATAAGAGACTCTTCAAAACTGAGAACAAACTGAGGGTTGATGGGGGGGTGGGAGGGAGGGGAGGGTGGGTGATGGATATTGAGGAGAGCACCTTTTGGGATGAGCACTGGGTGTTGTATGGAAACCAATTTGACAATAAACTTCATATATTGAAAAAAAAACAAAAAAAACAAAAAAAATTAATAAATCATGAGGATATAATGTACAGCATGGTGAGTATAGTTAATACTGTATCACATATTTGAAAGTTGCTACAAGAGTAAATCTCAAGAGTTCTTATCACAAGAAAAAAAATTATGTCACAATATATGGTGATGGATGATAGACTTATTATGGTGATCATTTTATAATATATACAAATGTCATTACGTTGTACACCTGAAACTAAGATTATGTATCAATTATATCTCAATTAAAAAAATTTTAGAAAAGGCATGAAAACATCTCACAAAATAGAAACTATCAATAAAGTATATAAATTATTAAAAAGAACAAATAAAGGGAAGGAAATATGGGAAACTCACAAATATCTAGAAGTTAAACAATACACCCCTAAGTAACCAATGGGTCGAAGAAATCTCAGGGGAAGTTAGAGAATACCTTGATTCTGAGATACCTGGACAACTATATGTAAATGAACAAATCTGGACCCCTAAATAAACCTATATACAACTCAAAATGGATAACACATTTAAATGCATAAGCTAAATTTCTTAGAGGAAAACATAGGAACAAATCTTAATGACCTCAGATACTGTATAACTACCAAGATAGGATACTCAAAGCACAAATGGCAAAAAGAAAAACAAAGATAAATTGGACTTAATCAAGCTTCAAAACTTTTGTACTTCAAAGGACAAAAAAGGAAAGTGAGAAAACAACCCATAGAAAGGGAGAAAATATTTGCAATTTACATATCTGACAAAGGACTTGTATCCAGAATACATAAAGAACTTTTGCAATTCAACAACAAAAGGATAAATATTCCAATTAAAAATGGATAAAGAATATTGTGTTAGTTTCCTATTGTTACAATAACAAATTACAAACAACTCTGTGGGCTAAAACTGCTCAACTTATCTTCTACTTCTACAGGTCAGAAGTCTAACACAAATCTCCATGGGCCAAAACTAAGATTTCAGCAGGACAGTGTTCATTTCTGAAGGCTCTAGTGGAAAATCTATTTCTTTATCTTTTCCTACCTTCTAGATAGAGGCCATCACATTCCCTGGCTCATCACCTTTCCCTTCCATTGTCAAAGCCAGCAATGGACATGCAAATATTTTTCACATCATATCACTGACACTTTTAATGCCTCCTATTTCCACTTTTAAGTATCCCTGTGACTATACTGGGTCCACACAAACAATCCAAGGTAACCTCCCCATTTTAGAGTCAACTGATTATCAACATTACTTCCAATTAAAACCTAAATCCTCCTTTTGCCATGGAACACCACATATTCACAAATCCTACAGATTAGGATAGGGACGTTTTTAGGTGGACATTATTCTGACTATCAGAGACGTGAATAAACATTTCTCTAAAGAAGATATACAAATGCAAAATAAGCATATGAAAAAACATTCATCATTAGTCACTGGGGAAATGTAAATGAAAACTGAAATGATAAGCCACTTGGGCCCATCAGGATGAATATAACCAATAAGAAGGATATTAACAAGTATGGGCAAAGGTGTGGAGGTATTAGAACATTAGAATACATATTCTTTACTGGTAAGAGTTGTGAAATGGTGCAATTTCTTTGGAAAATAGTATGATAGTTTCTCAAAAAGTTAAACAGAGTTATCATGATTCAACAATTTCACTCACTAGTATATACTGAAGAGCACTGAAAACCTGTCCATATGAATTTCTATATTTTTTTTCTATTTCTGTAAAGAATGCAGTTGGGATTTTGACAAGGTTTATAATAAACTTGTAGATCACTTTGGGTAGTATAGATGTTTAAAATATTAATTCTCCTAAACCATGGAGATGGTTCTTCTCCACCTGTGATGTTCTTTTCTGTATCTGTGTCTTAATTCCCTTCAACAAATTTTCATAATTTTCAGTGTGTAACTCTTTCAGCTCTTTGGTTAAATTTACTCCTAGCATTTTATTCTTTTTGCTCCTAATGTAAACATGAAAGGTTCTGAATAGCTAATGCAATTTTGAACAAAACAAACAAAGCTGGACTTATCACACTTCCTGATTTCAAACTACATTACAAAGGTACAGTTATCAAAACAGTATGGTATTGGCATGAAAAAAGACACATAAACATATGAACAGAATAGAGAGCCCACAAATAAATCCATGCATTTAGAGTCAACCAGACTACAACAAAACTTCCAAGAACACACAGCAGAAAAAAGACAGTCTCCTTAATACACAGTGCTGGAAAAACTGGATATCCACATGCAGAAGAATAATGGAATATTATTCAACCTTTAAAAAGACGGAAACCCTGGGGCACTAGGTGGCTTAGTCAGTTAAGCATCCGACTTCAGCTCAGGTCATGATCTCATGGTTCATGGGTTCAAGCCCCTCATCAGGCTCCATGCTGACAGCTCAGAGCCTGGAGCCTGCTACAAGTTCTGTGTCTCCCTGGCTCCCTCTGTCTCTCCCCCACTTGCACTCTCTATCTCTCTCTCAAAAATAAATAAACGTTAAAATTTTTTAATTAATAAATAAATAAAAAGAAGGAAATCCTGACATTTGTGAAAACACGGATGAACTTAGAGAACATTATATTAAGTGACATAACCCAGACACAGAAAGACAAATACTGCCTGATCTCACTTATATGCGGAATCTAAAATAGTTAAACTGATAGAAGCAGAGTACAAGGTGGTTACCAGGGGTGGGAGGGAACAGGAAATAAGAAGATGTTGGCCAAAGGGTACAAAGTCTTACTTCTGCAAAATAAGCAAGTTCTGGAGATGGTGACTATAGTTAACAATACTATATTGTATACTTGAAATTCACTAAAAGGGTAGATCTTAAGTGTCCTCACCATAGAAAAGAATTCATAACAATATGAGATGACAAATATGTTAATTAGCTTGATTGTGGTGACTGTTTCTCATTGTATACATATATCAAACATCCAGTTGTATACTTTAAACATATACAATTCCTATTTGTCACTTATAACTCAATAAAACTACCGACAAAAATGGTGAGCATAAAATTGGGGAAGGGTAGGCAAATACAAAATGCATATTTACTGCCACATCCCTTCGGAACACTTCAATCTACACTAAAACTTTTAAATGTTTCCTTTTGTTTAATTACATACTTTGTTTCTATAGTGAAAAAACAATATACACATACACAGGAAAATCTGTCCATACAAAAACTTGTACACATGCACAAAAAAACAAACGTGTACATGAATGTATATAGCAGCATTATTTCTACAGCCATAAGGTGGAAACAATTCATATGCCCATAAACTGATGAATAGGTAAAGAAAAGGTAGTGTATCCATACAATGGAATATAATTTGGCCAATAAAAGGAATGAGGTACTGATACATACTTCAACAGTGATGCAACTTGAAAATATAATGCTGAATCAAAGAAACCAAACACAAAGTCCTTATATTGTATGATTATATTTACATACAATGTCAAAAACAGGGAAATTGATAGACCTAGAAAACAGATTCACGGTTGCCACGGGCTGAGGAATGAGAAGAAGTTAGTGCTATTGGATACAGGGTTTCTTCTTGGGGTGATGAGAATGTAGTACAATTAGTGCTAATGGTTGCACAACTCTGGGATTATACTAAATACCACGGAACTGTACATTTTAAATGTGTGAATTTTATGGTATGTGAATTATATTTTAACAAGCTACTATTTTAAAAAGAATAATCTTGGGGCGCCCGGGTGACTCAGTCTAAGTGTCCAACTCGGTTTCAGCTCAGGTCATGATCTCGTGATTCATAAAACCAAGCCCCACGTCAGACTAAACTGACAGTGTGGAGCCTGTTTGGGATTCTCTCTCCCTCTCTCTCTGCCCCTTCCACACTCACGCATTCTCTCTCTGTCTCTCTCTCTCTCTCTCAAAATAAATAAACTTTTAAAAATAAAATATGGGGCGCCTGGGTGGCTCAGTCGGCTAAGCGCCCAACTTCATCTCAGGTCATGATCTCGCAGTTCATCAGTTCGAGCCCCATGTCAGCCTCTGTGCTGACAGCTCAGAGCCTGAAGCCTGATTCAGATTCTGTGTCTCCCTCTTTCTCTGCCCCTCGCCTGCTCACACTCTGTCTCTCTCAGTCTCTCAAAACTGAATAAACGTTAAAACATTTTTTTAAATAAATAAAATAAGGGCACCTGGGTGGCTCACTTGATTAACCGTCTGACTTTGACTCAGGTCATGATCTCAAGGTTCATGAGTTCAAGCCCCACATTGAGCTCTCTGCTGTCAGCGTGGAGTCCACTTGAGATCCTCTGTTCCTCCCCTGCCGCCCCTCCTCAGCTCATTTTCTCTCTCTCTCAAAATAAATAAGTAAACTTTAAAATAAATACATAAAATAAGAATAATCTTATCACACATCTAAATAATTAAAGGCTATTTGACCGGTCTATGGAAGTCACAATTGTCCAGCAGCCCCCCCACCCTCCACATTTCTTACATTCACTTTCTATTAATTTGAAACTCATGAGTGCTTGAGAAAGCCAAAAACATATAAGGTTAAAAATTATATTAGGAATTTAGCTATCAGACACATTTTAAAAGATGTACATGTCGCTGGAGAAAATAAGCTGAGTTGGTAGATTTAAGAGACTTGAACTAAAGAAAGTCTAGGAAGCAGTTAAAAAGCAAACGTTCTGCATAATGTGGTTAACATCGGTTGTTATTCTATAAAGACTGATTAAATCTATCCAAATTTGGGGGGATGGAAGTGAGTCATTCTAATGAAGCAGGAAGAGTTATAAATATGAGCTGCATGCATTTAAACATGTATACAATAGTTCCTGATTGCAACTGAGAGAAAGCTTCCATCAATAACTTTATGAGCCATATCACAATGCAGTGGAGAAAAGATGGTGACAGAAAAACCCGAACTGAAACTGAAAGCATTCATGCTTGCTACTGTTTAGAGCAAGGCTCCACTTTTTCTGTAAATGGCCAGACAGTAAATATTTTAGGTTTTATGGGCCATACAACTGTAAAAATTAATAAAGGGAAACCTCACTAAAATGGAGTTGGGAGGCCAGAAGGAGGAGCTCTCACGCCCTGACACTAGACTTCAATTACAGGAAGAATCATGGACAGGAAAGAATCATCAGTTACAGGTCCCAACAGGAAAAGATGTACATTGCGTTTCCTATGAGAAATCAACTACCCCAGCAACTCAGCCAAGAGCAAACCGTCATCACTCTGAACTCCTACTTTTCTCCAATGGACTCTCCTTCAAAATAACCACTCCCAACTTCCTCCTTCTCCATAAAATCCTCTCTTTGGTTGTCGGGCTAGCCTACGGGTTTGACCGTAGCTTGTTTGTCTAGAATTACAATTCTCTGCTATTCCCAAATAAACCCAGTTTTGCTGGTAAAATAACTATCTCATTTTTAAAGTCAACACAGTTCTCTCATACCTATTCAACCTTGCCTTTGAAGTGTGAAAGCAGACAGAGACAACAGACAATAAGAGCAGCTATGTTCCCATAATAGTTTACTTAAAAATACAGGCAGCAGGCCAGATTTGGCCTGTGGACCATAGTCAGTCAACTGTGGTTTAGAGGATAAGGGCAAGAGTTATCTGAGTAGTGAGAAAGACATAACCTGACCTGGTACTCACTGGTATTCCTCAGAGATCAACTTGTGGGCTCCACACCAGCAGGAAAAGGCCTAGGTCAATTAAGTATCATCAGTTTCCAGTTTGAAAATTCTACTCAACCTTCAAGGTCAGGCTCATGTTACTATCATAGGAAGACCTTGCTACCTGGCTGGAAAAACACTGTTCTCTGAGTTTCTAGATCACCTTATTACAGACTTCTTGCAACACATTTTGCATTCTTTTTTTTTTTTCTTAATGTTTACTTATTTATTTTGAGAGGGAGAATACAAGCAGGGAGGGGTGGAGAGAGAGGAAGAGGGAGGGAGAATCCCAAACAGGCCCCGCAGTGTCCACGCATAGCCCAACATGGGGCTGGATCCCACAAACTGTGAGATCATGACCTGAGCCAAAATCAGGAGTTGGACACTTAACCGACGGAGCTACCCAGGCGCCACACATTTTGCATTCTTCTTAAACCATAACTGTTTTTATTTATGTCTTATACTTCCTTAGAACATTAAAAAAAATCCTCAGTGGGAGGAGCATTGGAGGAAAGGAGACAGCATCCTTTAATGCGGGACGGTGAACCAGCTGCCCTCGACCAAGGCAGGGGGCACCACCACCTATGTCAGAGCGGGGCTGCCACCACTAGCACGTGGCCTCTGCAGTTGGCACGCGGCCAGCAGGGATCCAGGAGGAGAGGAAGCAAGTCTACAGCAGATGCAGCCACAGCCACAAGGAGCTGAGCTGTGCATCCTGCATCCTAGTCTGGCCCCACTACACTAAGAGCAGTGCCCATGCAAAACCCCCCTCGTGACGCCACGCAAGGGGATGGTGGGGCTGTGGGCCTGCATGAGTCATTCCAGGAGTATATGCACCTGTGCAGAGACCCAAGCCCTGCGCTGGGACCTGCGCTCAGACACCTCCTACCCACCTGATGCTGGCGATGACAAACCTGAGGCGAGACTGCCCTGACACCGGCCACCCTTCACCATGCCTCAGGCACATAATGCCCACGACTGGTGGCTACAGGGCGCCTTTCGCATCAGCCTCGGAAAAGTTGGGAGGACGAGGGGCATGCACTCATGCAAAAGGCTCAGAAACCCACCCCTCAGCAAGCAGTCAGACTACAGTGGCTGGTTTCCTCCATACCACCTCACCTCACAGGAGAGCAAGGCCTGGATCCCACATAGCCAAATCTGCCAGCCCCCTCTCTTCTGCCTTGGGTTAACTGTAGCGTGGGCTCTTGTGGCATTGGACTTCCACTTGTCCCCCACGTGTGCATCCCAGCTTGGCCAACCTTCAGTGTAGGGGTGAGGCCCAAAGCATCTTGCAGTCTTCTCAGCATCTCTGGGATTGGGACAAGTGGCTGGGTCCTACCTCCTTTTTGCTTTTTTCTGCTCTCAGCAGTTACTGGCCCAGGAGCATCCCACCTCTGGTGTCTGGTGTCCACTGTCCTAGACAAAGGCTTCAGGACCTGTGCCCACACCCACCCAAGGCAGGAGGCCAAGGCTTCATGCTGGATATTTCAGTTTTGGGGCCTACCTCCTGGGGTATAGATAAATAAATATGCCCTCAGTGCCAAAAAATAAAATAAAATAAAAAAAGTCCTTAGAGGCAATAACCATGTTTTGTACTGCTTTACATTCCCTACTGTGTCAAATTCTTTTCCTGGCACGTGAAAGACATTTAACAAATAATTATGGATACTGCATAAGTGCCAACACAGAAGTATTCATAACTAGGCCACAGAAGAGATACAATTTATAATCTTGATGGAACAAAATGAAGTTTTTAATCCTCTACATGTCTTTTTAGCAAATATTAAAATATTCAAAGCATGTGAAAGCATAGAATAATTATCTTACCTGGATACATCCTTCATCAATCTTGCCCCTTTCAGGATCAATTTTAAAATGTGCAGTTTTTTTAAAGCGGTACGTCACGGAAAGTGACTTGGATCGATTTTGCATAATACACACCGTCTCTGAATGTTCACCCATAAAACAAGGTGCAAAATTAAGGAAATTTCCAGGATCAAAGTGTAGAACGACAGGAAGTCCTGAGCCCGTCAGTGCTAATTCCACTTTCCGAAATCGATCACCTATAAAAACAATAGCTTTTTAACATAAAAAGTGTTGGGAATCCAGAATATATTTGCTCAGTCCAAATAGTGTCATCTGAAAGACCTGATGAGACATGGGTAGCTCATTCAATCTTCCATTCAACAAAATTACTGAGTGCCTTCTGTATGCCAGGTACTGCTCTAGGCCGTGGGGCTACAGCAGTGAATACAACAGACACCGTTCTTGGCTCTCATGGACTTTATATTCTAGTGAGGCAACACTGACAATAACATTTCAGAAAGGATAAGTGATATGGAGAAAGGTAATGTAGGGTGAAGGGGAGCACAACTTGGCACCCAAAAATATGCCTCTTTGGCATAAGAATTATTTTAAGCTGACTATTTTTAATAGCAGACACACGAAAAGCTCTGAAAACTACGGGGAAGAAACTCTTATCAAAGAAGGCAGACACTTAAATCTGCCTAACAACCATACCCAGCCTTACTGTGATTTATCTGAAAACTTTTATAACTGGCTCCCACACCCCAACATCCTATGTCTTTAGCTGTAGATGATATTTAAAGTGATGGCTTGGGCATTTGGGGGGAGTTACTCAGTTTTCCTGGGTCTCTCCCATGTATACCAGATATATACATGTTATTAAATTTCTGTTATTGCTTTTTTGGTTTTTTTCCCCTTTTACTCTGTCTTTTATTAAGGGAGGTCTCAACCAAGAACCCAGAGGTAGAGGGAAAATTATTTATCCTCTCCTACAAGGGTAAAACAGAGCACAATGTCTTGTGCTGCTCTTTTACATGGTAAAGTCCAAAAGGGCCTCTCTGATAGGGAGACATGTGAGCAAAAATATAAAGGAACTCAGGACAAAATTCATATTGCAAAATCATATTGCAAAAATCAGGAAAAGCATATTGCAGACAACAGAAGAGCACGTACAAAGACTCTAAGGTAGGAATTTGCTTGGCACGTTCCAAAAACCCTAAGAAACCATGTGTGGATGGATAAGAGTAGTAGAAGAAGGGTGAGAAATGGACAGATTTAACATAGGGTTTTGAGGGAAGAGTTAACAACATTTGCTGATGAACTGGATATAGAATAGGAAAGTGAACACGCGATAAATGGTTTTGGGCCTGAGCGACTGAAGTGATAAAATGGTCATCTCTTGAGACAAGGAAAGACTGTAGGAAGGACAGGTTATGGGGAAACCAGGAGGGTTTTTCTGGACATGTTAGGTTTGAGATGCCTAGTAGATACCCAAGTGGAAACGTCTGCTAGATCACTTAATGTATTTACAAGTTTAGAGTAAAGATGAAGGAGGAAGTCTTGGAGGTGTGAGGGGAGAAGGGAAGGTGTGTGATACTGATCTCATATTGTGGGACCCACTAGAGGCTAGTGATTACAGATTAAAAAGTGAAACCTCATGGCATGGTTTTGTGTTTTGCGCCAGCACAATTAGCTTCCCCGGTACTGACCCAGGGTAGGCTAAGAGTTGAATTTAATCAGGTTAGAGGTTTGCCACTCAGTCACTATGGGATATGGGCCAAGAAACTTAAGTGTACAGGGAAAAAGACGATTAAATTAATGGACAAGGGAATATAATCTGGGCAATAACATAAACACGGAGTTTTGAAGACACAAGAGAGAGAAGGTAGGAACTATACATTGTGGGCTCTAATTGGATGAAAGAACAGGTTTGTAGGGAGAGCACTGTAACTAGAATCCAAAAGAAGAGTGTGTATTTCTTCAATGATGCTCTTACTAGCCAATCCCAGACTCTAAATTACCGTTAATGCAAACCTAGCATCTCCATCTCCAGCCATTCAAAACCAGATTAACTTGCAAGACTCAAACAAGTCTTCTGTCTATGACAGGCAGACAGAGTTCATGTCACAAACCATGACACAAGTAGGAGCAGACACGCAACTTCTGTGCTAGGAAAACAGTTGAACCTTGCTCAATGATATCACTCATCCTGACACACAAATCTTCTGGACTCATCTTTCTAGATTCAATCCCTCACCTGTCTCTATCTTTATTTTCTCTTTGATCTGTCTGGCTAAGCTGAACTCCCAAAATCTTGCTCCATTTTTCCTCACTAGAGCCCATCTAATATTGCCTAAGAATATAAAAAGGGCAACGCATCTTGATACATAGCCTGCAAGGCATATGCACGCTAGATATCATGTTTATCTAATGTCATTTAAAAATAATAAAGTCATCTAAATTCTAACTTGGAAAATTTTTATGGAAATGATTCTGAGGTTGACTTCTTTCTTAACATGTCACAAGACATTAAGATCCCTTGAATGTTTGCATTTTTGTTCTATTCAGTAATATTTTTATTGCCTCTACAAATATTATGTAAAAACTTTTAAACAATTTAAACTGTACATATTTGATGCTTATGTTCATTTTGTACTTACTTTTGATAGTTTTATTGTTATCATCTCTTAGAAATCCATCTTTACTTCCCACAGACTCAAATCTCAAAAAAAGAGCATAGTCTTGCCTATGTGAAGGATCGCAATTCTTTTTACCATCAATAATTAGCCTGTAAAAAATTACAGTCAATTTTTTTTTAATTTTTCTAATGTTTATTTATTTTTGAGAGAGAAAGAGAAACAGAGTGCGAGCATGGGAGGGGCAGAGAGAGAGGGATATGCAGAATCTGAAGCAGGCTCCAGGCTCTGAGCTGTCAGCACAGAGCCTGATGCAGGGCTTGAACTCACAAACTGTGAGATCATGACCTGAGCTGAAGTTGGACACTTAACTGACTGAGCCACCCAGGCGCCCCTACAATCAATTATTTTTAAAGCAAAGATGATACACTCTATTACCTCTCATAAGGGATCAATACAATCCTTAAATCTATGCAAACGATGAAAAATCAGTAAAGAAAATCTAACCGTGATCCATTTTCCAAAATTACTGCCCAGGATATAGAGACCCGCCAAAAGAAGGCCACAAAAATGGAAAGATTCCGAAAATCAGTTCATGACAATATTTGCAAGTCGAAAGTAACTTAAATACAGTAAGTTGTCAGGGTCCAGCTGCAATGCCACTTTCTATGTAAAGGATTTTCTTTCCAGGCTGAGTTCATTGCTAATTAAGAACTCTGTTCAATTCTCTACAATAGTCTTTCTTACCCCTGGGTGTAACCGCAAACCTCTGTTCCTTATCTGTCTCCTCCTGTGGCCTAAGCACATATTGCTAGCCACACTGTCCACATTCTTAGAGGAGAACAAGATTTGTAACAGTCAAATCTCATCAGAGGAGGAAAGGAAACAAAAGGAAAGGAAAGGAAAGGAAAGGAAAGGAAAGGAAAGGAAAGGAAAGGGAAGGGAAGGGAAGGGAAGGGAAGGGAAGGGAAGGGAAGGGAAGGGAAGGGAAGGGAAGGGAAGGGAAGGGAAGGGAAGGGAAGGGAAAGGAAAGGAAAGGAAAGGAAAGGAAAGGAAAGGAAAGGAAAGGAAAGGAAAGGAAAGGAAAGGAAAGGAAAAAGACCAAAGTGAGAGATGGGTTACTTCATAGACGTAAGTAAACTGTCTTTACTTGCCTTACCTAGAGGCTAACTTTTTTAGCAGTGGGTACTCAAATATACACACAAAAATAGGCTGATGTGAAATATTACAGAGATGCAAATAGCACACTAAAAACTTATTTAACTAAGACTTCCAATCATACTCATACCTATGAGTTTATGCTAGACTCTCAAATAAAGTTAACATGCTGCCATGAAAAAAAACAGAATTTCAAAGATTGTGTATTCAAGAGAATCTTACACATTGACCAAAGAAATCTCCCGCAGGCAGATATGACTCAGAAGGCAATTACAGATCGTACAAATAGAACCAACAATTACTTGATTACCCTCCTTAAATTAAAACACAATTCAGTCCTCTACAATTGATATCAACATCAAGTGGCTCTGTGGCCAGAGAGAGAAGCACATTGAACATTGCCTTCTCACAAAGGGAAGCATACAATTGGATCAGTTATTACCGCACATGGCAACCACTCAAGTAGAGCTGAAGTTGCTAGTCTATGTTTAAAACAGCATTTCCAAATATATTTTCAAACTAAATAACCAAACCAAGTACACAGAATTATAAAAAAATAGATACACTGGCAAAAGTACTAAAAGTCTGTATGAATTTCAGCAAGTAAGTATGGTTGATTCCAGCGGCTGCTATAGGCTTAATATTCATGCTACTTGGCAAATGTTCTGCTGTGGCAAGAGCATCCTCTTTGGAGGCCCCTGCACATGCGCCGTGCCGCTGGCATCACCTGACTATTCCTACAAGGACAACCAGGTCTTGGTTGCACAGACTCATTTGGAACCATAGTCAAAAACAACACAAAGCTTCCACTCCTACAAGGTCTGGAACAATTCACAATCTAACATGAAATATTTAGAACAAAATTTTTAAATATTGGAAATTATATTAACCATGTTTGAAATGTTTAGAGCCGTAATAAGAAAACACTGATTTGCACATTCTGACAAGTTGGACTCTTACAATCAATGTGATGAACGTCTGATTGATACACTTTCAATTAATAACAAACACCAGAATTGAATTTTTGCTTACTTTGGGCTGAAACAAAATGTAATTATGGTCTTTTGATAAGGTAGCAACCTCCCTTCATTAGGAATACAGGAGATAAAAGTGGTAACATCTATGTTCTTTATTCGGCTTAAGTAAGGGAGATTATTTAAAGCAACATCTGTTCTTTGTTGAATATTAGTACCCTGTAATATAAAATCAGAAATACAAAGAATATTAAGGCAGAACACAAATAAAATATTTCAAGAGGAGATCATCAAATGGAAGATCAAGGATATGTAGGTCTTTAACATATATAAATTTGACCAAGGCACATTATAAAATTTTAAAAACTGTTAAAAAATTCATGAGAACAGAAATCCCCACAACCAGCTACTAATCTATAAGAAGCAGTTGTCTGGTGTACTTCAGATATATATTACTATCAATGTTAGTTTAATTTACAGAATTGTTTGAGGTTATCCTTGAAGACACATGAAAGGGAATCCTATCTATCTGCACATTAAAACATACTTAGAGTAATTTAACAGCTTTTTGGTTATTAGTAAGTTCAAAACAATCTGTTTCAAAACATAATGACTGATCTTCCCCTGTTACACTGTTTACTTACCAGTTCTTCTCCAACTGAATCATCCTGTATTATGGCCACCCAATTTATGGGTTCTGGGTTATTATTGTACAGAAGTGCATGTTCAATTTTTGAAGTTCCGAAGAAAACAGAACCAAAGTGTATGCATTCCAACTTCTTGTCACCACTCATGTTTAGCAATTCAATAATCTGTTCAACCACATGAGCTTTGACCCTCAGGAGCATATCTGGACGACCTTGCAAACTTACTCTACAAGATAATAAATTATACATGTATATCTTAAGTAGAATTTTATATACTTAATTTTTCTAAGTATTTGGATCAACAGAAATTTTATAAAATCACATTATAATTAAAATTCAAAGGCTTAAGAGCAGTTCCTTTCACGTACATGCCAGAGAATGTCATGTCCTTCTGTCTGAATCTGCACAGTAGAACGGCATACATACAAACCTAATTCATTGTCCCCAAGAAACAAGAGAGTTGGAAAATAATCATATGAATTGACTCCAAAAAAGGACTTACTGCAAGGTCCATATCACCAATTATTTCATAAACACTAGAATTAGATGGGATGATTTAGATGTCCACCTATAGTTCTAGAATTCTGAGATTCTTTTCTAACTCATCCCACTCTCCCAAGTCCAACAGCCAACCTCATCCCCATCCTAATAACCCAATTCTCTATGAAGCAAAGTATGTCAGCAAAATCCCACTTGTTTGCTGAAATGAAGATCCCGCCATAAAGCTTCACTTCCCAGACTGATTTCAATTCCCTTTTGAAACAGCCCATACATGCACATTTATCCCCCTCTGGCATAAATGCAATCTTCTTAACTCTCATCCCATCAAATACCTCACATAACTGACCACTCCACAACCATCACTCAAGTCCTTATCTTACACTACATCTCCATCACGTTGGCGGTGGCTGATACCATCTATGCACATCTCTCCTCCCTTAGCTTCCTTGACGCCATACTTTGCCAGTTTCCTTCTAACTTATTCAGTCTTTATCTTTTCATTCTCCTAAGACTTGGATATTTTATATATTCCATGAATAATGGTGTCTCTCTCCCACTTTTTATACTCTATCCTCCTTGTCAAAGTTGTTTTCGACTTCATGCTTCATCTACAATTTATCCACTGACAATCCTTAAGCCAATATACCTAGACAAAATTGCTTCTGGGACTCAAGGTAGGTAAATCTAATAGGCGCCACAGGATTCTGCAAAGCAAATTAATTCCCACATTTTAAACCTGAACTCAAGATCCCCTCCCACAGACCTGTCCTTCCCCTTACCTTCCCTTTCTATAACCAGTCACTACATCTAGTTAAATCTGCCTCCATAATATTTCTCCAATCTGCACACTTCTCTCCATATGCCTGATTTGTACCTTAGCTGAGGTCTTCATCACTTCCCTTCTGTTGTACCATTACAGTTTCTAGTCAGGCTACCCCTCCACATATGTACTCCCTGATTTGTTGTGTCCACTGTTATCAGCACAACCTTTCTAAATTGCAAACTAATCACCACAGTCCCATCTTAAAATCTTCCTGAGATTCCACAGCCTTCACAATAAAACCTAAGCTTCTATCAGGGCTCACAGATGTTTCTCGAACTTTTTTTTGGCTGTGACCTCCAGCAAGACTTGTACTTACACTACAAGCACACACACATGTACACACATGCATACACAGGCACACACACACACACACACATACCCAAAACAAGTTTTGCAAAACATTTGTCCTTACTATATGACATGCATTCTGCTATTTTCTATTTCACTGTTTTGATACTGGTGGTGACCCATTATAGTGATTGTACATGCCACTAATGGACTGAGACATACAGCATTAAAAAATGCTGTCCTATGAGGTCCTTTACCAGACCCTGCACCATTCTGGTCTCATCTCACATCACTCCTCACCTCCATCTCTGCCTTTACATCGCCTCAGCTCTCTCAGTGTCTAACACCATCTATTCACCTCCAAGATTTCAAGTCTTCTACTTGCTCTGTCTGAAATTACTCTTCTAACCCAACCCCATCACCAATACCCACCACCCCATACGTGCATGCACGCACGCATACACATACACACACACACACACACACACACACACACACACACACACACTCAGATCACACCACAGCTCTCTGCCTGGCTACTTCCTACTCACCAACACTTCTTTGGGTATGCTATCACATCCTTACTGGAGCCCTTTCCTGATCTATTCCTTCACTCCCATAAAATCCAAACCAGGAGCCCCTGTTATGTGTACCCATAGGCCATCCTCTGGCTCTTCCCATTTTTGAGTCTCCCGTGCTTGGCAAACAGTTGAGACTCAATGAACAAATGTTGACTGAAAGAACAAAGAAGCTAACGTACATTCAAGACAGTAGGCATATCTGAAGAGTAAAAAAGGAAAGTATTAAGTACTACATTAGAATTAAGAACCATGGTATACTTACTTTGCCACTTCATTTACAATTCTGGGCTGGTCTGCACACAAATCCACTTTAACAATCACTGATGACTTGGACTCCACAACACCATTACTTGGAAAAATGACAATGGGCAATTGGCCCTGGTATTCTGTTTTAAATGTACCTAAGGAGAACAAGAGCAGATGGTTTACATCTGGATCCATACAGTGTTACATTCACATTCTTAATAAGGGTCAGATATACATTACAGAGTATACAGTCTATCATGGACCAAGAATCACAGTTTTAATTTTAAGTTTAGTCTCTGGGGTCACCCAACAGATGTGAACTGATTGTTAGGACTCAAGCCTCATTGATAGTTAAAATATACTGTCTGCTTACAAAGTTCAGACACTTACGGTAAGAATTTTGTATATGTTAGTCTGTATAATCCTCAGAGTGCTTCTGTGATATAGGTTTAATCATTAACTCCATTTTATAAATAAGGAAACAGAAGCTTAGACTGGTTGAATGATTTATCCAAAGACACAAGTATTATGGTAGATTAAACTGTGACCCCAATTCTTGACCTTTCTCTGCATCTTACCATTACACTACCATGGACAAAATATGTTTTCCTACCCCTTGATGTTGGGCCTGATGATGCAATTCGCTTTGGCCAATAGCATGTGGGTAGAAGGGACAACATGCCATCTCCAATCCCATATGTTCTCTTGCACTTCTACCGTGTAAAGTACTTAAGTAGCTACTGTCCCTATGGCCTGTGCTTCACAATGAGCACATGTGGAGCAGAGCCCCCAGCTGACTCACAGACTTGCAGTAACAGAACATTCCTGACTGCCTAGGTTTGAAGCAGAGCTACCCAGCAGAGCACAGCTTAGATGAGTTGAATTCTAGCCATCCTGCATATAAATAAACAATTAAAAACTAATTGCCTTTTTAAGATACAGAATTATGGGGTGGTTTGTTACATAGCGATAGCTGACTACTACAGTTAGAAACTAACAGAGCTTGGATTTTCACTTGGATGCTTCTGACCTAAGGGCTCACACTCATAGCCATTGTCAGTTGTTGTTTTTTTTTTTTTTTAAGATTTATTTATTTAAGTAATCTCTGCACCCAATGTGGGGCTCGAACTCACAATCCCCAGATCAAGAGTCACATGCTCCGCTGACTCAGCCACCCAGGCACCCCATCACTTTTTGATAAATGAATTCATGCAGTTCACACAGGGAAAGAGTAAAAGGAATGTGTTTCTAAGAATCAAATAGCATATGAGAAGGAAGTTACAAATATGTCTTATTCTCTTATTCTGAAAACAGAAACAGTGCATAATTTGTAGTAATGTTTAGTGCGTGTATTAGAGCATGCAGTCCCTGAGATCACACATTATGTCTTCCTCATCTCTGTGGTCCTAGCACTGCACACAGTGCCTAGCACCAAGCGGGGCGCTCAAAATATGCCCAACAAATGGAAGTAGCCAGTCATGTTTCCTTAATGTGCAATATAAATATTATATAATATAAACACAAATGAGCATGCTGCTAACATGAACAACTTGGCAAATTCCCAATTTACCAATTTTAAATCACATTTGATGAAATTTTCAAAAATGATTCATTTAGCTTAGGAAAATAAAATATTAGCATCATAAAAATACTGAAAATATAAGAAAGGTAATAAAACTTTTTTAAGTACAGAAATGATCTGATGGAAAAGGCAAACAAACTCACAGTAACAAAATTTGTTAATCCAATCACTTCAGACAAGTGCTAAGAACAATCTTTAAGGGTGTTTTTTTTTTCTGTCGTAAAACAAAAATTTATAAAATTATATCTGTTTCAAATAAATAAGTATTATTGACTCAATTCTCCAGAAAAGGCACATTATGTGAGTCCAGGTAAGGCTGAGTCAGTGAGATAGTTCCTATATTGTAAGCACTTTGATATAATTTGACAAAAGAATTTTAAGTATTTCAAAAGTTTATTTTAGGAACAACCCAAAACTGAAAGAACATTGTTCAGTCTTCTAAATATATTAAAAGAGTGGCTACACAAACACTAATGTGTCTTATATAACTTTAACACCACTAGTAATAAAGAAATATTTGACTTTTATTTTTAAAAAACTAACAATAAAAGGACATCAGCTTAAAGGAAGGGTGTCATTGAAGAAAGGATGTTACAAAAGGAATTTCTGTCATCAAATTCTCATTTCTTTTTAGATAGGACCCTGGCTGATGTTCGGAGAATGAACTAGAAGGAGATAAGGGATTTCAGAGAAATCATTTCAGTTGGTTTGATTACTAAGCAAAAGATGATGATGGCCTGTTGTAGACAAGTGAGGATGCACCAGAAAAAAAGAGGATTACTGAGGTAATTAGGAAGTGAAGAGACAGGATTGAGTAACTGACTAAGGGGGTAGGAGGTGAAAAAAAGGAAGAGGTCAAGGATTTTGTTAACTTTCTGACAGGCCCAAGTACATGGTGGTGACATTTAATTAAGAAAAAGAGAGAGAGAGAGAGAAGTTTTGGGGGAAAGGCGAGGACTTTGGTTTTAGATGTGTTAAGTGTGAGAAACCTGAAGGAAATGTAAAGTGTGGGATAGAGCCCAGTGAGGTAACAGGAATGAGAGTGATTGCCTAAGGGAGAGCGTATAGACTGAGGTAACATGTGGGTGGGCCTAAAGCAAATCCTAAGAAACACTCACATTTAAGGAACCCAAAACAAAGGGACAGCAATCCACAAAAGAGAACTGAAGGGAGGCAGTAGGAAAAAAAATAATTCTAACATCAAAATCGAACATTTATTGAACACTTAATATATATCAGAGAGTGTGCTAAGTATTTTATCAATTACCATCCCAATTGTAGGAGGCAGGCACTATGTTTATCTCTACAATGGATGTCCAGGAAGTGTAAATACTTGCCTAGGGCCTCCTAGCCAGTAAATGTTACAAGCAAGATTTGGACCCTAGAAGACCTCACTCCAGAACCTGAACCTCCATTTTATATAAGCCAGTGAGGAGCCATAGAAGCCAAAGTTTTGGCTTTTGTGTTTTGTTTTGTTTTGTTTTTTCAAGACACCAGGGGCCAACTGTCTGAAATGTTGCTATTTAAGTCATGTAAAATAAACACTTAGCCTTGTCCACTGATGTGATTTAGGGAAGCACATGGCCTGCGAGGCTACCTACAGCTGGGACTGAGATGACGGTCCTTTGAACAGATCTGTGTTTTTTGAATGAGACTTGCTTTACCTTCTCTAGAGAAGGTGATTAAGTATACATGGTTACCTTGCCTTTATCCTTCCAAAATACTTTTAGAAACTATGAAGTAGATTTTCATGTAAAAGTATTTTTAAGATCAAGCCAGGGCACACAGTCTAGTTTTATAGGATGCTAACCAAAAATCAAGAGTCACACACCCAAGGTCATTGTTATTTCTTATGTATGCTTTTTTTTTTTTTTTTTTTTAAGGCTTCCTTGGGTCTAAGCATACCAAGGATAAACCAGTCTCCATGTCTCCAGATGACTGTTTTGGAGACTCTTCAGAATGCTCATAGGAGATTAAGCAGGTTACTTCTAAGTTGAATAACCTTTCATTGAAAGCTTAACAGTTTATTTTTATTTTTATTTTATTTTATTTATTTATTCACTTATTTTTGAGAGAGAGATAGCACAAGTGAGCGAGGGGCAGAGAAAAAGGAATAGAGAATCCCACGAGGTGTAGAGATGGAGAGAGAGAGACAGTGTGGAGCCCAGAGTGGGACTTGAGCTCACCTGAAGTGGGGCTCGAACTCACGAACTATGAGATCGAGACCTGAGCCGAAGTCAGATGCTTAAACGACTGAGCCACCCAGACACCCCTGTTTTTTTATGTACTAAAATGACAAATCATTTTTTTCTTTTATAATATCCTGGTCCAATTATTTTTAAAGAATTTTTTTATTCAAGTACAGTTGACATACAATTAACGATTCTTTACTCATACTGAGAGATCACTGAACCAAATCAATTACACAAAGGTTTATTGAATGTCTGTGATATACCCAGCATTGTATTATGTAAGAAACTTATACTGCGATTCCATGACATCAGTTTCCAAGAAAACAAACAATATGTGTTGAGAATAAGTAGTGTGTGTTTCTCTGAGTAGTTAAGGAGGATCTCAAGGACCAGTACTGGACTTTGTCCAATTTAGCAAATTTCCTGGTTAACAGATGATGGTAGGCTTTTCTAGACAATTGAGAGTAGAGAGATGATGCTAATGATCAGGGAAAGGGGAAGAGTGGGCATTAAGAGCAACAGAAAGGTCATATAGCTAGGGCAAAATAACCCAAGTAAACCTAAAGTTTGAGGAGTTCTAAGGTAGCTGTTCAAACACGGAAATGGTATGTGAAGATCACACTAGGGACTTTAAAGACTGTTCTACATGATACCACGGGAGTAGAAAATGTCTTTGCAAATATTCAAGCTTACTGAGGGGAAAAGGGAAATGATTGCAATTCCACACATGTTAAAATAATAATGCTTTTTCCATGATGTTCTTTAAAAGGTAAAAACTGAGAAACAACAAAACCAAAGAACAGAACATGGAGTTCACCAGCTCACAAAGTACTAATAATAGAGACTTATCTTAAAGACAGAGCCACGTCTTCAGAATGAAAAGACAAGCACTAATTTGCACAGTTGGGAGTAAACTTAGCAAATATTCTTATAGAGGGCCAGAAAACAAAATGTATTCAACAATATTTGGCTAAATCCATGGATAATTATTCCATAATCGGCTATAAAAATAAAAAATCATGAAGTTGTTACATGGATCAACTAATAACCCCAGTGTCACTACCAGAGAGAGAAAACAAAGCCGTACCTACCATGAATCTGCTGAGTGTGGCTTTTTAATGTCCTCTTAAGTATGCATATAAATGTATAAACATTTGATCTTTGACTCTAAAACTATAAAATATTTGTCACAAAAAATCCTTTTTAAAAACTGTATTAAAATCATCCTTGGTTGCTAAATCTTTTTTCTGCCTAAGTGTTTTTCCTCATAAAAATACACTGTTATTCTCATGAATATTTATATACTGTGCCAGTAGGTAATAAGGACTTTATGACACCTTACAGTAACCTGCTACTGTGAATATAAAACATAAAATCAATTTTGCTAATGGTGGAAAAATAATATTCGAGTCAGAGAATGAGAAAGTCAACACTAAGAAAATGTGTTTTATTGATAACAATTTGTAAGGTAATAGTAATTAACATTTCATAGTACTCAATTATAATTTATAGAATGGGGGCATCTAGGTGGCTTAATCGGTTGAGCATCCGACTTTGGCTCAGGTTATAATCTCGAAGTTCACAAGTTCGAGCCCCACGTCAGGCTCTGTGCTAACAGCTCAGAGCCTGGAGCCTGCTTTGGATTCTGTATCTCCCTCTCTCTCTGCCCCTCCCCCACTCACACTCTGTTTCTCTCTGTCTCAAAGATAAATAAACATTAAAAAAAAATTTTTTAGGGACGCCTGGGTGGCTCAGTCGGTTGAGCGTCCGACTTCGGCTCAGGTCATGATCTCGCGGTCTGTGAGTTCGAGCCCCGCGTCGGGCTCTGTGCTGACAGCGCAGAGCCTGGAGCCTGTTTCAGATTCTGTGTCTCCCTCTCTCTCTCTGACCCTCCCCCATTCATGCACTGTCTCTCTCTGTCTCAAAAATAAATAAACGTTAAAAAAAACTTTTTTTAATAAAAAATAAATAAAAAATTTTTAAATATAACTTACAGAATGTAGTATTCACTACAAATAATATGCACACACAAAATATTAATACAATACTAAAAGCCAATGTGGATTACTTTTCTTAAAATGTCTGGGTCTAGATCTGAGGCTTATTTTTATTTATTTTATTAAGTAAAATAATACTAAATATTCTTTTAAGATTTTTTTGTAATTTTGTTTTGAGAGAGAGAGAGAGAGAGAATGAGTGAGGGAGTGGCAGAGAGAGAGGGAGACAGTGAATCCAAAGGAGGCTTCAGGCTCTGGGCTGTCAGCACAAAGCCTGACACAGGGCTCTAACTCACAAACCACAAGATCGTGATGTGAGCTGAAGTCGGACGTTCAAACAAATGAGCCACCCAGGCGCCCTAAATATTAAGATTAAAAACATATATATTCATTACTTACAGTTTTTATACATAATAAAAATGTACAGTTTGGTGATATTTTATAATAAAGAAAGGATATGATCAAAACTTTGCAGGATTTGGAACGGACAAGTTAAGAAAGATTTTTGGAAAATAAATAATAAAAACAAAATTCTCTCAATTATATACCACTACTCTAAAATATAACCAGAGAGTCTAAAGGACCATACAGCCTACAATCACTAGCCATGAGAGGTTCTATCTGTAACACTGGAGTCAGACCACAAACGAATCTAATATTCTACAAGCCCACAGGCACCAAAAACTTAAACATTTAAAAAATTAAAGCATGGAAAATTGAAACAAGTAACATCCGGTGAGGAACAATGATCAGTTTTATTTGTTTAACCCCAGGAAGAAATCAGTCAAGTGACAAACTGACTTTGTTATTGTTTTTTTTAGTTTATTTAGTTATTTTAAGAAAGAGAGAGAAACAGTGCAAGTGGGGGGGGGGGGGGGGTTGACAGAGAGAGACAGAGAATCCCAAGCAGGCCCCAAGCTGTCTGCACAGAGCCCAAAGCAGGGCTTGAGCTCATAAACTGTGAGATCATGACCTGAGACATAGAGTCAGTTACTTAACAAACTGAGCCACCCAGGCATCCCCTACCTTTGTTTTAATAATTCTCATTGCTAAAACAGCCACAGAAAATATCCTCACTTAATGTAAAAGAGGTTTAGATTTAAGACCAGTTTTATGTATTCAAGATGCAATCTCATAAAAAAATGCCCTCTCTGTGTGGACCTGGTCCTCATGTCAGCAATGGAAGCCTTGCCACCCCAGATCCTTAGTATCTAATGAGGACAATGAAGGGTAAGTGATTTTATACCTACTCTATACCATCAATGAATAGTGTGCATGAACACACACACATACAGACACACAAGCCTTTATGGAAACTCTTAGGTCACAGTAAAAATCTCGAGAAATAATCCCATCTAGAGAAGAGAAAAGCATCTACTCTCTGAACAAAAAGTTAGTAAGAGCCTTCTAGGGACCATCATGTGAATTCAAAGTTGAATACGAAAGAGAAAAAAAACAAATAGGTATTGAGTGCATATGATAAGTCAAGTGCCACACTAAAACCTTAGGTACATACATAATTAACCATAGTTCATTTTATTAACCACAGTTTATAAATGAGAAATATCAAGTTCAATGTCCTAAAAGATATTTGCCCCAGATGACACAGCTAGTAATGCATTGTGCCCTGATTCTATCCCTGGATGGCTCACTCTAAGGACTATGTCATGCCCTTAACACCATCCTGCCTTCTGTCCACAGGGAGATCACCAGTCACCTGGGAGTCAGGCTGTTAATCAGAATCATAGGGAGATGGATTCATCTTTCCTGAATTATTATCTATCATTTATAGTAATCCTGTTTAAGGGCCTTCAGTTTTGAGCTATTTCAAATGATAGACACCTTACGGGGAGAAGGAATGAATACGAGTATCCATTAATTACACAAAGTATACATTTCAAATAATACCAACTTATAAATTAATTTATATAACATTAAATTATATATATATACACATATATATAAATTAATTTATATGACAGAAAGTATTTACCTGGAGCTCTGCCATGATTAATGATATTAATCTCTTTACAATATACTTTGCTATTGGCAACCAATGTGCCAAAATTAACTTCTGACTCAATTTCCAATTGACAGGCTGGAATCAACCTAGGAGAGGAGAAAAGAGGACAACATAATTAACAATTATAACTTCATACTTAAATCTACAGGGGGACATATATAGACACTTTTATAGTAAGTCCTTGTAAGACATTTACATTTCCTTAAAAGTCTGTTGATGGCATATTTGTCAGTAAAAGGAACTGAAATAAAGACATGAAAACAAGATAATGAGATACATTTTTAACAAAGAGATCAGACTTTATGCATCTAAGGACATAGTACACCCTCTTAAGTACTCACCTTGAAAGGCTACCCACATATCTCAATATTTTTTGCCACTCAAAACATTTTTGGAATCTCCACCTAAGCCTATAATACATTCTTTGGCCCCTCCTCAGAAAGGGGGGGAATTGATCTTTACAAAGTAAAATAGTTCAGATGATGCCAAATCTGATGAAATAAAAGAAGGTGTTATGCTATAAAATATCATTTGGGGACTAAAAGAAGATCTAAGCACAAAAAGATACAATAGATTTTTCACCTGTGTCTCTAACTAAAAGGGCTCACTGTAGCATATCTATAACACAAGTTTCCTACACATTTTAAAAATCCACTGTAATTCTATATGCACATCTCACAAAGATACATATATTTTATATATGGAAAATTTATAATTTATTAACAAGTATATTATCTTGTTTGATACTAAAAACTTCATTAAAAGGAAACAAATATTATTATGGCTCCTATGTTATAGATGAAAAGCCAAACACTTCCAAAGCCTCAATGATTTATCTGAGAAATTATTTGTATATAACAGTGGTGAACTTAGCCTTGATTTTGTTAGATTTTAAGTGCATTACCCTTACGAACCTAACAATGATAACAGTGCCAATGATAAATATAGTAATAACTGATCTCTACTGAGTCCTTAGGTTATGTACCAGACACATGAATTAAGTAATTTACTCCATATAGGATATAACTTCCAAAATATAAATACATACAGACACATGCACAAAGACATAAGTAAGAATACCTGAATAAAACATTCACAAATACTGCTTTATGCACTGGTGGTCTGGGCCTTCTTTCTGAGATGTATGTTTAAATGGGAGTGTTTGTGTATTATTGGATATATAGAGACATTCCAGAGATCAGCCAGGACTATCCTGTATATGCTGCTTCTTTAAGGAATACCCATGTTCTTCTCATGAAGACGTTGTAATTTTGTAACAGGAAAAGGGAAGATCAATGACCTCATTGTACGTAATTGCATTAACAGAGTTTAAAGGATCTAAAAGAGGCACTCATTACACAAACAATATAAGATATGAAGGCGAACATTCGTTCAAACTATTTCTCTAGCTGGGTTCAGAAACGTATCTTAAAAATAATTTCTTGGATACGTTTTTCAATTTGAGCCTTGTCACCTTTTCCTTTTAAGAGCATGGTATCATCTTTAGTCACAATGACCTCTCCAACTTTTCCTAAGTCCTGAGGCTGAACATCTTCAAGATTCAGAGTCAACCATTCTTCTCCGAACACTGCACCACCAGTAGCAATAGCCATATCTTTAAGCTGGTTCTTTCTATTGTCACCAAAACCTGGAGCTTTGACGGCTACAACCTGAAGACCAACTTTTAGCCTATTCAAAACAAGTGTACTCAGAGCTTCTCCACCAACATCTTCAGCAATTATGACCAAGGGTTTAGGGTGAGCATTGGCAATTTCAAGAACAGGTACAATGGACCAGACACTAGAAATTTTCGTTTCACTCAACAGAACATAGGCATCTTGGAATTCACATTTCTGCCCTTTTGATGTATTAATAAAGTATGGAGAAATATAACCTCGATCAAACTTCATGCCTTCAATAATTTTTAATTCATCATTTAGTGTTTTTCCATCCTTTACTGTGATAACACCTTTTCTTCCAACCTTTTTCACTGTATCAGAAATGATGTTGCCAATTTCTTTGTCTCCATTTGTAGAAATGGTAGCAACCTGAGCAATTTCTCCAGGGGTTGTCACAGGTTTAGACTGCTTAAGTTCAGCAATTACAGCATCAACAGCTAACATCACACCTCTCCTGATTTCCACTGAAAAAGTATCCAAGAAATTACTGAACAGTTAGATATCACAACTAGTGAATATGAAAAGGAAAAACTGAATGAACATCTGGCAAAACTCTCAGATGGAGTAGCTGTGCTGAAGGTTGGTGGCACAAGTGATGTTGAAGTGAATGAAAAGAAAGAGTTACAGATGTCCTCAATGCTACCTGAGCTGCTGTTGAAAAAGGCATTGTTCTGGGAGGGGGTTGTGCTCTGCTTCGGTGCATTCCAGCCTTGGATTCAATAACTCCAACTAATGAAGATGAAAAAATTGGTATATAAATCATTAAGAGAACACTCAAAATTCCTGCAATGACCATTGCTAAGAATGCAGGTGTTGAAGGATCACTGATAGTTGAGGAAATTATGCTGAGTTCCTCAGAAGTTGGTTATGATGCTATGCTTGGAGATTTTGTGAATATGGTAGAAAAGGGAATCATTGATCCAACTAAGGTCATAAGAACTGCTTTATTGGATGCTGCTGGCGTGGCCTCTCTGTTAACTACAGCAGAAGTTGTAGTCACCAAAATTCCTAAGGAAGAGAAGGACCCTGGAATGGGTGGAATGGGAGGTGGTATGGGAGGTGGCAATGTTCTAATTCCTAGAATAGCGCTTTACCATTGTTAATGAACTGTGAGAGGAAGCTCAAGGCAGTGCTCCTCAAGAATAACTTCAGAGAAGTCAGTTGAAGGAAATGAATGAAGAAAAGCCTAGCTGATGTTTAAGAAAATCACTATAACCATCAGTTACTGGGTTCAGTTGACAACATATAATGGTTTACTGCTGTCATTGTCCATGCCTACAGATAATTTATTTTGTATTTGTGAATAAAAAGACATTTGTACATTCCTGATAACTGAATGCAAGAGCCATGTACCAATGTACGGCTTTCAACTTAAATACTGAGGCATTTTTACTACTATTCTGTTAAAATAAGGATTTTAGTGCTTGCCATCACCAGATGAAAAGTTAAGAAGCAGCCTTTCTGTGGAGAGTAAGAGTAATTGTGTACAAAGTAGAGAAATATCCAATTATGTGACAACCTTTGTGTAATAAAAATTTCTTTAAAAAATAATAATAATAATAATTTCTTAGAAGGGGGTGGCTGGGTGGCTCAGTCTGGGTGGTGTCAGCTGTGCTGACAGCTCAGAGCCTGGAGCCTGCTTTGGATCCTGTGACTCCCTCTCTCTGCCCCTCCCCTGCTTGTGCTCTGTCTCTGTCTTTCAAAAATAAATAAACGTTTAAAAATTTTTTTTAAATAATAATTTCTTGGGGCACCTGGGTGGCTTAGTCGGTTAACTGTCCAACTTCGGCTCAGGTAGATCTCAGGGCTCACTGAGTTTGAGCCCTGCATTGGGCTCTCTGCTGTCAGCACAGAGTCTGCCTCAGATCCTCTGTCCTGCTCTCTCTCTGCCCCTCCCCTGCTCTCGTGCACACTTGCTCTCTCTCAACAATAAACAAACATTTAAAAAAATAAAATTTAAGTCTACTCACACACGCACACACATACGTACACATACACATATATACATTATATATATATATATATATATAAATTATACACACATATGTATGCACACATATATATGGGTTACCTTAGTAGTAAGGGCTTGGTAATAGAGTAATATAATACGTAACAGTTTTTCTGGCTTTCCTATTGGTTTCTCTTCCACCTGATTAAGAAAAGTATTTGCAATAACATTTTTCTTTTTATGTTACAGACAGTTTATGTTAACAAACAGGAGAATGGTAGTTACCAGGAGCTGGGGGGTGGGAAAATTGGTAAGTGGTTGGTCAAAATATGCACTTAGAAGATGAATTGGTTCTGAAGATCTCATGCCCAGCCTTGTGATTAGAGTTAACAACACTGCATTATGTATTTGAAAGCTGCTAAGAGACGATATCTTAAATGTTCTCACAACAAAATGAAATGATAATTATGTGATCTGATGGAGGTGTTAGCTAACACCACACCAGTAATCACATTGCAATATATAAATGCACCAAATCAACACTGTGTACAGCTTAAACTTACACAAAGTTCTTTATCAATTATATCTCAATTTTAAAAAAGGAAAAAAATTAAGTACCAAACTTGGTAATTTATATATGGAGTTAAAATAAATTTATAGTAATATAATTCATAAGAAATTCTAAAAACATGTATGGATTTATGATTGGAGTAAATCTACTTATATACATATTTGTAAACATACTGAACAAATAATACATTAGGATATGATGCTATAGTTAGAAATGGAATGAAAATACAAATCTGAGGGGGAAAAAAAGATGAGGTAAATCTTTCAACTGTTAAATTACTATGGTATTTCCACTCTACTGGATACATTTGAAAGAAGCATGTAATTATCTTATAGTAATATTTGTTATGTGTAAGTGATTACATCTTTGCAACTATTCAAGCTCATGACTAAAACTCTCAGCCATTTTTAAATGTGCAAGAGGGATGAAAAAACAAGTGCTCACAATCACTGATTATATCATTTCTGCTAAAGTACTTCTGAAAGGGCAGAGAATCCAAACTTCTGGTTTCCAGACAAGATTTCATAAATCTATTTTTCCATATTCGTCCCCACTAAATGCAACTATAAACTCTAGAAATGGTGCAAGAGGCAAGCAAAGAATGTTCATAGCAGCTGTATTTGTAATGTATCATGGCATCTGCCTGATATCCTTCATCAGGCCAAAGGTTAAACAAACTGTGGTATACACATACCATGGAAGACATGACATAACAAAATTTTAGAAATGGAAGACAGATTACTGGTTTGAACAGTTCAGGGATTGTAGGTGTGAAGCAGAAGGGAGGTGGGTATGGGTATAAAAAAGTAACAGGAGATGGGCGCCTGAGTGGCCCAGTAGGTTAAGCAACCGACTCTTGATTTTGGTTCAGGTCATGATCTCACAGTTAGTGGGATGGAGCCCCACACCAGGCTCTGTGCTGAAAGTGCAGAGCCTGCTTGGGATTCTCTCTTCCTTTCTCTCTGCCTCTTCCCACCCTATCACTCTCAAAAAATAAATAAATAAACATTTTTTTTTAAAAAAAGTAACAGGAGAAATCCTTGTCGTATTACCAGTGCTGAATATCTGGACTATGGTGGTGGATATAAAAACCTATACAGGTAATAGAATTGTATAGAACTTAAAAACTTAACACACACATACACACACACACACACAGATACACACACGCCCATCCTCCTTCAGCCCTTTCCATCATAGTTTAAGGGGACAGTGTTTTCCTTATGCTGTAGCTGTGATGAGCAGCCAAACTCAGATGAGAGAGAGCATACATTACGAGGACAAAATTCCTGTTTTCAAAGGCAGAAGCATCTTCAACTCTTTTCTCCCTATATAGTACAAGCAAGCAAATCTCACTGCAACTCATAGTTACATCAACGTGCAGAATGGGCCAAAAATGGCCTTACCTAAAATAAATTATAAAATGTAAAGTATTTTTAATAGGCTAATAACATTCCTTTCCTGACAATGTGTTAACTGATTTCTATACAGAATGCAATGTTTTGCTAAATCAGAACTTCTCAACAACATGGAGAACTAAAATAACTGCAGATCTAAATTTGGTTTATGAAAATAAAAAAACACACAAGGGAACTTATAAAAAGACCTATCTAATGCCAGTATTTATATTAACATTCCAATATTAATTCTACAGATGTTAGACAAATAGAGACAAAAGAATGACATCTATGGAAGCACATTTTGCTAAGGAAAAGGAGGATCCACACATGCCTGTCTATCAATTAAAAAATACTTTAAGGGGCGCCTGGGTGGCTCAGTAGATTAAGCATCCGACTTGGGCTGAGGTCATGATCTCACAGTTTGTGCGTTCGAGCCCAGCATCAGGCTCTGTGCCGACAGCCCAGAGCCTGGAGCCTGCTTTGGATTCTGTGTCTCCCTCTCTCTCTGCCCTCCCCTGCTTGTGCTCTGTCTCTCTCTCAATCTCTCTCTCAAAAATAAATAAACATTAAAAAAATTATAAGTTAACTCTTAAATACAGAGGACAAACTGAGGGCTGCTGGAGGGGTTTTGGGTGGGGGGATGGGCTAAATGGGCACGGGGCATTAAGGAGACCTATTGGGAGGAGCACTGGAAATTATACACAAGTGATAAATCACTAAATTCTGTTCCTGAAATCATTAGTATACCATACGTTAATCTACTTAGATGTAAATTTTTAAAAATTATAATAATAAATAAAATATTAAAAAAAATTTTACTCTTGGGGCGCCTGGGTGGCTCAGTCGGTTAAGCAGCCGACTTCGGCTCAGGTCATGATCTCGCGGTCTGTGAGTTCGAGCCCCGCGTCGGGCTCTGTGCTGACAGCTCAGAGCCTGGAGCCTGTTTCCGATTCTGTGTCTCCCTCTCTCTGACCCTCCCCCGTTCATGCTCTGTCTCTCTCTGTCTCAAAAATAAATAAACGTTAAAAAAAAAAATTAAAAAAAAAATTTTACTCTCAAAAGGTATAAAAAAAAAACACAGTCAAAATAAAACAAGATGTAAGTCAAGGGAAAAAGAGGGAATACATGCAATTGTTGAACGTTTTTATTTTAATTAAAAATACCAGAAAACCAGCCTTCCATTTTTTGAACACCCGTTTGCTAAAAATCTGACCATTAAGTTCAGCTATAAGGACACTATAGATACAAAAAGAAATCTTAGCCAGAGAAAATACAGAATATTATATTACTTTGACCCTTATTTTTATGCGAAGAGTGCTGAAAATGTCAGCACGAAATATGGAGAATACGTACCCAAGTAGAGGGATCTCTATTATTTTATTTCCTATTGAAATAAGTAGTTGGTCATAAGTGTCTTCATCCTTATCAGGATGGTATTCCACCATAGCTGTCATCTGAAGTCCAGAAGCAAGTGCTTTATCCAGATTGGTCAAAATCAGTTTGAACTTCATGGGGAGAAAAAAAAAATCAAATTATACATCTTAACTCCTAATAAGGAAATAATGTGAGCTACGGTAGCTAGAAGTGTCCATTAGTTCAAGAGCTGTATCAAGATATAGGCAATATTCCTTCCCTGAAGGCAAACACTTAATGACTGTGTGTGTGTGTATATACACACACACATATATATATATATATCAGATTCTAGACCCTCCAGATACGCTTTTTTTTTAATGTTTATTTTTGAGAGAAACAGATGCTAACAGGGGAAGGGCAGAGAGAGAGGAAGACAAAGAATCCAAAGCAGGCTCCAGGCTCTGAGCTATCAGCACAGAACCTGACACGGGTCTTGAACCCACGAACAGTGAGATCATGACCTGAGACAAAGTCAGACGCCTATTGAGCAACCCAGGCACCCCTCCAGGTATGCTTTTAACAGTACATGGACTAAAACTGACAATGTAGTCAGTTGAGAAACATGTAAATGCTCACAAGCTCATTTAGAAGTATGAGGTACTTCAATACAGAACAAAGGGAGAGCAATCTAATAATTTAATAATTATCTATTATTAAATAATAGATAATCTAATAATCTTAAACACATACATTTATCATTTTATATACTTTTTGTATGGGGACTTAGAATTCAGAACTTGGAGCAAATATAAAAAAGGAATAGGATACGAGGGGAAGAAAAACCACTTTCATTCTTGTAAAACATTTGCTAGACTCCAGGACAAATATGAAGGGAGAAAGTGAAGGAGAGAATTACTATGTGTTGGAGACCCACAATACTTCAAGCATTCTACATCTCTTATCTCACATAAGACAGTTCTACAGTCCTATAAGGCTGATGTTAAGGCTCCCAGAATATAGATGAGTAAACTGGGACTTGGAGAGCATAATTAACGTCTAAGTTCACTCTAACAGTGAGGATTCAAATCACACATCTATGTGACTCTGAAACATAAGATCCTTCCCCATAAGTGGAAAAAGTCCCTCTCCTGAGTACATAATCTCTTCAAGGAAGCAGACTATACACCCCTAGAAAGTTAAATAATACAAGCCAAGAACTAATTGTCTTATGAGTACTGGAGACATAGGTATCACAAAAGTCCATGAGAAAGCATGATTACCATTGGGCTAGAAAGGAGTGTACTTGGCCTAAGCTTAAAGAATGGATGTAAAAGGTGGAGAACAAGCAAGTAAGGTGCTCCCTATGGGGAAGGAATATCTCGGACATAAGCCAAGAAAAGAATAAGCAGAACAGTCCTTCAGCAGGCAACTAATAAGCTAGCCTCGCTGGGCAAAGAGCTCAATCCGTAACGATGGAGGTCATGTTGAAATTAATTATTCAGGGCTTTTCATGCCAGGCTAAATCTAAGCAGTACTTTCCAGCAATGAAGGGCACAGAGCAGTGGAGTGATTTGTTGATACCAGTGGTCTGAAAGCTTCATACTTCCAGCAAACTTCTGATACCTCAAAACTATCACAGTTCAACTCTGAATCCCCCTGCAATTACAGAACAGTAAGAAAACAAGGGATAGATTTTTCCCTGCATAAGCCTTTGGGTGTTACAAGTGCATGTATCAGATGTGACTATCTTCCTTTAAAGAAGCTGTATCTTGGAGAAAGGAAACCATGGCTTCAGCAGCATGTGCTTTTGGTCAAACTACAAGTTGCTGAGCCCTGTGAATGGTATACAAAGGTGTATAAGGCACCACCCTTACTCAGGAGCTGATGGACGGTAAAACTAACATTTACTAGGAGTCATCAGGACACAAGTCCAAACTATAATCAATGCCTGATAACTGGTATCCAGCAGGGAAGAAATAATTTGGAGATAATATGATAAGACTTACAGAGAAAAAGAGAACTCAATTTGACCCTTAAAGATGGGTGGGATTTGGAAACAGGTGATTCTTGCAGGAAGTGGGAATGAAAAACACGGGTCAAAAGAAAAGGGAGTCTGAGCCATGGAGGTAAAAGGGGACAATTCCAAGTAAGACTGGCCTGACTGATGCAGAAGCCACACAAGTTAACAAAACACTAAAGATAAGGACTGTGTCTTCTTCATTTTCTACCAGCAGCCCACAGTAGATGGCATATAGTACTACATATGGTTCATAATAGGTCATCAACACAAAGATAATGCAGTCTCTTGAGCCAGGGTTGCAAACCAGTACTACTGTATGTTAGAAGCATCATTTTGTAAGTAATTATAAATGGTGATGATGACAATCTTCTTTATACAGCACTTTTTCTTTTCTCCAAGATAGTTAATACATTTTTTTCTAATCTATCTTCTTCCTAATTCCCTTTATATCTATGAAGGATCAGGAGAGCACACCATGGTCTTGCAACAAAGAGAAGTTCACACTAATACTGGGCTCACGGCTTTGGCCTCTAACTGGTAAGCTTACCTGGCCATTCTCTTGTGTCCAGATTTGTGGTCTAAATAGTTTTCCTTCTTAACTCTTGATACAAACTAAAATGAATTATATCATTTATCTCCTGACTGCACAAAAACCACCCATATAAGTGTCTCCTGGACATCCATAAAATAGTGTTTGCCCACATCTGGGATTTACTGCCAGCCTGAATTTTAGAAGAAAAGTATTTTCAGGTATACATTCAATTGCTCAATAAATATGTAGTGAGGTAGTGAAATTATAAAATCTTTCCCTTATTTTACAGTATTTGGAGTAATCAGGTCATTTTTGATTTAAAAAAGAGTTAATAGCCTCTCACGATATTCCATTTTATTACAAAATACATGTTACTATTGTTAAAACATTCAAATATAAAAATGGACAAAGCAGGATTCCATTTATATGAAACTCAAAAACAAGCAAAACTAATCTGTGGTGTTAGAAATCACTACAGTGGTCACCTCCATGGGGTGATGACTCCAGGTACTGCAAGGAACCTTCTAGAATGCTGGAAAGGGAAATTCTACGATTTGACCCAAATGGTGGCTACATGGGTGTATAAACACATAAAAATTCATCAAGCTTTACTTTCGAGATTTGTGCACTTTAGTGTAGGTAAATAGTACAATTTTTTTTAAGTGTAAAAAGTAGAACATGAAAGTCCTTTTTCTCATTATCCTTCTACTCGCTACCGTACATTTTTCTATGTATATACAAATACATGTAATTTTAACAACAAAAAAAATCGTAGATACCTTTCCATTTCTGTACCTAGAAATCCAGGTGCATTCAATACTACTTATCGTTAAGAATGTCCCACAAAAAAAAAAAAAAATACTAATAAGGCTATTTATCACTTACATATCAAAAATTCTTATCACCTTTCCTATATCAAAAGTCTCCCTGACAGCAAACTAATATTCATCCTCTCACACACATGATCTAAAATAACAGCGAGATTGAAATAGAATTCTGTCAACTTTGGGGGCCTGGAAGGTTCAGCTGGTTAAGCATCCGACTTCGGCTCAGGTCATGATTTCGCAGTTAGCAAGTTCGAGCCCCCACCTAGGACTCTGTGCTGACAGCTCGGAGCCTGGAGGCTGCTTCAGATTCTGTCTCCCTCTCTCTCTGCCCCTTCCCCGCTCACGCTCTGTTTCTCTCTCCCTGTCTCAAAAATAATAAACATTAAAAAATGTTTTAATTTAAAAAAAGAATTCTTTCAACTTCTAAGTCAGAAGATGGAGACGGCCTCTCGGAACATTAATTTTACTCATGATCTTTACTGACTCCCCCAGTTTCTAAGTCCTGTAAGGGTAGGGTTGTGTTCATTTTAGATTCCTCACACCTACAGCCTATTATACAGTAGGTGCTCAACAAATGTTTGTTGGAACATGAAATAATAAACCTTTCCACTATCCTACTGCATCTAGAGTAATCAGGCACTTTATGACTAAAGGGTACTTTAGAGAATTTTGTTGATGTAATTCTACAGTATACAAGCACAAATTCTGGGGTTAGGAGACAGACATGGAACCCCCTTTCCCTTCTTTCCAAACCCAAGATGAAGAAGTTGGAAGGTTCTAGATCAACTTTTCCCCACTGTGTCTCCGTAACCAAACAAAAAGTAAAAACAAAAAAACAAAACAAAACGGCTAGCACGCGTATGCACTGAGACCTAAATGGCCGCTCCCTGGGAAGCTCAATCCTGCCCCCCCCCCTCGCCCCCCACTCCCGCAGAAGCCGGCGTCTACTCTCCGGGACAAAGCAGGCGCCCAGGTGGGGAGGCGGTCTCAGAGCCCTGACGCTCGGGAGGTCCTGCTCCTGCACCCCCGAGGGTGTTACCTGTGGCTTGAGTGGTTCCTGAAACCGGATTTTCTGGTTGCAACGGCCGAGGTTGTGTACGGTAACCGGCAGGCGGTACACCCTCCCGGCCAGCGTGTCCAGGAACTTCACCTCCGAAGGGGTCACCCGCAGCTGCACCTCCTTCTTTGGGGTCTCCATGTCCCGGGAGATGAAGGAGCCCCTCTCAGTCTCCATGGCGGCCTTGTAGGTAGCCGGCGAACAGTAGCTGACTTGATTTACAGAGGGCTAGTGTGGACGCCGTCGCTAGGCAACCGACAGACGCCGCACGCTCGCCTCAAGCTCCACCCTCATTGGCTCAGCCCAAACTTTGTGCGTTGGCTTATAGAATGCAGGCACGTGGGGAAGGAAAGAACCCAGGGATCGCAAGTGTCACCAGAGAAGCTGGAAAACCTTCTGTGACAGCCCAAATCTCACTTCGTTCTGGCCTGTCAGGATTTTAAGATGGCATTGGCAGGGTGGGGTAATTTTCCTGGACCTCTCTTAAGACTAAACTTAAAGAGCAAAGGAAGTGATGTGCCCGCCAAGTCAATTAAAGCAGCAAAACTAACAGTTAACAGAGGAATTCAATGGAAGCAGAGTCAGGACCCCCTAGGTGCCCTGCTCACTGGCCTTTAGGCTATCGTTTCTCAAAAGGTAATAGCAAGCCTCTAGATCTTTTGTTTAAAATGCAGATTCTGTTTCAGTAGATCTGGGGCGGGGCCTAAGATTCTGTATTTGTAGCAAGGTCCCAGGTGATTCCAATGCTGCTGCAGGTCCTGGGACCACACACTGAGTATAGAAGCTTTAGAAGTTTTGTTAATTACTCCAGGTGTTAAGTTTCTTCATTTGTGAAACCAAGGGGCTGCTCAAAGGGTTGAGATCAAACCTCTTATCTAGCTAGATGAGCACCCTCCCAACAGTCCTAGATTCACACTGCCCAATCATTAACTTCATCCTTGATCTGCTGTGATGGTCTTAGGGTTTCAAAACATAGTAGGTCAGTGGCATTTCCCTGCCTTAAATCTGCTTATCACTTTACAACAAGCTGCTTTCTACGGACTTTTATTAATTTGGAGTCAAGCTCTACAGATCTATCCATATACTGTGTGATTATATATATAATACTTATGTTGAGGGGCTCCTGGGTGGCTCAGTCAGTTAAGCGTCCAACTTTGGCTCAGGTAGTGATCTCCTGATTCATGGGTTCCAGCCCTGCCTCAGGCTCTGTGCTGACAGCTCAGAGCCTGGAGCCTTCTTTGCATTCTGTGTCTCCCCCTCTCTCTGCCCCTTCCCCACTCACACTCTCTCTCTGTCTCTCAAAAATAAATTCAAAAAATAGTTATGTTTATAACGATATATAGACATATATAAATATATTTGTATACTCATATTGCATATATATATATATATATATATATATATATATATTTGCTATTTTCATTTCTTCCTTGCCACTGCACATAATTTTCACTCTGAGAGGACTGGCCTTTCCATCTGCTGGCCAGTTATTGATCCTTCAAAACCACTGTTTTTCCTTTCTCATCCAACTGTCCTTTAAACAGGTCTCAAAGTAAATATCAAAAAGTTCTACTAGGAATCATTCTCCTTACTTCCTCACTGTTATCCTTTCCTTGCTGTTCAGAAACTCTACCCACCATTAGAGTTTCCACTAAGTATGAAGTAAGACTTCTGATTTCTAGTTCACATGGCAAAATGTGAAGTCAATATAGAGCAGTTATATTTTCCTCTTAAACTCAGAGGAGAAGAATGGCAACTCTGCAGGGGACATTTAGCATAGCTCTCCATAACCTCCAAGTCTCCCCAACAGTATAGTTCCTCGTTAATTATAGTGAGGCTTAACTTATTTATCCTATTGGTACTGTGGGACTCTTGTAAAACACTTAGGGGAAGGCTTTGAAACTTTTTTTTTGAAAAAAGAGTCTGGAGCACCCGGGTGGCTCAGTCGGTTGAGCTTCCCACTTCGGCTCAGGTCCTGATCTCACAGTTTGTGAGTTTGGGCCCCTTGTGGGCCTCGGTGCTGACAGCTCAGAGCCTGGAGCCTGCTTCGGATTCTGTGTCTCCCTCACAATCTGCCCCTCCCCTGCTTGCACTCTCTCTCTCTCTCTCTCAAAAATAAGTAAATATTAAAAAAAAAATGTTTTTTTTAAAAAGTAAAGAAAAAAGAGTCTGAATGCAGACCAGGAAAACCTATTATAGTGCTTAGAGTAACGACTTAGAAACAAGATCTATTGAGGTGGCTCAGTTGGTTAAGCCTCTGACTCTTGATCTTGGCTCACTCATTGATCTCACCGTGCATGAGATCAAGCCCAGAGTTGGGCTCTGCGCTGACAACATGGAGCCTGCTTGGGATTCTCTCTCCCTCTCGCTCTCTGCCCCTCCCCCACTCACTGTCTTTCTCTCTCTCTCTCTCTCTCTCTCTCAATAAATAAGTACACATTCTTAAAACAAACAAACAAAAAAAGAAACAAAGACATAAGCTATTGAAAGAAAATAAACAGAACTTCTCTGAACACAGGAGTGTTAAAAGTGTAGCAACTGATGTGTTTCAAAAATAATTTGAAAGTGGGTAGTATATAATGAAATTCACGAAAGTTACATATGATGAAAATTTCATCCAGATGATGAAAAGCCACACCAATGAGAATAAAGTGATGACACTAAGGCCCAATAAAGTAGAACTGCATGACTTGGATGGCCATGACTAGGACCAAGAATTCTTGTCCCCTTCAAGGTGCACCCAGCTAGACTAAAAATCAAATTGACAAGAGACATTAACACGAGAAAATCAAATTTAAAGCATACATATGGGGAACCCACCCAGACATGAAAATTCCAAAGACATCTGGCAAAATGAGGCATAATATCATCCTGAACTGAGGAATGGGGGTAGGGGTCTGGGACTTCAAAGGGAAGGAATGCACCTCACCAGGTGGTAAGTAGAGCAGATGTTTAGAAATACATGTTTCTCCTGCCATATATATAGATGGATCACTCAGATAAAATTTATCTCTGCTCATAACCATTATTCTGAGAAAAACCTTCCATTTAGATTCCTCTACGTCACTAAGAGAGGGGCAAAAGTTTCCCTTGAGCTCCTAAGGTCTCAATTACCTTCAGCTCAAAATAATGTTCAGGCCAAAGTGGCTGTCATGGGCAGCCTGCCCTCAGACCCTACAGTTTCTTACTCTGAAACTTACCTGAAGTTTCACACATTAGAAGTTAAGCTGGTAGGTTGTTTCATCTCACTGAACCATCTCTTACTCCTGAAAATAAGTCAATTTGGTCACACTTATTTCAGGAGGCAGTGATGCAGGTATATTCTGAAAGGTAGGCCCATGGTTCAAGTAATCAGGTATTAAATAAGATGTGTTTCTGTGGAAACAAAAGAAAAATACTGGTTACTGATTGGATCAAATGCTAAGCCACTTTCTGGGTTCTGAGGGTAGCCAGTTGAGAAGATGCCTAGATGTCAGATTCAAAGCATCTTCAGTAGAGTGAGGACAGGTAGTAGAAATCTCACAGATCTTCCTAGTTTGCAGTTGAAATGTCTCTGGTGATTTCTGAATGGCCCTCTGAGCAATAAACACGAAGATTGTCTATATATGAGCTATTGTGGCAATTTCTCTGAAGTTTATATCAAGTCATTTATGTTTAGTTTGCAGGGCTTCAGGAAAAAAGGCAGTTTTAGTTCTCAAATGATTCTAAGTCAGAAAAATGGGAACAAAGCCAAAATGTTAGTTTGGAGAGTTCTGGCCAGGCATTGGAGGACACTAGAAGAAATCAGGATCTAGTCCACTTTATAATAAATAGTTTTAAATCTACAAAGGTATATTATTGAAACATATTTTCTCTCTACAAATCACCCTCATTTTTACCAAAGCCAGCCAAATTAACATTGTTTGCAAAATAAGTCTAATTGCAAAAAATTGGCCTGATTATTTACATAAGTCCAGTAAGAATAGTGGTTCACCGTACAGGCTTTTTAAAACCTTTGTTGCTGGAACTTTTCATAAGGAATCTCTAGAGTGAACTTTTAATGGAATCTCGAGGCCAAAAGCCAAGCTAAATATTTGCCATCAGACTTCACCTGCAATACCTATGGATTTGGGTAGATCCCTCTCTTTTGGAAGTCCTCAAAGTATCCTGAGTTTCCCACACCTGCCAGGAAGTGTCTTTCTTTACTCACTGGGTAAGGCTGCTGGGAATTTTGTAAACAAGGTATCAGGCTAAGATTTCCAAGGGGTTTCATTGATATCATAAAGTAAAGAAGCTGTCTGGTCATATCTGAGTCTATACATGTCTTTCTTAGATAAGACATTCCAGTCAAAGCCTTGGTGAAATAACCTGTGTTTCCAATTGTTCCCTGTTACAAGGAGAACAGATTCTTGCAACGCCTGGGTGGCTCAGTGGGTTGAACATCTGACTCTTGGTTTTGGCTCAGGTCATGATCTCACAGTTGTTGTGTTTCAGCCCTGCATCGGGCTCTACAGCTAACAGTGCACAACCTGCTTGGGATTCTCTTTCTCTCTCTCTCTCTCTCTCCCCCTCCTTTCCTCTCCCTCTCCCCCTCTGTCTCTGTCCCTCCCCCATTTACCCTGTCTCTGTGTCTCTCAAAATAAATAAACTTTAAAAATATATATTTTCATAAAATAAAATAAAAATATATATCAAAATATATTTTAACCAAATAAAATAAATAAGTTCCATGTTGAATTTATGCAAATAAACATATTGCCATAAAAATATAAGAATACTCACTGAGAGTTTCTGAATTCTGGAGGGTTCGGGTAGGGAAAAATATAAATGTTTCAATTTGTTCAAAAAGGTATATTTTGTCAAATTGCTCTAAGTCAGCTTAAGAGAAAACATTTTCTTAAATCTGGAAAAAAGAAAACATTTTTAAAGAGTCAGCAATGTTTCAAATAAAAAGTCATAAAAAGTATAATTATCTTCCTCAGTTTATTCAGTCCCATGTTATTATTTCTGGTTCTGCTTAAATCTAATTTTTCTACTACCTGCAAAAGTTTTTACCTAGTTCAGTTTTATGATCTTAAGGTTATCAGAAGCCTTTACTCAATTTTTTCCTTAGGTCTCACAAAAGATGAAGCACATGTGCAAGAAACTTTTATAGAGGCATGTAAGTACAAGTACAACTGTCTATAAATGATAAAAGACTTAAAAATGGCCATGGTTAAAGATCTGATTAGAGTTCTTTGCAATGCAATTGAAAAGGAAATTTGGTTATTTTTGTGACACATATAACTTCAAGATAATAATATACCAAGACATCAGATTGCTAGAAGTTTCATATAATTCTTAGAAGATTTGTGGGGTTTTTTAATGTTTTATTTACTTTTGAGAGAGAAAGCACGAGAAGGGGAAGGGCAGAGAGAGACAGGGACAGAGGATCTGAAGTGGGTTCCTCCCTGACAGCAACAAGCCCGACGCGAGGCTCAAACTCACAAAATGAACCATGAGATCATGACCTGAGCTGAAGTCGGACGCTCAACAAACTGAGCCACCCAGGAGCCCCCAAAAAACGGCTTTAATAACATATCTACATAAATATAATCACTTATTAGACAATGTTTCCTGTGTAATCTAACATACCCAATAAGCCTACTTGGTTTAATTTCTCACATTTTTAATTTTTTTAAAATGCTTATTTATTTTTGAGAGAGATACAGACAGACCTCGAGCAGGGGAGTGGCAAAGAGACAGGGAGACACAGAATCAGAAGCAGGCTCCAGGCTCTGAGCTGTCAGCACAGAACCCAGTGCGGGGCTTGAACTCAGGGGCTTTTGAGCCGTGAGATCATGACCTGAGCCGAAGTCGTCCGCTTAACCAACTGAGCCACCCAAGTGCTCCACATTTTTTTTTTTTTTAATCTTCCAGTGGCCCACTGGAAACTTTCAGTTAGATTGTGGTCAAAAGACTTTATTTTATAATTTAATTTTGGGAAGTATGTGAAAAAAATATCAAAAATTTTGAACATTTGATTGAATAGGATCACAAATCATTATGAACCAATATTTCATTATCCATTTAACCAAAGAGACAATAAAAGATATCAAAGGCAAATACAGGTTACATAGTTGTGAGCAAAATTTTGCTCTTTTAACATTCAGATTCAGTTTTCTTAAGTACCAAAGACCTGAAAAATATAGAAAATTATTTTGGCAAACATAGAATCATTGTTTTTTAGACAAATAACTTAAAAGGTAAAGAAAAACTTTTATTTATAATTTCTTATGAAGATATTGGGTAGGAAGAATTTACTTTGCCTTTCAACATCCCTCTAGTTGGACTAAGAATCAAATTGACATAAGACAGATTAACAGGAGAAAATCCAATTCCATCGCGTACATATGTACGAGGAATCCACACAGACATGGAAATTCCAAAGACAGGCAATGCGATGCCTATATGAGCTAAGAAGAGGGGTAGGGGTCTAGGAATACCAAGGGGAGAAGACCATTAGCAAGAAGGTGAAAGGTGATGCATGGAAAACAAAGGTTTCCCTATTCTGCAGGTAAGTTTCTTAGGCAAAAAGGAATCTGTGTTAATACTTTTCTTCCTGATACAAGCAACTAGTTGAGAGAGAGCTAAAGAGCTTTTCCTGAATCTGCTGGGTTTTCATTACTTTTAATTTAAAATAATGTTCATGCCAAAACGGCTAATCTTGACACTATCTACTCTTGGTCCCTAGAAAGCAAATCGATAGTTCAAAAAAACTTTGTACTTTTAACAAAAAGAAAACAAAAACTCTGCACTATTGTACTTTTGACATTAAAACACATTTATGTATTTAAACTTATCTTAGAGCCAGTCCTAACCACACATAAAAATTCATTTTCTAAGATTCTTTCTCCATAAACCTCCTACAACTTTCTTTTTTACATTCAGATTCTGTCCTGAGTTTTTCCTCTTTATTTTCTAATGTTTATTTTTATATTCTGAGAGACAGAGAGCACACGCGCGCACATGGGAGAGGGGCAGAAAGAGACTCCCAAGCAGGCTCCACATAGTCAGCACACAGCCCAACGCGGTGCTCAAACTCACTAACTAATCATGACCTGAACTGAAATCAAGAACTGGATGCTTAACCCATTGAACCACCCGGATACCCCCAATCGTTCCGCTTTAAGTCACCAGTGTCACTTTAGCACAAAATTATTTTCTTTTCACTCCACTAACATATATTTCTATTCCTAATATTTTTTCTTACCAAAACACGTATTTTACTTTCCTCACATATAGAGTTGTTTCCCCTATTATTTCCGGTAGTCTTGATTACACATATTGAATTCTTAATGCTTACAAACCTTAATTTCTAGTAAAAACTAAGTAGTAAGCAAGTGTAAACTCCGTTACACAGAAATTCTTTAGATTGGCAAATTTATGAATATATTTTAAAATTTTTAGAAATGTTTTTCATAGTACAATCCCTCAGCAAAGCATAAAACGTGTTTACTAACAGTCTCAAATTTATCTTTGGTTTCTCTATAAAAAGACAAAAGTTGGGGTGCCTGCGTGGCTCAGTCAGTTAAGCATCCAAATTCAGCTCAGATCATGATATCACAGTTCATGGGTTCAAGCCCAAGTCAGCTGTGCTGACAGCTTGGAGCCTGCTTCAGATTCTGTTTCCCTCTGTCTCTGCCCCTCCCACGCTATCTCTCTCTCTCTTTCTCTCTCTCTCAAAAATAAATAAATAAACACTTAAAAGCAAAATAAAAAGACAAAAGTTTATAAAATACATTCAGTACTTAATGTTTCATTATTTTATCTTACTGGAAAGGATCTAAATTATCAATGAATTTACTCATCATTTAACTTAGCAAAACCTTATAGTTTAAGTTACCAAAGATTCTGGAAGCTATTTAAAAGTTGACCTACAAATCTTTTAACCTATTTAATTAATTTGTTCTTAACAATTATGCTTAAATTACCCACAAAACTTCATGAGGCATTAAAGTCAAATATTTTTCAGGGGTGCCTGGGCGGCTCAGTTGGTTGAGCTTCTGACTCTTGGTTTTGGCTCAGGTCATAATCTCATGGTTTGTGAGTTCAAGCCCTTTGTTGGGCTCTGCACTGACATTGTGGAGCCTACTTGGGATTCTCTCTCTCCCTCTCTCTGTACCCCTACTTCGAGTGCACCTGAGCCCTCACTCTCTCTCTCTCTCTCTCAAAAATAAATAAACTTAAAAAAATAAAGAAATAAATAAAACATGTGACAAAATTTATTATTTCAAGCGACAGCAAAAGATCGTAAAAATGTGCTTTAAGTTTCAGGGTGGGGTGCCTGGGTGGCTCAGTCGGTTGAGCGTCGCACTTCAGCTCAGGTCATGATCTCGCAATCTGTGGGTTCGAGCCCCGCGTTGGGTTCTGTGCTGACAGCTCAGAGCCTGGAGCCTGCTTCGGATTCTGTGTCTCCCTTTCTCTGTGCCCCTCCCCTGCTCATGCACTGTCTCTCTCTGTCTCAAAAATAAATTAAAACATTTTTAAAAAATTAAAAAATTAAAGTTTCAGGGTAATTGCTATTTAAAATTTACCTTTTTGTGTTCATTTTTATTTTTATTTTTTTAAGTGTATTTATTTTGAGAGAGAGAGAGAGAGAGAGTGGGGTAGAAGCAAAGAGAGAGGCGGGGAGAGAGAGAATCCCAAGCAGGCTCCACACTGTTAGCACAGAGCCCAATGTGGGGCGCAAACCCACAAACCATGAGATCATGATCTGAGCCAAAATCAAGAGTTGGATGCTTAACCGACTGACCCACCCAGGTGCCCTTGTATTAATTTTTAACAGACAATACAGATACATGCTACAAAATTCAAAAAGAATATAGAGTAAAAAGCAAATTTCCAGGTCAACGAGTTCCCCTTGTTAGAAGTAGCTGTCATTTCCAGTGTTTTTATTATCATGCCGGACTGTTCTATGCCCATATAAGCATATGTCTCTATGTTTTAAGAAAGTTTATTTTTTTAAGTTTTTATTTAAATTCAATTTAGTTAACATACAGTGTAATCTTAGTTTCAGGTATACGAGATAGTGATTCAACACTTCTGTACATCACCCAGTGCTCATCACGACAAGGGCTCGCCTTAATCCCCTTCACCTATTTCACCCATCCCCCATTAACTCCCCTCTGATTAACCATCAGTTTGTTCTCTATAATTAAGAATCTGTTTCTTGCCTTGCTTCTCTTTCTTTTTCCTTCTGCTCTTTTGTTTTGTTTCGTAAATTCCACATGAGTGAAATCATATGGTATTCGTCTTTGGCTGACTTATTTCACTTAGCATGATACTAACTCCATCCATGTAGTTCCAAATGGCAAGATTTCATTCTCTTTTATGACTGAGTAATATTCCATTGTATATATACATATACACCACTTCTTCTTTACCCACTCATCAGTCGGTGGACACTTGGGTTGTTTCCATAATTTGTCCGTGCCCCCCAGGCTCCATCCTAACCAAGCTTGCTGACCTATAAACTATAGGCTTTAGGCCCACTGCTTGCAAGAACTCACAAAATTCAGCCCCTCCCATTTTCCTAGTCAGTGGCTATAGGGAAACATTCTCCTTGTGTGTTCCCCTGTGTGCTCCTCTCCTTCTCTCTCTCTCTCTCTCATATCTTTCTCCATGAGCACCAGTGCCTCCTTCTGCAGTAGCTAGGATCTGTTTCTCCCTTAAACCACATCTCTGCACTTCCTACCTTCTTCAATGTGGCCTCTTCTCTCCTTTTAGTTGTGGAGTTTGTTCTGTCATTCTTCAGGTCGATTTCTGGGGTATTTAGGATGATTTGATAGTTGTCTAGTTGTGTTCATAGGATGAAGGGAGCCTAGGGTCCTCCTAGTCCACTACCATCTTCCTGTCTCTTCCCTCTGTTTTTTAAAGTACAGAACACTTTTGTTCCAATACAATGATCTTTTATAATGTCTACAAATATTTGGAAAGAAATAGGCGAAGTTTGGAGATTGGTAAAGATAGGTGGACTTTAACTTGTTTCTAGAGTTGTAGTTCTGGTTTTGTAGAAATTGTGAAATAAGCTGTTTCTCCTAATTCCCTAAAGACCTAGATTACAGCTTGAAAATCAAGGGACTGGCCCATCTTCTTAAATAAATTTGCTTCTTCATATCAGGGAGAATTTTTAGCTAAAATGGAAACTGAAAGACTTATGCCTTTGTAAAATCTGCATAAAACATTTTAACAAAAGCCTTGTTTCTGGGTACACAATTTAACCTTAGCTTCTATTAGCGTCTGAAAATTAGCCTTTTGCCAATCATGTGTAGAAAGGCCTAGGGCAAGTTTTGGTCATTACTATCCTCTGTGAAGGGAAAATTGTAAATATGGTCAAATAATCTAACTGCTCTCTAAATTCGGTAGGATCTTTTGAAAGAGAGGTAAAAGGGCTTAATAACTGAAAAGCTCTGTAGCTATCCAGGGAACATGAATTTCTTGGCAATGGGAGGGGCCTATGATATTCCTCCAAAGGACACTGTTTAAGAGGAATACCTGCATGGGGCCGAGCCTGATTACAGAGCCCTGGAAAGTAGGAGCAAAGCAAGCTTTATGGCCAGTCTTGGGTCCTTTGTTAAATTCATTTTCTGGCTCTCAGCATTTACAGGAGCGACCTGTATAATTTAAACCTAGAGATTTGGCCAGAGTGATCTCTGTCAATCTTGAGGAAAAGGGAAATTAAAAGGAGCACATGTGGCCAGATTTTAAGAAGGGGAATTTACATTGGATGGGGACATTTCTTTGTGTCTTGTGTCTTATGTCTACATTCTATTCTTACATCTTTTCAAGGGAATCCCTAAGGCTAGCCATTATATTAACAAAACAATTGAGAGTTCTTTATTTACATATGTATATTATATAATATATATAGGAGGGGCAGAGAGAGAGGGAGAAAGAATCCCAAGCAGGCCCTGTGCTGTCAACATAGATGCTGACATGGGGATTGAACCCATGAATTGTGAGATCATGACATGAGCCAAAACCAAGAGTCGGAAGCTTAACCGACTGAGCCACTCGTGTACACATAAGTCTTGGGTTTCTTGAAACTGCACTAATACCTAGGAGGGATGTGCTGCATGGTTGGGGACTCTGTTGTTTTACACTGTACCATATTACACAGATGTTTTCTTGAGGTTGATGAGTGTGGATGCTTCGTTCCTGGACCTGTTTTGAAAGCATAAGCAGCAGAGCACCTTGGGGGCTCAGTCAGTTAAGTGCCCGACTCTTGATTTTGGCTCAGGTTTGACTCAGGTCATGATCTCATGGTTCGTGGGTTTGAGCCCCACATTAGGCTCTGAACTGACAGTGCAGAGCCTGCTTGGGATTTTCTCCCACCCTCTCTCTCTGCCCCTCCCCCCTGCCTCTCTCTCTTTCAAAATAAAAATAAATAAACTTTAAAAAAAAGCATAAGCAGAACTATAGTTGTATTAGTTGGATTATTAATTTAGCTCCATGTTCTGTCTTTTTCCCTACTTAACTACATATTTTTTTAATTTTTTTTTTAACGTTTTTATTTATTTTTGAGACAGAGAGAGACAGAGCATGAACAGGGGAGGGTCAGAGAGAGGGAGACACAGAATCTGAAACAGGCTCCAGGCTCTGAGCTGTCAGCACAGAGCCCAACGCGGAGCTCGAACTCACGGACCGCGAGATCGTGACCTGAGCCAAAGTTGGCTGCTTAACCGACTGAGCCACCCAGGCGCCCCTTTACTTAACTATATTTTATATTTCTCTTAACCTCATGCACGATCAATCATTAACTTTGCCATTTTCTGCCCCTACTCCGTATTTACTCACCAATTGTAGAAGCCTAATGGGGACTACACAGTAACATTTGTTTTAAAATTATCGGGGAGGAAGATGGTGGCATAAGAGGACACTGGGCTCACCCCCACACCTGCCTAGATTCCACCCACACCTCCCTAAATAACCCAGAAAACCGCCAGAAGACTAGCAGAATGGATTCTCTGGAGCCAAGCGCAGAGAGGCCCATGGAAGAGGGTAGGAAGGGCGGAAAGGTGGTGAGCGCTACTGGGACTGGCAGGAGGGAGACGGGTCAGAGGGGCAGCCTGCTAGCCAAGCAGAGCCCCTGAGTCTGGTTTGCAAAAGCGGAGGGGCCAGACACAGTGTGTTCGGACAGCAAGTGGGACTTAACATCTGGAAGGTTATAAGTTAATAGCTCTGCTCGGAGAGCGGGAGGGCTGGAGGACAATGGGAGGGAGAGTTGTTGAGCCCCAGACAACAGAGCGCAGCGTGGTGGGGAACAAAGGCACTCGCCATCGCCATCTCCCTTGCCCATCCCCCAGCCAAAATCCTAAAGGGAACCGGTTCCTGCCAGGGAACTTGCTTGCACCGCACAAACACCCAACGCTGTGCTTCTGCGGATCCATCCCTCTGGTAGTGGGTCTGACCCCCTCCCTGTGCCACAGGGCCCCTCCCCAAGAGGATCACCAAAGGATAAGCGAGCTGAGCCTGCCCCTCCTGCCCCTGTTCACCTTGCCGATCCACCCCAGCTCATACACCAGATCCCCAGCACTACAGGCCTGGCAGTGTGCAAGTACGGCAGACGGACCACACCACCCCACAGTGAATCCCGCCCCTAGGAGAGGGGAAGAGAAGTTACACACCAGTCTGACTGTGGCCCCAGCGGTGGGCTGGGGGCAGACATCAGGTCTGACTGCGGCCCCGCCCACCAACACAAGTTATTCAAGACAGCACAGGGGAAGTGCCCTGCAGTTCCACACCACTCCAGGGACTATCTAAAATGATGAAATGGAAGAATTCCCCTCAAAAGAATCTCCAGGAAATAACAACAGCTAACGAACTGATCAAAAAGCATTTAAACAATAAAACAGAAAGTGAATTTAGAATAATAGTCATAAAATTAATCGCTGGGCTTGAAAACAGTATAAAGAACAGCAGAGAATCCCTTGCTACAGAGATCAAGGGACTAAGGAACAGTCAGGAGGAGCTAAAAAATGCTATCAACGAGCTGCAAAATAAAATGGAGACAACTACGGCTCAGATTGAAGAGGCAGAGGAGAGAATAGGTGAACTAGAAGATAAAATTATGGAAAAAGAAGAAGCTGAGAAAAAGAGAGATAAAAAAATCCAGGAGTGTGAGGGGAAAATCAGAGAACTAAGTGATGCACTAAAGAGAAATAATCTACGCATAATTGGTATTCCAGAGGAGGAAGAGAGAGGGAAAGCTGCTGAAGGTGTACTTGAAGAAATCATAGCTGAGAACTTCCCTGATCTGGGGAAGGAAAAAGGCACTGAAATCCAAGAGGCACAGAGAACTCCTTTCAGACGTAACTTGAATCGATCTTCTGCACGACATATCATAGTGAAACTGGCAAAATACAAGGATAAAGAGAAAATTCTGAAAGCAGCTAGGGATAAATGTGCTCTAACATATAAAGGGAGACCGATAAGACTCATGACCGATCTCTCTACTGAAACTTGGCAGGCCACAAAGGAATGGCAGGAAATCTTCAATGTGAAGAACAGAAAAAAATATGCAGCCGAGAATCCTTTATCCAGCAAGTCTGTCATTTAGAATAGAAGGAGACATAAAGGTCTTCCCAAACAAACAAAAACTGAAGGAATTCATCACCACCAAACCAGCCCTATAAGAGATCATAAGGGAGATCCTGTGAGACAAAGTATCAGAGATATCGCTACAAGCATGAAACCTACAGACATCACAATGAATCTAAACCCATATCTTTCTGATAATAACACTGAACGTAAATGGACTAAATGCTCCAACCAAAAGACATAGGGTATCAGAATGGATTAAACAACAAGACCCATCTATTGTGCTGTCTACAAGAGACTCATTTTAGACCAGAGGACACCTTCAGATTGAAAGTGAGGGGATGGAGAACTATTTATCATGCTACTGGAAGTCAAAAGAGAGCTAGAGTAGCCATACTTGTATCAGACAAACTAGACTTTAAATTAAAGGCTGTAACAAGAGATGAAGAAGGGCATTATATAATAATCACAGGGTCTATCCATCAGGAAGAGCTAACAATTATAAATGTCTATGCGCCAAACACGGGAACCCCCAAACATATAAAACAATTACTCACAAACATAAGCAACCTTATTGATAAGAATGTGGTAATTGCAGGGGACTTAACACCCCACTTACAGAAATGGATAGATCATCTAGACACACAGTCAATAAAGAAACAAGGGCCCTGAATGATACATTGGATCAGATGGACTTGACAGATATATTTAGAACTCTGCACCGCAAAGCAACAGAATATACTTTCTTCTTGAGTGCACATGGAACATTCTCCAAGATAGATCACATACTGGGTCACAAAACAACCCTTCATAAGTATACGACAATTGAAATCATACCATGCATACTTTCAGACCACAAGGCGATGAAGCTTGAAATCAACCACAGGAAAAAGTCTGGAAAACCTCCAAAAGCACGGAGGTTAAAGAACACCCTACTAAAGAATGAAGGGGTCAACCAGGCAATTAGAGAAAAAATTTAAAAATATATGGAAACAAATGAAAATGAAAATACAACAATCCAAAAGCTTTGGGATGCAGCGAAGGCAGTCCTGAGAGGAAAATACATTGCAATCCAGGCCTATCTCAAGAAACAAGAAAAATCCCAAATACAAAACCTAACAGCACACCTAAAGGAAATAGAAGCAGAACAGCAAAGACAGCCTAAACCCAGCAGAAGAAGAGAAATAATAAAGATCAGAGCAGAAATAAACAATATAGAATCAAAATAAAACTGTAGAACAGATCAATGAAACCAAGAGTTAGTTTTTTGAAAAAATAAACAAAATTGATAAACCTCTAGCCAGGCTTCTCAAAAAGAAAAGGGAGATAACCCAAACAGATAAAATCATGAATGAAAATGGAATTATTATAACTAATCCCTCAGTAATACAAGCAATTAGCAGGGAATACTATGAAAAATTATATGCCAACAAACTGGACAACCTTGAAGAAATGGACAAATTCCTAAACACCCACACACTTCCAAAACTCAATCAGGAGGAAATAGAAAGCTTCAACAGACCCATAACCAGCGAAGAAATTGAATCAGTCATCAAAAATCTCCCAACAAATAAGAGTCCAGGACCAGTTGGTTTCCCAGGGGAGTTCTACCAGACGTTTAAAGCCGAGATAATACCTATCCTTCTCAAGCTATTCCAAAACATAGAAAGGGAAGGAAAACTTCCAGACTCATTCTATGAAGCCAGTATTACTTTGATTCCTAAACCAGACAGAGACCCAGTAAAAAAAGAGAACTACAGGCCAATGTCACTGATGAATATGGATGCAAAAATTCTCAATAAGTTACTAGCAAATCGAATTCAACAGCATATAAAAGGAATTATTCACCATGATCAAGTGGGATTCATTCCTGGGATGCAGGGATGGTTCAACATTCGCAAATCAATCAACGTGATACATCACATGAATAAAAGAAAAGATAAGAACCATATGATCCTGTCAATTGATGCAGAAATGGCCTTTGACAAAATTCAGCAACATTTCTTAGTAAAAACCCTTGAGAAAGTCGGGATAGAAGGAACATACTTAAAGGTCATAAAAGCCATTTATGAAAAGCCCACAGCTAACATCATCCTCAATGGGGAAAAACTGAGGGCTTTCTCCCTGAGATCAGGAAGACGACAAGGATGTCCATTCTCACCGCTGTTGTTTAACATAGTGTTGGAAGTGCTAGCATCAGCAATCAGACAACAAAAGGAAATCAAAGGCATCAAAATTGGCCAAGATGAAGTCAAGCTTTCACGTTTTGCAGATGACATGGTATTATACATTGAAAATCCGATAGACTCCACCAAAAGTCTGCTAGAACTGATACATGAATTCAGCAAAGTTGCAAGATACAAAATCAATGTACAGAAATCAGTTGCATTCTTATACACTAATAATGAAGCAACAGAAAGACAAATAAAGAAACTGATCCAATTCACAATTGCACCAAGAAGCATAAAATACCTAGGGATAAATCTAACCAAAGATGTAAAAGATCTGTATGCTGAAAAGTATAGAAAGCTTATGAAGGAAATTGAAGAAGATATAAAGAAATGGAAAAACATTCCATGCTCATGGGTTGGAAGAACAAATATTGTCAAAATGTCAATACTACCCAAAGCTATCTACACATTCAATGCAATCCCAATCAAAATTGCACCAGCATTCTTCTCAAAGCTAGAACAGGCAATCCTAAAATTCATATGGAACCACAAAAGGCCCCGAATAGCCAAAGTAATTTTGAAGAAGAAGACCAAAGCAGTAGGCATCACAATCCCAGACTTTAGCCTCTACTGCAAAGCTGTAATCATCAAGACAGCATGGTATTGGCACAAAAACAGATACATAGACCAATGGAATAGAATAGAAACCCCAGAACTAGACCCACAAACGTATGGCCAACTCATCTTTGACAAAGCAGGAAAGAATATCCAATGGAAAGAAGACAGTCTCTTTAACAAATCGTGCTGGGAGAACTGGGCAACAACATTCAGAAAGTTGAAACTAGACCACTTTCTCACACCATTCACAAAAATAAACTCAACATGGATAAAGGACCTGAATGTGAGACAGGAAACCATCCAAACCCTAGAGGAGAAAGCAGGAAAAGACCTCTCTGACCTCAGCCATAGCAATGTCTTACTTGACACATCCCCAAAGGCAAGGGAATTCAAAGCAAAAATGAACTACTGGGACCTCATGAAGATAAAAAGCTTCTGCACAGCAAAGGAAACAACCAACAAAACTAAAAGGCAACCAACGGAATGGGAAAAGATATTTGCAAATGACATATCGGACAAAGGGCTAGTATCCAAAATCTATAAAGAGCTCACCAAACTCCACACCCGAAAAACAAATAATCCAGTGAAGAAATGGGCAGAAAACATGAATAGACACTTCTCTAAAGAAGACATCCGGATGGCCAACAGGCACATGAAAAGATGCTCAACGTCACTCCTCATCAGCAAACTACAAATCAAAACCACACTCAGATACCACCTCATGCCAGTCAGAGTGGCCAAAATGAACAAATCAGGAGACTATAGATGCTGGCGAGGATGTGGAGAAACAGGAACCCTCTTGCACTGTTGGTGGGAATGCAAATTTGTGCAGCCACTCTGGAAAACAGTGTGGAGGTTCCTCAAAAAATTAAAAATAGACCTACCCTATGACCCAGCAGTAGCACTGCTAGGAATTTACCCAAGGGATACGGGAGTACTGATGCATAGGGGCACTTGTACCCCAATGTTTATAGCAGCACTCTCAACAATAGCCAAATTATGGAAAGAGCCTGAATGTCCATCAACTGGTGAATGGATAAAGAAATTGTGGCTTATATACACAATGGAGTACTACGTGTCAATGAGAAAGAATGAAATCTGGCCCTTTGTAGCAACGTGGATGGAACTGGAGAGTGTGATGCTAAGTGAAATAAGCCATACAGAGAAAGACAGATACCATATGTTTTCACTCTTATGTAGATCCTGAGAAACTTAACAGAAACCCATGGGGGAGGGGAAGTAAAAAAAACAAAAAAGAGTTTAGAGTGGGAGAGAGCCGAAGCATAAGAGACTCTTAAAAACTGAGAACAAACTGAGGGTTGATGGGTTGTGGGAGGGGAGGGTGGGTGATTGGTATTGAAGAGGGCACCTTTTGGGATGAGCACTGGGTGTTGTATGGAACCCAATTTGACAATAAATTTCATATACTGAAAAACAATAAATAAAATTATCTGACATATTTATTGTACCAAGTCCCAAAAGGCACCGCATTATTCATAAGAATGCATAGCTCCAGACTATTTCAAGGGGCCGTCTCTCAAGGTTTCAAGAGATGCCACACATTCCTCTCATGTACTCACCTTCTTCCCCAAACATATGGAAGCTGTCTCTAGGCTCAACAGGGCAAGGCAGCTTTGGGAATGACCCCCTGCCTTTTTCTTGGGCTGTCTTCCTGACAATAAAACTCTCTTTGCTTCAAAATGGGCATTTTAGACATTGGCTTACTGTACATCAGGTGCATGGACAAGGCGAAGTTCAGTAACAGTTGGCAGGTGACCTAGTGTCAATGTAATCTGTTCTGTGACCATTTATCTTATCACAGCATCTTCTTGAGGTGGCCAGTGCTCTAATGGCTCTTAAGTGTTCAACTCATGCCCACCAATTTTGTGGCTTTGGCTTCCAAGATGTCCCTCAGCAACAGATGACAAACAACATAAAAGACACAAACAAAGGAAAACAAATTCTATCTCTGGTAGGAACGGGATCAATAAACAAAGAATACTCTAACAAATTTTAGCCAGTCACTTAGCTCAAGGAACCAGTTCAACAAATATTTTCTCTGGTAATCTAAATTTAGAAAGAGAGAAAAGGTACTTTTACCAACTCTTGCTATATCGACTCTGCAGATAGAGATTCTGGGAGGCTGGCACGGTAAGAAATCTTACTTTCTGGCTGCCGTGTGTCTGATATCCCAAGTATTTCTCAACTACAACAATGTCCAGGGTGAGCAGTGTCCAGTGAGTTAAAGTATCCTCTCTCCTGCGTTGACCATTGGGAAGCAAGAATTCTTATCCCCATTAAGGTACCTTCTAGCTGGACTAAGAATTAAATTAACATGAGAGTGATTAAAAGGAGAAATTCATATTCAATAGTGTTTGTTCAAGGAATTCGTATGTTTGTGTGGATTCCCCATATGTATGCTATGAAATTTGTTTTTCCCCTGTGAATCTGTCTCATGTCCATTTGATTCTTAGTCCAGCAAGAAGGACTCTGGAAGGGGACAGGAATTCTTGTTCCCCAACAGCAGTAACATAAAGTAAGAGAAAAATGATCCATTATTTTCACAGGGCAGATTGAGAATGACAGAAAGCCACAAACTGACCCTGGCCAAAGGATACAAGGCTTCTTAATTGTTAGTAGCAAGTGTGTCTTACTACCTACAGACATCTATTCAGAGACTGCTAATAGTGCTCCAGAATCCATTTTCCCCTTCTTTCACGGCAGCAATTTTCAATATGAATATGGCTATACAGATTAAGACTACATTTGTTACATTTTATGGCCTCCTTTGCTGCTGGACATGACCATGCAATTACATTCTGAGTATGAATGGAACTGATGTGTGTCACTTCTGAATCGTACCCTTAAAGTCGTGTCTCAAAATGATGATAAATGCCTTCTCCTTCTTATCCTGCTTTTCTGGCTCACTGTAAATATTGCAGTGGGCCATCCCATTTCTTTAAGATTAAATAAGAATATAGAAGGAGACTGAGCCATGATAAAACTGCATAGCAAAGCCACCAGCCCCGCTGGGATTTTTGAGAGAGAATTAAAACTAAATCTTTAATCCATTATTGGTTTGAGTCCCTTTAGAAAAATTGAACCGGCTCAATATAGACAACAACCCAGGGCAGGAACCGAGAAGAGCATATTCCCATGAAGGGGGCCACTTGGAATAACACCACTTTATTAGATTAAGCCTTGTAGCTTTTGCAAAACCTTGTGGGTTTTTTTTGTTTTTCATTTTTAATCTTTTTAATGTTTATTTATTTTTGAGAAAGAGAGAGACAGAGTGTGAGTGGGGAAGGGGCAGAGAGAGAGGGGAGACAGAGAATCCAAAGCAGGCTCCAGGCTCTGAGCTGGCAGCACAGAGCCCGTCGCAGGGCTCAAATACATGAACCATGAGATCATGACCTGAGTGGAAGAAATCGGATGTTTTGCCCCTGCAAAACCTTGTTTTAGCCCTCTGAATCTTGCCAGCCCATCCCACCTCTAAACTCCTGTGGTGATTCTGCCTTTGCCCCTCATGCCCACTGGGCATTAATACCCGGTGGCAAGTAATATTTTTGGTTCCTGAGGAATTACAGGTTCCTGAGTGAAACAATGAATTTGAAGCACAAAGAAGGATTTAATGCACCATGGCTGTTTTGAAGAGGGAGGGATCCACCCGAGGAGGAATGGATGGCCATAACGGGCTAAGAGGGAGGTCCTGTGTGAACAGCCAGGTATTAGTGTTGCTTTGCTACCTGAAATGTCGAAATTGGCCCTAGTACAGAGAAGGCAAGGGGAGAGGGAAGAAAGAGGCAGACCACCCCGGATGGGTAGGGGGCAGGTTTAAGAAGCAAGGGAAATTCCGAGGCTTGTCTTAGACTGCCACAAGAAAAGTAGACCTCTGTACCTGCCCACCAGAATCTTAAAGTCTATATAGCTAAAAGCATTCAGTATTCCACTTGTACCCACAATTGCATTTCTCTGTTATGATTTTATATATAGGAAATTGCTCCAGATTTTTAATATTATTATTTTAATTATTTTTCACTCTGATTTTTTTCCGTTTCAACATGCCCTGCATTTTTGCCCTTTCCCTTTGTCCTATCTTTTCAATTCTACGTTCCTCATTTCTCTCTCTAAGTTTATGCTTTTGCTGAAGTAAAAAATGTCATTTCTTTCTAGCCTTTATTTAAGAGTTCAGTATTTGATTGGTGAACCACATAACACCAGTGTTTTAGACAGGGCTAGTTTCATAGTAAAGGCTCTGTATCAAATTTTATTGAACTGTAAGATATTGATGTCTATTGAGTTATAAAATGCAACCACCATGGAATCAGGACCTGATAAATGTGACTAGTTGATGGCTGAAATCAGTGTGAAAAAGGTCCCAAAGCGGTGATTATGAAAGCTATTGTTCATCAAATGATTCAAGACTCTTTCAATCCTCAATTCATTTATCTTGCTATATGTACTTTATTTCCTGTTTGACCCCAGTGAATCCCAGAACCTCTTTTGTATTACTTATTTGAAATAGAATAAAAAATATGTTTCCAAAGGACTTCTGAGAGTGGCAAAATAAATGAGACAATTAAAAAGCCCATTCTGTAACCAAAAGGGAGGAAAAACCTGTAAAACAGGTAATGAAAAAAATCTTTCCAATTACAGATTCTAAAAGAAATATATATCTATGTATATATAATTTGATATATTCCTTCTCAGCATGCTTTCCTTATCTATGAGTTCCTAAAGAGCTGATTTTTCATCATAAAGAGCAAGTCTTTAAAAAGACACTGACTTTTTGAAACTAAAGTATGCCAGGAATTCCAGCAATTCCTGTTTTCTGGCAGGGCCTGGGAGGTGGGGGGTGGGAAGAGCAAAAGTTTGTTCCTGTTCAATAGTTGGAGAAAATACTACTTGTTGGTAGTATATTCCAATTATATAAGTATTTGGTATTATATTCCAATTCCATTATATAACTCAATATTGCATAAACTGCCTTTTTCAACCCTGTAGGTATATACCAGAAACTCTCCCCTATGCCTGACTCCTTGAAGGAGCTTTTGAAAGATTTCTTATTTTGTCTCTGCCTCCTCATCTCTAACACTCCCCACTCGCCCTTCTCCTCCTTATTCCTCTTATTTTTTTCAGCTTAACCCTCAATAAACTCTCCTTGCAATCAGATTTACATACAGTTTCCACAAATAACAGGTATTTCTTTTATATTAGTGAAATAATAAAAAGAGATCTGATACCAAGATGTTCTTGTGTGAATGGAGGCTAAGAAATGAGAGACTAAAAAAAATTATCAGGTGTACCCACAACCGCAAAAAAAGACCCCACCCCCCCTTCTCCGCCGTTCCTGGAACCAGCCAGGGCGTGCCCGGTTGTGGTTTGACCTAAAGGCGGGAACCAATCAAGTTCTGCTGAGTGTTCAAATTTAAATGTCAACCAATAACAGCTCTGTAACCTCGAAAAATCCCTAACTTCCCCATAACCTGTTTGTGCCTGTCTATAAAAGTGCTGTAAAAACCTCGCTCGGGGCCTCTTAGCGTCACCGGCAACGAGTGCGAGGAGGTCCGGGTTTGAACCTGCAATAAACGACCCTTGCCGCTTGGCTTTGACTCTGGACTCTGGTGGTTTGTTTTCGGGGGTCTCTCGAATCGGGGCATATCAGAAACATGTTCAGAACAATTTAAATTTCTGATAAAAAAAATAAATAAAAGGCATTGGCTTTTGATGTCATGTGGAAAACGTTGGGCTTCAGAGCCGAGGGTCAAGAAAGTATTGTTGAGACGTCTTCGGTGCAAAAAAAGTGGTTTTATGAAAGCACGGGGATGGGACCTGTGGGCAGAAAGAGCTGCATTGGGGTTGTGACAGGTCACTGATTATATACCTTTAGGTTGGGAGGGGGTTAGGGATAGTGTAAGTCTCTAAGGAATTTGGAAACAAGGTTTCCAGGATCTTCAGAGGCTAGCTTTTGTTAGGATAAGGTCACTTACTGCTGTCTAGTAAAACCTTCCTCATGAGACCCTTCAGATGTATATCAGCGGGCCATGTGTTTGGAGAATGATTGCTAAAATACATTTTGGGGAAGTAGAGCTAAATGAAGTTTCCAAGGGGATTTTCATATGCTAAAGAAGACTCACAGGATCCTGGGGGATTGGGCTAAGACTGCCTTTTGCCCTTAGCAAAATGTCAACAGCAAGGCGGCTGAGCTCCCACAGGAAGGTCATTCTGCTTGTTTCAAGGACTTGTCAATGGGCTGTAGGCAGTGAGGAAATTTAATTGTATCTACATTTCTTTCTGCCTTTGTTCCCCACATCAGAAGATTCAAAATTTAGTTCACTCACTTGCCAATATGTACAACAGAAATATGTGTTTGTATGTGTTGCATGTACATCGTTGGGGGAGAAGAATTTCCTATACCCTTCAAGATCCTTCCAGCTAGACTAAGAATCAAATTGACATGAGACAGACTAACAGGAGAAAAGCAAGTTCAATAGCATACACACTGAAGAGGAATCTACACAGACATGGAAATTCCAAAGACAGGCAACATGATGCTTATATGAGCTAAGGAGAGGGGTAGGAGTCTGAGGATATAAAGGGGAAAAGGACTATTAGCAAGAAGGTGAAAGGAGATGTTGAGAAAACAAAAGTTGCTTTATTATGTAGATAAGTTTCTTAGGTAAAGTGGAATCTTTGTTAATACCTTTCTTCCTGGTCCAAGCAGTTGAGGAGGAGATGAAGAGCTTTTTCTAATCTCCTGGGTTTCGATCACTTTTAACTCAAAATAAAGTTCAGGTCAAAGTCGCCCATCTTGGGGCTTCCTGCCCTTGATACCTACAGTTCCCTCCTCTGAAACTTCTCTGAAGTTTCACACATTAAATCTTGAGCTGGTCAATTGGTTTTATGTTTCATTTTATTGAACCAGTCTGTTAGTCTTGTCACTAGGTCAGTTCGGTTTAACTCATTTCAGGAGGCAGTGATGCAGACATGTTCTCAAATTGAGGCCTGGGGTTCAAGAAATCAGGTATTGAAAAGACATTTCTATGGCAACAAAAGAAAAACAGTGGATGATGACTGAGTCAAAGTATAAATCAATTTCTGAATTCTGAGTATAGCCAGTGGAGATTTCTAGATGTCAAGCTGGAAGCATATTTAGATAGAGTGAGAGCAGGCAATGACAATCTGATGGATCTTCCTGGTTTGCAGTTCAAAGGTGTCTGGTGATGTTTGAGTGGCCCACAGAACAACAGGCATGAAGATTGTCTCATACATGAGCTGTTGTAGTGATTTCTCTGCAGTTGACATCAAATTGTTCATATTTAATTTCCAAGGCTTTGGGAGAAAGGGCAGTTTTAGTTCTCTAATGTATCCGACTCAGAAAGATGAGCGAAAAATTAAAGTTTGGAGAGTTGTAGCTAGACATTGGAGGAAACTAGAAAAAATCATGATCTAGTCTAATTTATAATAAACAGTTTTAGAATCTCATATTTACACAGGTGTGTTATTAAAACATTTCTCTCTCCATATAATCACCCTCCTTTCTACCAAAAATAGCCAAATTAATATTAATTTGTTAATGAAATATGTCTAGTTCCAAAAACACTTGGCCTGATAATTTATGTAAGTGCAGCAAGAATAGTGGTTGACCATATAGGCTCTTTAAAACCTACTTTGCTGAAGCTTTTTATAAAAATTTATAGATTGAACTTTATTCTAAATTTATCATTTTTTTTTTTAGAGAGAGAGAGCAGGTGAGCAGAGGAGAGGGGCAGAGGGAGAGAGAGAGAGAGAAAGAGAGAGAGAGAGAGAGAGAGAGAGAGAGAGAATCTTAAGCAGGCTCCACTCAGTGTGGAGCCTAATGCAGGGCTCAGTCCCACAACCCTGGGATCATGACCTGAGCTGAAATCAAGAGTCAGACCCTCCACTGACTGAGCCATCCAGGCACCCCTATAGATTGAACTTTTAAGTTTACTTATTTATTTTGAGAGAGAGAGAGAGAACACACACACAAGCAAGGAAAGAGCAGAGAGAGAGGGAGAGAGAGAGAGAATCCCAAGCAGGCTCTGTACTGTCAATGTAGAGCCCAATGTGGGACTTGAACTCACGAACCGTGAGGTCATGACCTGAGACAAAATCAAGAGTGGGACACTTGACTGACTGAGCCACCCAGGCACCCCTGAACTTTTAATAGCCTCTTAAAGCCAGAAGCCAAGCCAAAACTTGGGCCAAATACTTGCCAGACTTCACCTGCTATGCCTACAGATTTTCATGAATCCTCTTCTAGAGGTGCCAATATATCCTAAGGTTCCTGGACCTGCCAAGAAGTGACCTTCTTTACTCATCTGGTAAGACTGCTGGGAACTCTGTAAACAAGGGATCAAGCTGAGATTTCCAAGGGGCTTTATTGGCTCCATAGAGTCAACCTTAGTTTCTTAAAGCTGTCTGGTCATATCTGATTCCATGCATGTCTTTCCCAGATATGACATGCCAGTCAAAGCCTTGTTGATATAACCAATGTTTCCAATTGTATCCTGTTACAAGAACTGATTCTTATTGAATTTGTGCAAATAAATATATTGCCATTAAAATATAAGTATACTCACTGAGAGTTTTGAATTCTGGAGGGTTTAGGTAGGGTAGAAAAGATAAATTCTGCTTACAACAATATAATTTATCAGCTTGCTATATGTCAGTTTGTCAGCAAGTCTTCTTGCTCAACTATAGACCTCAACAGTTAAAACCAGAAATAGACAAGACCACTTAGCCCATGCTCTAACTAAAATACATTGTTCTTATTTCTTATTGCACTTTCTTGAGGCATTGAAGAAGAGATTTTGCAATGACCAGAATATTCCAACTACTATCAGAAAAGCCCTGATAGCAATGGAATGCCTGGAAGACCACACTCCACAGGTCCCCTTCCCTGCCCATGACCACCAGTGAAGACATACAAGCCCACATATCATGTGTTCTCTGCCTGCTCTCTTGCATGTGCCCCCCTCCCATTCTCTCCTTAAAAACTCTAGGTGTCCATCTTGCTGTTAAGGCCTGAGCTTGTCACCATCTCTGGTTGCCAGCACCCAAAATAAATTTCTCCCTTTCTCTTTTCCAAACCCTCATCTCTTGAGTTATTGGCTTCTCTTACAATGAGTTTGTTTATTTGTTTGTTTGTTTTGTTTTATTTTTAAGTAGACTCCATGCCCAGTGGGGGGCTTAAATTCATGACCCTGAGATCAAGACCTGAGCTGAGATCAAGAGTCAAACATTTAACCAGCTGAGCCACCCAGGCTCCCCTCTTGCAATGACTTTTATCAGAGTTTGTTCGGCAACAGAATTGTCAAACTCAGCCAGGAACTATGCTTTTGATTTGTCCAGCCCCCTCAGGATTTCCCAGGATGGAGCAGTTGGCCATGGCAGCATTCCAGGGCTCATATACCCCAAGTTAGTGACTATGATAGATTGATCGATAATAGTTTTGGGCAAGCCAGCCAGGAAGGGTATGGTGCTTTGTTTAGGGACCATATTCACAGACTCTTGATCAAGTAAATGCCTTGACCCCTCCCAATGGTTGGATTGCCTCAGAGGGGTGGCCAAAATGTAGAAGCTGAAGAGACCATTTGCCTCAGGGAAGCTCCCCATCCTCCCCTTGCTGATGCAGCTGCCACTTCACATATAGTTTGAAAAGAGAAACAGATTTGGGAAGCACCCAGCTTCATTCTCCTGGGTAAGTAGTATTGCTGTGCTTGCCAGAACCCTCTGATTTCCACTTTTGGACTAACCTGTCTAATACTTGATACCAAGTAATGTGAAATCATGGTATAAGACTAGTAGTCTCCACTTCCTCTCACCGAGGAATTTGGCTTTTCTTTTCTGGAATTTGGAAGAGTACTCTGTTTAGTTTGGTTTCTTTCATTTCCTACTCATTCTTTTCTTCTCTCTCCAGGATGGGAAATGCTACTTCCCTCCCCTCTGACAGTCCATTGGGGTGCATTTTGGCAGCATGGTCTACATATTACTGTAAGGCTATCCCTAAGAAGAAGATGACTTTTTACTGCAACACCACATGGCCCATGGATGCACTAGAATCAGGAGAAAAATGGCCTTTGGGTCTTCAAATTGTCATACTACCCTCCAATTAGAATTATTCTGTCAAACATCTGGTAAATGGGATAAAATTCTATATATTTGGGCTTTTATGGTGTTATATAATAAAGATTCAGCACATAAAGGCTCTTAGCTCATGATGCAAAGAAAGCCAGAGGTTAATGTATGTGAAGACAGTAGGCCTCGTGAGGAAAAATAAAATGAGGAACTCATCTTGCTACAATCTTTGAGCTCCCCTGCCCCCTGAATTCTACTGGCCCCGACCATAGATAATCACAGAGCCCCATCTGCCCCAGTTTCTCCCCTACCTAGTTAGGCTCTAGGGTCAGGAATGGTCTCCCCTATTAAGCCCCACCAGAGCACCCAATTTGATCAGGAGGCACCCTGATTTGGAGCAGAGCAATTTCATTTACAGCAATATCCTGTAGGGAAGAATCCCCAGGGACTGCTTGCCAGATATTATTGGACACACAGTCCTTTCTCTACCTCAGACTTTTTTTTTTTAATTTTTTTAATGTTTATTTATTTTTGAGAAAGAGAGAGACAGAGCACGAGCAGGGGAGGAGCAGAGAGAGGGAGACACAGAATCCGAAGCAGGCTCCAGGCTCTGAGCTGTCCGCACAGAGCCCGATGTGGGGCTCGAACTCACAAACTGCGAGATCATGACCTGAGCCAAAGCCAGAGGCCTAACCGACTGAGCCACACAGGCGCCCCTACCTCAGACTTTTTAAATTGGAAAAATTCAAACCCTACTTATAGAGACGATCCTCAGAAAATGTCTGAATTGTTCACTATTATTTTTGCCACTCATAAGCCTATCTGGACAGAGGTGCAGACTGTTTTCTCCTTACAGCCAATGAGTGGCACCTAGTGATTGATAAATCACATGAGCAGGTTGGCATCTGTATGGTAAAAACCCAGGTAATACTCCATTACTGGCAGGGCAAGCCCAGTGGTCAAACCTGGTTGGGACACAAATGTTGATGAAGAGCTGGTTTATCCAAACCATTATCACAGGTGTATGTTAGCAGGATTGAGGGAAGGAATCCCAAAGCAAAATAGTCTTAAAATCTAGGAAATTCAACAAAAATTAAATGAAGATCCCTCCAAATTTCTGGAGAGGATTTATCAAGCCTATTGAAAATATACTGATGAGGATCCTGAAGCTCCCAAAAATCTCAGAATGGTTAATGTGACCTTTCTTGGACAAAGTGTCCCTGGTGTAGGAAAGAAGGTGCAGAAGGTCGAGGGAGAAGTAGGTATGAACTCTTCTTAGTTGCTTTTCAAGCATTCAATTATAGGGATAAAAAGCATATGAAACAGGCTACTCTGTTTCTCAGAGCTCCACCACCTCCCAAAAGGGCCAAACCCAAAAGAATTGAAGATCCACCCAGCCCCCGCCACCCTGCTGTTGATCAGTGTGCCTATTGCAGGGAGGAACAAGAGCACTGGAAAAGAGAGTGTCCCAAACTTAAAGAGGTAAAAACAGGTAAAAGTGACCTCGAAAGCAGATTATCTCATGAGTCCCGGACTAGGATGAGGATTGAGGTCTCCCAAGGGCTCTAATGGCTCGAATGGCACTGATTTCCATCTCTCCACAGTACTGCTGGGTACAACTGACAGAGGAGAACCAATTGGTTGACTTCCTAGTCAATACAGGTGCTACTAATTCAGTTTTAAATTCAAAGTTGACAAAGGAAAGTGGCAGTTCTGTAGCTGTTGTAGGCATAACCAGACAGCCCCAATGACATCTGTTGTTGCAATCCTTAGAACATCAAAGGGGGGGAAAGATATCAAAACATAGTTTCTTGTCTGTACCTGATTGCTGAATCCCACTGTTGGGGAGAGACATGCCATGCAAATTAAATGCCCAGACAACATTCTTGCCAAAACAACAGCAGTTCCACTGACAGGTGCCTCCCGAGCAAGCTCTTTATTTCGAGTTGCTCCTCACTCAACAGGACATAAACGAAGACCTGTTTCCACCTAAAACCTATGAAGTGTAAGTAATGCCTTGTGGATCGAGGGAATCCCAGGATAAGCAAAGAATGCTACCCCTGTCCCTGTACAATTAAAATAACATGAAAAACAGTCCATAAGAGACAGTACCTCTAATTTTTTTTAATTTTTATTTATTTTTGAGAGATGGAGAGACAGAGCGCAAACTGGAGAGAGGCAGAGAGAGAGGGAGACACAGAATGTGAAGTAGGTTCCAGGCTCTGAGCTGTCGGCACAAAGCCGGATGCAGGGCTCGAACATGCGAACTGTGAGATCATGACCTGAGCCAAAGTCAGATGTTTAACCAACGCCATCCAGGTGCCCTGAGACAGTTCCCTTTAAAACAGGAAGTGCTGAAGGGTATCCAGTCTGTTTTACCTAAGTTTTTTCTTTAGGTTTATTTATTTTGAGATAGAGAGAGAGAGAAAGTGGACACATGAGCACGAGTGGGAGAAGGGGCAGGAAGAGAGGAGAGAAAGAATTCCAAGCAGGCTCAGCATGCTGTCAGCGCAAAGCCTGATGTGGGACTCGAATTCACAAACCATGGGATCATGACCTGAGCCAAAATCAAGAGTCGAACACTTAACCAACTGAGCAAGCCAGTCACCCCTTACTTAAGTTTTTAAAACATGGACTCATCCAACCCTGCCAGCCATACAATACACCCATACTTCTGGATTAAAAGCCTCATATTACCAAGCATCAGTTTGTGCAGGACCTTAAGACAATTAATGACATTGTGCAGGATATTCACCCTTCTGTACTTAATCTGTATGCCCTCTTGACCATCACACTGGAAAATTATGGCTAGTGTTCTGTTATAGACCTATAAGATGCCTTTTTGGGGGGGTCCCATTGGATTCTGAATCTCAGCTATTGTTAGCCTTTGAATGACAAGATCCAAAAACTAAAACAATTTCCCAATACTATTGGACCATACTACTTCAAGGGTTTAAGAATTTGCCCACTTTACTTGGTGAGGTACTGTCCAAAGATTTAAGAACACTACAGTTAGATCAAGGGATACTCCTCCAGTACATGGATGATTTGATAATACCAGCCCTCATTTTGAACACTGTCTCTCAAATCTAATCCTGATGTTAAACCACCTGGCAAACTGGGGGTATAAAGTATCTCTTCAAAAGACCCAGATATATAAACAACAGGTGTCCTGCTTGGGCTTCCAATTAAGTCAAAGGATTCATAGCTTAATGATGGATCAGAAACAAGCCATTGTGAACATCAAAATACCCACAAATTGGAGGCAATTTTGTAGATTTTCAGGAATGGAAAGTTTTTGTCATATTTGGATACCTAATTTTGCCTTCATATTTAGGCCCCTTAATAAATGTTTTAAAGAAACAGACTCAGACCCTATGATTTGGATATCTGGATGCCAAAAAGCTTTCAATGCATTAAAAGAAAAGCTGATGACAATTCTTGCCCTGGGCCTGCTGAATTCAAATAAATCTTTTATGCCATATGTTCATGAAAGAGTCTAGGACTAGGAATGTTGCTTCAGATATTGGGGACTACTTCCCAACTCACTGCCTATTTTAGTAAGCCATTGGATGCAACTATAAAAGGTTGGCCCCCATATCTTTGAGCAGGGGCAGCTACCTGTGACATACTCAAAGAAGCTGAAAAGTTTACTTTGGGACAGCCCATAACTGTATCTGTATTACATCAAGTTTTAACATTACTGGAGCAAAAGGGAAGTTATTGGATTATTGCAGAGCACAAAGGCAAATATCTAGAAGTTCTCTTGGATAATTCTAATGTAACATAACCCTAAGATTTTCAGGAATATTAAATCCTACCACTTCGCTTCCAATAGCAGAGGACTCAAAGGCAGATCATGACTGTTTGGAGATTCTCAAGACTGTTTTCTCAAGCAGGATGGATTTAACAGATCAGCCTCTACATGATATGGATTGGGACCTGTTCAGTGACAGTACAGTTTCATGGAAAATGACCAATGAAAAGCCAGGTATGCCATAGCTACTATGGAACAGGTAATAGAAGCTAAGGCTATTTTCCCAGGGACTTCTGCCCCAAAGGTCAAGCTGATTGCATTGAGCTCAGCCTTGCAGCTAACTTCAAGAAAAAAGGTGAACATTTATACAATTTGTCAATATGCCTTTATGATAGTTCATGCCCATGAAAGAAAGAAAGGGGGTTCCTCACTTCCAGGAACAAGGACGTTAAGTTTTCTCTGGAAATCTTGGCTTGGTTAGAAGCAGAGGCATTACCATCTGAGGTGGCTATTGTGCATTGCCCAGGCTGTCAGCAGACCAATTCTTACGAAGCAAAATGGAACCAAGCTGCAAATAAAGCAGCCAGACAACAGCAATTAGAACTCGACCATTCCTTGGAGCACTGATCCCTAGTTTTGACTTAAGTGGATTTTTTAAAATGTTTATTTATTTTTGAGAGAGACAGAGACAGAATGTGACAAGGGTAGGGGCAGAGAGAGAGGGAGACACAGAATCTGAAACAGGCTCCATGTTCTGAGCTGTCAGTACAGAGCCTGATGTGGGGCTTGAACTCACAAACCATGAGATCATGACCTGAGCCCAATTCAGATGCTCAACCAACTGAGCCACCCAGGTGCCCTGACTTAAGTGGATTTAAACCCTGCTACACTGAGGTCAATGAAAAGCATACCCACAACTGGGGTTTTACTAAATGAGATGACATCTCTACTTGGAGAGTCAATATACATGGTCTGATTCTCTTACCAGAAGGGCTTGTTCACTCGGTCCTTAAACATCTGCATGAGAGCACCCACTGTGGACAAGATGCCCTACTGGATATAGTACACCCTCATTCATGTGAACCAAGTCTCCAAAAGACTGAACAGCGAATAACTTTCTATTGCCTCTCGTGTGTCTGGAACAATGCTAAGACTCGGAGCACGCTAGTCCAGTATTCAGGCACGTCCCTTTTGAAGAATGGCAAGTGGATTTTACCCAAATGCCTAAGGCTCCAAGAAATTTTAAGTACTTACTTGTGTTTGTGGGTACTTTTCCTGGGTGGGTCGAGGCTCTCTGCAGACAAATGGAAAGAGCTTCTGAAATAGCCCCAGTTCTCCTGAAGGATTTGATATCCAGGTATGGCCTACCAAACTCCATTCAGAGTGATAATGGGACTTCATGCATTTCTGAAGTCACTCCACAAGTGAGTAAAATGCTACAAATAAAATGGAAACTCCATGCTTCATAGAGACCACAGTCAATGGGAAAAACAGAGAAAATGAACCATACTTTGAAAAAGACCATTGCAAAGTTGTATCAAGAAACTCATTTAACATAGAATAGAGTGCTACTGCTTACCCTTCTGCATCTAAGGGTGGCACCTAGACATAGGCTCAGATTGAGCCTCTATGAAATTGCACAAGGGAGACCATCCCTGACCTCTTGTATTCTGCCTCTTCCCACCCAGACAGGGGAGAAATAAAAATTAAACAATATGTACAACATTTGAACCAAATATTAACCCTTATTCATATGTTTGCTTCCTCTAGGACAGCCCCCTTGCTGGGAGAAACATTGAACCTGTTTCAACCTGGGGACAAGGTCTTGTTAAACACTTGGTAGAGCATGGACCTGACCAACAATTAACTGAAAAATGGACTGGACATTAAGCCGTCCTACTAACAACCCATTCCTCCTCAAAATTAAACAGAGTGAAACCATGGATATGCCATACAAGAGTTAAATGGTGCCCATATGCAGAAAAGGAGCAGACAGAAGAAGAGACCACTGAACATCCCCACACTGGGAAAGCCACCCTATGCAGGACTTAAAATATTTCTTTAGGAAAAAAGAACCCATAACATCTACATTCATTCTGTGCTATGCATTAATCATGTCTTATTTCTCCCTAGGTAGGAAAGACAATGCCCTAGTTTGGCTAACTCAGATTTTGGCCAAAGCTACCCGTGCTGTCAAATATTGGACATGTTGTCCAGAAGGCCATTAGGTGTTGGACCATGGAGATCCCTTGGTCCACCCCATTTACAACACCTCAGGAGTTTTTGAAGATTATTGGTTTCCAATCATTAAGACCCAGACAATAATGTATAGGATTAGAATAAATTTAAACTTACAGCTTTTGTTCTTACTGATATTTGTTGAAAGGATGTTACAGCAAATACTCGGTGCCCAGGAAGAGACAAGCCACACACACTCGGGGAATCAGGAAAGACTGTTTATTGCGCACTGGTGCCGGCCCAGCGGAATCACCTCCAAAGCCTGAGCCCTGAACCTTGGCATTGGCAGGCCCCCTTTTATGGCTGGGATTGTAGGGGGTTGAGAGACAAAAGAAAAAGGGGAGGGGGCACTTATCAGTGGTGCCAGGCAGGCAGTTGGTGGACAAAGGAGGCAAGCAAGATTACAGAAGCTAAAAGTATGCAAGGGGAGTATCCAGCCTTGGATATCAGGCTGGTACCTTTTATCTTGTTTTTACTAGTTTTTCTTCTCAAGGACATTAAAGGCCCAATTTCCAACACCTCCCCTCTTTTTTTTTTTCCTTTCAGAAAAAGGTTGGTCCCAGAGAAAATAGGGGTAGGAACTTTACATCACAAATGCACAAGTATCCACATTTTCTCCAAGGTGGAGATTTGGTACATATTTTTTATGAGAGATGTTAATGTCTGGACATAAGAGCTCTTCTAGCAGTTCTTTTTGTTTTCAGTCTTAGACAATGGTGGGCTGCGTTTGTATTTCAGAGACATTAGATTTATAATTTTAAGGAACGGAGAAAGAATGTAATTTTTTTCTTAGAGTTTCAGGGTAATTGCAATTTAAAATTTACCTTTTTCCCTACTTAAGTATGAACAATTTTGTTCCAATATTTTGATTTTTCATAATATCCACAAACATTATGTAAGATAAATAGGCATGGTTGGGGAATTGGTAAAGATAGGTGGCCTCAACTTGTTTCTGGTTTTGTAGAGACTTGTAAGACAAAGAGTTATTTCTGATCCCCCAAAGAACTAGATTATAGCCTAAATATCAAGGGACTGGCCTGCCCTTTTAACTAAATTTGCTTTTTTATATTAGGGATATTTTTTAACTAAAATGGGAATCAAAAGATTTTTATCTTTGTGAAGTCTGAAGTCTGTATGAAGCATTTTAACAAAAGCCTCCTTTCTGGATACACAATTCAACCTTGGCTTGTATTACTCTCCAAATATTGGCCTTTTGCAGGTCTTCTATAGGAGTGCCTAGAAAAAAATTTTGGTCCTGTTTCCTCTGTAAAGTGGGTAGTGAATAGTCATTAACCTTCCAAATTTCTAAGTTTGTTAGGATGTTTTCAGAGTGAAGGTAATTTAAAAGATTTTGCTAATGTCCAGGAGACTCAAATTCTTTTTCAGGTGAGAGGGGGGTGTCTAGGATACCTCTGCAAAGGGAATTGCATAAGAATTGCTAAAGCTGGCAGAGCCTGATTATTCATCCCTGAAAGATATGAGCAAAGCAAGCCTTATTGACAGTCTCAAGTGCTTTTTATTTTCTGGCTATCAACATTTACATGAATAATCAGTATACTGAGAACCTAGAGAATAAGTCTGAGTGTTCCCTGTAAATCTTGTAGGAAAAGGTAAGTTAAAACAGTCAGATGAGGCCAGATTTTAAGGGGAATTTATGTTGGATCCGGATATTTATTTTTAAGTCTTAAGTCTAATTTCTGTGATTTTATCTTGTCAAGGGGTCCCTAAGGCTAGCCATTATACTAATAACACAATTAAAAGTTCTCTTTAAAGAATATTTTCTTTTACATAAAGGCAATTTAAAGGATCCTTCTACTGGCCATTGACAAGTAGGATCTATAAATCGTGACTCAAACCCATAAACCTTAATGGCATAACCAGGCAGAAGAGGCATCCAAAGGGGGCATAGATGATGCAACCCGAGGATCTGAAAGTTTAGTTTCAGAATTAGTCTAAGAAAGCAAAAGCGTTTGTTGCAAAGGTGGTAAGGATGTTGTAGTGAAAAAGGTGTTTCTGGTCTCCCATAAAAATGTGAGACACCTCCAGTCATAGACGTGCTAATCTGTGACACTGGGTAGGTGATCCTGGAATGGGACTTTCCAGCACTAATCAAGCAATGAAGGTTGAGATGACAAAGTTCCCATGGACTGGAACGTCATGGTAAACACCCCAGAAAGCTGGCACAACCATGGTGGGAAAACGGGGGAAAGACAGAGAGAATCAGAGTTAGATCCCCAGTCTGTTGGACTGGCCACCAAGGTGCATCTCAGTAAGTGCACCATGTAGATGGTGGAGAACAAAGAGAATGTTCTCATTGGTTTCAAAGCTAAGCTCTTAGAACATAGAACAAGGCAAAAGGAAAAATATATGCACATTAACAGCCTTGGTTAAACTTTGGCTCTCTTGGATCCAAACTAATACTGAAGAGGAATGTACCATGGGTTGGGGATTGTGTGCTGTCTTATAGTATACCTTGTTACACGAAGTATTCTGGTGGGTAACCTAGTGCCAATCCAATCCATTTGATGACCAACTTATCCTATCACAGGCATCTTCTTGAGGTGGTGGGTGCTGTAACAGCTTTTAAGTGCTCAACTCATGCCCACCAATTTTGCAGCATTGGCTTCCAAGATGTCCCTTAGCAACCGATGACAAACAACATAAAAGACACAAACAAAGGAAAACAAAGTCTATCTGTGGGAGCAAATAGATCAGTAATCAAAGAGTACTCTACCAAATTTAACCAGAGTTGCTTAGCTCAAGGAACTACTTCCACAAATATTTTCTTCTGCTAATCTAAATTAAGAAAGAGAAAAAAGGACTCTTACCATTCTTGCTCTATCAGATTCTGGAGACAGAGACTCCAGGAGGCTGACATGTTAAGAAATCTTACTTTCTGCTGCTGGTATTTCAGATTTAAGGATCTCTCAGATGTAGCAGTGTCCAGGGAGTTAAAAATATCACCAATGACACCAACTGTTGGGGAGGAAGAATTTGCTCTGCCCTTCAAAATCTGTCCTTGCAGGCAGACTGAGAATCAAATTGACATGAGACAGATTAACAGGAGAAAATCAAATTTAATAGGATACATATATACAGGGAATCCACACAGACATGGAAATTCTAAAGACAGGCAACATGATGCTTATATGCACTAAGGATAGGGGTAGGGGCCTGATGACACAAATAGGAGGAAGATGATCAGCAGGAAGATGAAAGATGTTTGGAAAACAAAGGTTGCCCTATTATGTGGATAAGTTTCTTAAGTAAAAAGGAACCTCTGTCAATAGCTATCTTCCTAATACATGCAGGTAGTTGAGGGGGAGGTAAAGAGCTTTTCCTAAATCTGGTGAGTTTCAATTGCTTTTAACTCAAAATAATGTTCATGCCAAAGTGGCCCATCTTGGGGCAATCTCTTCTTGGCCCCTACAGTATACATACAAACATACAACAAGGGAGATTGGGGAAGGAGAATGAGTTGAATTATCAAATGATAAGAATATGTTTATTCATAGTATCACACTTCAAAATGATCTGCAGATATCATTTTCTATGTGTGCCATGATATGAAAACAATTTGGAGAACACTGTTCGTAGGGAATTTCTGAACCAGTGAGACAGTCCTTTTTCAAACTGAGATGTTAATTCCTTGATTTAGTAATGGGAATTATGTGAATCTGTCCCTCCTAAACTGGAATTTTTCCCCTATAATCTGCCCTTGACCTAAAAAATGTTGTTCATTCTTGGGAAATATGTGAGTGTGTGTGTGTGTGTGTGTGTGTGTGTGTGTGTGTGTGTGTATTTGTGCATGCTCTTGCCCGTGTATTTGATTAGAGGAGATAAGGATATTTCAGTAGTACATCTCAAAGTGTGGTCTATGGAAGGGTGTCAGTCTATGAATACTTTGTTCCTGATAAATGTAGAATTTAAAAGGCAGAGTTTGGACACATTAACACCAATTTAGTATTGTCGGGCCTTATGTTCTCTTTCCTCATGATGAAGGAAAGCTTCTGACAAGATATTTGACTGGATTTGTTACAGGACATTATTTTTTGGACTGTTGATGTTCCATGCATTGTTTAACTTAAATCCAAATAAAGCCACATTTTTGGAAATGCATTGTTGATTTCTGTAATTGTCCTAATCAACCCATGAATGGGCCTAGCCGCATCCCATGGAAAAGTGGCATGTCCTTAAACCTTTATAATGCTAGTACAAAGGAGAAGGTGAGTTCTGACAGCAGAGAGGGAAAATTTTACATGTTTCAGTTTGGCAAAATTGCAGATAGACCTGTACTTCCAAGAGAGTGGGGCTGACTAGAGAATTTTAAGGGTGAGAACTGAGGCTGTACCCTTTGTGGAGGGTGAAGCTTAAGAATAGGTCAGAGTTGGGGCACCTGGTTGTCTCAGTCAGAAGAGCATGCAACTCTTGATCTCATGGTCATAAGTTTGAGCCCCATGTTAGGTGTAGAGATTACTGAAAATGTAAACTTAAAAAAAAAGAATAGGTCAGGGTTAAAGGGGCCAAAGGTAGGCCACCCCAAGATTGCCACTTTGGCATGAAAAATATTCTGAGTTGAAGGCAATCAAGACAATACAGGCTCACAAGAAACTTTTGTTCCTCCCTTAAGTACGTAGAAGAATCTAAGTTGGAGATCTTTCCCACAATAAGGATTATCAGCAGAGGTAAATTTTATCTGAGTGGCCCATCTGTCTGGCAGGGCAAACATCTAATTACCAAACATCTGCTATTCTTACTGCCCTATGAGGTGTATTTCTTTCCTCTGAAGTCCCAGACCCCTACCTGCTTCTCCTTAGTTTAGAATGGCATATATATCTCATTTGGCCTGACTGTATTTAGAATTTCCATGTTTGTGGGGATTCTCTGTATGTATGAAATTACATTTTATTTTCTCCTGTTAATTCATCTCTTGTCAATTTGATTCTTAGTCTGGCTAGAAGAACCCTTGAAGGTGACAAGCATCCTTGCCCCCTAACAGTTAGCTTATGCAGTGGGATACTTTAATTCACTGGATACCACTTGCCCCAGCCACTGCTGCAGCTGAGAGATCCTTGGGACATCTGACATATAGCAGGCAGAAGATGAGATTTCTTACCTTGTCAGCCTCCCAGAATCTCTCGCTGCAGACTCTGTTGGAGTGAAAGTGGTGAGAATCCTTTTTCTCTCTTTCTACATTTCGATTAGCTGGAAAAAATATTTGGAATGAGTTCCTTGGGCCTAGCAACTCTTTGCTTAAATTTGGTAGAGTACTGTTTATTTACTGTTCCATTTCCTTCCAGAGATGGTGTATGTTTTCTTTTGTCTGTGTCTTTTATGTTGTGTGTCGTCAGTTGCTAATGGACATAGCCAAAGCTGCAAAGTTGGTGGGCATGGGTTGAGCACTTAAAAACTGTTAGAGCACTCACCACCTCAAGAAGATTTCCGTGATAGGATAAGTTGATCATCAAATGAGTTAGATTGACACTAGGTCACCCACCAACCTTAAGAAAACTTCTGCACAATGAGGTGTGCTACAAAAAAACACACAGTCCCCAACCCCATGACATATCCCTCCTGGGTATTAGTTTGGCTCCAAGAGAACCAAGATTTAGATAAAGCTATTAGATTTTTCCTTTTGCCTTGTTTTATGTTTTAAGAATTTGGCTTTGTGACCAATGAGAACATTTTCTTTGGTTTTCACCATCTGAATGGTGCATTTACTGGGGTGCAACTTGGTGGCCAAATAGACTGGGGATCTACATCTCCTTCTCTCTGTCCAGCTGAGCCAATTCTCACAGGTGTTTATCATGAGAGCTTCCAACCCATAGTACCCTATTTCATCTCAACCTTTGTTGCTTGATTAGTGCTGGAAAACTAAGCATCTGCTCAATGTCACAGATTAGTGGGTCAATGGTAGGAGGCCTGTCATGTTTTCATGAGAGACAAGACACTATTTTCTCTACACCATCCTTACTGCTTGTGTAATGAAGGCCTTTGCTTTCTTCGACTAATTTCTGAAGTAAACTTTTAGATCTATGCCTTCTCTGGACACCTCTTGTGTCTTTGGTTAAGCCAATAAAAAGCTTACTATTTAAAGTTGTTCTGTATAGATCTTAGTAATCAATGGCCAGATGACAGATTCTTTAAATTAGCTATATTTTAAATACATATATATATTTTATAAAAAGCTCTCAATTGTCTTACCAGTATAACGGTTAACCTTAGGGACTCTCTTGACAAGATAAAAGAACTGAAAGTAAACATAAGACAGAAAGAAATGTCCACATCCAATGCAAATTTTCCTTCCTAAAATCTGGCTTCATCTCCCTGTTTTAACTTCCCTTTCCCTACAAGATTGACAGAGATCACTCTGGCCAAATCTCTAGGTTCAAAGTATACAAATTGCTCCTGTAAATGTTGAAAGCCAGAAAATGAATTTAACGAAAGCACCCAAGACTGGCCATAAGGCTCCCTTTGCTCCTATTTTCCAGGCTTCTATAATCAGGCTCTGCCAGCCTAATGCATTCTTACACAATGTCCCTTGCAAGAGTTTCCTAGCCCTTCACACACCACAAAAGCAATCATGTCCCCTGGATAGCAGCAGATCTTTTAAATTATCTCTCCTTTCAAAAGATCCTACTGAATTTTTCAGAGCAATTAGAAATATTATTTGACTATATTCACAGCCTTCCCTTCACTGAAGAAATAAATGACTAAAATTTCTCCTAAGCCCTCTTACACATGGTTTGTAAAAGACCAATATTCAAGGGCAAATAGAAGCTAAAGTTGTGTATGCAGAAAAAGGATTTTGTTAAAATGCTTTATACAGACTTTACAAAGACATAGATCTTTTGGTTCTAATTTTAGTTAAAATTCTCCCAGATACAGGGGCACCTGGGTGGCTCAGTCAGTTAAGCATCCAACTCTTGATTTCGGCTCAGATTATGATCTCACAGTTTGTGAGTTCAAGCCCCACAGGGGCTCTGAGCTCATAGCATGGAGCCTGCTTGGGATTCTCTCTCTCTTTCTCTCTTTGCCCCTTCTCTGCTTGCTTACACACATACTCCCTATCTCTCTCAAAATAAATAAATAAACATTAAAAAAAAATTCTCCCTGATATAAAGAAGCAGAGTTAAACAGATGGGCCAGTCCCTTGATATCCAGGCTGAAATCTAGGTCTTTGGACAACTAGGAACAACTGTCTTTATTTCACTAATTTCTATAAAACCAGAACTACAACTCTAGAAACAAGTTAAAGCCTGCCTATCTTTACCAATATCCAAACCTCACCTATTCCTCTCAAAATGTTTGTAGATATTATAAAAGATGAGGATATTAGGACAAAGTTGTTCTGTAACTTTAAAAAAAAAAACGGTAAAGGTTAAATAGAAATAATCCTGAAATGCTAAAAAAATTTTTTTTTTGCATTCATTCTCTGTCCCTTACAATTATAAATCATATGTCTTTGAGATGTCAACACAGCTATGATGTCCTGAGACTGACAATAAATAAATAAATAAATAAATAAGTGGAAGTATTTAAAAATTGGGCCTATAATGTCCTCTCCACAAATATTAGTAGAAACAAAATTAAGATTATGTTTGCATCTTGTCTGTGTAATTGTGTGGGCTTGTGTGTATCCATGTATGTTGTAAATATGAGGTATTTTCTCTGTCTCTGGATGATATTGCTAAAATTAATTTGTAAAAGAGCTTTATTTAGTTGGTTTGAAGTTAAGTGCTTGTAAGGGTATTTAAAACTCAGAAAGATAGAACCTAACACATATGTTTTTTCAAGCTTATGTGATCTGGGACAACATATGATACTAAAGCTAATTTAAGATTGTTGGATTAATTAAAATAAAATTGTCCCTAGAGTTATGCATTAAATGTAACACTTTTCTGTTTTATTTCAGTTGACACACAATATAAATGTAAGGCTTATACTACTCATGTCTAACAAGAGCCATATAAGTTCATGGTATCTCTGTTGCAAAATTTGTCAAAAATGAAACAACTTAGAATAATGATTGACATTGGGGGGCCTGGGTGGCTCAGTGGGTTGGGTGTCTGACTCTTGATTTTGGTTCAGGTCCTGAGAATATACCTGCATTACTGCCTTCTGAAATGAGTTTGACTAAATTGACCCATTGTTAGGACTAAGAGACTAGCTCAGTGAGTTGAAACAACCTACCAGCTCAACTTTTAACATGTGAAACTTCAGGTAAGTGTCATAGGAGAGAAATGTAGGGGCAAAGGGAAAGCCACTCCAAGATGGCCACTATGGCATGAAGATTATTCTGAGCTGAAAGCATTTGAGACTCTAGGGGCTGAAGAGAAACTTCTGCCTTTCCCTTAACTACATAGAAGAATCTAAATTGGGATCTTTCCCAGAATAAATGTTATTAGCAGAGATAAATTTTATGCATGACCCATCTGTATGGCAGGTTAAACATCTAATTACCAAACATTTGCTTTTCTTATCGTCCCTGAGAAATGCATTTTTTTTCTTCAGAAATCCCAGAATCCTACCCTCTTCTCCTTAGTTCAGGATGACTTATATTCCTCACTTTGCCTGACTGTCTTTGGACTTTACATGTCTGTATGGAATTCCCCATACGTATGCTATTAAATTGGTTTGTCTCCTGTTTATCTGTCTCATGTCAATTTGATTCTTAGTCCAGCTAGAATGGCCCTTAAAGGGAATAAGAATTCTTGCTCCCTGACAGGGTCTTTGGGCCCTTAAAGGGTTTTTTGTTTGTTTGTTTGTTTGTTTGATTTTTTTCCAGAAAACAGGAAAGCAATCTCCCCTAACAATAGTCTTCAGTAGAATCTAGTTAAAAATTACAGCCTAGATCTCCTTTGTGGTGCTGGAAATTAATTCATCTGAAGTTGAACTTCAGCCTAAGGGGGTTTCATTCTGTCATATATTCTGATTCTTGCTGTACCAAAAATTATATATTCCAAATATCACCTATGGCAGTTTTCCTTCCGACTTCCTGAGGGGCTTCAGAGCAAGACAGCAGAGACCAGCTGTTCTCTCTTAAAGACTATCCTCAACTTTGACAAGAAGAATGCAAACAAGACCTGAGGAGAAGAAACTAAGATTGTTTTGGAGCATAGGAGGCAATATACTTGACAGTTTTGCCAAACAGCTGGAGAGGTGGTATTTTTATGGGAGATTGTTTTAGGTTAGATTCTCACACTATGTCCAACAAGTGACTATGTTCTGAGATTTGGGTTCTTTTTGGGAGGTGTGTGTGTGTGTGTGTGTGTGTGCATGTGTATGTACACATGCATGCATGTGTGGTATAATAATTTTAATATAAAATTTCATTGGTTTCATCATTCTTTAAGAAGAATATATATGTCATGCCATATGTCTCTGCCTGATGATTTTGCTGAGATACCCAGGTCTTCTCTCTTCCTTCACCCACTCTGTCCCCTTATGGAATTTTTCAGCCCTCAAAATAAACTTAAAAGGGTCTTCTCAGACCCTAAATTCATATCTTGGTAATAAGTAAGGTGATTATCCACAAATGTTCACTAAGTTTGATTCCAGTGGACTAAGTAAGATAGTTATTATTCCACTTAAATGCACTGTATTAGAAGAGTTCACTATATTCTTTTAATTCTTCTTCAATGAGATGTTACAGATGGAAACAATCTGTTGATGAAATCAGTGCTTTTGGCAATTCAATTACAAATATATTCCAAAAGTAATCTACATAAATGGGAAATATATAATATATCTTATTAAGGCTGGGATCCTATAAAGGCAGCTTTTTCATTTGGAATTTGACTCCAAACCCCAGGTGAGTGATGGAAAAAGCACTCAACTGAGAGGTCCCAATTACTGACTGTAAACCTTAACAAGAGTTACCAGTGAACGATCTTTTAAATTTCATTTTCTTTTAACAAATATTTATATGGTGCTTACTATGCAGGAAGGCATTTATTTAAGTACTTTATGAAAAATAATCCTTTTAATCTTCTATAAACCCCTAGAGAGGTACTATTATTATATTACAGAAGAGGAAACTGAAGCACAAAAAGGTTAAATACATTGCTTCAGGTTATACTGCTAGTAGGTAGCAAAGCCAGGATTTGTACCTGGATGGTATGGCTCCACAGTTTGTTCTCCATAATCACTGCATCATGCTGCCTACCATAGTGTAACCGCTATGCTAGAGCAGAGTAAGAGCACTCTATTAGCATCTCATAAATCATGCTATATGGGTGGCTAGATACTTAGCATGTGAAGAAAACCAGTTGGAAAGGTCAGTATAGTCTGATACATTATAAGTATATATATAAAGTAAAATCTTGGATTGCAAGTAACTTGTTCTGCAAGTGATGTGCAAGACTGGTAAATATTTCTAATAAATTTTAACTTGATAAATGAGTGATGTCTTGTAATACGAGTAGTAAGTGATGCCAAATGTCACATAATCACAACTGTGCTAATGGTTCTTGAAATTCGGTTTGATATACACATGCTTTGGATTGTAAGCATGTTTCTGGAAAGAATTATGCTCGCAAACCAAGTTTTACTGTATGTATGTATTTGTGTGTACACATATTATAATATGCATTCACATATGTTCTCTTATATATACATAGCATGTAATGCAATATTCCTATTAATAATATATGAATATATATTATTAATGTATATTTTTATGCATTAACATATATACTACTTTTGATCACTTAACATGGTTATAATAGCCTTTGCTTCTATTTGGGTATTTTAAGGTTGTAACATATTAAATCTCAAGACTGCCAAAGCATTCTCAGTAGTAGTGTTCAAATATTACTGACCTTTTTTTTTTTTTTTTACATTTCTCTGTCTTGCATTACACATCTTGTATGTTATGTCTTCTTGTGTTGGACAGAGGTCATTAAATGTAACACATGCAATTTTTGACCACTAATTATGATATACAATAAGCTTACTTGATGCTTAAGATCATATGGTAATAAAAACAGGCATATACCATGTAATTAAAAAATGACTTAATAACATGAATAACCTAAGCCATTTTTTTATATTATACACACAAATCCAGACTAAGAAAATATCTTCCCTTCTTTAACCACTTGCGAGTGAAATATTTATGTCAGGTACCATGACCCAACCAAGGTGAAAGTTATGCAAGCCCTTGGAATTTAGCCTCACTCAATACCTAAGCAAAAGTAGCCAACATTATTATTTGCTTACTCAGTAGTTATTAATTGATAACAAACTTCTTCATTGCTAATTTATTTGCTTCATTATTTTTAAAGTTTATTTTATTTATTTTTGAGGGGGCAGGGAGGAACAGAGAGAGATAATTCCAAGCAGGCTCCACACCATCAGCAGGGAACCTGCCATCAGCGGGGAGCCTGATGCTTGAACAATTATATGTTTGTTTGAATTCACCAGGGAAAGCACATTACCTTGGGGTTTACTTTGGGGGAGGTTTTTAAACTACAAATTCCATTTTTAAATAGGTATAGAGTTATTCAGATTACATTTTTCTTTCATAAGCTTTTGTAGTTTCTGTCTTTCAGAAATATACACAATCATATGTTATTGAGTTTATTAGCATAAAGCTGATTATAACCCCTTATTTTAATATCTGTAGGGTTGGTAGTGATGCCACCTCTCCCATTCTTGACATCGGAAATTTGTGTCTTTATTTTTCTGATCAGCCTGGACACATATTTATCTATTTTACTGAGCAGCTCAAATAATCCAATTTTAGTTTCACTGATTTTCTTTACTTTTTTCTTTTAAATTTCATTTATTTCTGTTCTGATATTCATTATTTCTTTTCTTCTGCTTATTTTGTGATTCATTGGCTTTTATTTTTCTAGTTTTTTAAAGTGAAACTGAAGACATTGATTGGAGACATTTTATCTTTTCTAATACAGGAATTTAATACAATGAATTTTTCACTAAATACTACTTCTGCTGCATTGCATAAGAATAATATTTTATTCCCCTATAAGTCAATATGCTTTCTAATTTCTCTTTTGAGTTCTTCTTTGATACATGGATTATGTAGGAGTATATTACTTAGTTTTCAAATATTTGGAGATTTTTCAAGACTTTTTTTGTTACTGATTTCTGGTTGAATTTTATTGTGGTCAGAGGACATATTTTATATGACTGGCATCCATTGAATTAGACATGTTTTATGATCCATAATATGGTCAAGCTTGGTAAATATTCCATCTGTGTGTGAAAAAAACTGAGCAGTCTGCTGTTGTTGGGTGCAGTGCTCTATAAATGTCAATTAGTACAAGTTGGTTGATTGCATCCTCCAGATCTTCTATATCCTTACTAATTTTCTGTTTACTTGTTCTTTCAATTGTTGGTAAAGAAGTATTAAAATGTCCACCTATAATTATTGATTTGGAGAAAGATGAGAAGTGAATATTGTCATTATTCCCACATATACATTTCTTTCTACCCCATTATGCCATTGTGTAAAAATTACTTGATTTAGGAGGTAGTGATCTCATCCCAAACACTAGGCATAGATAGCAAGTGGTCTAAGCCAATCAGTATTATCCTACTTCCTTGTCAAAGTGACTGATTCAGGTATTCCAGGGAAAGTCAATTAATGTGTGATACTCTGCTACTTAACAAGATTGTTTTAAGACTCTTAGTATTTCCCTAATAAAATACTCCTACTAGATCCTCATTTGGGAAAGCCCACAATTTACAACATTCACCGATGTATATAGAATTTTGAGCATTTTTGTAACACTTAAATATGAGCAGGTGGTCAAGTCTCTCCTATCATCTTATAAAAAATGCTGACATTACAAAGACCAAAGAAAAAGGCAAAAACAACTTAAAAGAGAGATCATACTGGATGATAAAATCTTAAGAACAGAGAAAAGATTATTTATATCTTTAGAAAGATAATAGTAATATTATGGCCACAAATTAAGAACACAATACTCTAAATGGAACTAATGGAAGTTGAAACTAGGAGCACCGATATAAGAAATTCAATAGAAAATTTAGAAAACAAAATTGAAAAAAATCTCTTAGAAGAGATGTCCACAAATTTGTTATTAAATGATCAGGCATTAAGTATTTTAAACCCACAGGACATATGGTCTTTGTTGCAACTATTCAATTCTTCCATTTTAAGAGAATGTATGTAGCTGGGTTCCCACAAAATTTTATTTTGAATAAGGGGTGGCTATTCCACAGGCTGTGGTTTGTTAATCCCCAACCTAGAAGATACCTTTAAAAGTTTAGGGGATGGAAAAACAGGCAGAAAAACATAAAAAGATTGGAAGACATCCAGGTGTGTCCAATTGCCAAATAATAAGTGTTCCAGAAAGAGAAAAACAAAGTTAACATGGAAATATTTAAGACAATTTTATATAATGTAAGGATATGATTTTACTGATTTATTTATTTTTACTATTTATTTATTTATTTATATTTTTTAGAGAGAAAGTGCATAGGAGCTGGGGAGAGGGGCAGAGGAAGAAGGGGGGGGGAGAGAGGGGGAGAGAGAGAGAGAGGGAGAGAAAGAGAATGTTAAGCATTCTCCATGCTAAGCAGGGAGCCCAACACAGTGCTCAGACTCCACAACCTCCGAATCCTGAGTTGAGCCAAAATCAAAAGTTGGATGCTCAACTGACTGAGCCACCCAGGTGCCCAAGATTTTCCTGAGTTAAAGGTCCTGTTTCTTCTCAACACCATGGATCCGAATACATTTATAGTAAGGTAAAACTATGGAAGTTTCAAAGAAAAGGGGTAAAGAGAATATGCCAAGAGCTTCCAAAGAGGCAAAAAAAAAAAAAAAAAAAAAAAGTCACACATGCAGAACACAAGAAGTCATAATAGCTTTGGTGTTCTTCAGCAGAATATTGCATTGTAGAAAACGTTATAGCAATGGCTGTAAGATTTAAGAGAAAATTGTTTAACTTATGTCAAGTTAAACTATTGTTGTTTTTTTCTTTTTGTATGGGTTAATTAATGACATTTTCTGATAATCAAGGCCTCAAAACTTTAACTCACAGGCCTTTCCCCAGGAAACTCCCTGAGATAATGTGTTCCAGTTAAACGAGGCCAAGAAAAAGGAAAATAGTATTCAGGAAACAGGGCATCCAAGTCAAGAGAGTGGTGATAATAAAACCCCAGGATGATGGTGAAGAGATGACAAGAATGTAACAGACTTGGCAAGTAACCAGTGAAGACTGGAGCGGGTCATAAGGCTACAGTGGAGACATCTCCAAGAAGACTGAATGGAAGGAGTACTTGATGAGTTTGAATGTGTTGAGAAATGATTTAGACAATCAGGGGAGTTTGGGGAAGAATCTACTAGTGAAAAACACAGAGAAGCAAACTAAAAACAAAACAAAAATATTAACTTGAAAAAATGACAAGCTCTGCATGAAATATAAATTATTACTTGGCTTAAAAGTGAGCATCATTTATTAATACAAAATAACGTAAAAGCAGAATATTGATCCAAACAAAATTATGATATATCAGGAAGATGGTGTGTGTATGTGGCAGTGAGCTGTTGGTGAGAGATCATTAAAGCATCAACTTCTAAAATAAAAAATGACAACACAAAATGCTGGTGAGGATGTAGAGCAACTGGAAATTCATAAATTTCTAATGGGAATGTAAAATAGTACAGCCACTCTGGAAAACAGTTTGGCATTTTCTTATTAAACTAAATCCATAATTACCATATGACTGAACAATTGCACTCATGGGCATTCATCCTAGAGAAATGCAAACTTATGTTTACACAGAAAATCAATATTCATAGCAGCTTTTCTCATAATAGCTAAAAACTGGAAACAATCCAGATGTCCTTCAACAGGTAGTTAAACTGTGATATATCCACACCATGGAATACCACTCAGCAATGAAAGGAACAAACTCTTGATACACAAAACAATTTGAGCAAATACCCAGAGGATATTTGCTTATCTCAAAAGGTTACATAATGTATGATTCCTTCATATAACAGGTTTAAAGTGATAACATTTTAGAAATGGGGGACATATCTAGTAGTTTACAGGGTGAGGCAGAAGAGAGCTGAGTGTGGTTCTAAAAGAGCAGGAGAGACACTGTAGTGTTAGAATTGATCAAGATCTTTACTGTAGTGATAGATACATGAACCTACACAGGTGATACAATATTATAGAATTGAATACACACACACACACACACACACACACACATGTACCAGTAAAACTGGCAATCTGGATACTATCAGTGCATTATTTCATTGTCAATATGCTGATTATGATACTCACCACAGTTTTGTGAAATGTTACCATTGAGAAAAACTGGAAAAAAATTACATGAGATAGTGCTGTATTATTTCTTACTATTGCATATAAATCTACAATTCTCTTAATACAAAATTTAAATTTTAAATAAAATGAAATTATTAAAAATTCATGTAAATAAAATTTTTATGGAATTCCTTACTTCCCAAAATGTTACCATTGGGATACCTGGACAAAGTATACATGAGATCCAAGAATAAAAAAAAAAAAAAATATATATATATATATATATATATATATGTATAAAACCCACACGGTGTTTGTTCACAATACCCTATATGGCGAGTGTCACACTTTTACTCAAAATTCTAAATCATTTCATTTTTGTTGTGCACTTAAAGTGAGATTTACTTCGTGTAAAGGAGTGTAATTCAGCCAGACACTGAGAAGAACATATAAAATCCTGCAGAGACAGTGCACCCTGTGAGAATTTGCTCACTAAATTTGTGCCAGGGGGGCAGATTGATTATCTGGCTTCTAGTCATTTCAAATGTCCTCCACTATATTTATAGCTAGCTGTAAGTTGTCTGTTGTTTTCTTGTGGAAATGTAAATAGCCAGTGGGTGCTCTCTCGGTTGACCTGTGCAGCAGGAAAATGTGAAATCAGCAATAAAACGCTTGATTTATTTCTAGTTGTAACCCTTCCTTTCCTATGCAGTATCAGGTTTGGGTACAATCAAAAGTGCTTGTGGGCAACTGCGGTTATATTTGGTATCATGGCTGGACCAGTTTGTTTACACTAAGTCCCTCAAGCCCCTCCTTTCCTTGTGGGCCACTCGCATGTCTTCTTGGTCAGTGTACACAGTTGTGTTTTCTATGTGGTAGCCACTAGCTTACATATGACTATTTAAATTAAAGCTTAAATTAATTACAATTAAGTGAAATGAAAAATGTAGTTCTGCCATCACAATAGCCATATCTACACAGCTAGTAATAAATGCTCTGATACTTTATGTTTCTATAATTGTTATGAGAACAAATTATTTTCAAAAGATTGTATGACAAGAGAAGGAAGGAACTGACAGTGGTATGACCAGTTTATCCTAAATAAAAACAAAATGAGGGGCACCTAGGTGGTTCAGTCCGTGAAGCATCTGACTTCAGCTCAGGTCATGATCTCACGGCTTGTGGGTTTGAGCCCTGCGTTGGGCTCTGTGCTGACAGTTCAGCAGAATTCGAAACAGGATTCTGTGTCTCCTTCTCTTTCTCCCCCTCCCCGCTCATGTTCTGTCTCTCTCTCTCTCAAAAATAAACATTAAAAAAATTAAAAAAAATTTTTTTTAACATTTATTTATTTTTTGAGATACAGAAAGAGAGCACAAGCATGGGAGGAGCAGAGGGGGAGACACAGAATCCGAAGCAGGCTCCAGGCTCTGAGCCGTTAGCAAAGACCCCGATGTGGGGCTTGAACTCATGAAACACGAGATCATGACCTGAGCCAAAGTCGGACACCCAACCGACTGAGCCACCCAGGCACCCCCCCCAAAAAATTTTTTTAAACAAAATGAAAATTCAAATGCCTTGCCCAGTATGGTAATATACATGACTGGGGCTGAAAGTAATCTCTTTATATTATTTAACTCTTCTTTTTATTTTAAAAACTTTCGGACTGTTACCATGAAATGTATGAGTATACCCTAGGTATATGTATCTCTGAAACCATCAGTGCTTGTCATAATCTTTTTTTTTAATGTTTCTTTATTTATTTTGAGAGAGAGAGAGAGAGAGAGAGCAAGCAGGAGTAGGGGCAGAGAGAGAGGGAGACAGAATCCCAAGCAGGCTTCCCACCATTAACGTGGAGCTCGATGCAGGGCTTGAACCCATGAACCGTGAGATCATGACCTGATCCAAAATCAAGAGTCAGACGCTTAACCAAGTGAGCCACCCAGGCACCCCAGTACTTGTCATAATCTTGGAGGCTTAGGAGTGTCAATGGTACCATTATTCTTCCTTTTCCCACTCTTGAAATATTTGTCATCCTTTCTTATTTTCCTCCTGTTACTTTTAGACTCTGACCAAGGAACCATAATGGGGAAAGGTACAGAGTTGATTTTTTTAAAAACTTATTATTATTTTTTTATTGCAAAGGCAAGAATAAAAGAATCTTTATTTATACATAACATGATCTTCTATATAGAAAATCTGGTGTATTAAAAAAAAACTACTAGAACTAATCAGTAAGCTTGGGAAGGTTGAGTACACTAGATCAATATATAATTAACAGCTGTATTTCCATAAATTATCAACAAATAAAATGATTAAAATTTAAAACATCTATATAATTTCTTTTTTAAATTATTTTTTAATTCCAGTGTAGTTAATATATAGTGTTATATTAGTTTCAGGTATACAACAATTCCATACATTACTCAGTGCTCATCAAGGTTAAGTGTACTCTTAATTACCTTCACGTATTTCATCCATCCCCCACCAACTCCCCTCTGATAACCATCAGCTTGCTCTAAAGTTAAGAGTCTGTTTTTTGGTTTGTCTCTTTTTTTCCCCTTGTTCATTTGCTTTGCTTCTTAAATTCCACATATGAGTGAAATCACATGGTATTTGTCTTTCTCTAAATGACTTGTTTCACTCAGCTTTATGCTCTAGATCCGTTCATATTGTTGCAAATGGCAAGATTCCGTTCTTTTTTATGGCTGAGTAGCATTCCATTGTATATGTACACCACATCTTCTTTATCCATTCATCTATCGATGGAAACTTGGGCTGCTTCCATAATTTGGCCATTGAAAATAATGCTGCAATAAACATAGCAGTGCAGATATCCTTTCAAACTAGTGTTTTCATATTCTTCAGGTAAATATCCAGTAGTAGGATTACTGGATCATATGGTAGTTCTATTTTCAATTTTTTGAGGAACCTCTGTAGTGTTTTCCACGGTGGCTGCACCAGTTTTGATTCCCACCAACAGTGCACAAGGGTTTCTTTTTCTCCACATCCTCACCAATACTTGTTGCTTCTTGTGTTTTTCATTTTCGTCATTCTGACAGATGTGAGGTGATATTTCATTGTGGTTCTGATTTGCATTTCCCCTATGATGAGTGATATTGAGCATCTTTTCATGTGTCTGTTGGCCATCTGCGTGTCTTCTTTGGAGAAATGTCTGTTCATGTCTTCTACCCATTTTTAAATGGATTGTTTTGGTTTTTCTGGTGTTGAATTGTGTAAATTCTTTATATATTTTGGATACCAATCCTTTATCATATATGTCATTTGCAAATACCCTCTTCCATTCAGTAGGTTGCCTTTTAATTTTGTTGACAGTTTCCTTTGTCAGAAGGTTGTGCAGAAGGTTTCCATTTTGATGTAGTACCAATAGTTTAGTTTTGCTTTTGTTTCCCATGACTCAGGGGACATATCTAGAAAGATGTCATTATGGCTGATGTCAGAGAAATTACTGCCTGTGCTCTCTTGCAGGATTTTTAAGGTTTAAGGTCTCCCATTTATTTTTTTTTAATTTAAATTTTAGTTAGTTAATATACAGTGCAATATTGGTTTTAGGAGAATTCAGTGATTCATCACTTAAATATAACACCCAGTACTCACCACAAATGCCCTCCTCAATACCCATCTCCCATCTAGTACATCTGCTACCCACCTTCCCATATCAACCCTCAGTTTTTTCTTCATCGTTAAGAGTCTCTTGTGATTTGTTTCCTTCTCTTTTCTTCCTCCCACCTTTCTCATGTGTTCATCTGTTTTGTTTCTTAAATTCCACATATGAGTGAAATCATATGATATTTGTCTTTCTTTGACTTATTTCACTTAGCACAATACATTCTAGTTCCATTCACGTTGTTGCAAATGGCAAGATTTCATTGTTTTTGATGGCTGACTAATATTCCATTATATCTCTATTGATATAGATATCGATATAGATATATACCACATCTTCTTTATCCATTCATCAGTTGATGGACTCTCTCCATACTTTGGCTATTGGGCTCTCTCCATACTTTGGCTATTGTTGATAATGCTGTTATAAACATCAGGGTGCATTTACCCCTTTGAATCTGTATTTTTATATACTTTGGGTAAATACCTAATGGTGCAATTGCTGGATTGCAGGGTAGTTCTATTTTTAGTTTTTTGAGGGAACTCCATACTGTTCTCCAGAGTGGCTGCACCAGTTTGCATTCCCACCAACAGTGAAAGAGGTAAACTTATTTTTTTTAAGTTTATTTATTTATTTTGAGAGAGACAGAGAGAGAAAGAGAGAGCAGGGGAGAAGCAGAGAGAGGGGGAGAATCCCAAGCAGGCTCCACATGGTCAGCACAGAGCCTGAGGCAGAGGACAAACTCGAAACTGTGAGATCATGACCTGAGCTAAAATCAAGAGCCTGACACTTAGCTGACTGAGCTACCCAGGTGCCCTGATATAAACTTATTTTTAAAATAATCTAATACCGCGGTGTCTGGGTGACTCAGTCAGTTGAGTGACTGACTTCGGCTCAGGTCATAATCTCACGGTTTGAGTCCCACATTGGGCTCACTTGCTGCTTGCTGTCAGCAGAGCCCACTTCAGATCCTCTGTCCCCCTCTCTGAGCCTCTCCCCCACTCTCTCTCTCTCAAAAATAAACATTTAAAAAATTAATTAATCTAACACTGTTATATTTAAATAAAATTAGAACATGCATAATTAAATCAGTCATTAGAATACTGGGTCTAGTAAATATTTACTTTCCAAAGTTGAGATTTAGGGCTAGAACCCCTCTGTACTTCTGTGGTGTCATCACATAGGGGTCAGAGAAGGGGAAACGATATTCACCTTTGGCTTTGTCCCCAGTGTCAAGGCAGTGTAATAGGCTTTTTCTTTTTCAAACTCTGCCCAATTCCTCAATTATTTATTAATTCTTCTAAGGATCCCAGCATGAGAGAGGAAATTTTCAGTCAGAATCTGTGGACTGAGAGCACCTCATATTATAAATATGCTATTTGTCATTTAGGAATGAATCCTTTAATTTCACAGAACCATATTCATTATTGTTTTTTTCATATGAATCATTCGGTTATGATTGCTCTTAGATATTAATGAATATTAATATCATTGATATTAATATCATTGATTTTTAGGATATTATATTTTAAAATTTTAATATTTTTAAACATAATGTATTTTTAAATCTTTTATGTATGTTTATATTTTTATATTATTCACTTTATTTATACATTATACATTTTATATTATTTATTTTATTTATATATTACATATTTCATATTATGCGTTTTAAATATTTAATGTATTTTTATATTTTTAAAATTAATAATCAATTTTTTCAGTTATAAAATAAAACAATAGTGACAAAGTCTAGTATAATTGTATTAATTTTCTTTGTTTTAAATATGTCTTGCTGAAAAAAATAAGTAGCCCATTAAAGGAAATAAAAAAAGAAAAAATTTTAATCTACCTTTAATTCTATCTTCTATTATAATCATTTGAATTTCTTCAATTTACCTCGATCTTTATCCACTGATGATTTTAAGTAGTAGTTAATCCTCATACACATATTTATACATATCTTTGTTTACCTAGTATTAGTTTAAGAATATTTTCTGTCACTTTATGCATAAGGCCCATCAGTCTGTATGCTAATACAACATAAATATTCTCTATCTTATGATTTTTATACATTTTCCTTTTCCTTTTTCTTAATATAATTATGCTAGTCAACTTCTAAGATGGTCCCCAATGATCCTTACCTCCCAATATTCATATCCTTATCTAGTATAGCCCCCTCCGAGTGACTAGGGCAAACCTGTGACCCATGGGATACTGTAGATATGACAGCATGTGATTTCCAAGGTTACGTCATAAAATGCACGGCAGCATCTTTCCTGTGCTCTTGAATTGCACACTGCGGAAGACACTAGCAGGCACATACCGAAAACACACACGTGGCCCAGTGAGAAACTCCATGAGGAGAGGAACTAAGCTCTTTTTCCAGGAACCAGCACGATCTTCCCAGCTATGTGGGTGAATCACTTTAGAATATGATCTTTCCATCCAGGTCAAGCTTTCATATGACTGCAACTCTGCAGTCTTGAGTCCTTACAGAGACTTGGAGACCCAAAGCCAGAATCAACCATTTACACCACTCCTGAGTATCTGACCTGCAGCAACTGTGATAGATGGTAATTGATTGTTTTTTAAGCTATTAAGTTTTGGGATAATTTATTATGCAGCAATACCTACTAATGTTATTATTTTTAATTACAGATCATCTGAAGTGCAGCTTTTGTTAATGGGCAAAAATGGTTTCTAAACACTGTCACTTGTAAAATAGATGTAACTTCATCTGAGCACAAAGTTATGTCAAAAAAAATATAAGGGAGAAAGCAAACAAATGTCACAGACGTTATACATCAGACCTGAATATAATCACTGTCAGCATTCTGCATTTCTTTGTAAAAGTACATTACTATGCACACTTTTACAAAAATGTGAACATATTCTTATACCATTTAAAAATTTTTTTCCTTAACAATACATAGTGGTCATCTTTGCACTATACATATATGTCTAAATCATCATTCTTAATCGTTCTGTATTCAGTTTTATAGAGATACCCTCATATATTTTATCAATTCTCTCTCTGGACATTTAGGTTGTCTTCATCTTTTTAGTGTCATATCAGTACCACAGTCAGGTTTTATTGACATTTATTTTCATACTTGTCTATATGTTTTTTCTCATAATTAATTTATTAGGGCTTAGAGGAAATCATATTCATACACACTTATACTGGTGAGAAATACTGAATTCTATTCTTATGGAGGCTGTGGGGTGGGGATCTAGCAATAGTTGCTCCTTCAATTTTCCCTGATACTCCAGCACTATTTATTGAGTAACATTCAATGTCTGCGGTGGTTTAAAATGACTCCTTTATCTGAATTAATTATGAGCTTTTGATCTATCACTTTATTTAAATCTTGGTGTTTCAATTTTTTTTTCCATTTTGAATCACAGAAGCTTTATAATACTCTTTGCTATTTGTTACAAAAAGTCTTACTTCAAAGGCATCCATTACACAGATCTCTTTGCTCTTCTCGCCTATCTACTTATCTAGGTGAAACAAAAACTATAGAATAAATTTCCTGGCTTCAAGATTTTGAACTTTATGATTTTGAACTGGGATGACTTTATATATATAATTTTGAGAAAACTGATATATTTATGATATTGAGTTTTTCCATTCAAGAAATATAATGTTTTTCTACTTATTTAAGTTTACCTTATGCATAAGTAGTACTGTGAGAATAATTTTCCATTATTCTTCTAAATTTGTTATCACTAGTGTAAAAGGTAGCCTAATATTAATTTCCATTTCATCTTGCATCTGGTTCCCTTACTCCACTTCTCTGATTGGTTCTAGCATATTTTCAGTCGCTCTTCAAGATTTTCTAAGTAAACAGTTTATCAATCTCCTACAATGGTAACTAATAAATGTTTATCTTCATGTCAAGCATTTATACATCTATATCATCATCATCATCATCATCACCATCGTCATCATCACCATCTCCTTTCTTATGGTTAGAACACCAGAATTATGTTGCATCCATGTGTTGCTGTAAGGCATTCTGACCTCGTTCTGGCCCATAAGTGCTTATAGTGTTTACCGCGCCAGTTGAGGAAATACTTTGCAAACACACGGGGAGTAATTTATTACAGCTGAGTTTATTTACTACAGTCTGTATCCTTACCTCATCACCCATTCCATCCTCTACTCCACTCGACTCAAACCACTCCTGCAAGGTACCAAGGACAAATCCAGTGGACATTTTTCAGTCTTTTCTGCTAATGGAATTTACTGCATTATTTGACATCATTGAACCTTTCTGTGGTTTATAAATACTCTCCTACCTGGGCTTTCCCAATACTCCTTTCTCCCATTTCTCCATTCTCCTAAAGGTTCTTCCTCTATTCATCCCACAGAGGACAGTCCTCCTTTCTCCTCACAAGAGATGTTCTCTCTCAGAGTTTTCTTATCCACTGACAGTCTTCTAGAACTGATCCTATGAAGTGATCGTTTACAACTCTGAATGTGTTCAAGAGCATTCCAGGTAAATAAAGTATGCAGCTCATGGTCCCTTTCATCACAGGCATCTCTAGGCCAGGCTTGTTGGTTCTTGTCCACAGCTTTTGTGTTGAGTGCTTCAGAAAGCCCAAGACTGGAGCTTGAAATGGTCTGTTTCATATGGATCCAACCAATTGGTTTCAGTCCAAGTTTCCAGATCTCACGCTTTTCTAATCAGTGCCCAAACTTTAACATGAGGAACTGGGCAAGGCTGTAACTTTAACTGTCATTGTAATTCAGGAACCCACACATTTAAATTTTGCGTTTAATTTCCAGCAGCATCAGCCCTGTAACTACAAGAAGTAGGAATTTCTTTTAGGACTGACAGGGAAACTCTTTGATTCTTGGAATATAACTTGAGCTGGAATTTAACAATCTTCAGCTTGTCATTTTCTCTTTGTGAGCACTCAACTGAACTCAAAAGAATCTGTTCCATATCACAGTCCTTTCAGTTGTCATCATTGCCATAATAATCAAGTGCAACAGCCACCTGGGCTCCCAAAGCACAATCAAATTGATTAATTATGATGTTATCACATGCTGTTTTACTAGGATGCCATGTCCCATTGGCAAGGAACTCAGCACTGTTCTCAAGCCCAAAGGCATGCCCTGACCAACATTTTCTCTTTGAGAGTCTATCTCCTGGGACCACTACTAGTACCAATTGTTTATTGGTCTGGATCCAACCGACAGAGAGAAGCAACATGGTAATTTGAACAGGGAAAGATTAATGTACGGAGTCACCAACAACAATGGGATCAGCATGGTGATGGATTGGCTAGCAAGAAGGAACAATAAAGAATATAGAAATGACAGATATGAGGAGTAGTTAAGGTGGAGCATACCAGTTAGCTGCCTCTACCAACAGAGCTGTGATCCAGACTTCTTTGAGAGGGCAAAGGCATCGTTCACCAAGTGGCAGAGATTCTGTTGTGGTACCACACTAGAAGAACTTGCAGGAAATAATTCCCACTAGAGTGAAGAGAAAAACAGTTCATGGGGAAGGGTGTCATCAGAGACACTCTGCTACAAAACTGCTTGAGGAAGGGTGTCAACAGAAGCTACTTACTGCTGGCTGCTGTTGGCCACCACATACTGCAAGAGCTGGGCCTTGGAGAAAACTGCCTGCACCATTGGAGCCTGATGTTGGAGAAAGTCATGCGAGTTGTACAAGTCAGTCCAGCAAGCGGACTAGAACCAGGAAGCAAAATGTTTTCCCCCTGCAATATATGTCTGCACACTCTATTGACAAAGACTCTGTGTGTCAGTGGGCAAAGAAATTCTCTTTGAAGAACCTAGATTCATTTTCACAGAGCAGTTAAAATGGTGCATTTGGAGCTGAGAGGCAATAAATTAAAATTGCTAACCGGTACCAGAATATATAACACAGAAAGGATTAACAACACAAAGATTTTCCTCCAGTGTGTTTCGTGTTTTAAAACTTTGTTTAGAGGATTTTTTCACCTTGAAAAAGTTAAGTTTATAGACTATCAGAATTATGTGGTTTTTTTCTTTATGATTTATGGAAAGCTTTAATGTTTGAAAAGGGTTTATCATACCTAAAGATTAAAAAATTATTCTCCAAACTCCTTTCTCTGCATTTTAAGCTTAATTATAGTGATATTTGTTACATTACGCATATTAGATTTAATCCCAGCAAGCTACTTAAGCTTTAGGAGTTTCATTTTCCTCATCTGCAATAGTGGAATGATAATACTTCCCTAATAGGGTTGTTATGAGGATTAGATATATTTTATCTAAAACACTTTTTAGAGTACCTGGCACATATTAGGGGCCCTAGTATATACTATTGATCATTGTTTTATAGCAATAGTTAACATCATTATTATTATCACTGACTTTATAATGTATGTATATAATTTTGCATGTACTATTTTTCACTCAAAATTACATGTTATTTTAAAAATGCTTCCTAGGGGCACCTGGGTGGCTCAGTCAGTTACGCGTTTGACTTTGGCTCAGGTCATGATCTCGCAGTTCCTAACTTCTAGCCCCTCATCAGGCTCTGTGCTGACAGCTCAGAGCCTGGAGCCTGCTTTGGATTCTGTGTCTCCCTCTCTCTCTGCCCGTTCCCCGCTCATACTCTGTCTCTTTCAAAAATAAACATTAAAAAAATTTTTTTAAATAAAAAATAAAAATGCTTCCTAAATGTAATTATGTTTCATTTAGTTTTTAAAATTAATTTTTTAAAAATATTTTGAACTTCCTAGATTATCTGATATATCTACACTAATTTTGATAAAAAGATAGCTAAGGCAATATTATTTATTACAAAGATAATTTTGTTTTTTTTTCAATATATGAAATTTATTGTCAAAATGGTTTCCATACAACACCCAGTGCTCATCCCAAAAGGTGCCCTCCTCAATACCCATCACCCACCCTCCCCTCCCTCCCACCCCCCATCAGCCCTCAGTTTGTTCTCAGTTTTTAAGAGTCTCTTATGCTTTGGCTCTCTCCCACTCTAACCTCTTTTTTTTTTTTTCCTTCCCCTCTCCCATGGGTTTCTGTTAAGTTTCTCAGGATCCACATAAGAGTGAAAACATACAGTATCTGTCTTTCTCTGTATGGCTTATTTCACTTAGCATCACACTCTCCAGTTCCATCCACGTTGCTACAAAGGGCCAGATTTCGTTCTTTCTCATTGCCACGTAGTACTCCATTGTGTATACAAACCACAATTTCTTTATCCATTCATCAGTTGATGGACATTTAGGCTCTTTCCATAATTTGGCTATTGTTGAGAGTGCTGCTATCAACATTGGGGTACAAGTGCCCCTATGCATCAGTACTTCTGTATCCCTTGGGCAAATTCCTAGCAGTGCTACTGCTGGGTCATAGGGTAGGTCTATTTTTAATTTTCTGAGGAACCTCCACACTGTTTTCCAGAGTGGCTGCACCAATTTGCATTCCCACCAACAGTGCAAGAGGGTTCCCGTTTCTCCACATCCTCGCCAGCATCTATAGTCTCCTGATTTGTTCATTTTGGCCACTCTGACTGGCGTGAGGTGATATCTGAGTGTGGTTTTGATTTGTATTTTCCTGATGAGGCGCGACGTTGAGCATCTTTTCATGTGCCTGTTGGCCATCCGGATGTCTTCTTTAGAGAAGTGTCTATTCATGTTTTCTGTCCATTTCTTCACTGGGTTATTTGTTTTTCGGGTGTGGAGTTTGGTGAGCTCTTTATAGGTTTTGGATACTAGCCCTTTGTCCGATTACAAAGATAATTTTGTAGTGATTTTTCATATCATCTTCCCATTTTTAAGAGGAATCTCAAAACTAGAAGATAATATGTTACCCCAGAATCCAATTTGATTCCTGTTCTACCCTGTACACTCATAATGATTAAATAACATAATTTTATAGTAACAATTTGAACATAAGCAATTCTCTGACACAATTTTGATATTTTGCTTTGAAATACATCATTAGCCACAGCATAAAATTGTGTATTAGATTACTTAGTGTGTTGTCTTTTGGATATGTCAGCTTGGCTAGGGTAATGTCCACAGTTATTTAAACACTAATCTGGGTATCTTTATAAAGGTATTTTGTAGATGTGATTTAAGATGTGATTTTGTAGATGTGACTTTAAATAAAATAGATTATCAAAGACAATTGGGATGGGCCTGACACAGTCAGCTCAAGACCTTAAAAGCATAGCTGAGGCTTCCTTAAAAAAGAACAGATCCTGCCTGTGCACAGCAGCTTCAGCTCATGGTCCAGAGTTCTGGTCTGCCCTTCTTGATGGCCAGCCCTATTGATTTTAAACTTGTCTAGGTAGCCCCTACAATTGTGTAAGCCAATTCCTTGCAATAACTCTCTTAACATTAACTCCTAATGGTTCCCTCTCTCTAATCGGACCTTGACTGACACACCCAGAAAAAGACAGAGTGTTTTAATTCTTTAAAAATATCTACCTTCTCAAAAGAAAAGTCAACTGTGATCTGCTAAATAGAGAACTGGCACTTACAGTGGTAGGAAAGTAAACAATCTGTGCCTAGTGAAAGAGTATTTAGGGGCACCTGGGTGGTTCAGTTGGTTAAGTGTCCGATTTCAGCTCAGGTCATGATCTCACCGTCTGTGAGTTCGAGCCCCATGTCGGGCTCTGTGCTGACAGTTCAGAGCCTGGAGCCTGCTTCAGATTCTGTGTCTCCTTCTCTCTCTGCCCCTCCCCTGCTCATGCTCTGTCTCTCCCTGTCTCAAAAATAAATAAAAACATTTTAAAAAATTAAAAAAATAAAAAAGATTATTTAGATAAGTAAAAACAATAAAACACTTTTAAAACACACTATGCACATATCCAAACTCATCAAACTATATACACTAAAATATGTGCAGTTTGTTGTGCGTCAGTTATACTTCGATAAAGTGGTTAAAAAACAACTTAATTTTGTCTTCAAAGAGTAATATAAATGTCACAGCTCTGTTAACAGCTCTCCCTGTATGCATCCGTGGGTATGTGTAAGTTGTCACCAAAGGGCAAATATAATTTTGTAGTTTTTTTTAATGTTTATTTATTTATTTTGAGAGAGAGAGAGAGAGAACACACAGGGTAGGAGCAGAGAGAGAGAAAGAGAGAGAATCCCAAGCACAGTCCATGCTGTCAGCACGGACACCAATGCAGGGCTTGATCCCATGAATTGCAAGATCAAGAGTCAGATAGTTAACTGAGTGAGCCACCCAGACACTTTTTTTTTCAATATATGAAATTTATTGTCAAATTGGTTTCCATACAACACCCAGTGCTCATCCCAAAAGGTGCCCTCCTCTATACCCATCACCCACCCTGCCCTCCCTCCCACCCCCCATCACAGACACTCTTAATTTTGTTTTTTAAAAGCATATTTGGGGGCTCCTGGGTGGCTCAGTCAGTTAAGTGTCCATCTTTGGCTCAGGTCATGATCTTCTGGTTCATGATTTCAAGCCCCACATCAGGCTCTGTGCTGACAGCTCAGAGCCTGGAGCCTGCTTCAGATTCTGTGTCTCCCTCTCTCTCTCTGTCCCTCCCGCACTCGTAATCTCTCTCCATGTCTCTCAAAAATGACTGAACGTTAAAAAAAAAAAAAGCATATTTGGACTTCCAATTCTGGAAAAGTTAAAATGGATGGATTTCACTCTGTTATTCCTATTAAATACAGCTAAAACCCCTATATATAAAACAAATATACAAAGACCTTCCAAAATTTTGGGGAGAATGAGGTAAATTTTCTAGGGTCCCGAGGACTTGAATAAAAATATGACAGTGAGTTCCTTGGGTTTTAGGTTTTCTTTTTGCCTTCTATGTATCCCAAATTAGATGCTAGTGAAGTTCACAGCCCAGAAATGCCAACAAGCACACAGAAAATGTTAAACAGTGTGTGATTACAGTTACATAACATTCTTGAAATGACAAAGTTATACAGATGAAGCATTGATTAATGGTTGTCAGGGGTTGGGGCAATATATGGGAATGGGACTATGAAGGGGTAGCACAAAGGAATTTGTTTGGGATGATGGAGCTGTTTATCTTGATTTTTAAGATGATTACATGAATCTATATATTTGGAAAAATGCATAGGGCCATACATACACAAACACACACACACCACAAAGCAATGCATATAAAAACTGGTGAAACATAAATAAATCTGTAGTGTCATTAATTGCATTGCACCAATGTTAACTTCTTGGTTTTGATACTGTATTTTAATTATGTAATATATTACCACTGTGAACAGCTGGATGAAGGGTACACAGACCTTTGTATTATTTTTGCAACTTCCTGTGTGTCAATAACTATTTCAAAATAAAGATTTTTAAAAATAAAAACATATTGCTTGTGGAGTGCCTGGGTGGCTCAATCAGTTGAACATCTGACTCTTGATTTCTGCTCAGGTCATGATCCCAGGGTTGTGGGATTGAGCCCCACATTGGGTTCTGTGCTGAGCATGGAGCCAGCTTAAGATTCTCTCTCTCCTCTTCCTTCTGCCTCTCTCCCTTGCTTGTGCTCTGTATCTCTCTCTCTCTCTCTCTCTCTCTCTCTCTCCCAAAATGAAATTAAAAATTTTAAAAAAACATACTGTTTGTTCACATATTCAGGTCATAGCAATTCCCACTTGAACATCATTATATGTTCAAAAGAAAAGTCAAATATGATACATGTTTATAGTGTTAGGAAACAAGGTGTCATAATATCTTGACACCTAAATAATTTTGGATGCAGTTAGCAAACCAGTTTGTTAGATTCTAATACAATAACTTCTTTAGGTGTAAATATAGAATAAAAATAACTTGTAATTATTGTGAATGATAAATCATTCAAGATCTCAGTCACTTTGACCATATAGTGTGCCAGTAACTTGTTTAATTTGTGTGTACATTACTATGAGTATTGGAGGGGTAGGGGGGGTGGTCTGTAGAGAAAGAAGGAAGAAAGAATTTTATTTTGGCTTTAATAATGTTCATAATTCATTGCTATTACAAGGCAGAGAAAATACCATTCAACCTAAGTGACTATGGATGAATGAATAAAGAAAACATTGGTATATATTATATATAAACAGTGGGATATTATACAGCCATAAAAAGAAGGAAATCCTGCCACTTGTAACAACATGGCTAAACCTGGAGGACATCACACTAAGTGAAATAAGCCAGTCACAGAAAGATAAAAGTTGTTTGATTTCATTTATATGTAGAATCTAAAAAAATCAAACACAGAGAAGTAAAGAGTAGAATGTGGTTGCCAGGGACTACAGGAAAGGGGAAATGGTGGGGGGGGGGAAGGGGGTATGATGACTATAGTTAATAATACTGTGTGATATACTTGAAATTTTCTAAGAGGGTAAATCTTAAGTGTTCTTACCACACACACACATGCACAAGAAAATGATAATTATGTGAGTTGCAGGATATATTAACTAACTTAATTGTGGTGGCTGCTTTACAATACATATGTATTTTATTTATTTATTTATCTATCTATCTATCTATTTCTTTCTTTCTTTATTTGTTTAGTAAAAAGCGTGAATCACATATACATTTTTTTAAATCTATATTTTATTTAGAAAGAGGTGGTTTTTATTTTTTTATTTTTTTAAGTAAACTCTACCCCCAAGATAGTGCTCAAACTCACAACCCTGAGATCAAGAGTTGCATGCTGTACTGACTGAGCCAGCCAGTCAGGTTACATATGTATTCTAAATCATGACATTGTACACCTTAAATATATACAGTTTTTAACTGCCAATTATACCTCAATAAATCTAGAACAAAAGAAAGTACAATTTGTTGTTGGGGAGGAAGAATTCCTATACCCTTCAGGATCCTTCTAGCTACACTAAGAATCAAATTGGCATGATACAGATTAACAGGAGAAAATCAAATGTAATAGCATATGTACAGGAAACCCACACAGACATGGAAATTTCAAAAACAGTCAGGCAACATAATGCTGATATGAGCTAAAGAGAAGGGTAGGGGTCTGAGGATACAAAGGGTAGATAGACCATTAGCAAGAAGTTGAGGGGAGATGTTTGAAAAACAAAAGTTGCCCCTTTATGTGGATAAGTTTCTTAGGTAAGGAGGAATCTCTATTACTAGCTCTCTTCTTAATATAAGCAGACAGTTGAAAGGGAGATAAAGAGTTTTTTCTGAATCTCAGTGGTTTGGATTGCTTTTAACTGAAAATAATGTTCATGCCAAAGTAGCCCATCTTGAGACAGCCTACTGTTTGCCTCTACAAACCTCAGATCCTGGAAACCTGGTCAGGCTACCAAATACAATGGATTGATAAAAGAATCAAGATTAAAATCTGACAGATTGGAATAATGGACTGAAACTAACAAGGCAAAAAACAGAAAAACGAAAACAAAATAAAATAACAACAACAACAACAACAACAACAACAAAAAACCCTACAGAAAACCAGAAAAAAATCCTGGGAAGATAATCTTTGCCTTCTGTGTTCCAGTCTTGGTGACTAGCCTGCCAGGGTTTGAATCCTAGTGCCACCAATAACTGACAATGTCACTTAACCTCTCTGTGCATCAGTTTCCTCATTTATTAAGTGTGAATGATGATGATGAGGGTGATGTTTGATGACGATGTCTGCATTGGAGGATGATTGTGAAGATTAAGCCAAATAACAATGGAAAAACACTTATAACTAACTCTGGCACACAGTAACTCTCAATAAACATTCTGTGTTTTTGTTTTCACTGCATGAAACATTTTTGCTTAAAAGTATAGCCTTTAAAGTCACATACAGATAAAATTGAAAGAAATGAAGAAACTGTTACCAAACTCAGACTTGTCTGTGCATCATCCAATACACAGTAAGTGAAGGTCTGAGACACTTGATTTGAAGCAAAGAAAGGTTATTATCAGAAGGGCAGCCCAATGAGAGCACAGGGGATCATTTCCAAAACTGTCTTACCCTGTTGACCCTAGGGACAGCTTCTATATATTTGGGGAAGGAGATGAATACATGAGAGGAGGTTGAAGGGTTTCTTGAAACCTTGAGGTGGGGAGTTTGAAACAATCTGAAGGTATGCATTCTTGTGGACAACAAGACACTTGTTGGGAACCTGGTACAATCAGGTATATCAGATAAATTCAAGATAAGTGTTACCATCTGGCCCCCATTAGGTTTCTACTGTGGGTAAAGAGGGTGTAGGAGTGAAAAAGGCAAAGTTAATGATTGATCATGTATGAGGTTAAGAGGTTCATAAAACATAATTGAGTAGAGAACAAAACAGAACATGGAACTAAGATGATAATACAACTAATACAACTATTGTGCTGCTTATGCTTTCAAAACAGATGCAGCATCCAAGCATCTGGACTGAAAACCATGAGGGACACTACCATTTCCATTTGAGCCAATCACCTGGTGCAACATGGGAAGTATAAAAATTACAAGGGCTTTGGAGTAGGAGTGACCCAGAATCAAGTCCTGGATCTGATATTTATCAGATATGTGACTTTAAAAAAAAGTCATAAACCTCTCTAAGTCAAGCCTTGTTTCTTCATTTGTAATAGGGGGCAATAGCCATGACTGCATCTTAGAGCTGTTACGTGGATTCAGAGACATTGTACAGACCTGGAGCAGAGCAATGGCTCAACAATACCGACTTTTATTACCATTATGTGACTGCTGTAAACTCTGTTCTTTATTTCCAGAATACAGACTAAGACTTGAAAGTCACAATATTCTGGGAAACTTTTCAAATTTTCTAATCTAGAGAAAAAATATTTCCATTAGTTTAGTACTAGTCTGTGAGCTATGCTAACCAATATTTCTGGAATAGAAAATCCTTTCTTCCTTCATTAACTTTCTTGGTTCCATTCCTGGGTCTATTCCTAATGTTACCTCCTGTATTCAGTTTCAGTTCTTGACAGCTTTGGCCTGAACAATGGCAAATTCCTTCTAAATCTTTTTCCCAACTACTATTAGTGAATCTAACTTTGGAGGACAAGCTGGGGGTTGAGTGTGAGAATCAAAATTTTCAAAGGAGCAGGTTGACTGTTAGCAGATTATATCCATAAAACCACCTCCATTCCTCTTACATCTGTCAAATTCTGTCCCTATAGCATCTTTCAGCAACTCAGTTTGTATATTGCATGTTGTTGGCAGGATGTGATAAAAGTCTCTTCTTACTGTTGAACCAAAGATTTTCTTCAAATGCTTTTGGGTATGTCTTTGTAGGCTAATAGCACATTTATTGACCACTCACTATTTGTCAGGCTTACAGTGTCACATTATAGCCTGATGAGAATAATTCTTCTGCACATTTTAGTCATGAGGAAACTGTAACTTGGAGACATAACACTACTAAAAGGGAAGAAGCTAAGATTTAGTGCCAGGTCTTTCAGCCCAGATCAGTAACTATTTCCTGTGTGTAAGGGAGGAAAAAATAATTTCCCCTCTATCCTTCTAGGTTTTTGGATGAGAATCCCCTGTAATAAAATACAGATTGACAGGAGAAAACAAACAGAAGTTTAATAACATGTACACCTCCTATACACATGGGAGAGACCCAGAAAAACAGAGTAACTCCTCAAATTACCAAAGTTAGCACCTTAAAAACTATTTCCAGCTAAAGACAAAGTAAGATGTTGGGGGAAAGTGGGGTTCAGGGCTGGGGGGAAGACCAGTTATATAGGAAGTTACCAGGAAAGCACAATAAACCAAGGTGTGGCTGATTTGCAGATATGAGTCAAGGCTTTCTCCATTGATAAAGAGTTTCTAAAGATTTAGTCATCTTTTTCTTCCTCTTACACAAGGGAGACACCCTTACAAATGGAGATTTCTCATATAAATGTCAATGTATCCTTCAAAAGGGCAACTTTTCAGTTTTCAGACCTACTCCTGTGTCAGTTGTTTCTTAAAAATAATCAGATCATGATAATCGTTATGTCAAAGAGGCATATTTTGGAGTGACATATTCTGTTCCTCTTCAATCTAGTGGAGCTTGCACTGTATTAGGTTTCATAGAGATCACAACACATGTATAAGATACAGCCATTGTCCTTTTCCTCCTGATGTTTTTAAATAAATTGGTGCATGACTAAATAACTTGAAATACCCAGCATACTTAGTTGCTATTGTGTGCAGCATTTTCTCATAACAACGGAAGGAGTACAGGGAAGAAAGAGTTCAGTTTATCAGGGATGACCTACCAAAAAGTTTGGAGTTTGGACAGGATGTGGAAGGTGGCAAAAATAACTTGGGCAAGTTTTTAAGCAGTCTTAAAGTGGAATAGGTAGAAGCAACTTGGCAATGGGCTTGGTGATAATAAATATTAGAGTCTGAGAAATGGGAAATAAATGTAATTAGGAATTATTGAACCATTTCATTGCCATACTTGATTGGTAAGCACTAGGGAGTCATTTCAAATTCTTGAGCAAAAGAATAAAAGGTTTATGGTATGTTTTCAGGATTAAAATGCTGGAGAAATAGGACAGAGGGGAACAGGATAGCACGGGCACTGGTGGAAGCTGTTATAATAAACTATGTTGGTGCTGAGGAGGAAGAAATCTTCTCTGCTCTTCAAGATCTCTCTAACTGGGCTAATAATCAAGTTGACATGAGACAGATTGACAGGAGAAAATAAAATTTAGTTTCATATGTATGGGGAATCCACAGACATAAAAATTCCAGAGATAGTGAGGCAATCTGAGGCTTGTAGCATATCCTGAGCTAAAGAAAGGGGTAGAGGTCTGGGGAACAAAGGGGAAGAAGATCATTAGCAGGAAGGTGAGAGGAGGTACTTGGAAAACAAAGGTTTCCCTGTTATACAGGTAAGTTTCTTAGGTAAAGAGGAATCTCTGTTAATAGCTCTTCTTGGGACAGGCTACACTTTCCAATGTAAATTTAGGCAGTTGAAGGGAAGAGGTAAAATTTTTTTCCTGAATCTGCTGGGTTTTGATTGCTTTGAAGTCAAAATTATCTTCATGGCAAAGTGGCCCATCTTGGGGTAGCCTGACCTTGACTCCCATACTGTTTACCATAGTGAAGGTAAGGCAATAATACAACCTAGAGTCAGGATGGGGTGACCTGTGTGACTTCCTTTCTCACTAATCTCAGTAGTATTGCCATAGCTTAACAAACTGGACATTCATTTTATTTTTAGCATATACTTATACTCACTAGGATTTTGAAGAATGGATCCATCATCTTTCGCATTAAAAACTGCAGCAATAAATTTCCTTCCAAGCAACGATTTCCTTCAAAGTTACTTTTTAAAGTACAGAAACAAACAAACAAATAAAAGTACAGAAACTGGAAATATTTCTGTGCCTCTGTAACTTCAGATGAATCAAAATTGCTATAATTATTTATTTTGGGAAACAGAATCAAAGTTCTTAGACTAGACTAGTTCTCTACTTAACAACTTTCAACAGTACCATTCTGCTTTTTAAAATTAAAATCTGGTTTTCTAGTTCCCTTAAATCCTACCTATCCCCAGCCCCTTTATATGATAACTGACTTATATTCAAATCATGATTCCACTAACATTATAACTTTGCTTTTTCACCTCTAAGTCACAAGATGTAAGGTTGGTAAATATAGCATCATACATAACACAGAAAAGAGCTTGTTTACTTTCTTCCTTTCTCTTATAATCCAAGACTGTGGGTTTCTACTTTGACTTAAAATTTCTTCCATTTATACTTGGTGGGGTCTTACTCTTGTTCTTTGAGGTTTCCCTGTAGCATCTGTCATTTTCTTCTGGCATGTACTGATGACTAATTACACTTCTGTTCTGCCATTTTTTCTTCCTGTAATCTGGCTGTGATGTGATCCTCCTGTCCCACCCATGATGAAGCCACCATCCATCTGGTCAGTTCATATCACCCCCAGGCATGGCTGGACAAGCCAGGAACACATAGGCCTATGCTCAAGACACAGGAATCCTTGCTTATCATTCAAAGGAACATATAAGAATGCAACCCCACTAGCTTACAAGTAGTTAATCAGTAGTGCCCTAAAGATATAATCACCAAATGTACCTAATGAAATATCTAACATAAAGAGTAAAGATAGGGCCATCTGGGTGGCTCAGTCAGTTAAGCACTCAACTCTTGATTTCAGCTTTGGTCATGATCTCACAGTTCATGAGTCTGAGCCCCAAGTCAGGCTCTGCACTGACAGAGTGAAGCCTGCTTGGTATTCTGTCTCTTTCTCTCTCTCCCTCCTTATCTTTCTGCACCTCCCCCACTCATGCACACACACACACAGTCTCTCTCTCTCAAAAATAAATAAATAAACTACAATAAAAAAGAATAAAGGTATTTTTCAGACTCCAAGTCTCTTGAGATGGAATAGACCTCTGGGAGACAAGAAAAGTGACACCAGAAATTAAGTAACATCTGCTAACATGACCTCATGGGCCTCCAATCAATGGTGCCCAACTTCTTAGGAGATCCATGCTCCAAATTTTGCCCTTAAAATCCCTCACTTGCAAGCCATTGGGGAGTTTAAGACTTTTGAACATTAGCTCCCTGTTCTCCAGGGTGGCACCACAAGTATAAATCAGAAAGATCTGATATCTTTCTTCACTGCAAACGTTCAGTGTCTGTTTTTTATTGATTACTGCACATCAGGAAGACAAACTTGTTTGGTTTGGTTACAAAGATCAGGGCTTTGATATTCCCTTCCATTTTGTTTGCCATGTAGATTCAACCCTTGCCATTAATATTACCCTAAGGGAGGGCAGATATAATTTATCTCCAGTTTGGCTTGACCTTTATACTGGCCACGGAGCAGAGCTGCTTATACTGTTGGGGCTTTCAGGAGTTTAAGTGAAGTGAGCTTTACTTTTCACTCCCCCTTTCTTGTTCCTTCATTGGATTCCTACAAGGATTAGAATGTTGGGACTGGGATAGTATATGTGATGCACATTGAGTTCTATTCAAATCTCCACTCTTTCTGACTCTGAACTATTGCTTAGTGCTTTAAAAGTTTATAGACCATACCAGAATAAGCATGTTAACTGCTATTTTTCAGATTATTTTTCTACTTGAAGAATTGGTATAATAACTTATTATTCTTCATAGTTACTCTTATGAAGAGATACATGGATTGCCATCTCTTACACATGTACCTTCAGTCCATCAGATTTCCATTATTGGTGTTTTACATTGGAAAGGTAATAGAATATGCCACCCCCAAATATCTTTCTTTGGCATAAGGATTATTTTGAGCTGACTATTTTGAGAAACAGCAGACATAGGAGAAGTTCTGAAAACCAAGGAAAAGTTACCTTTGGTAAGGGATATTTACATTTACAAAAGAAATCTCAGATTATAAGGGTGTATTCTTCTCTGTACTAGGAAAAGAAGACTCTAAATCACAAGAGAATTTTATCAATGGAGAAGGCACCAACTTGGATCTGATAACAAATCTTACCCTGGTTTTCCTGCTTTTCTTGCTAATCCTCCATAACTGGACCCCAAACCCCACTTCACTCAGCATCTTCTTTTGTTTTTGGCTGGAAATATTGAAGGTGATGCTTTGAGCCCTTTGGGGGAGTTATTCAATTTTCCTTGGTCTTCCCTATGTATACAGGAGGTATACATATTATTAAACTTCTGCTTGTTTTTCTCCTGTTTAGCTCTTATTTTTTTATTTTTTTCAATGTTTATTTATTTTTGAGAGAAAGAGAGAGATAGCATGAGCAGGAGAGGGCATTGAGAGAGAGAGAGAGGGAGACCCAGAATATGACGCAGGCTCCAGGCTCTGAGCTGTCAGCACAGAGCCCAATGCGGGCCTGGAACTCATGAGCCATGAGATCATGACCTGAGCCAAAGTCGGACGCTCAACCGACTGAGTCACCCAGGCACCCCATAAGCTATCTTTTATTACAAGGGGGTATCAACCAAGAACAAAAGGGTAGAAGGAAAATTATTCTTCCTCCTGTCCCTACAGTTTTATGCTTATTAAGGGTGTAAACAGCAATAAAAATTCGTTTATTTCCCTCAAGTTAAAAATAAAGGTAGAATATGATAAACTAAAGGAAATACTTTGTTCTATTTATAAGTTTTTATTCAATATAAAACCAAATGCATTTTTCCATTCTTCTTTCAATTAATTTTATTAAAAATATTGAACTATCTTAATATCTTTAATTTTACTTAAAAACAGTATTTAATTTTGTTTCACCTTTACCTATAACCTGAACATTTTGAGTATTTCAATCAAATAGAAACTAGGGGACTAAGGCAGGCTGCCCCAAGATGGGCCACTTTGGCCTAAAGATTATTCTGATCTGAAGGCAATGAAGACTCTACCAGCACAGGACAAATTTTGATCCTCCATTAACCACATAGAAGAATCTAAACTGGGGGTCTTATGTCATAAGAGCAAAAATGAACCATTGGGACTTCATCAAGATAAAAAGCTTCTGCACAGCAAAGGAAACAATCAATAAAACTAAAAGGCAGCCTACGGAATGAGAGAAGGCATTTGCAAATGACATATCAGATAAAGGGTTAGTATCCAAAATCTCCAAAGGACTTATCAAATTCAACACCCAAAAGACCAAATAATCCAGGTAAGAAATGGGCAGATGACATGAATAGACACTTTTGCAAAGATGACATCCAGATGGCTAACAGATACATGAAAAAAATGCTCAACATCACTCATAATCAGGGAAATACAAATCAAAACCACGATGAGATACCACCTCACACATCTCAGAATGGCTAAAATTAACAATAAATGAAACAGCAGGTGTTGGTGAAGATGCAGAGAAAGGGGAATCCTCTTGCACTGTTGGTGGGAATGCAAACTGGTACAGCCACTCTGGAGAACAGTATGGAGGTTCCTCAAAAAGTTAAGAATAGAACTACCCTATGATCCAGCAATGGTCCTACCAGGTATTTACCCAAAGAGTACAAAAGTACAGATTCAAAGGGTACATGCACCCTGATGTGTATAGCAGCATTATCAACAATAGCCAAACTATGGAGAGAGCCCAAATGTCCATCGACTGATGAAAGGATAAAGAAAATGTAGTATACATATACAATGGAATATTACTCAGCCATAAAAAAAACAATGTGTATGGAGCTAGAGTGCATTATGCTAAGAGAAATAAAAGAAAGACAAATTCCATGTTGTTTCACTCATATGTGGAATTTAGGAAACAAAACAGATGAACATATGGGTGGAGGAAAAAAAAGAGAGGGAGACAAACCATTAAGAGACTCTTAAAGATAGAGAACAAACTGAGGGTTGATGGAAGGTGGTGAGTCGGGGGTTGGCTGGATGGGCGATGGATATTAAGGAGGGCACTTGTTATGATGAGCACTGGGTGTTGTATGTAAGTAATGAATCACTGAATTCTACTTCTGAAACTAATATTGCACTGTATGTTAACTAACTAGAATGTAAATGAAAATTTGAAAAGAAAAGACATTGGGGGTCTTTCCCAGAATAACTTTTATTGGCAGAGATAAATTTTATCTGAATGATCCATCTGTATGGCAGGGCAAACATCTAATTACCAAACATCTGCTCTTTTTATTGTCCCGTGAGTGCATTCCTTTCTTCTGAAGTCCCAGACCCCTACCCCTCCTCCTTATTTCTGGACATCATATACCCCATTTTCCTTGACTATCTGCGGGGATTCCCTGTACATATGTATGCTATTAAATTTGATTTTCTCCTGTTAATCTCCCTTATGTCAATTTGATTCTTAGTCCAGCTAGAAGGACCTTTAGAAGATAGGAATTCTTGCTCCCCAACAAACCCACTACATAAAATACTTTAATAAAAGTGTTTCAGAATCTCAGCAGACTACTTAAAATCCATTGTTTAAATGCTTGGATTCTACTTAAAGATGGATGTCATTTTAATGAAACTTGGAGGACTTATTCATGCCCTGAATATGTATTATCTATTTGCATTGTTGTTTTCCCATGTAATAAAACCGTAATTTTAAACACTGGATCATGTCAATCATTAGGTATCCAAATAATATTTATTGTAATACTTGAGTAATATGTGACATATACAGTGGGGTTGACTTACAAATAAGAGCTGAACATGAGAATATTTGACTAAGTCCCAGACCCCTACCCCTACCCCTCTCCTTAGCTCATATAAGCGTCATGGTTCCTCACTATCTTTGGAATTTCCATGTCTATGGAGATTCCCCATATAAACGCTATTAAATCTTATTTTCTCCTGTTAATCTATCTCATGCCAATTTGATTCTTAGTCCAGCTAGAAGGATCTTAAAGGTCAGAAGAAATTCTTCCTCTCCAACACTGCAGTAGACGGTCATCTCACCTGCTAGATTGTTCTGATTTGCAAATCAAGATAAAAATGGATTAATTAGCATGGAAGACATGGAGCTGTACCTCCTAGTGCCCCTTCAGGTTAGGACACACTGCCTGACCATATGAAGTGTAGTCAAGTGACTGCTTCCATTTGTCAACTCCTATAGTGTCTGTCTCACCAACCTGACCGTAGATGGCACCCCACCAGGGAAACCTGCATCCTCTGACTAATTAAGTCAGGGTTAGAGGCTCAGAAATTCTAGATTGATGCCAAAAATTCTGAAGGGCAATTCAGAACTCCTTGTCATGCTGGCCAAGGCCTCATGGGGCCTGTATAGCTCTTTTATTTTGTTCTTACTCTGTCCAAATCTGCTTCTTCTCCATCCCTTACACAGAAATTGATCCCTAATAAATCTCTTATACTTCAGACTATCTGCTTGTAACAAACTCAATTTGTGACAATTAGGGATTGAATATTATACTTTTGGGGTCCCTACTGATAGTTACAAAGTTATATTTCCTAATTGTTCAAATTTATCTTGAATGATGATATCAGACTCTTTCTGTCTCTCTATCTATCTTTGATCCATGTATGTAGTCAAAAATTTTAAGTATCTTTTATGTGTTTTGTGTAGGTCTTTTACTTTAAGGAGCTTCCAGCCAGATGAACAGATAAAATATTGATGTACAAGGCGCCTCGGTAGCTCAGTCAGTTAAGCATCCAACTCTTGGTTTCTGCTCTGGTCATGATCTCACTGTTCATGGGGAACTGAGCCCCACATTGGGTCCACTCCGGACCCTGCTTGGGATTCTTTCTCCCTGGCCCTCCCCCACTCATTCATGTGCGCTCTCCCTTTCTCTCTCTCTTTCTCAAAACAAATAAATAAACTTAAAAAAAATAGAAACTTATGTGCAAGTTGACTATAAAAGGGAAAATGGCAGTAGTAGGACAATCTGTAAATAAATAAACCAGAATGATGGAAAAACCAAATTGATAATGTAAAGAGATTTAGAACTACAGTGGTTGTGGTTAACCTCAGGGTTTATCATATTTTAAGGGATTTATCTTCTAATATTTAAGTTTTGCAGCAAATGTTAGCTCCATGATCTTAAAAAACATGTCCCCTGTAACCGTGAGAATTAGTCTCCAACTGCATCTTGGAGCCAGCACATGGTTGTTTGTAGATACTGAATCTGACCTTTTCAGGTGCTTTGCTGGACATCTTGCTTTCTCACTACTGGATATGTCTATAGAAATAAGTATCAATGAAAGGAAGTTGAATTCATTTCTCCCCTACTAAAATGCAAAAGATAGTTCAGAATTCTACTTTAATGCTTGCAATGATATTTGTCATTATTCTATTCTAAATGGTCTTTATCTGTCTTCCACAAACTCGTGGAAGCCCACTGTGCTCTATTTTAGATTTTTTTTAAGCTAAGGAGAGATGGTTCCATGTTTTTCAAGATCTGCAAGAGTTTTTAACCTCAAACGATTTCCTAGACCTTTTACATTAGAGTCACTTCGTTTTATTCTCTGTTGTTTAAGAAAACATGACCAAATGTTACTCTTAATTCATCAACACCTGAAAATAAACTTTCATTTTATTAATTATTGGAGCAGGCACTGACATTTATAAGATCATATTTAAAAACATGTATTTGGAAAATTATTGTTTTGCTGGTTGTGCATAAGGATAGACAGTGCCTCAACTGCTTCTTTTGTTTTTTTAATTTTTTAAAATGTTTGTTTATTTTTGAGAGACAGAGCACAGGCGGAGGAGGAACAGAGAGGGAGACACAGAATCTGAACCAGGCTCCAGGCTCTGAGGTGTCAGCACAGAGCCCTACATGGGGCCTGAAGCCAGGAACCGTGAGATCATGACCTGAGCGGATGTCAGATGCTTAACCGACTGAGCCACCAAGTGCCCCTCAACTGCTTCTTATGTTTCTGCAGTCCCTCCTCTGTCCTTCCTCAGCCTAGAGTTAGAGATCCATATTTATAAATTATGGAAACCTGTCAGTAATTTTACCATTACAAGTTTGTTATTGATATTGACCAGAGATGTTTTACAGACATTTTAATTGATATCTTATGTAAAATGTTCAAAACAATGTAATACAAATAAAGTATGTCTATTTTGCTATAATTGGACTTAAAACAATGGGAATATTCTGAAAGAGATCATGTAACTTTGAAGTATTAAATAGGCCAACACTGCCTTATGCTGTACTTGGCACATCATAGTTCCTGGCTAATTTACTTTTTCCCTTGCCTTCATAGCCATTCCTTTATTCTTAGGGGCCTCCAGCTGACCCCACCCAGGGCAACCATATTCTGTATGAAAGTGATGCCAGACCATGTTGTTTACCAAACCTCTGTGGTCATTTTATCATGGCTTAGTTGTTCCTTGTCTAGGTATCAATATTTAACCTTCAAGTTAATAATTTATTCTCAACCAAAATTTTTTCTTTAGCATTGCTCTAACCAGTGAGAACACACATTTCATGGTGATTTAACCAGATGATTAAGGAAATACATTTTAACAAGGAATTCCATCAGAAGTAATTCCACCTTTACATGGTATCGATGGCTTCCTTTAATAACTTGTATGGCCAGCTATGACCTTAGTCCCTGTTATTGTTTATAAAAATCCCTGAATTACAATAGATTGATTCCACATATTTCAAAACATAGCTATCCCTTCTTTCTTTATGCCCATGAAAAACATCCAGAAATCTTCTAAGAGATAAAATGGAAATGACCTATAAAAATCACCTAGGCTATGTTTAAGCTAGTTCATAGCTATCTTCTGAAATAAGTACATAACATATTTCTAAAGAATGGTTTAATGAAAATGAACTTTCTGTGTTTATATGGGTTCATGCCATCACTGTGGGAGTTTTAGTTTTTGGTTATCAGCAGGCTGCGGATGTTGATTCACATAATATATTTAATGACTATTGCCTCTGCTCAGAATTCTTTGGAATTAACCATTATAGATGTAAATAGCAGAACAGCTAATGGTCCCTATGGTTTACAAATAAATTTTCGACTCAGCCTTATTAGGCATTATAAGGCTAATTGCATTACCAGAGTAATTTGCCATATATAAAAGTTCTACTTTTTGGTTGTTAATGGTGCTATTTACTATTTTGTACTTTACTATTTTGTAATCTCTATACTTTTCTGAATGTTTTGTACTTGTATATTTTTATAATCGTATTTATTTATATATATATTCATTAAATCAAAAAGTTTATAAATTTGACTTCTGCCCAAACTTAAGTAGGTCTAGGGAATGGTTGTTTTTTTAATTTTGCCACAATTCATTCCTAGAAACAGTACTTTAAACTGTGTTTAACAATAGATTACAGATTTTTTTCTATAGGTCTATTCTCCTGAAAAGAAAATATGCATTGATAGATATTAATCAAAGGTACTGATTTAAAACAGTGAAAGTAGGCCCTAATAGACATTTTCCAGTTTCTCAAATGCTCTATAGAAATTGAATTCTCTGCTTCTCTTACCAGATTATTGGGTATCCAACAAGTGAAAGTATTTATGTGAAAATAATTTATACAAATTTATAGTTTTGATAGTGGACATATATTTCTATACATTTGAATATTTATGGAACTTTTACATGGTCTAAAGACATGTCCTAAGATCTTATCCTGCTATCATAAAATCATTGGAAGATATTCACTTGCAAGGACTTAATAAGCATACTTAGATCAAACTTTAAAACCATTTTAGGGCACTAGATTAATTCAGTAACATTTAGTCTAGAAATATTCATGTTCATAAATACAGTGGCATTTTGGGTTTGAGATAACACATATTCTGGGTTATTGCAATGCCCAGAAGAGTAGCTATAACTCTACTCCTGTTCCCCTCTTTGAAGGATATTGAAACACAATGAATAACAGTTACGTTATGATAGGAAACCTTGGGTCTTTGATTCATTAGAAATAAATAAAGAAATTCAAGCTCTAGAAGTTTATCACCGACTAAAAAAACCAAACTTTTGATGTCCTCACATGTGATACAGACATTCTTGTGTGTTGCAACATCATGGATGAGCTTGTAGGGGCCCAGAGTAAGCAGACCCAAGATGGGCCACAATGGCCCAAAGATTATTCTGAGCTGAAGGAAGTCAAGACCCTACCAGTACAAGACAAACTTTTGTCCCCCCCTTAACTACATAGAAGAATCTAAGTTGGGGATCTTTCCCAGAATAAGTTTTATTGGCCGAGATAAATTTTACCTGAGATAAATTTTACCTGAGTGACACATTTGTATGGCAGGGCAAACATCTAATTACCAAACATTTGCTCTTCTTATTGTCTTGTGAATTGTATTCCTTTCCTCTGAAGTCCCAGACCCCTACCCCTTCTCCTTAGTTCAGGATGACATATATATTTCATTTTGCATTACTGTCTTTGGAACTCCCGTGTTTATGAGGATTCTCCATACATATGCTATTAAATTTGATTTTTCTCCTGTTACTCTGTCTCATGTCAATTTGATTCTTAGTCCAGAGAGTCTCCCTTGAATGGGATAGGAATTCTTGCTCCCTGACAAGCTGCACTTTCATAAATATATAAAGTAGAGTACTGGCATTAAAATTCACTTGTCCCATAGATTGACCTAATCAACAAAATATGCTAGCTATAGTAAACAGTAGATATATATATTTATTAATTTTATTTATTTATTTTTTAGAGAGAGAAAGAATGGGACCAGGGGGGAGGGGCAAAAGGAGAGGAGAGAGAGAATCTTAAGCAGGGTCCATGTCCAGTGCAGAGCTTGACGCGGGGCTCTATCTCACAATCCTGACATCATGACCTGAGCTGAAATCAAGAGTTGGTCGCTTAATCGACTGAGCCACCAAGACACCACTGCATAAGACATTTAAATAAACAAAATAATTAAATGTTTTTATGTCAATAAGGTTAGATACAAATAATCTTATTACCGGTTATTAAATTAAGAAATATGGCTAGGTATAAATAGTATAAGCTGCTTTAGAAAGTTTGCTAAAGGAAGTTCGTTTTCTGGAATAGCTTTCTCTGAAGCAAGTACAGTCTTTCAAAATTATTCCATTGATTGTAAGTCTTTACTTAATACTAGATGGAGAGTAAAAAGCACTTGTTTTAGATGGTTATGTTGGCAGTAGTAGGTTTCACAATGAGTAGCAATTTCTAAGGGCTGATCCAGCATCTTTTCTTCTTTTTCTCCTATTTTTCACTTTATTCAGCTCTATAAATAGAGCTGTAGGTCATTAATCCCAAGGAGTGTTAGCAGTAAATTCTTTCTTTAACTCTTCATAGCCACAACCAGCTCTGCCAACATGTAACTTTTGGTCTAGCAGACTTGAAGAGAAAGGTTTAGGCAGGCAACCACATCAAAATTAGAGGAACTTGATCCTAGAAACCACACTATGACTCCTTGCCCCTCTCCTTCACTATGCCAGTTTCTCTGAATTAGATCCATTTTCAGTAGAACTGCTTTTTGAACATAGGTCCGTTTACCAATAATATATGTAGGCACATAAACTTAGTTACAATCATAAAGACATATATAACAAAATAATTTTATGGCACTAGGCATATCATTACAACGACATCACAGTATTTCATCCGGCAATGAAAATGCCATTTATCAAATAAATTTAATATAACTTCAAAATTCCACCCCTAAAATAATTTGTGAAGACAAGGATAAAAGTCTTTTATTTTCACTAACGACGGAGACAGGCCCAGACATTTGAGATTTGAGTGTTCACATTCGTCTGCTAATGAATGAGGTGATGAATAAGGAGACTCTAATTGTTTTAGATATGGTATATAGGAGGAAAACTTATTTTCCTTCTACCTTTCAGTTTTCTTGGGTGAGACCCCCTGGAATAAAAGACAGATGAACAGAAATAGAAGTTTAATAACATGTATACCACCAGTATACTATAGGAGTATCCAGGTCAAATTACTAACTCCCCAAAGGGCCCACCTTAAATACCATCTCCAGCTAACGGCAAAAGACAGATGTTGGGGAGAGCAGTTTCAGGAGGTTTTTAGGCAAAGCACAATAAATAAGGGTAAGATTTAAAATGGAGATTTAAGGCTGTGCCTTTTCAAATGATAAGAGTTGCTAGAGATTTAGAGTCATTCTTGTCTTTCTGGTACAGAGAGAGAGACACCTTTACAAATGGAGATTTCCTTTACAAGTATAAATGTCTCTTACAAAAGAGTAAATTTTATTCTGTTTTTAGAGGTTCTACAGTGTCTGCTTTTCTTCAAAATTAATCAGCTAAAAGTAACCCTTAAGCCAAAGAGGCATATTTGGGGAGTAGCATACTCTGCTACCCTTCAATGATCATCATGTTACACAGTTTCAAAATTATGATTCTTAAAACTATCACTTGTATTTTATTGGTTATAGTCTATGGTGTACTTAAAGTTCTTGATTGAATTACCTTATTTTTTTTCACTTAAATATTTTTGTCTGCTTTCCCTTTTATGATAGACAGTGACTTCTCCACTATCCAGCAGTAGGGAGAACTGGAATATAGAATTGAGACAGTAACAGATGTAAAGGGCAAGAATGTTTATCCATTTGGTGAAAGATTGATAAAGAAAGGGATGTTCACACAGTGTCAATGTTTTATCCACAGATTATGCATTGATTACCTACTAATCATTGAAAGACAATATTAGTATCTCTACACTGTTAAAAAACAAAATTCAACTGAGTAAATTTTAAAGATCTTATTTGTTTTGTTCAATGATTGATATATCAGGCAGCTTCTAATCTAGCAAAAGGAAAGGAGCTCTGAGGAGCTGTACAAAATGAAAGGTTTTTGTAGGCCAAGGGGATTGGGAACAAGAGATTTATACCAGGCAAAAAAGTATGTAGGTTGTTGCAAGGTTACATTACTTTACGGGATGGCAGGAGTCTAACAGTCAGATTACCTACCAGTGTGGATCTAGTTGTTTTTTTCTTTTCTTTTTTTTAATTTTTTAAAGTTCATTTATTTATTCGGAGAGATAGAGAGATAGAGAGAGAATGAGAGAGAGAGAGAGAGAGAGAGAGAGAGAAAGGGAGAGAGGCAGATAGAGAATCTCAAGCAGGCTCTGCTTTTTCAGTGCAGAGCCCGATGAAGAGCTCAAATTCAAAAACTGTGAGATCATGACCTGAGCTGAAATCAAGAGTTGATGCTTAACCAACTGAGCCACCCAGGCACCCCCAAACGGATTCTGATTGACAGGTTCAAAATTCCATTTTTGGGAAAGCCAAAATTGTAATTGAATCTCTGATGATGTAGTGGTTAGCCTAAGCAATTCCATTTTGGGCTTGTTGTCTTGTTTTTTTTGTTGTTGCTGTTTGTACCTTCTAATCCCCTTCCCCTATTTTGCCCATCCTCCCACACTTCTCCCCTCTGGCAACCACCAAACTGTTCTCTGTATCCATGAGTTTGTTTCTTTTTTGGTTGTTTGATGGTCTTGTTTTTTAGATTCTGCATATAAGTGAAATTATACAGTATGTCATTCTCTAATTTATTTCACTTAGCATAATACCCTCTAGGTTCATCCATGTTATTGTGAATGGCAAGATTTCATTCTTTTTAAAAATTTTTAAAAAATGTTTATCTTTATTTTTGAGACAGAGAGAGACAGAGCATGAGCGGGGGAGGAGCAGAGAGAGAGGGAGACACAGAATCTGAAGCAGGCTCCAGGCTGTGAGCTGTCAGGGCAGAGCCTGACACAGGGCTTGAACTCATCAACTGCGAGATCATGACCTGAGCTGAAGTCGGACACTCAACTGACTGAGCCACCCAGGCACCCCAAGATTTCACTCTTTTTTACGAATGAGTAATGTTCCTTTATAAATGTGTGTGTGCTGTGTGTGTACACATACCACTTCTTCCTTATCCATTCATCTATAAATGCACACTTAGGTTACTTCCATACCTTGGCTATTGCAGATAATGCTACAATGAACATAGGGGTGCTTATGTCTTTCAAATTAGTGTTTTTATTTTCTTAGGATAAATACCCAGATGAGGAATTGCTGGACCATGTGATAGTTCTATTTTTAATTTTTCAAGTAATCTCCATACTATTTTCCACAGTGCCCGCACAATTTTGCATTCTTACCACCAGGGAATGTACAAGCGTTCCCTTTCCTCTACATCTTCACCAACACTTATTATCTCTTGCCTTTTTGACAATAGCCATTCTGAGAGGTGCAAGGTGATACCTCATTGTGATTTTGATTTTCATTTCCTTGATGATTAGTGCTATTGAGTATCTTTTCATATGTCTGTTGGCCATTTGTATATCTTCCTTGGAGCAATGTGTATTCTGGTCTTCTGCCCATTCCTAACTGCATTATGTGTGGGTTTTGATGTTGAGTTGTATAAGTTCTTTGTATATATTAGATTTTAACCCTTTACGGGATATATCATTTGCAAATATCTTCTCCCATTCAGTAGGCTGCCTTTTTGTTTTGTTGACACTTTCCTTCACTGTGCAGAAGCTTTCTATTTTGATATCTTCTCAAAAGTTTATTTTTGCTTTTGTTGTCCTTTCCTGAGAAGACAGATCCAAAAAGAATACTGTTCAGAGCAATGCCCAAGAGTTTAATACCTAGGTTTTCTTTTAGGAATTTTATGGCTTCCTGTCTTACATCCAAATCTTTAGTCCATTTCAGAGTTTATTTTTGCATATGGTGTGAGAAAGTGGTGGAGTTTTCCCAATACCATTTATTGAAGAGATGTTTTTTTTCACCATTGTATGTTCTTGCCTCCTTTGCTGAAGATTAATTCACTGTATAAGCGTGTGTTTATTTCTGGACTCTCTATTCTGTTCTATTAAAATATATGTCTATTTTTGGGCCAGTACCATACTGTTTTATTTACTACAACTTTGTATTATAGTTTACAATCAGGAATTGATAGGCACTTAGCCACATATGAGCAGGGAACAGATGTTTTTCCAACTGTTAGGGCAGAAACCAAGTTTCAAACAGCTGGGAAAAACCCCAGGGAACACACATGGACTTTTCCCTGTAACTTCTGCCCTACAGTAACCTATAGGCTCCTAATAATACATTTACATTGTAGTTTTGATCCCCTTGTGGGGGATGGCTGCCATGACAGTTCTGGTAAGGACCAGTAGGGCCAAAAACTTCCCTGTCTGACCTGTAGGAGGAGACCCTTAGATGATTGGAGGAACCCCAGTCAGAGACGGCCCTAGCTATGACCCATAACCCTTGCAGGCATAAAAAGGAAAGACCACCCTGACCCTCCCCATGTAGTTGCCATCTCTACATTGGCCCACTTGTCCTCCTTGAGGGTGTACTTTCACTTTAACTATTAAACTCATGCTTACTTGAGTGTTTGGCTCTGAATTCTTTCTTGGCTGAACTCAAGAACTGAGGTGAGGGGCAGGGGAGGAACGGGACAGGCCATTGACAGGATCAGGATGCATTCAGCTTTGTTCTTCGTTCTCAAGATTCCTTTGGCTATTTGGAGCTATTTGTGATTCCATACTAATTTTAAGATTATTTGTTCCAGTTCTGTGAAAAATGCCACTGATATTGTGAAAGGGATTGAATTGAATGTGTAGATTGTTTTGAGTAGTATGGACATTTTAACAATATTAAGTCTTCTAATCCATGAGCACAGTATATCTTTCCATTTATTTGTGTCATCTTCAGTTTCTTTCATCAATGTCTTATAGTTTTCAGAGTATAGGTCTTTCATCTCCTTAATTAAATTTATTCCTAGATATTTTATTCTTCTTGATGTAATTGTAAGTAGAGTTGTTTTCTTAAGTTCTCTTTCTGATAGTTCATTAGTGCGTAGAAATGCACTATATTTCTGTATGTTAATTTTGTATCCTGCAACTTCACTGAATTCATTTATTAGTTTCAGTAGTTTTTTTTGATGGAGTCTTCAGGGGTTTCTATATATTGTTGTCTCGTTTTCACCAATAAACAATTTTTGGTTAAGATTTACATAGACATTAGAATAATATGTTAAAGGAGTTGGAGGGAAGATGGCGGCGTAGGAGGACGCTGGGCTCACCGCGCGTCCTGCTGATCACTTAGATTCCACCTACACCTGCCTAAAGAACCCAGAAAACCGCCAGAGGATTAGCAGAACGGAGTCTCCAGAGCCAAGTGCAGACGAGAGGCCCACGGAAGAGGGTAGGAAGGGCGGCGAGGCGGTGTGCGCTCCACGGACTGGCGGGAGGGAGCCGGGGCGGAGGGGCGGCTCGCCGGCCAAGCAGAGGCCCCGAGTCTGGCTGGCAAAAGCGGAGGGGCCAGACGGACTGTATTCCGACAGCAAGCGCGACTTAGCGTCTTGGAGGTCATAAGTTAACAGCTCTGCTCAGAAAGCAGAAAGGCTGGAGGACAAAGGGAGGGAGAGCTGCTGAGCCCCTGGACGGCAGAGCTCAGTTTGGTGGGAAACAAAGGCGCTCGCCAGCGCCGTCTCCCCCGCCCATCCCCCAGCCAAAATCCCAAAGAGAACCAGTTCCTGCCAGGGAACTTGCTCGCTCCACGCAAACACCCAACTCTGTGCTTCTGCGGAGCCAAACCTCCGGCAGAGGATCTAACTCCCTCCCCTGCCACAGGGCCCCTCCTGAAGTGGATCACCTAAGGAGAAGCGAGCTAAGCCTGCCCCTCCTGCCCTCATGCACCTTGCTTACCCACCCCAGCTAATATGCCAGATCCCCAGCACCACAAGCCTGGCAGTGTGCAAGTAGCCCAGATGGGCCACACCACTCCACAGTGAATCCCGCCCCTAGGAGAAGGGAAGAGAAGGCACACACCAGTCTGACTGTGGCCCCAGCGGTGGGCTGGGGGCAGACATCAGGTCGGACTGCGGCCCCGCCCACCAACTCCAGTTATACACCACAGCACAGGGGAAGTGCCCTGCAGGTCCTCACCACTCCAGGGACTATCCAAAATGACCAAACGGAAGAATTCCCCTCAGAAGAATCTCCAGGAAATAACAACAGCTAATGAACTGATCAAAAAGGATTTAAATAATATAACAGAAAGTGAATTTAGAATAATAGTCATAAAATTAATCGCTGGGCTTGAAAACAGTATACAGGACAGCAGAGAATCTCTTGCCACAGAGATCAAGGGACTAAGGAACAGTCACGAGGAGCTGAAAAGCGCTTTAAACGAAATGCAAAACAAAATGGAAACGACGACAGCTCGGATTGAAGAGGCAGAGGAGAGAATAGGTGAACTAGAAGATAAAGTTATGGAAAAAGAGGAAGCTGAGAGAAAGAGAGATAAAAAAAATCCAGGAGTATGAGGGGAAAATTAAAGAACTAAGTGATACACTAAAAAGAAATAATATACACATAATTGGTATCCCAGAGGAGGAAGAGAGAGGGAAAGGTGCTTAAGGGGTACTTGAAGAAATTATAGCTGAGAACTTCCCTGAACTGGGGAAAGAAAAAGGCACTGAAATCCAAGAGGCACAGAGAACTCCCTTCAGACGTAACTTGAATCGATCTTCTGCATGACATATCACAGTGAAACTGGCAAAATACAAGGATAAAGAGAAAATTCTGAAAGCAGCAAGGGATAAACGTGCCCTCACATATAAAGGGAGACCTATAAGACTCGTGACTGATCTCTCCTTTGAAACTTGGCAGGCCAGAAAGGCTTGGCACGATATCTTCAGTGTGCTAAACAGAAAAAATATGCAGCCGAGAATCCTTTATCCAGCAAGTCTGTCATTCAGAATAGAAGGAGAGATAAAGGTCTTCCCAAACAAACAAAAACTGAAGGAATTCATCACCACTAAACCAGCCCTACAAGAGATCCTAAGGGGGATCCTGTGAGACAAAGTACCAGAGACATCGCTGCAAGCATAAAACATACAGACATCACAAGGACTCTAAACCCGTATCTTTCTATAATAACACTGAATGTAAATGGATTAAATGCGCCAACCAAAAGACATAGGGTATCAGAATGGATAAAAAAACAAGACCCATCTATTTGCTGTCTACAAGAGACTCATTTTAGATCTGAGGACACCTTTAGATTGAGAGTGAGGGGATGGAGAACTCTTTATCATGCTCCTGGAAGCCAAAAGAAAGCTGGAGTAGCCATACTTATATCAGACAAACTAGACTTTAAATTAAAGGCTGTAACAAGAGATGAAGAAGGGCATTATATAATAATTACAGGGTCTATCCATCAGGAAGAGCTAACAATTATAAATGTCTATGTGCCGAATACTGGAGCCCCCAGATATATAAAACAATTACTCATAAACATAAGCAAACTTATTGATAAGAATGTGGTCATTGCAGGGGACTTTAACACCCCACTTACAGAAATGGATAGATCATCTAGACACACAGTCAATAAAGAAATAAGGGCCCTGAAGGGTACATTGGATCAGATGGACTTGACAGATATATTTAGAACTCTGCATCCCAAAGCAACAGAATATACTTTCTTCTCGAGTGCACATGGAACATTCTCCAAGATAGATCATATACTGGGTCACAAAACAGCCCTTCATAAGTTTACAAGAATTGAAATTATACCATGCATACTTTCAGACCACAATGCTATGAAGCTTGAAATCAACCACAGGAAAAAGTCTGGAAAACCTCCAAAAGCATGGAGGTTAAAGAACACCATACTAACGAATGAGTGGGTCAACCAGGCAATTAGAGAAGAAATTAAAAAATATATGGAAACAAACGAAAATGAAAATACAACAATCCAAACGCTTTGGGACGCAGCGAAGGCAGTCCTGAGAGGAAAATACATTGCAATCCAGGCCTATCTCAAGAAACAAGAAAAATCCCAAATACAAAATCTAACAGCACACCTAAAAGAAATAGAAGCAGAACAGCAAAGGCAGCCTAAACCCAGCAGAAGAAGAGAAATAATAAAGATCAGAGCAGAAATAAACAATATAGAATCTAAAAAAACGGTAGAGCAGATCAACGAAACCAAGAGTTGGTTTTTTGAAAAAATAAACAAAATTGACAAACCTCTAGCCAGGCTTCTCAAAAAGAAAAGGGAGATGACCCAAATAGATAAAATCATGAATGAAAATGGAATTATTACAACCAATCCCTCAGAGATACAAACAATTATTAGGGAATACTATGAAAAATTATATGCCAACAAATTGGACAACCTGGAAGAAATGGACAAATTCCTAAACACCCACACTCTTCCAAAACTCAATCAGGAGGAAATAGAAAGCTTGAACAGACCCATAACCAGAGAAGAAATTGAATCGGTTATCAAAAATCTCCCAACAAATAAGAGTCCAGGACCAGATGGCTTCCCAGGGGAGTTCTACCAGACGTTTAAAGCAGAGATAATACCTATCCTTCTCAAGCTATTCCAAGAAATAGAAAGGGAAGGAAAACTTCCAGACTCATTCTATGAAGCCAGTATTACTTTGATTCCTAAACCAGACAGAGACCCAGTAACAAAAGAGAACTACAGGCCAATATCCCTGATGAATATGGATGCAAAAATTCTCAATAAGATACTAGCAAATCGATTTCAACGGCATATAAAAAGAATTATTCACCATGATCAAGTGGGATTCATTCCTGGGATGCAGGGCTGGTTCAACATTCGCAAATCGATCAACGTGATACATCACATTAACAAAAAAAAAGAGAAGAACCATATGATCCTGTCAATCGATGCAGAAAAGGCCTTTGACAAAATCCAGCACCCTTTCTTAATAAAAACCCTTGAGAAAGTCGGGATAGAAGGAACATACTTAAAGATCATAAAAGGCATTTATGAAAAGCCCACAGTTAACATCATCCTCAACGGGGAAAAACTGAGAGCTTTTTCCCTGAGATCAGGAACACGACAGGGATGCCCACTCTCACTGCTGTTGTTTAACATAGTGCTGGAAGTTCTAGCATCAGCAATCAGACAACAAAAGGAAATCAAAGGCATCAAAATTGGCAAAGATGAAGTCAAGCTTTCACTTTTTGCAGATGACATGGTATTATACATGGAAAATCCGATAGACTCCACCAAAAGTCTGCTAGAACTGATACATGAATTCAGCAAAGTTGCAGGATACAAAATCAATGTACAGAAATCAGTTGCATTCTTATACACTAACAATGAAGCAACAGAAAGACAAATAAAGAAACTGATCCCATTCACAATTGCACCAAGAAGCATAAAATACCTAGAAATAAATCTAACCAAAGATGTAAAAGATCTGTATGCTGAAAACTATAGAAAGCTTATGAAGGTAATTGAAGAAGATATAAAGAAATGGAAAGACATTCCCTGCTCATGGATTGGAAGAATAAATATTGTCAAAATGTCAATACTACCCAAAGCTATCTACACATTTAATGCAATCCCAATCAAAATTGCACCAGCATTCTTCTCAAAACTAGAACAAGCAATCCTAAAATTCATATGGAACCACAAAAGGCCCCGAATAGCCAAAGTAATTTTGAAGAAGAAGAGCAAAGCAGGAGGCATCACAATCCCAGACTTTAGCCTCTACTACAAAGCTGTAATCATCAAGACAGCATGGTATTGGCATAAAAACAGACACATAGACCAATGGAATAGAATAGAAACCCCAGAACTAGACCCACAAATGTATGGCCAACTCATCTTTGACAAAGCAGGAAAGAACATCCAATGGAAAAAAGACAGTCTCTTTAACAAATGGTGCTGGGAGAACTGGACAGCAACATGCAGAAGGTTGAAACTAGACCACTTTCTCACACCATTCACAAAAATAAACTCAAAATGGATAAAGGACCTGAATGTGAGACAGGAAACCATCAAAACCTTAGAGGAGAAAGCAGGAAAAGACCTCTCTGACCTCAGCCGTAGCAATCTCTTACTCGACACATCCCCAAAGGCAAGGGAATTAAAAGCAAAAGTGAATTACTGGGACCTTATGAAGATAAAAAGCTTCTGCACAGCAAAGGAAACAACCAACAAAACTAAAAGGCAACCAACGGAATGGGAAAAGATATTTGCAAATGACATATCGGACAAAGGGCTAGTCTCCAAAATGTATAAAGAGCTCATCAAACTCCACACCCGAAAAACAAATAACCTAGTGAAGAAATGGGCAGAAAACATGAATAGACACTTCTCTAAAGAAGACATCCGGATGGCCAACAGGCACAGGAAAAGATGTTCAACGTCGCTCCTCATCAGGGAAATACAAATCAAAACCACACTCAGATAATCACCTCACGCCAGTCAGAGTGGCCAAAATGAACAAATCAGGAGACTAGAGATGCTGGAGAGGATGTGGAGAAACGGGAACCCTCTTGCACTGTTGGTGGGAATGCAAATTGGTGCAGCCGCTCTGGAAAGCAGTGTGGAGGTTCCTCAGAAAATTAAAAATAGACCTACCCTATGACCCAGCAATAGCACTGCTAGGAATTTATCCAAGGGATACAGGAGTACTGATGCATAGGGGCACTTGTACCCCAATGTTGATAGCAGCACTCTCAACAATAGCCAAATTATGGAAAGAGCCTAAATGTCCATCAACTGATGAATGGATAAAGAAATTGTGGTTTATATACACAATGGAATACTACGTGGCAATGAGAAAAAATGAAATATGGCCCTTTGTAGCAACGTGGATGGAACTGGAGAGTGTGATGCTAAGTGAAATAAGCCATACAGAGAAAGACAGATACCATATGGTTTCACTCTTATGTGGATCCTGAGAAACTTAACAGAAACCCATGGGGGAGGGGAAGGAAAAAAAAAAAAAAGAGGTTAGAGTGGGAGAGAGCCAAAGCATAAGAGACTGTTCAAAACTGAGAACAAACTGAGGGTTGATGGGGGGTGGGAGGGAGGGGAGGGTGTGATGGGTATTGAGGAGGGCACCTTTTATGATGAGCACTGGGTGTTGTATGGAAACCAATTTGACAGTAAATTTCATATATTAAAAAATAAAAAAATTAAAAAAAAGAATAATATGTTAAAAATGATAAATTCTATAGATAAAAATAAAACTAATCAGAATTTCATAACAGCAGTGTAAAATGACTTGCTGATTTATATAGCTTTTGAATTTCATTCAGAAACCATGTGTTACTGATGTGACTTGAAATATATTTCAATTTTTATACTTTAATCTCTTCTTACATTATTTATGTTAAAAAAAATCTCAGGCATGGGAGATCTAAAGGCAGCGTCCATTAACTATAGCTTTCCAAGTTTCATAGCAGATTGAGAACATCCATGCTGTGAAAACATAGGCATTATAGAAGTAAATTTTTGGAATTATGATATTAGAACTGTCATCCCAGCTGTGCATCAATGGCATTTATTGTATACTGACTTATACCAGAAACCAAAAGATTCTTATCATTAGAATTTTAGCAGACATTAGCTAAGTGATTTGGTTGGATGAACTAACTTGAATCCTATAAAGTACAAACCAACAAAAGGTTAGTATGTTACAAAGTGAAGTTATACAAAAAGGATGCATGCATCATAGTAAAAGTATTAACATAAGAATAATTGATTTGCATAGAAATAGATCAATTATCACTATGTTTCTTACTTTTATATGGTTCTAAAATAGTGCTATCCTTAGGCAATTCCTTGGAGGAATGTAGAGAAGTTGCAGAGGTCTGCATGCATGGCCTGAAGTTTGTAAAAAAGAGCAATAATAATTTCTGACTGTTTTCCAAGTTAACACATTCACTTTTTCATAATGCTGCAGAAAACATCTGGATTCTTTTTCATCTTGTGATACAGCTGTTCTGCGCTGTGCTTGTCAGTTTGGGAACTTGACCCATTTCTTGATCCTACAAACCAGCCACCCTAAGAACCAGCACAGTATCTGGCATGAATCACACAAGCTCATTTCTATCAATTTCATTAACATCTGTGTCAAATTATTAACCCTCTTGTCACCAGGAGTGTCCACCTTGATTTATGCTCTGTGAAACCGTTCTAAATCATTAATGCCTGAGATTGATATTTAAATTCCAGAATGGTATTGAAATCCTTAATGTCAGAATGTGTTCTTATTTCACTGTCACTCTACATTAAATATTTGTATAGTAAAGATCCTACTGCTAATGTTCCATTCTGTTTGGATTAGCATAGGGAAATAGGGAGTCCATTACCACTGTTTTCTGAATGAGGATCATATTTTCTAGGAAATCTTTTTATTAAAATAGAGTATTAGTATTATCAACTACAGGGTACCTTTCTGTTTATATATATCTAAATATATATATATATATATATATATGTATGTATAGATATAGATGATATAGATACAGATATAGATATAGATATACATATAGATATATATTAGTAGAGTTGACACATGGTGTTACATTCATTTCAGGTTTATCACATACGGGTTCAATAACTTTATAGTCATGCTATGCTCACCATAAGTGTAACTACCATCTCTCACCATGCAACACTATTACAAAACTGTTGACTATATTCCCTATGCTGCACTTTTTATTTCTGTGACTTATTCATTCCATAACTGGAAGCCTGTATCTCCCACTCCCCTTTAGCCATTTTGCCCATCCCCTGAGAGACTAAGAGAAAAATTACCAGGTGTACCCACAACTGCAAAGAAAAGACCTCCCATCAATTATACAGCTACAGCATTCATCTAGCTGCAAAATCACGCAGTGAACCATTCTAATAAATTCATCATTTCTCTGTTCAGTTACAAAATCCATCAACCAGTGCTTGATATATTCCCAAACTGGTAAAATAGATTATGCTTATATGAGGAGAAAGAGGAAATAGAGCTCTTAAAAGTATGTTCTAGATGTTAACAGAATTAAAAATTTTTCACGATGACAGCATCAGTGCCTCCTAAAATATTTGAAACTTTAATGATGCTTTATTTAACAAGAAAAACACTTTTATTAGCTGTCATCCAACGAAATGTGAGGAACGGAATAGAACGTGCCTCCAAATAAAGGACAAGCAAATGGTAGGGAAAGTAATCTTCAATTAATAAGAGGAGGACAATGAAATCACTCAAGTCTCAGTAAATTGCATCCTTCAAATGATTATGTGAGAAATCTGGCTAATGTATAGGTCTATGTTTTAATGTCAATTAGTTAATAGAATAATTCTTATAAAATTCAATGGACTGGTAGTAATTGGAGGGGATTTGAGGAAAATACTGAATCAGGAATATAAGAGGAATGGTAAGAATTCAGAATTTGGTTGATAAAGGAAGAGGAAGCCCTAGAAAATAATTAACTATTTTGATCTGCTGTGGTTAAGTCCCTGTTTCTGTGAATCATTAATTTAATTATATTTTTCTAATGAATGTATATTATAAAATATAAATTAAAATTTTTATGCTTTACAGCTTCTTTAAAGAAAAAACCTCTATAATGGAAAGGTAAACCCAGAGTGATATAATTCTGTTCATCCAAAAAGAAAAAGAAAATAGATGTCATACATGAAAAAGAGAATGGGGAATTTGTGATATAATGGCAAAATGCTGGGATCCAGATGCCATGATAGCAAAGGTCAGGAACAACAAGTTTTCAATTTCTGGGTTAATTCTGTAATAAGCTATGTTCATTAGCACTCAATACTCAGCAGACACTTAATCTAGATTGAGTTTAAATGAATGGTTTTCATTAATTAGGGAGCATCCCCATCTCCATCCTGATGACCATAAAAAATGAAGAATGTTTTGACAAAGCACCTGAAGTGGACTTGTCAAGTTTATTATCTGAAGGATGGCTTAGCATATTCAAATAATTAAGGGATTTGGAAACTAGAAGTATACAAAGAAAAAGAATAGGTTAACCAAAAAATGCAAATAATTTTAGTTATTTTATGATTATAACTACTAAATGTAATACATTCCCTGAGTGATTTACAAGCACATATAAATATGTTCTATTTGGATAGCATTTATCATATACCCTTATGTGGTTTACATGCATATCAAGTGCTTTTGACTTAGTTAAAACAAAGTTAAAGTCACCGGTCTTATTCATGGTATTGTTATGGACACTCATAAATATAAACTTAAAAAAAACCTTGGCATTACTTTTCTGGTTTTACAAGTAGTATATACTCATTGTAAAGAATTAGGAAGTTTACAGAAAACTATAGAGGACAATTTCATCATAATACTACCTTTCTAAGATATCTACTGTTAATATTTTAGTATTTATCTTTGCCTATCTGGACATGCTTATCTATTTATACAATGTTTATGGGCACACGCAGATACTGAATTTAAAAATACACATGTGTATGTAAGCCAACTGTTCTTCAAATTTTTATGGAAAGTTCCTTCCACTCATCCCACTCCCCTCCAGGCTCCTCTACAAGGATACATGCCACCTTCTCATAAGGTGAGTATTTTGTCTCCTACACCCCAGGTATCTTATGTCAAGAGGTAAGGTCAGTTTTTTCATTAAACTTCATTGACAGTTCTAGATAACCCCTCCTCCACCTTTATCTAAATTCTCTTTTTGGGGCACTTGGGTGACTCAGTCTGTTAAGCATCTGACTTCGGCTCACGTCATGATCTCATGGTTCTTGGGTTGGATCCCAGTGTCAGGCTCTGTGCTGACAGCTCAGAGCCTGGAGGCTGCTTCGGATTCTGTGTCTCCCCCCCTCTCTCTGCCCCTCCCCTGCTTGTGTTCTCTCTCTCTCAAAAACAAATAAATAAACATTAAAAAAAATTCTCCTATTGCATTTGCTCCCAAGCCATCCAGCTCTATTGTCATCTACATATCACATTCCTGGATTCAACCAACTGGTCTCTTCACTCCATTCATTGACCGACTAGTTCCATATTCACTTTTGTTATCTTCATGCAGATTCCTATCATACCCTAGATGGCTGCAACTTTCAGGACTCTAATGTCAGTTTCTCAAATTCTTAACTGTAAATATCTCTTATCTATGTTCTACTTCACCACCAATTCCATGGCTGTATCATAGAGCCTGTCTTTCTCAAACTTCTCTACTTCTAACATAAGATACTCATACTTCTCTTCTATGACCCCAACACTTTTCTTCTCACTCACACTGGGGAATTCCCGTTTTATCTGCCCTCTGACCTATGGGCCTCTTGCTTCTAAGTCCATTTCCTGCCAAGTTAGACTCAATTATCTATCACTTTACTGTCTCTCTGACAGTCCTGAGGCCACTTGTTTCACAGTCTTTATTCACCAGCTGTCTGGAAAAGCCCCACCCAAGGTTCTTTGCAAATCTAGACCTTCTCCCAACTGCTGAGAATGAGAGAAAATTCCATTTGCATAGATTGTGAAGGCCTGAATGTTCTGTGTTGATGGAAGGTCTCTGTATTCTTATCCATGTTTCTTTGACTGTGTTATGCTTGCTTCTTCAAATCTTTACCACTCTTGTTAAACCTATCCCATCCTTCTGCCTCAATCTCAGGAGGATGTCCTATTATCTAAATTTTAGAACAAATAGAAACCACTAGGCAGGAAGATTCTTGCTTTCCAAGTACCAAATATGAATTGGAACCCATCATCTGTCCTTTGGCTCCTGTCACAAAGCGGGAGCCTGTTACTTTAGGCCACTCCTTCCTCTAATGGAATGAATACCTTTATCCAGGGGTCTCATTTCAAATATTCTTTCTTACTCTTGATCCCCAGCTTCTGCCTCCCTCTAGGCTTCTTTGGGAGAGTGTCCAGATGTGTCCGTAGAAAGGAGGTCACTTTATTCTCTCAGTGGACAGGCTCATTCCCACGCAGGAAAATGGGCTGATCCAGACTATACATGCCCAATTTACTCTTTCTAAATTTATCAATCAGATAAATCACTCCACTTCCCAGGAAGAGAAGGAAAAGTAGCAGAGGATACTAGGCAGTTAGAATACTTTAGCTCCCTCTAACTGGAAGGAAATGTCAGAAGTGAGAAAGCAACATTCCTTCCTTCTACTTTTGTAACTTGACTTCTGAGCAGCATTTGATACTGTGACAATTCTCTCTTCAAACTCCCTCCAGGCTTCCACATACTATACTGCCCTGGGTCTCATCGCTGACTGTTGCTTTTGAGCATCCCTCATGGAATCCACTTCCTCTGTATGTCCTCCAAAATTCTTTGGGTCAAAGTGAATTCTCTTCTAGCTCCTTTTCTCCTCTCCCTTCGCTAGTTTCAACTCTAATCTGCGGGCTATATCTCCAACCTAGATTCTATGTAGAGATTCAGGAACTATATTCAGCTACCTCCTGTGTATCTTTCATTGGACTCCAACAGGTGCTTCAGGAACAACATGGCACAAACTGAACTTTCCTTTCTGAAATCATCTTCTCCTTCCAAATCCCCTGTCTCTGTGTTTGTACCTACCATCTATCCCAGTATCCAACAAGAAATCGGAGTGCCATCCTGAACAAAGTTATCTCTCCTACACTCCACTTCTAGTCTCCCAATTCCCATCCCTTTTGTCTCCTAAACATCTGTCAAGTCCATTCACTTCTCTCCCTCTCTACTACAACTAGTCACATTCAGGTAGCCATAACAACTTCCCAGGATTATCACAAAAGTCTCTAAACTGTTAAAAATAACAGACATCTATGATGCTCCCCCCTTTCCCAAACCATCCTTCACACTGTGGCCACATTGGTCTTTCTAAATTGAAAATCTAATCTTGTCCTTCCCAAGCCTAAAATCTGTCCACAGAACCCCACTGCTATTAGGATGAAGTCTATAAGGCCCCACTGTCCAATGTCACAGTCCAGCCATTGGCTTCATTCTCATTTTTAGATATCTTTTACTTTATATCAAAGCCACATTATACTTTCTTGAATTCTTCCAGCATTTATATTTTTGCTGATGGTCTTTCTTATAACGGGGGCATTTTCCCCGACCACAACCTACATGCATAGAGGAGATCCATGCCTTTGCATGTAGGGGTTTTGTTTCTCTGGTGTATTCTCATAGTTCTGCAATTCTCCTGTCATGGCCCTTAACCACATTGAGACTTAGCCTTCCTATTATCCATATCAATTTTAAATATTGATATTTATAAGGTCAGTGAGAATAGGAATCATTCTTTACGACCTTGAATCTGCAGTGCTTAGCACGGTGTCTGGCATATAAAAGGTATTCAATCAATACTATAGAATGGATAGTCTGAATTATGAACCACCAGGAAGGTATATTGGAGCAATACAGTTTTATAAGAGAGTAGATTTTATGTGGCATAGTATATTTTGAATGTTGAGAAATTGTTTTTAATTTATTGAATAATCCTGTTGATGACATGGGAACTTTATTGTTTAAGGTAAGGGGTTAATTTCTGTTTTTCTTTTTTTTTAATTCCAGTATAATTAATGCATAGTGATATATTAGTTTCAGATGTACAATATAGTGATTCAACAATTCCATACATTAGTCAGGGCTCATCACAGTAAGTATACACTTTTTTCCCCATAAATTCAAACAATGTGTATTTGAGATATCATACTTTAAAATTAAATTATGCTTTATGAAAATGTTAATTAAATTGTTTTCAATATAATTTCTATAATTTCTATACTTATTTCTACTATTCCTGTTTTTTTTTAAATTCCAGTATAATTAACGTACAGTGTTATATTAATTTCATGTGTACAATATAGTGATTGAATGATTCTATGCATTACTCAGTGCTCATCATAGTAAGTGTGCTCTTAATCTCCTTCATCTATTTCACCCATCCTCCTACCCACTTCTCTGGCAACCAATAGTTTGTTCTTTATAGTTAAGAGCCTGATTTTTTGATTGTCTCTTTTTTTCTTTGTTTGATTTCTTAAATTCCAAATATGAGTGAAATCATATGGTATTTGTCTTTCTCTGACTGACTTATTTCACTTAGCATTATACCCTTCATTTCTCTTAGCATTATATTCTCTAGGCCCATCTATATTGTTGCAAATGGCAAGACCTCATTCTTTTTTATGGCTAAGTAATATTCTATTGTTTGCATGTATATATAAACATATACAATCTTCCAATCTACAAACAATGGAATATATATATATATGTATATATATATATACCACTTTTTCTTTATCCATTTGTCTATTGATAGACACTTGGGCTACTTCCATAATTTGGTTATTGTAAATAAAGTAGCAATAAACATAGGGGTTTTTAAATTAGTGTTTTTGTTTCTTTGGGTAAACTCCCAGTAGTGGAATTACTGGATCCTATGGTAATTCTATTTTTAATTTTTTGAGGAATCTCCCTACTGTTTTCCCCAGTGGCTGCACCAGTTTGCATTCCACCAACAGTGCACAAAGCTTCCTTTTTCTCCACATCCTCACCAATTGTTTCTTATGTTTTTGAGTTTAGTCATTCTGACAGGTGTGAGGTGATATCTCATTATAGTTTTGATTTGCATTTCCCTGATGAGGAGTGACGTTGAGAATTTTCTCATGTGTCTATTGGCCATCTGTAGGTCTTCCTCAAAGACAATTTCTGTACATGTCTTCTGCCCATTTTAAATTGGATTATTTGGGGTTTTTGGTGTTGAGTCGTATAAATTCTTTGTATATTTTGGATACTAACCCCTTATCAGATTTATCATTGGTAAATATTTTCTCACATTCAATATGTAGTCTTTTTGTTTTGTTGATGGGTTTCCTTTGTTGTGTAGAAGCTTTTTATTCTGATGTAGTCCCAATAGTTTATTTTTGCTTTTGTTTCCCTTGCCTTAGGAGACAAATCTAGAAAAATGGTGCTACAGTCAATGTCAGAGAAATTACTGCCTGTGCTCTCTTCTAGGATTTTTATGGTTTCAGTTCTCATGTTTAGGTCCTTTAATCCATTTTGAGTTTATTTTTGTGTATGGTATAAGAATGTGGTCCAGTTTCATTCCTTTTCATGTTGCTGTCCAGTTTTTCCAGCACCATTTGTTGAAGAGACTGTCTTTTTCCCATTGCATATTCTTGCCTCCTTTGTTGAAGATAAATTGATCATATAATTGTGGGTTCGTTTCTGGGCTTTACTCGCTCCTTGATCTATGTGTCTATTTTTGTGCCAGTATCATAATGTTTTTATTATTACAGCTTTGTAGTCTATCTTGAAATCTTGGATTGTGATACCTCCATTTTTGTTCTTCCTTTTCAAAACTGCTTTGGCTCTTCGAGGTCTTTTGTGGTTCCATACAAGTTTTAGGATTATTTGTTCTAGTTCTGTGAAAAATGCTATTGGTATCTTGATAGGGATTGCATTAAATCTGTAGATTGCTTTGGATGGGATGGACATTTTAACAATATTTGTTCTCCCAATCAATGAGGATGAAATGTATTTCCACTTCTTTATGTCAGCTTTAATTCCTTTCATCAATGTTTTATAGTTTTCAGAGTAAAAGACCTCTTTTACCTTTTTGGATAGGTTTATTCATGGGTATCTTATTTTTGGTGCAATTGTAAATGGGACTGTTCCCTTAATTTCTCTTTCTGCTTCTTCATTTTTAGTGTATAGAAATGTAACCGATTTCTGCACACTGATTTTGTATCTTGCAACCTTAATGATTTTATTAATCAGTTCTAGTAGTTATTTGTTGGAGTCTTTGGGTTTTCTACATAAAGTATCATGTATCTGCAAATAGTGAAAGTTTTGCTTTGTCCTTGACAATTTGGATGCCTTTTATTCCGTTTTGTTGTCTGATTGTTGTGGCTAGAACTTTCAGTACTATGTCAAATAAAAGTGTTAAGAATGGACATCCTTGTCTTTTTCTAATCTGAGAGGAAAAGCTCTCAGTGTTCTACCATGACTATGATGTGAGATGTGTGTTTTTCATAAATGGCCTTTATTATGTTGAGGTATGTTCCCTCCAAACCTACTTTGTTGAGGGTTTTTATCATGAATGGATGTTGCACTTAATCAAATATTTTTTCTGCATCTATTGAAATGATCATATGGTTCTATTCTTCTTCTTGTTGATGTCATGTATCACATTGACTGATTTGTGAATACTGAACCACCCTTACATCCCAGGAGTAAATCCCACTTGATTGCGGTGAATGACTTTTTTAAAGTATCGTTGGATTTGGTTTGCTAATATTTTGTTGAGGACTTTTGCATTTATGTTCATCAGAGATATTGGCCGGTAGTTCTTTTTTTAGTGTCTTTAACTGGTTTCATCATTAGAATAATGCTGACCTCATAGAATTAATTTGGAAGTTTTCCTTCCTCTCCTATTTTTTGGAATAGTTTGAGAAGAATAGGTATTAACTGTTCTTAAATGTTTGGTAGAATTCACCGGTGAGGCCATCTAGTCCTGGAATTTTGTTTTTTGGGAATTTTTGATTACTGATTCAATTTTATTGCTGGTAATCAGTATGCTCAAATTTTCTACTTCTTCAGGAAGGGAATTTATATAACTATATCTATATATCTATATATTTATTTCTATATATATATCTATATATTTATAACTTTATACATATATATACCTATATCTATATATATCGCAATTTTACAAACATTGTCAAAATTAAAAGGATTTTCTAAATAACCCTAATGTATTCTAATATACTAAGAAGGAAGATTTCAAATAGCATAACATAGTGGTAAGAGTGGTAGATGAAAAATTACAGAATCTGGATGAAAAGTCTATTTCGTGTGTTAACCTCAATAATTTGCTATATAATTTTATCTTTATCTCTTAGAGCCTCAAATTTCTTACCTGTTATTAAAAGAATATGTGTGCATTGGTAGGGAGGACAGCAGGATATTAACAATGTTTGTTTTATTTGTTTGAAGACTTTTGTGAGGACACATAGACTGCTAATATCTGGAAGGTGTTATTACTCTCATTTATTATTATTGTAGTTATAATTTTTTTACTGTTTTTTTATATAGATCTTTCCACACACAAAAAAAAGGAATTGCAGTGCAATAAATATTATTATAATATGAATAAAATCTGTGTTTTTCTTAGATTATTGGGCAAAAAGTCTATGGGTTAAAAATAATGCATCCATTTGGGAAATATTTCTAAAGATGTGCATCATGATTCTTAAATGTGTTCAGATATCTTTAGAAATATGTGTGATAGTAATCACTAATATATACTTAGTGTTTTCCTGGTATATGGTGCTGTGCTATGTAAATTACATTCATTGTTTCACTTCATCCTCCCAACAACTCTGAATTAGATAACCTTAATGAGCCCACTTTACAGATGAAGACACTGTATCCTGGAGTAGTGAAGAAGGTTATACTTAGAGCTGCCATGACCTAGCTGGATAGAAGACTGCATGTCTTGTGAAAAGATGGTTGTGCGTCTGTGTGTGTATACTTTGTGGGGAAATCATGTTTTGGTCTTGAAAATATTATTAACTGAGAAATGTTCTGCTTCAACTAAAGTGTTTCATCTGGATATAAAATTATTTTGAATCTGAAGCCATTTTTGCCATCAGGTCTGCAGCCAAAGTTGTATTTATGCTATTTAGGGATGCAAAGCATTTTCACGATGTTGTAAATGTAGTTGAAAATTTAAAAAGTGTATTTCAAAGGGGATGTTTCTACATACTATTCAGAAGATAAGAAAAATTAAGCTGTTTTGTTTGTGGGAATTCATCTGTTTTCTGGGCATTGCTATTATATCCTTGAAATAGAGTCCTTTTAATATATAGTTAATGGACTCAGAATGTCTTCTTTGACAGCACAGAATAAGTAGGATGGGATCTATTTGTCTGCACACAAGTAGTAAAAACAGAATATTTTCCAATATTCAAGAAATCTTACTTGACCAATATTTATGAGTGTTCAGTGTGGATATATTAAATGAAAATTTGAATTTGAAGGAAAACATATCATCAGAGCAAGAAGGTCTTGGATCAATGGAAGAGGTAAAGAAAAAAACCCAAAAAGACATATAATTTCTTTCGGAAGCCTTTAAAAACACAGCTCAGTTCTGCTTTAGTCACTTTGGCCTTGATTCCCTTTGTAATCTAGAAACAATAAGAAGGTGACTTACATCTTTCCCAAATTCCTTGCCTTATGTCATAATAAAATATAATGCATTCTTTAGAATTAAAATAAGTATGTTCAACATTTTATTCTAAAATGCATTCTAAAGTCATGAGGGGGTTGTTAATAAAAGCAAAAATCTGCAAATATAAATTGTTCAGTTTATGCACTTTTCATTTTTTCTAAACATCTGATGATTTAGGCAAGCACTGGAAAAACTCTGAGCTTCAGTTTCCTTACCTGTGAAATGAAGAAGTTGAACTATAGCAAATTTTTATACAGGCAAAATTTAGAAGCTACACATTTCTATATAAATAAAATATCAACCTGAGATCTAGCATATAGTCAAATAGACACATATTAGTATTAATGAACAGGGAAGGCTTGCTTTTCTTTGACACTATCTCCTCTTTGACAATATATTTGCCTCACTCCATTCGTGTTTTGTTTTATTACTCAGCATGTCAAAAATAATTAAATTATATTGGTCAAATCAAGTGGTGTGTGTTTGTTAATTCAAATATGAATTTAGGTCTGTTGGGAGTTACAACACAGCAGGTGTGGCATTTTGTCAGAAATTCTCTAGCATCATCCTCACCCACAGGGTAATTTCCTGGCACAATAGAGGTGGGTCTTGATCACTGTAAATAGAAAAGCTGTATTCAGAAGGTCTGCATTTGTATTGAGGAGCAAGCTAGACTGAATGAAGTTTATGTTTTCCATTATTCTTTTCAGTTTTTTGAACAAGATAAACCTCATTCCATAGAATTCATTAGTTAATATTCGAGATTTCTATACAGTGAAAAATTTAATACAGCAGGTATCTTGAAAATTTTACAGATTTCATTAGAAAATCACCTTAATCTGATCATTTTTTTTTCAGAAATTAATTCTAACTTCAATTTTCTGCTTGATTTATTGAAAATGTCACCTATTTTAAGTAAATTTTAATAAATTAGTTTTATTGGGGGGGGGGAATCATTCGTTGGGCCTTCAAAATTCATTATTTAACAGTTGTGACTTACCATCTGTTCTATATAGAACTTGTTTGTGTGACTTGTCATGCATTTCTGCCCAGAGCCACACATACACAGTCATGGGGGTTTACTTGGCTTGTGCTCCTTATGGGGCCTCAGGATCAGAATTGGCCCTTCAGTTCTTGACACCAAGAGGGATTAACTTGCCTCACCTCCTTGAGCCAGATAAGGCTGGCTCCCTGGACTGGATCAGGGAGGGAAGAGAAATATGCAGATGTCCAGACTCCTAAGATTGTGAGATATGGTAAGAGAAATAGAGGGAAAAAAAAACCCAGCTTGTTCAGGACTGCACTTATGCAAACTTCATGACTTAACAGAGATCACTCTGTTATATATAACAGAGTGTATATATCACCTTGGCGGGAATAGTTAGTTGGAAGTCTCACCTGGGAGGCGGAACACTCTGCCCAGGACCCTCATTCGGGAATCCAACCAGGCTGTTCACTGGGGGGCATCCTCAGCCAGAAGGTTGGATGTTGTGAGTACCTGATTTGATGTATTTATCCTTCTTTGTTCTTCTCTATACCTCTCTCCCTCTTTATGTGTATTATAATTGTTTGATTCCATATATTGCCTTTCCTTTATAATTCATAAAGCTTCCCTCCAGAAGCAGAAAGTATGGCTATCGTGAATTATTATTATTCAGAGCGTTGTCTCATTTTAAAAATTATTGCTTGTGTATTTATGTGTTTTTTCCCTAATACAATGGATGAGAGGGAGGAATTAGAAATATTTTATTATCATAATGTACTTGCATTACCTATGAAGTGGTAGAGTGTTATTTGAAAATTAAGCTGGGTTGGCTATACATGTGTATTGCAAATTCTAGGGAAACCACTAAAAGAAGTTTAAAAAAAAAATAGGTATAATTGATGTGCTAAGAAAGAAGAGAAAAAGCAATAATACAAAATGCTTAAATAAAACCATAAGAGGCCACCTCACACCTGTTAGAATAGCTATTATCAAAAAGATAAGAGATAACAAGCATTGGTGAGGATGTGGAGAAAAGAAAACCCTTCTACACTGTTAGTAGGAATGTAAATTGATGCTGCCACTATGCAAAATGATGTAACATTTCTTCAAAAAATTAAAAATAGAACTAATGTACAATCCAGTAATTCTACTTCTGGGTATCCGAGGGAAACAAAATCACTACCTCAAAAAGATATCTACATCCCCATGTTTACTGCAGCATAATTTACAATAGCTAACCAACATGGTAACAACCTAAGTGTCCATTGATAGATGAATGGAGAAAGAAATGTGGTTTATATATACACAGTGGAATATTACTCATCCATTAAAAAGGAAATCCTGCCATTCATGACAACATGGATGAATCTTGGGGACATTATGCTGAATGAAATAAGCCAGATATATCGCGGAACAGATACTAAATGAGGAACTTATAGGAAGAATCTAAAATAGCAGAGAGTAGAATGGTGGTTGACAGGGCCTGTGGGGTGGGGAAAATGAAGAAGAGCAAAGTGTACAAAGTTTGTAGATGAAAAAGTCCTAGAGAACTTATTCTGTGTACAACACAGTGCCTGTAGTTAATAATATTGTATTGTACGGTTATAAATTTGCTAGAGGGTAGAAGTTAAGTGTTTTTATCATGCAACAATAATAATGAGGGCCGGAGGAAACTTTTGGAGGTGATGGATATGTTTATGGCATATATTGCAGTGATGATTTAGTGGATGTATACTTACCTTCAAAAAATCATCAAGTTCTATAAATTAAATATGTCCAATTTTTACATATCAATCATACTTCAATAAAGTGTTGTCTTAATGTTTATTTTTGAGAAAGAGAGAGAGAGTATGTGTGTAGGGGAGGGGAAAAGAGAGAGGGAGACAGAGGATCCCAAGCCAGCTCTGTGCTGACAGCAGAGTGCCTGATGTAGGGCTCAAAATCACCTATTGTGAGATCATGACCTGATTTGAAGTTTGATGCTTAACTGACTGAGCCATCCAACGCCCCTAAAGTGGTTTTAAGAAAAAGAAATAAAATGTTGTTTCATACAAATCCTTTTAGGTTCTAATTGCCTCATTCCCAGAGATTATGCATGCACACCAGGATGGCTATTGTCTGTTCTTCTTGGCTAATAGTTTAAATAACAGGATATAGCTTATCTCCCCCAATTTGATTTTGTGTGATTTGGTTATTTTTGCTTGTTAAATTTGTTTGTTCAGTTGTAGCTATTGTCTTGAATTATATTCCAAAACGTACCAAAAAAAAATACATTGATGGCTGAAAAATTGTATTTTGAAACACGAGAGATGAAAAAAGGATAATAGAAACACTCCAACTCAGAATGTAAATGTAAACAGCACTACCAAATACATAGAAAGGATAAGTCTATGTGATAAAGAAGAGGGTCTGTGTATATAATGATTTTACAGAAGAAGCTAGATAGGGAATATAGCTATAAATGTCTGAAAAGCAGGTTTAATTGGATTGGTAATAAATTTCTTTCAAGTATTGTCTGCCATAAAGTTTTGTCAAATAGTGTCACAATTCCATCACAAAATTTGACATTTTCAAACAAAGAACAGGGATCCCTCTGGTAAACCAATAAAGTTTCCTCAGAGCAGTATAAAATTATGCTTTATAAAATTAAATCGATGTTTTTTGTTGTTAAACGGAAACTGCAGAGGCATATTGAGAGGTGTATGAAAATGCAGCAAAAAATAAAATGAAACAAAATAAAATAATATTAATACATGGATTTCATATTGGAGAAGAGCTTACAATATCAATTCCAGAATACAATTATAGAAATAAGACAAAATTGGTGGGGCACCTGAGTGGCTCAGTAGGTTAAGCATCTGACTTTGGTTCAGGTCATGATCTCATGGTTCCTGAGTTCAAGCCCGGCCTGGGGTGAGCTTGAGCCCTGCTTTGGGATCCATGCTGACAGTGCAGAGCCTGTGTGGGATTTTCTTTCTCCCTCTCTTTCTCTCTCTCCTTCTGCCCCTCATGGGATTCTCTCTTTCTCTCTCTCCCTCTGCCCCTCACTCACTTGTACCCTTTCTCCCTCAAAAATAAAAACAAATAAATAAATAATTTTTTTAATGTTAAAAAAAAGACAAAATTGGTGAAAGCATTTTCTTAAATGTCTCTATAGAATGACCCACATGTGAAAGAACAAGTAGTCATTTCACAGGATAAAACATCAAAAAGTGAATATATCAATAACTTTACATGTGTGTGGTGTATATAGGTGAGAGAATTGTCTGTTGACATTTTGTTCTGTTTATTACTAAAAGCCCATGATACAAAAGGAATAACTTTGGTCATTAAGTTAGAAATTAACTCAAGATACAAACAAAAGACTTTGGGATAAGTGTGATAGAGCACAGGCATGGGGAGACTAAGGAAGAGAGTGTTTGTGAATAAGGGAGGTTGCAAGTGAAACCTTATTCACAAGGAAATGTGGGCAGTTAGTTTTATCCTCTCCATTCAATGTTAATGAAATAAGAAAATTACAAATGTTGTTAAATGATGGCCACTAAGTTACATGTTTTTATTTTTGCTGCAAAGATAGAAGCTATAAGCTCCAAATGTTGAACGGATATAACTGTTATTTATCAGTATGCCATTTAGTCACAAGTGACGTTATAAATGTTGGTATGTAGCCTGCATGCTACTTGCTAAGCCAATAAACATATTCAAAGCTGTACCTGCCTAGAGGAACAGATGACCTTTTCTTTGCATGAGGATACCATCAGCTAAAACCATATACAGCCAGAACTATGTCCTTTTTCATGGGAGGAAGGGGGGCATATTTTTTAAATGTATACAAAGGCTCAGTACAAGCTAGTGACGTTCTCATAACAGAATCTGAAGAAACCTTGAATAACACTGCAAATTATTCTCATCTTTGCCACTCTCTCTCAAGTCATTGTGTTGGGAAAATGAATAGTTTTACACCATAAGATGGCCGACAGGACTAAAACAAGTTCTGGTCTCTGGCTTAGAAACCCCTCTTCCGTGTTCTTCTTGCCCTGTTTGCTACGTGCATGAAATCCTCCCCCCCCCCCCCCCAACACACACAAATATGGAGGTTGACAACTATAAATTACCCTTCCTGCTTGCATTTGGTGCTCAGATCTTTGGGAAAATGGTCTCCTCTGAGCTCTCCGGTATTAAATAAATCTCCAGTCCACCAAGATCTCCGAGTGCCACTTGGTTTTTCCACCAGCGTTCCAGCCTCGTTCCATAACAATTGTACCTTCTGCTATTAAGTGTAATAAACTTGTCAGGACAGCTTAGCTTCTGAGAATTTGGACAGTAGATTTCCAGGATAAACCTTGATAGAATGTCTCACTTCATATTTCATTTAAGTATCCAGAACTATCTTACAGAATCACCATTCTTGTTGACCCATAATTGTGAAATTGTATTTTCTCATGATAAATAGAAATAGAGTATGTGAAAATCAACAATTGAAAATGTAGCGTGCTCTATAAGCTCAATGTATTCGCCATATAGGTAAATAAAATTATTCTTTTTTTAAGACTGTAACAGTATCATCCCTCCCATTGATATGAAGCTATTATTATTGTCACCGCTATTTATAGAACAATTCTTTTTCCTACATTTTAAAGTTATATTGACTCTTATTTTAGTTACCAAAATTTACAGTCTTTGTGGCTATTGAATACATATTAAGTGACCTATGTTGCTAAACTTTGGAATAGGAAACCACACAGAATGTACAAATGGAGTGTGTATGACTCAGGGTATAGTTTCTTGTTGTCTCACTTATTCCACACTCAAGTCAGAAATGATCATAAGAGATGGCACTGAGTGGGCAGAGATCATTTCAATTCAGGTAAGTCTTCAGGTCTGAGATCCTTTAAGTTTTTATTCTTATGGTCAAGCATCACCCTGACAGTAATCAGAAATTATCCATTACTCAGTAAACAATCTTGACAATGAGATGTGGGTACTTTGGTCCAGCACACAATCCTCTACTGGATTCTCAATTAACTTGGATTTGGCATACTACCATATATTCCTTGAGTTAATGGTGTAAAGAGACTCCAACCAAATGTCAAGCCCTCAGGCATCCCTAAGTCTGAAAGAAAGGTCACAAACTGAGTATTAATCATTTTCTTGTGGTCAAAGACTATTCAAGACAGTATCACTGATTCAAGCCAGCTTTTTGTTGGAAAAGAAACAATGGGCCCAAAATGGAGTCATTTGCCCCCATGACTGGAAGCAAAGACTCAGTTTTAGTTTCAATAACTCTCAGAAATGTGACCTTCAAGCAGTCAATTTGAAATTTGCTGATCAGTACAAGTGAGGCAATCTGCATAATAAGACCCCTGCTGTTTGCTTCCCCACAAAAGATGATGATCTGATCTGTTTCACAATCCTTTCTTTTCTTTTGTTAATTACTTCTTTGTTCCACTCTCCTTTTGCCTATAAAGACCTTCCATTTTGGGGCACCTGGGTGGCTCAGTCAGTTAAGCCTCCTACTTCAGCTCAGATCATGATCTCAAGGTTCATGAGTTCGAGCCCCACATTGGGCTGTCTACTGTCAACAGAGAGCCCACTTTGATCATCTGTCCCCCCTCTCACTGCCCCTTCCCTGCTCATGTGTGTGTGTTCATTCTCAAAAATAAATAAGCATTAAAAAAAAAACATTTCATTTTGCACAACTCTTCAGAATGTCTATTTACTAGAAGGGACACTGCCTGATTCCTGAATCATTAAATAAAGCTAATTAGATCTTCAAATTTACTTCATTGAATTGTTCTTTAACATATCTAAATAGTCTAAATAAAGGTAGAGAGTTTTATTGACAATACAAAGATAAAAATCATCTTTTTTCTTTGCTTATTTACAAAACAGATTTTTAAAGTAACTTTAAAAACTTGTCATTGCATAATGTCACAAAATATGGAGGTGTAGGGAGATCCAAGGATCCATCTCTCTACTCAAGAAACCCATAATCTGAATTGACTGAATATAAATAAACCTATAACAAGCAAAGGGATCAAATCAGCATTCAAATAAAATTTCCAATAAAGAAAAGCCCAGTACCAGATAGACAGCTTTACTAGTCAATTCTATCAAATATTTAAAGAAGAATTCACAGAAATCCTTTTCAGAGTCTTCCAAAAAATTGTGGAATATTTTCTTCATTAATCTAAGAGGCTAGTAATATAAAATCCAAACAAAGACATCATTAAAAAAACTTACAAGCCAAAAATCCCTAAGACTATACATGCAAACATCTTCCACATAATACTAGTCGACTGAATACAGCAGCATATGAAAAGGATTATATACCATGACCATTTATAGAGGATTTATCTCTATAATACAAGGGTACATCAACATATGAAAATCAACCAATTTACTACTCCCTATTAATAAAATAAAGGAAAAATATAATTTCAATTGAGGTAGAGGACACATGTGCTAAAATTCAACCTACTTTATTGATAAGAAAACAAAAAATAGGAATAGAAGACATTAAAAAGAAAAACCACAGGTCCAAAATGGAGTCACTCATAATAAGAGCCCCAACTCAGCAAACCAAGATTTAACATCTAACCTGACTGCAGTTTCAAACCCCCACCCTTAAATGTAACCTTTAACCAGTCAAATTGGAATTTCCTGGTCCACACTAGGAAATTTACTGATAGACTGCTTCCATTCCCCTTAGGAATGACCTTCCCAAAAACAATAGATTCTATACTAGCAATTTCCTTTTCTTCTATCTCCTCTGTACTTTTAAAAACCTTTCATTTTCTGCAGCTGAATGGAGCTCCTTTCTATTTGCTAGGTGGGACTCTGCCCAATTCATGAATCATTTAATAAAGCCAATTAGATCTTCAAATTTACTTGGTTGAATTTTGTTGTTTAACAAAGGGAACATTCTCAACTGGATAAAAGGTATCTATAAAAAACCCACAGCTAACAACATATTAAATGGTGAAACATGAAAAATTTTCCCTGTAATATCAGAATCAAGACAATGACACCTACTTTTGCCATTCTATTCAGCATTGTACTAGAAGTTCACAGCAGGGAAATGAGGAAAGAAAAAGAAATAAAAGGCATCCAAAATGGAAAGTAAAAAGTGAAACTATTTCTATTTGAAAATGACATGATCTTATATAAAGAAAATCCTGGGGGTGCCTGCGTGGCTCAGTCAGTTAAGCATCTGCCTCTTGATTTTGGTTGGGGTTATGATCTCACGGTTCAGTTCGTGAGATTGAGCTCTGCATCAGGCTCTGCACTGAAAGAACAGAGCCTGCTTGGAATTCTCTTTCTCTCTCTCTCTCTCTCTCCCCCTCCCTCACTCGTACTCTCTCCCTCTCAAAATAAATAAACATTTATCTTAAAAAAAGAAAGTCCTAAAGGGTCCACTAAAAATAAATTAGAAATAATAAAAAGTTTTTAGAGGTAATAGATAAACACACATAGTGGGAGTATATAAGATCAACATACAAAAATCAGGTTTATTTCTATACATTAATAATTAATGATCTAAAGGTGAAATTTTAAAAATGCCACTTAAAATAAAAAACTACAATACTTAAGAATAAATTGAAGATGAAGATGCAAACTTAGTATACTGAGAAGTACAAAACATTGTTGAAAGAAATGAAAGAATAAATGGAAAGACATCTCATATTCATGGATTAGAAGACTTAATATTGTTAAAATGGTAATACACTCCGAAACTTACCTGCAGATTCAATGCAATCTCTACCAAAAAACATTCCAACTGTTTTTTTATCAAAATGGACAAGCTGACCCTAATATTTGAATGGTATTACCAGGGATTCTGAATAGCCAAAATAATCTTTAAAGAGAAGAACAATGCTGGAGGACAGATGCTCCTAAATTTTAAAACTTACCACAAAGCTATAATAATCAAAACATGGTCAAAACGTGGTCATGGCATAAGGTAAACATATAGATCAGTAGAGTAAAATTGGGAGTCCACAAATAAAGCCATACATCTATGGTCGGTTGACTATCAACAAGAGTGACAAGAAAATTCAATGGGGAAAGAATAGTCTTTTTAAATAAATGTTGCTCAGACAACTGATATTCACATGGAAAAGAATGAAGTTGGACCCTTACCTCCCACCATATACAAAAATAAATTAAAGATCTAAATATAATAGCTAACACTCTTAAACTCTTAAAGAAGAATAGAAGTTAACATTCATGACAATGGATATGACAATGGAGTCTTACATATGACACTAAAAGCACAGTCAACTAAAGTAAAATAGATAAAATGAATGTCATCAAAATCAAACATTTTTGTGTATTAAAGGATGTTATCAAGAGAATGAAAAAACAATTCACAAAATTGGAGAAAATATTTGCAAATGTTACATTTGATAGTGATCTAGTATTCAGAATATATAAAGAACACTTCCAATTCAACAATAAAGGCCAGTCACAGAAGGACAAACACTGCATGAATCCACTTATATGAAGTTCCTAAAGTAGTCAAATCCATACAAGCAGAAATTAAAATGGTGATTACCAGGGGCTGGGGTGGAGAGGAATTGAGGGAGAAATGGATAACTATTGTTCAGTTTGTACAGGAATACCTTATTTTATTGCACTTTGTAGATATTGTGCTTTTATAAACAGTAGGTTTGTGACAACCTTGCATAGATCAAGTCTATCATTTCCATTTTTCCAACAGCATTTGCTTACTTTGTGTCTCTGTATCACACTTGGTAATTCTCATAATATTTCAAACTTTTTCATTATATTATATTTGATGTGGTTATCTGTGATCAGTGATTACAACTCACTGAAAGCTCAGATGATAGCATTTTTTAGCAATAAAGTAGTTTTTAATTAATATATGTACAATGTCCTTCTAGACATAATGCTATTGCACACTTAATAGACTATAGCAGAGTACAAATGCAACTTTTATATGCACTGAGAAACCAAAAAAATTCATTTGACTTACTTTTTTTGATATTCACTTTACTGCAGTGGCCTGGAACCAAATCTGCAATATCTCCAAGGTATACCTGTAAAAGGTTTCAGTTATGCAAGATAAATTAGTTCCAGAGATCTGTACAGCACAGTCCTACAGTCAACAATACTGTATTGTGCACTTAAAAATTTATTAAGGGGGTGGATATCATGTTAAATATTCTTATGACAAAAAAACAGCAACCAAAAAACCCAAAAGGACACAAGGAAAGTTTTTGAGGTGATGGATGTGTCTATTACCTTGATTGTGGTGATAGTTTCATGGGTATGTGCATATGCCAAAACTCATCATATTATATACATTAAATATGTGTGCTTTTGTATATCAATAAAACTGTTTTTAAACACAAAAATACCAGTTAAACATGAGCAAAGGACTTGAATAGACATTTCTCCAAAGAAAATATACAAATGGCCAAAAAACACATAAAAAGATGCTCAGCAATATTTGTCATTGGGGAAAAGCAAATAATCAAAACCACAATAATCTCCCACTTTACACCCATTAAAATGGCTACAACAATTAAAAACAAAAAGTAACAATTGTGGGTAAGGATGTAGAGAGTTGGAACCCTCATACATTGCCTGTGTGAATGTAATATGGTGAAGTACTCTGTAAATTTTAGAATTTTCTCAAAAAGTTAACCATAGAATTACCATATGACTGAGAAATTCCACTCTTAGTATACACCCAAGAGAATTGAAAACAGGAGTTCAAACAAAAAATTATACACAAATGGTCACAGCTGCCTTATTCATAATAGCCAAAAGTAGAAACAACCAACTGATAAATGGGTAAACAAAACACGGTATATTCATAGAGTGGAATATTATTTAACTGTAAAAAGGAATGAAGTAGTGATACATGCTACAGCATAGGTCAACCTTGGATATAGTATGCTAAGTGAAAGAATCTAGCACATCAAAGGACACATCACTTATGATTTCATTTATATGAAATGCCCATTAGAAGCAAATTCATAGATAGTGAATATAGATTAGTAGTTATAAGGAGCTGAGGAGAGGGGAGGAATGGGGGGTGACTGTCTAATGAGTATAGGTTATCTTTTCTGAGTAATGAAAATATTCTTGAATTGGATGGCAATGATGGTTGCACAACTATAACACTAAATCTTGCACTTTAAAATTATTAAAATAGTGAATTGTAAGTCAGGTGCATTTTACCCCAGTAAAAAATGGATGATAGATAGATAGATAGATAGATAGATAGATAGATAATGTTAAAGAACACGTTCACATATCTTGGTGTCTCTCATTTTAAAAACTATAGTGAAGGTAACAAGCACCAAACAAGTCAAGATAATTCGGTAAGGTACTGCACCAGCACAGTGTCTTTAATGAGGAGAAATTGGGGTAGACTTTGACCTGTCATGTGCTGCATTAAGCCATACAACCTGTCAGGGATTCTGACAGGTAAATTTGGAAAGTGGCACCACCAGGATGAAATTATGGTTCCTCATTGTTAAGAATATCTACAAATGGCAGGAAATACAGAATAATATTGCAAGCAAGTTTAGCTCTAAGAAAGGCTGATACTTAAAATGTGGATTTATATACAAAAAGAGCTAACATATAAAAATTAGGAAGACTGTTATCTTTACTGGAGCCATTGATAGCATCTCTGTATACTTACAATATGAATGTCCTCACAAAAACGGATTCATTACAGATTTTGCAGAAAGGTAAGTACATGTAATAAGAGATAAATCTATACTTTGCCATCTAGAGATAGAAATAAAATAACTCTCTGACCTTTTCTTTAGAGGTTGAACAAGTCTTAGTCAATCTCTCCCTTTCTGTCTCTCTTACTTCTCTCTTGTCAAATGCTTTGACAAAGGCCATGTAGTATATATTAAGTAAAACTTGTTCCAGCCAAAACTGTTGCAGTTACATTTTATAATTATCAATTTCAATATATGTGTCATTAAAATACATTTAACTATGAACTAATTAAAGAGCCCAGGTGTGTTGGCAAGATGCCAGCTGGAGACACTATGGGTCACATTACAAAATACAATGATTAGACAGTTCAAAATTTTTGTCCAGGGGACATTTAAAAATGTTATAGAATGACATTCAAATTGGTTCTTTATGAACATTTCTCCATAACCCAAAACCAAATACAGTTCCAACAACAAAGTAAAAGACGCCAAATCAGGTCTGTGGCCAACACCAGCTATATCTATTGCCCATTTTAAAGTATAGCTACATAGAACCTTTAGAAAAATCACTGATAGTCCTTAGTATACACACATGAAGGTTTTTTTTTTTTAAATTAGATCACGAGTTTATCATAAGACGATATAACTCAGGAACAGGTGGATGGAAGAGATGCATTGGGCAAGGTGTATTTGGAAAGGGCACAGTTTCCACACTGTTCTTGAGGTTTCCAGTGTACCCAGTTCTGTGTATATTTACCAACCTGGAAGGTGGTGAATTTTTGATATATGGCATCAGTATATTAGTGGAAATCAGCTTAAAAACTTAAACCTAAGATGTATCTCCACGTAAATAGAATCGTTTCTGTTACTTACATATGCCTGGTGTTGACCTTAGAAGGTGCTGATGTGAGAATTAGTGCAAAGCCAGAAACTGTAAGTAATTGAACTCAAAATATGAGCCCAAACCTGAGGCCCAGAATCACCTGAGAATGCCTGTTAAAAATGCAATTCTGAGGCTTTACCCAGGATGGCCTAAATTAGAATTTCTGGGCTTACTACCAGGTAATCTCCTCTTTAACAAACTTACCTTTGCATTACTGTGCACATTCAACTTTGAGCACCACTTTTGCCCCAGATGTAACAGCATTCATTCTCTCGCTCATTCTCTCTCTTCCTCTCCCCTCCATCTCCCAGCAACCCCTCCTGGTTTTCAGTCAGCCACTAAAGTGTTTCCGGTGGTTTTGCTGCTGATTACTTTAACCTGTGGTCATATTTTGAAATTCATGGCAGTATGGGGGGTGGGGGGGAATCATGGTAGGAGGGTAAATTGTTATTATTTTTCCCTATTAGAATAATTGTAGGAGAAAGAGTTTAAATATTCCTTTGAAATAAGGTGTTCATTGATACTCTTATTAAATGAACTCAGGCCACAGAGTACTTGAGAAGAATGGATGCTCGAAGCCACTACTCTAATTCCCTAAAGGCCATAGGGAACAAAAGACTACAGAGGCATCCTATTCAGCAGAAATTCATTGGGTTGGAATCATTTTTGCTTCGAAACAACCAGGATTAGAGCTGAGTGCCAAGATAGGACTGCTTAGAAGGACCAATTGTAATGATTGAGAACTCAGGAACTCTCGGTCACAAGTAGATTCTCAGGAACGTCAGGAACTATCTACATCTATCAAACCTAGTGTTGCTACAACATTCACCCACTTGCCTTAAATACACAATAGTGTGATTGTTTTAGTTGCATTTCCAGTTTGGCAGGCCAAGTGACACTCTCAAACTTTATGTCCCTATGCCTTCTGATTTTCTCTCCAACTCTTCCTTCTGAGAAAAAGACTTTCATTTTCCTCTTGAAGTACAGGACATTTATCATCCATTTTTCTAGTATATTTTTAGTACCCTCTATTTCAACATAATAAAATCTTCCAATATGAGGAACTATGCAAGGTCCTGTAGGGTCTTGAAAAATGAGTGAGTTCCCAGGCATCTCTATCAGAAAAAGAAAAACCCAAGACAAAATATTTACCTGAAAAATATAATATATAGAAAATACAATGAATGTTGAAAGGGTAGAGAAAAAGAACTAGAGAATCAAAGGAGACCTGCCTGGAAGGAGCCTTGGTGGGATTTTGACATGTGGAGATTACACAGAAATCATTTGAGGGTGAAAAATCAATATAAGCAAAGAGCAAGAGGTGAGTAAATTGGCAGTGTATTGAAATGGCAGCTCAGAATACAGATTAAGATATTTCATAAATATGGGAAGTAGTGAAATATAAGATTTCAAATATTATGGAGATTATGGAAATCACTGAAGAGTATTTTTTTTTCAATTACTTATTAGGAAGGCACAGGATCAGTCACATTTTAGAGTAACTAGTCCACTGGCTATAAGAAGGAGAAATTAGATGGGGGTTGTATTATGCAGTTCAACAACTATTGAATAAGTGAACATGTACTGATGTGGGGCTCATGGTGGCATTGGAGATAGAGAAGAGAGGACAATTGTGGGTGTGGTTTTAAGTCTAGATCTATGGATCATTACCACTGATTGGATACAGAATATGAAGGAGAGTAAATATATGTTTAAGATATCTGAACTGAGTCCCTGTAAAGAGTGAAAGAAAGGAATTGACTTGGGAGTGAAGATCATGAGCTCCATTTTGGCCATGTTAAATTAGAGAGAGAACCATGCAGTGACATTTTGAGAAGTGGGAATGAGGTTGAAGTTATTGAGATGGATTTGGGAGTCATTTGACAAAGGCCAAGTAAAGACTCTTGGATGAATAGAGTGAGAAGCTGGAAAGGATAATTCCATAAAGGAGCGCAAAAGAAAAGGTGAAGTGGTAAAAGTAGGGAGGAAATAGTAGAGCAGTCTCATAGAAGATAAGAGATAATATGCCAAAAAAAAAAAAAAAAAAGAATACAGGCTGAGGAAGGTGATAATAAAAAACAACTGCATCAGAAATCCTGATCTCAGATTTATTTCGAAGACTCAATTTTTTTTAAGTTTATTTACTTATTTTGAGAGAGAGAGAGGGAGAGGGAGAGAGAATCCCAAGCACTAGTAGCACTAATAGTGCAGAGCCCCATATGGAACTTGAACTCATGAACTGTGAGATCATGACCTGAGCCTAAATCAAGAGTTGGCCACTTAACTGACTGAGCCACCCAGGTGCCCCTCAGATTTGTGTTGAATATCACTTCAAATTGTAGAGATAGATACAAAATGTCTTAATATATAGTCTCTACTATCTGCAATTCAGTCAGGGACTTAACTATACACAGTAAACAGCTGAATGATCATTTAAGGTTGTATATTTGTTAAGTCTCTAAAGCAAGGGGCAGAAAAGGAAAACACTAAAGAAATCCAGAGAATGGAGGTGGTCTGCGTGGATGGGAAAGCTTGGAGGATGTCTCTGAAGGATAGTTTGGAATGTTAAGCAATAACTCATAGACCTGCAGTTATTTTAAGCACACTGTTTACTTGCATACAAGGAAAACCAATTGTTAAAATGTCAGCCTCGAAAAGTCATGGGTGATGAATGAGGCAGGGACTGTATAACACCAGCATTTGATCTGGCAGCAGAACTGAGACTCACTGAAATGTCCTTGGCCTGAGCCTTCTGTGAACTTGCCCAAGAGCACAAGGTACAGGCAATCAATCACAGTTTGGAGAAATTTCTTTTCCTAACCACAGATGGTTGCAGGGAGCCATGTTAAAAAAACAAAAACAAAACAAAAACCCTAGTCTGTGTTTGAAAATTCATAACGTGGTGATTTGTTTTAAATGTAGTGAAAGTAAAATATATATATATATTTTCCGTTTAATAAATAGACACCTGCTTGTGTGGAAAAGGGGCCTTTGTGATACTTTGCCAGTGCATGCTCTGACCTACTCATCCTTCTGTTCCCAGCTCATTGCATTGTGTATGCATAAACCCTTGTAGCATTAACTCTATGGTTAACATTCTTCACTGATTAACATTTTCTCACACGTGAGTGACAGTATCTTTTTCAATAGATTATGGCTGTGATAGCATTTTCCATGTGATTCCTTTGGACCCTTTGCTTCAATTGCTACATTGGATTGCTAATGGAAATTTTGTCATCATATAATCGCCTAGTGGTTCTGAGAGCAACAACAGATCATTTGGTAACATCAAGCGGAATTTCTAACAGAACTAAATATTTCCACTTGGCTACACTCTTCACAAAATCTGGCAATTGGGGCATTTTGAACTGTCTGTTCCAAGAGCTACTGTTCTACAGAATAAAACATTACCATTTACCTTATGCCTATTTAGACATCTTTGATGAAATCAGAAATGCAGTTCTTACGAATGAAAGATGCCTTTAGAGGAACAGAGCTTTCAGTATATTTGGTAACATTTATGTGTAATTTTATGTACCATCTAAAGATTCCCTTCACTTTCTGAATGAAATGTAAGTGCTCATTTTGTAATAGTTTGAGAAGGTAAAGAATATTTGTGGACACCTGGGAGGCTCAGTTAAACATCCGACTTCGGCTGGGGTCATGGTCTCACAGTTCATGAGTTTGAGCCCCATGTCGGGCTCTGTGCTGACAGCTCAGAGCCTGGAGCCTGCTTCGGATTCTGTGTTTCCTCTCTCTCTACCCCTCCCCTGCTCGTGCTCTCTCTCTCTCTCTCTCAAAAATTAATAAACATTTTTAAAAAAAGAATATTCGATAAATGTTTGGGACATTGTGGTGGCCTTTTAGTCATTTTATGTATTCTTAAAATTAACGTGGTGCTGAAGTCTTAAATCTGTATGCACAGAGTTCTTTCAGCGTGTCTAATTTTCAACTTCATGGAATCAGGAAGGAATCATTATTTACAAAGAAGTGTGTGTTTCTTTCAGAGGCTACAAATTATTTCCTTAAATTTCGGCATTAAGTATTTATCATTGATGTTGCAAGATTGAAATGCATGTGGACAATAGGGTAATCTGACATTGTTGCATTAGGTTTACACTTGTATTTCAGTAGTGTGACCATCAGTCAATAGGTAGATGGTGTGATTAGTGTGAAGCTCAGCAATAAATTCAGAGAAGTGCCAAGGAAACAAAATGAATGTCGGAAAAGAAAGGCAAACCATCTCCAGTAGACTAGGGGCATTCAATAAGCACTGATCAACAAGGCAATAATCGTGCTCCTAGAAAATGGAGGCTGTAAAATAGACCAATCACCAGATGCCATTCTCACTCTTACATGCATACCTACCTGTTACAACCAAGTACAATGAATCAAGGATTCTAAGTATGACTCCATCTGCCTGAATCATTAGGATGTGTAAGCAATAACAAATGACTACATTAATAAATACTAAAAAATTTTAAATAAATTACGGGGCAGGAGATACATGGGAAATTTCTGTGCTTTCCCCTTAATTTTTCCAGTAACCTAAAAGTGCTCTAAAAAAGAAAGTTTTTAAAATAAAATAGATGAGGGGTTCTATTATTACTAAAAAAACATTATCAGCATTATTCATTAAGATGAAATGACCAACATTAAATTTTGCCAGTAATTATAGCTTCAATCTTAACTCTTCCCCTATGGACAGAATAGGGGATGTAGCCAAATACTGAATGGGATGCTTTCCAAGTTTTGTTTGAGGATGTAAAGGTCAAGAACCAAGCAATTGTGCCACATATCCTAAAGGTAACAAAGGTTGTAGCTGATGAGTGGGGGTGACTTTGCTTTGAGAGTTATCCATGTGTTGTTGTTTGTGTACATCTCCCACGGGGGGAGGGAGAGGATGCATCCATTTCACCCTAACCCAAATGGGAGAAGGGACTCTAAGAGACCACATAGGGAAGTTTACCTGAGATAGTCCTCAGGACCTGGGGATCATAAATACTGGTATTAGAAAAAATAACTAGAAGGTCTGAAAGGATTTAGTAAAGGGAGAGTAGGAAGGTTGCTTTGAAAGGCAACAGCATTCCAGTGACGGTAGTGCCGGGATGCCTGAGTGGGTTTTCATATGTGGAAAATGTCAGAGAAAACAGGTGTAATGCTGTTTGGATCCCTCCCAAGAGAACTGCCTGAAGAAGCAAGGGGTCCCCATTGGAAAGTCGGTATAACATAGACCATGAAATGTGCAGGAGTTATGGGTTGAAGGACTAAGAGAGCAGGAGGAGAAAACGCATTGCCCATACTTTGAAAAATATAACTGGAAGTTTCTAATGGGTGTATGTGAGGAATCCACAGAACTCCCATAGGCAAGCAAACTTAACACTACAAAACAGCCATTGTGGATAACCCTGGGATTCTCTCTAGACTACTCAAGAAATGATTTTTGGTTTTTGTTGTTGTTGTTTTTTGTCTCTTCTTTCTCTTTATTCTTCTGACTCTGGAGAGCTAGAGTCAGTGTCTCTAGTAGGGAGTGGGGTTGAGGTGGAGTGGGATGAAGGGGGGAATAAAAGGGAGTGAAAGATAAAGGGGACCTCCTGCTAGATTGCAGGCCTTAGGGATTGAGACAGATCTGAGCCAGAGGAGGAGAAATATTTCCATTGAATGGGAAATATTTCCATTGGATAAGATCAGGTTTATGTGTTTATTACACTAAAGTGGATATTTAATTACTGAAGTTAGATTTTCCAGGAACCGAAAGTGCTTGAAGGACATTCTATTATTTAGGAGCTACCAAAAACTTTTATAGGACTTTCTGAAGTTTTACCAAAAGACACAGAAAGAACCAGCACACAGAATGGGTTTGAAAGGGCAATGGAAAGAAAAAATTGTTTTCTGATTTTACTCTGATGAGTATAACCCATTCAGTATGTGACCATGGCAACAAAGAAAGATTAGGGGAGACATCATTGGCTAGTGTTGCCTAGCTTTTGGTAGAGCCCCTCCCTAAGGAATGTGGTGAAAACCTCAAGACAAAGGAAGGCAACCTGGCTATGTGCCCTTGCACAACATCCCTCATGACTCTGTAACATAGACCACCCATTCAGACTGTATCTTGCCACATATGGGAGACAAAGGAGCAAAAATTGTACAAAAGGCAATCCCCTGCTGCGCTCGGGGCTCAGTCTTTTGGATCTTTTGGGGTTGAGCCCGTGCTGGCACGAATAAAGCTGCTTCTAGAAAGAAAAGCCTTGGTGTCCCAACTCTCTATGTGTGACTCACTGCTACCAACTCATTTTTGTCTGGGGTGAATTCCGACCCTTTCTACATTTTCTGGTTTTTAAATTCTAAAAACTTATTTACAAATGATTCAACACACCACTGTAAGTAGCAGCACTGGTCATTGTCCTGCAAGCAAGTCTTTTAGTCATTACTAGGGGAAAACAGAGCCCTCTTTTTACCTCAGAAATAACAGCAATATAATTCAATCTCATTAATTTTTATTTAGGACCTGCAGTATACCTACTATATGATTGGAAGTTGATATTGTATTATATAAACCATATATGGAAAAGTATCAATTTTATGTTTTTCTTCCACCCATAATTTGAAGTACAGTGACCTCTATATCAAATTTACAAGTGTGGTTATATAAAGAAACCTTTAAAAGGCTATATATTTTTTCATATATTAAATATATTTTAACGTCAAGTTGGTTTCCATACAATATCCAGTGCTCATCCAGAGGCTATATTTTAATATTTTAAAATAGCAAAATATTAAAAACACTTTTAATAATGTTAAGATATTAAGATATCTTAAAATTTAAGAACTAATGTGCATAAATAAGGGAAAATATAAATCAAAATGATAATGGCTTGTGAATTATTTGCTTGTCCACCTAGGAAACCCAGAATTAGTCACTGAAAACCATTAGAACTCAGAAGACAGCTTAGCGATATTGCCATTTGTTAAATAAACTGGTAAAAATCAATAGCTCTCCTATATGCCAGCAATAAACAGGCAATTTAGTAAAAATTTCTACTTCAATAGCAAAAGCATATAAAAATAACTAGAATAAGCTTAATAAGATATGGACCAATACTACATGACGAAAGCAAACAAAATAACTTTCATATTGGTATAAAAGAAAGCCTAAATAAGTGGAAATACATAAAATATTTCATTGTGGGTAAACTCAAATGTGTAAATGTCAATTGGCTCCAAGTTAATTTGTAAAATTTATGAAATTTGATACCAATAGGAGTTTTATGGAAGCTGGTAAAATAATTTTAAATTTGACTTGGAAAAGCAGGTTGTGAAAACAAGACAACATTGAGAATAAACAAATAGTGGAATGGGTAGCGACTTATTACTAAAAATATTTTAAAATATATTATGAAGTGAAAACGGCTTAAAACTTTTGCACAAATAGGTATAAAAATAGAACATAATATCCAACTCAGAACAATGCAAGTACATATAATAGAATTTAAATGTCATAGTGCTTCTCTCCAAAATAATTAAGCTTCTAAGAACAGTGATACTTTTTAAATCATGATAGAGGTTTCATTGCTTGTAGTATCCATTGAAAACAGAAAACAGGGAATGAGGCAGACAACCAACCACCACATTCCAGGATAATCAGTTTTTGTGTAGAAAATGTATCTTTTGGTGAGTTCTTATATATTTGTTTTGGTTTTATTATATATCGTATTCTAGCCTGCAAAATTGTGGGTTTCTTCCATCAATCTCAGGCATTAGGCACCCTATAGGTATTCTTACAATATTTAGCTTTTACTCAAAATGCTTTAACAAATCCCAAATGTCCTTGAGTTCTTTGATGGGGAGTAGACTCAGGGCTATTTACAAAAGAACAAGAGCTATTCTACAGTATTATGTAAGGAAAACATGTCTGGATAAGACAAAATGACACAGAGATTTCACTTATATTCTGTTCTTTGATATTGTTAAAAAGAAAAACCACAGGCTCAAAATGGAGTCACTTATGTTATGAGCCCCGTAAACAAACCATGACTTAATACCTGAACTTGACTGTTTCAACCCCCCCTCCCAGGAATGTATTCCTTACCAGTCAACATGGAATTTCCTGATCATATCAGCACTAGGAAATTTATTGATAGACCTTTTCCGTTCCCCTTAGGAGACCGACCTTGCCTAAAACAATGCATTCTTTGCTAATAATTTCCTCCCTCCCCTCACCCCCATCTCCCTGGATACCTTTAAAAACCTTTCCTTTTCTACAGCTTGATGGAGCTCATTTCTATCTGCTACTTGAGATGCTGCCTTATTCACAGATTGGTCAATAATGCCAATTTAATCTTTTAAATTACTCAGTTAAACTTTCGTTGTTTAACAATATAATTTGCCCTAACTTTGATTGAATATTTGACAAACCCATGATTAATAATATAACAATAACCCGCATTTGTTGAATGCCAGGAAAGGACTAAGCATGTGACATATATTTGTTTCATTTAGTCCGTACAACAAACAACATGATTAAATATTATCACTACTATTATTAAACATATGGAGAAAATGAAGCACAAAGAGTTTAAGCGACTTTCCTGGAAACGTACAATTGATAAAAAGTATACCTGGGTTTACATTCAGGCAGTTCGACTACAGAGCCCATGATTTTTATGTGGGTTACTGCTTCTTTGTAATATTAACGTTAGACTTCTTTAACTTAGACCTCTGGAGTTCTCACAAAGTCTCTTCCCGTTGTGGCCACAGAAGTGTTTTTTCAAACCTGGGTGCATATAAAAATCATCTGGAGAGATTAAATAATTATAGATGCCTTGGGACCTATTCCCAACCAACTGAGATTGGTAAGGCGCATCTTCAGCATTTACAATTTTTTAAAGCTGCCCAGATGATTATGATGCACAGTGAGGGTTGCAAAACACTGACTCAAACAAATATATGATTAGAGATAAAATTAAATAGTAATTTCCTGGTTGCTTTATAAGATAATTTATGTATACAATAAATTACATAGCTTATATCTTTAATACTTGTAATGTGATATACTTATTATTTATTTTTCATTAATCCCCCATATGTACCTAGGCCTAAATATTTGTTTTAATATTGGTAAAATTATATGCCCATCAAGACAGCCCAAAATGATCTCTTCCTCCCTTGATCTCCTCTAGCAATTATTGTCTTCACTATATAGCAGCTAATTATGTAAGGTCTTGCAACTACTCTTCTGTTTCATTTGGAACAAAATTTGGGGGGCAATTTTAAAAATTGGAAGAATAACTCTGAAAATATAATGCATACTCAATATTTACAATTCAAAGATGGCAGAAAAGTAAAAAAAAAAAAAAAAAAAGGATGTGAAAAATCTCACCATGCGTGATTCATCAACTTTTAATACTGAGTGAACAGCATTATAGGCTGTTCCTCTGCTTATATACAAATGGATGAGTGGATGGATGGAAACCTAGATTTCTTTTTCTTTTATTTTATTTTTTCCAGCTTTACTGAGATATAATTGACATATAACATGGTGTAAGTTTAAAGTGTACAGCATAATGATTTGATACATGTATATATTGTGAAATGATACCATAATGAGGCTAGTTAACCCATATATCACCATGTAAGTACAATTGTGTGTATGGTGAGATCATTGAAGATCCAATCTCTTAGCAATTTTTAAGTGTATAACAGTATTGTGAACTGTAGTCACCATGCTATATATTAGATCTGCAGAACTTCATCTTACAACTGCAAGTTTGTTCCCTTTGACCAACATCTTCCTATTTTCCCCACCTCCCAGCCCCTGGCCACCACCATTTCTGCTCTCTAAGAGTTTATTTTTAGATTTCACCTATAAGTGAGATCATACATACAGTATTTATCTTTGTCTGTACTCAGGAGAGGTGTGGGGGAAAAGGTATCTTTGGCAAAAAGCTACATTTCAGTTAAGTATCATTGCTAAAAAAAAAAAAAAGTGTTTCCTGGGTTTCAATATATCTCCATGAAACCTGAATTTTAGTAATTCAAAATCTTACCTTTGAGGTTTTTATTTACTTGTTTGTGTGTTTGTGTTTCTCACTCCCTCTCCAGAGAGGACAGTAACATTGTTGGTGGAGGTAAGGCTGTACTGGCCATTGTGAGAATAATATTTTATATATACACCAGGATCAGACCATTAGAACCCACCTCACTTTGCTCCCCGACTGCTGCTTTGCGTAGAGCATTCTTCATGTCCCAGTTTGACCCCCAGATGTGTTGGCCATAGTTTATTTCAATATTTATATGTCTCCTTTGAGGACACATCGTTTTCATCCACATTTTTTACACTATATTGTTAAGTTTGCGTATCCCATGAGTACTAATGGCTTTTAATGTGATATACTGTAAGTATAAGGGGTAGAGAAAATGTATTCCTGCCAGAGCTGGAGATTCATGAAAAAAATGTTGCTTACATTTGGGATCCTAGCATAAGAACAAGCCTTGGGAAGTTATAAGTCCAGAGAAATTTAGCTAAATCAAGAGGTGTATATTTGCATGTCAACAGAAAACGAGACTTTGGAGACATCTCTAGGTTCGAGAGTCCTGGAACATCAGGGCTTGTCTGGCACTGGGAAAGGTGTATTTGTATCTAAAGGTAAGAGTGAGAACTCGGGTTTTTTTTTTCCCATTCCATCTCCATAAAGCAAAGGTTTTTCTCTATCATTGCAAGAAGAGGAGAAAAGGTAGCTGCCTCTTGCTCCTGTAAATAAGCAGAAAAAAATCCATTTTTTTCTCCATTCATCACTGATTATAATAACTTCAAAGTTTGTAAGTATAGGACATTTGACCTGGCTTTCAGCAGGTGACCCCAGGAGTAAGAATCAGGGTGTGACAGAGAACATGGTTATTATTTGCATTTAAATGAGTTTGTGTTTTATTTTTTTCAAAATGTTTATTTATTTTTGAAAGAGAGAGAGCATGAATGGGGGAGGGACAGAGAGAGAAAGGAACAGAGGATCTGAAGTGGGCTCTGCACTGACAACAGTGAGCCCCATGTGGGGCTTGAACTCACGAACTGTGAGATTGTGACCTGAGCCAAAGTTGGATGCTCAATTGACTGAGCCACCCAAGTGCCCCAGGTAAATTTGTGTTTTAAATGAATAAGTCTGTGTCTGATCCAGAACATGTTATGTGAGCATTCAGGATGAAATTAATAAAAGTGATTATTAAAAAGCACAGTGGTGAGTTTTATTCCCATTTTCTCTGTGTGTGTACATGACTGAACAATCCTGAACAACGCTGCATAATTGCCAAGTTATTAATGAAGTTCTTCATGAAACTGTATTTCATATGGCCATATACAATTGAGTGCCTTTATAGCGTGGATTCTAGAACCATTTTATGAATAATCTTTGTTACTTTACTCCTTTGTATTATTGCTTTGTTCATACATTTTTAATGTATGAATTGAAAAAAATTTTCATGGGATATTATTACAGAGTGGAAACTAAAATATGGATTCATATAAATCTACTGCATTTCTAAAAATATGTAGAAGTGTATATACACCCACGTGTGCTTAATTAGAAAGTAGTCCTAATAGGAGGTCAGGATTTCATAAGCCAAGAGACCGAAGGTTGAGTACTTTATTAGCATTGCTCATACTCTAAGAATAAATTTTAAAAGCACAATGGCATTCGTATAGATGTATTATCATTTTCTTTTTTTTTTTTAATTTTTTAATATTTATTTTTGAGAGAGAGAGAGAGAGAGACAGAGTGCAAGCAGGTGAGTGGCAGAGAAAGGGAGGCACAGAATCCGAAGTAGCCTCTACACTCTGAGTTGTCAGCACATCTGTCAGCCCATCGCAGGGCTCAAACCTACTAACCGCGAGATCATGCCGTAAACGGAAGTCGGGTGCTTAACGGACTCAGCCACCCAGGCGCCCCTATCATTTTCTATTTTAGTAGTAAAATGAAAGTTTTCCATTTTTGTTTAAGTATATGTGTGTCAATCTCTATAGTAGTAGCATATGTTCTTGTCTTTGGGCCTCTTTGTTAGAATTCTACTTGGCCTTTCACATCAAGTCGCTAAGAGTAATTATCAAAAATTTTCCATATTTATGCTCACTATTTTTGAACCTTTTGTTCTTTTGGGGGAATTTGGTGACATAAAAATAATTTGCCTTTGAAGTATATACAAACTGGGAGACTTGCAGGAGAGTAGAATTAAGATAAGGGAAGAGATCAATATAATCTAAATTTATCAGCCAAAGACTTTTTGATGAGGCAGGAATTATTTGGGTTCTTAAGGGATGTATTAGACTTGGATCAGAAGTGGAGAGACAAGATGTTTGCTAGGAGGAAATGGCATGGCTAGAATATAGAACATGCACAAGTGATACACATTTAGAAAATTGTGTAGGTTGTTGTAGTTGAAGTTTGGATTAGAAAATTACATATGACATGACATTTTAGATCTCCTCAGCTCTTGCACCATTTGTGTTTCCAAGGCCAGGCCTAGATTATTTTCAACTGGTAACTTGACTATATGTCATTAAGATGTAACAGATCTTCATTTCATGGAAGCGCAGAGTTCCCTGTACATTGACAATGACAGAGTTGATGAAGTGTTATGTCTTTGAATCCCTGTTTCACATCAATTGCAAAGCTTCTTTGCTATAAATAATCATCCTCCACTAGCTCCACCCTTTCCTAGGAGATCCTAGGCTCCTTATGAACTGATAGAAAGAGCACCTCCTTTTTCTGAAGCTGGCACTCTTTTTGACTGCAACTTACATTCTGGTTATTTATTGTTTCTGATGTTATTCCTCTGCATTTTTTGAATTTTATCTCAAATACAATCCCCTTTATAATTTATCTTATCAGTTTAATTATCTCTCCTGCATTATTATAATATCTTTGATGACAAAATTACTTTCCTCAGACTCTCCTGTCTAATCTACCTGAATTGTTGTCCTTCTCCTGTCATCTCTTGTCCACAAAGTCCCCTGTGCGGGCATCCAAACCACCCACTTGTCTCCTTGTTTCTTTCTCATGAGCCAAATGGTACTTCTTCCATGAACAAATACTATCTCTTTGCCTTATCCTGCGTTCCCTTTTTGATAGAAGAGACCTTTTCCTTTGCTCCAAACACAACCATTTCAAAATGCTAGCATTATTATTCTGGGTCCCTGTCTCAGTTGGTGGAGCATGTGACTTTTGACCTCGAGGTTGTGAGTTCGAGCCCCACATTGGGCATAGAGATTACTCAAAATGCTAGCTTTCTTCAGTGACCCTCTGAAAGGCCACTTCCTCCCTTCGGCTTTTGCTTCAATACCCTTGTCATCTTTTACCTAACGATACAGTAGTTTGTCTACTTGTCATTGTCTTTTATTTAATTACATATTTCTTTAAAGCAGAGATGATGTCTTAGTCACTTTAATCATTATTTATAGTGTACAATATTCTTTCTGACATCTGACGAGCTTTTATGGGGTCTTTGAGACTTTGAGGTCAGTGTTATTTTTAGAATACTCCTTATTTATATTTTAACCACTCTGATTTATCTTTTAACACTGAGGCTAAGGTCTTGTGATTCATCTAAATATACTGTTTGCTGTGTCTATATTTCATGACATTGCCAATTAGTGACTTTTTAAAGTAATGCAATGTTTCAGCTCTTTTAATATATTTTAACTAATCTGTATATGCTATTGGTTTATTTATTTATTTATTTTTTGAAATTAGGCCACTCATACCTGTGACCCAAATCTCATCCTGATGCTCATGCTTTTTGTCTCCATTTATGGAAGTTTCCCTATATACTTCCCAAGAAGGGGAAACCTTTTCATTTCACTTTCCCACCTCCATGCTGATACAGGTGTAGCTACTTCTAGGCCCCAAGACACATTTTTTTTTTTCAGATTTTAGATTTAGATTTTTTTTTTTATAAGCCCAAATTCACTGTAAGTACCTATATGTTGTTCCCTGTAGGTGAAAGGTTTGGAAGTATGAAAAAAAATTTTTTTTTATTATTTTAAAAAAGCTTTACTAAGATATAATTGATATACAAAGAGTTGTATGTAGTTAGTGTTTATAATTTGATGAGTTTTGACAAATGCAAACACCTGTGATACCACCACTACATTCAAGGAAATGCACATATCCAACATCCAACCGGTATAAAGTTTCATTTATGTTAGATGAATAAGTTCTAAAGATCTGCTGTACAACATGTTGCCTATAAATAACAATATGGTATTATGCTTGCAATGTCTGTCAAGAGGGTAGAATCTCATGTTAAATGTTCTTCCCACAATAAAAGAAAAGACATAATAAAAGAAAATGTTTCACTTAACAAGAATCACCACCTGCAATGAAGTAACCATTTTTTCATTTTCATGCATGAAATGGATGGGTTTGCAGAAACGGAGGATCTAAGTTCAGCAGTTTTAAAAGTTCCATCCTTCAAGACCACTCAAGATCCATTTTATGCACTAGAGGACTGGCACCCTAAGTGGAAACATGTGATCTGAATTCTCCTTTGGGGAGCAGTTTATATATCCAATTAGATAGATTCAGCTGATGATATAAAAGGGAAATAATAATGGAAGTGTTCTTAAACTGGGTTAATTAACCACTGAAGATTTTTAAAAATATTTTTTTTTATTTTATTTTTGAGCGCGCGAGAGAGAACATGCGTGCAAGCAGAGGAAGGGCAGAGAGAGAGGGAGACAGAGGATCCAAAGTGGACTTTGCACTGACAGCAGAGAACCCTATGCGGGGTGCAAACTCACCTACCACGAGATCATGACCTGAGCAGAAGTCAGAGGCTTTACCAACTGAGCCACCCAGGTGCCCTACCACTAAAGTTTTTTGTATGTGCTGGAGCTGCTGTGTAGAAATATACTTTTCAATTCACATGAGAAACTGAAATTACAATTTGTGACTCACAATTATAGGTGTCTTCTTTGGTGGGAAAATCTCTTATCAAGGAACATTGATCTCAATTTTCTTCCAACCATGTGTACCTTACTAACACTTATGAAATATTTTCTAGCGTAATTTTAAAATTGCTTATCTAAGACTGTCCCTTCACTAGTTTTTGTAAAATCATCAACCAGATTTATAGGTCTCTTCATACTGCTTTCTCAGGACAGAAAGGGCTGATATAGCCTTTTTCTGTGTAGTAATTCTGTGTAGTAATTAATTTATTCTGTGTAGTAATTAATTTACCATACTAGTCCAATTCATGTTTATTCCTTTCCTTAAGACTATATTGTATATTTACTCATATTTTATAGGGAGGAAAATAATTTTACACCTTTGTTGCAAAACTTGTCAATATTTTTTCTGATGATCTTTTATTTGTAATTGTCACTGTCTTCAAAAATAATTGTGTAGCCTCTGTGAGGTGGTGTTGATGGTTTACAAGTTTTAAGTTATAAACTGGAAAAAAAACACACATTCCTATCTAAAAAGGGCTTAGTTTAGGAAAAGAGCAACCACCTTCTGATTTTTTGCTAGCAAACATTAAGATGTATTTTCTTATATGGAATTTTTTCCCATTTTAGTTGGAGGAAAAGATATAATATTTATTAGAAATTTTTTTTCAGCAGCACTTCCTAGGATAATTTGTTAAATGCTATACTAGTTAAGGACTTTGGGTCCACAGGCTAACTGGCCTAGAGCTGCAGTTACATTGCAGAGGGCTTTTGACTTGAAGCAATTCTTCAGAAGAATTAGAAGTATTCTTAAACTTGTGAGGGACTGGAGAAGACTGATCATATTAGGAAATTAAGGAGGCAAATGGAGGCTCAGCTGGTTAAGCAATGGACTCTCGATTTAGGCTCAGTTCATGATCTCACAATTTGTGAGATCGAGCCCCATGCTGGGCTCAGCACTGACAGCACAGAGCCTGCTCAGGATTCTCTCTCTCCCTTTCTCTCTGCACCTCCCTCACAACAAATAAATAAACATTAACAAAAAGATTAAGAAATTAAGTATTATTACAGTTAATTTATTACAAGTTCTCTATTGCTATCTACATATTTGCATTTCTTTTTATCATTAAAACATTTAATACTAATGTTAGCTAATATTTAATCTTAAATTTTAGCTGTGATGTTAAAAATCAAATTAAAGCATATTTAGGTGGAAACATGCTTTCTTTCCCCATTTATCTTTTTACTAGAAATAATGTTTGGGCTTTAAGACTACAGATGAAAGCACCGGGTGGTGTATGGACATGTTGAATCACTATATAGTACACCTGAAACTGATATAACACTGTATGTTCACTAACTGGAACGAATATAAACACTTTTTAAAAGTTAAAGAGAGAAAAATAAAAAAAAAGATAATATACGAGAGTATACAGACATGGCTTTTATTTTTCACAAATACAGATGAAGTTTCTTTGAAAGAAAATTTAAAAATTGAAAATAAATGTCATATAGAGCATCAATTACAACACCTTTTGACTTTAAATTCCATTTAAAAAATAACCTTTTTGGAAATTGCTAACTGAAGTGTTGGGTACAGTTTGCCCTGTGAACCAACATCATAAAATGACAGTACCTAAGTCATAGAATGTCATTATTTACCAACACTTTCAACCAAATCTCTAGGATACAGAAAAATGTCAAAAAGTAGCTATTATAATTGAAAAAGTATTTCTGTACATATGTATTACTAGTGGAAATATAAAATGTTGGCCTCAGAAAAAAAAATAGTTATCATATTGTTCAGTGGTTTTCATAGTGGTTTTCTAAAAGCTGATTTTTTCCTTTTTAAAACAAAATTTACATGGAAGCCCAGTAGTTAAAATAAAAATGTCTTTCATTGCAAAAGAGGAATGGAGACCACATTTTTTTTTCCTCCTTATTTTGAACAGTTTCCTTTCTCCCTATCTACCTCTCACCACTACTCCATGAAATACTAAAGTTTTGTGGAACAGATGTGTTCATTGTCTTTGTGTTAGTAGACATAATTAGACCAAATGACTTCCTTAAGGTCTCAGGGCTCGTTATGGGAGTTCCAGGGCTATCAACTAATAATAATTCATGTTGAGCCTACTATGGTTTTTTTAAGTTTATTTATTTATTTTAAGAGAGAGAGAGAGAGAGACTGAGAGAGAGAGAGAGAGAGAGAGAGAGAGAGAGAATCCCAAGCAGGCTCCACACTGTCAGCACAGAGCCTGATGCAGAGCTCCAACTCACAAACCCCAAGATAATGACCTGAGACAAAATGAAGAGTTGGATGCTTAAACAACTGAGTTTTTTTCTTTTTTTAATTTCCTTCCTAAGAATGGAAAACAGCAACTTAAATCATGTTACAGATAAATATGAGAATTAAAATTAAAATCTGGTATCATAATGAACATTAGAAATTAATTAATTAAAAGAAAAAATCCTGCCCCCATTATAAATGGTATATATAGTTATTTGAGCAACCTGTGGTGGGTGCAGGCTCAAACACTGTCTTGGAGTTGGGAATGCTCACAACAGGATGGTATGTGATGCTTCCTGCATTGGACTCTTTTTTTTTTTTTTAATTTTTTAAAATTTATTTAATGTTTTTAATTATTTTGAGAGAGAGAGAGAGAGAGACAGAGCGTAAGCAGGGTAGGGGCAGAGAGAGAGGGAGACACAGAATCTGAAGCAGGCTCCAGGCTCTGAGCTGTCAGCACAGAGCCCGACGTGGGGCTTGACCCCACAAGCAGCAAGATCATGACCTGAGCCGAAGTTAGGCACTCAACTGACTGAGCCACTCAAGCGCCCCCTGCATTGGACTCTTTACATTCCCATCACCAAGTCGATTCAGAAGGCAAGAGTACAATCACCACAGGTCCTGAATCCAACCTACAAATCTCTGCACCTCAGGTTAACCCTCTCCCTGAGCCAGTATCTGTTGGTAACATAGGCCAGTGATCAAAGTCTGAAGATACCCACTCTCTGGTGGATGCCACAAACTCAGGAAACATGAGAATCAGTCTGTGATGGGGACACCATCTGGATTATTTTAGGACACATGTCCACAGCTAGGTTTTTACCTGAAGAGCAACTGAGGAAATTAGTACTAGGGTACCCCCTTTAAATTTCCTTCTCATTGTACTTGCATGCTGCCTTCCACTACTCATTGGTACTTCTTTCCTGTCTCAGCTGTCTATCACTACACACTAACATTCATGTAGCCTAGACCTCAGTGGAGAGGACCCACCATACACAGATCCCAGGCCCGATACATGGGCAAAGGTTCAGTGGACCACCAGAAGAGTTAAGACATGTAGCTTTCCCAAAATCCACTAGTAACATCCTCCAGTAACATTACTGGATGATGCAGTAGAGACAGCTATATTTGGTCTAACAGTATCTTCAGGAATTCAACAGAATGGCAGTTATCTCTTGTCCTTCCATCCAGTAATCTCCCCACTCAGATAACCATATAATTTCCATCTGTTAGTGGTGATTCAGGGATGTCCCAAGCCTATTCATGAGAGTTGTCCTGGACTCCACACAGATTCCCCACTATCTCTCCTTCTGGTCCTTTCTCCATCATACACTGAACTCTGGTTTCAGAATTTTGACTACCAGCCTGCTCTAGGCTGTCTGGACTTGGATTTACATGTAGTCTCTCTCATGGACCCTAGGCATTGCTCTTTCTCTGGATCTTCATCCCTCATTAAACGTGTCTTGTCTGGTCCCATTCCCTGTCAACTGGTCATTTTGATTAAATCCTTCCTTCTCAAATTGAGTACCTTTAACTTATAAAATAATAAATCTGTGAGTGTTTATGCCATTAACATGCATTAATTTGTGAGAATATGAATTGGTACAGTATTTGGGGATGAAATTTTGGCAATATTTATAAAAATCTACAATCTCCATACACTCTCCCCTTTAACCTAATTTTCATCTTCTCTCAGAACAATATACTTTAGTCCAATAAGCCATGTTCAAAATATTTCAGTTTTATAAGTCATAGCAAGAAATGAGAAAAAATTATGTGCTTGTCAGAAGATGATTAAATTAATTATGGCACATGCATACTATGGGAGCAGTTATAAAAGTGAAATACATTCATATGTATTGTCATGGAAAGATCATGCATTCATATTAAGTGTGAAAGACTTATGGCAGTATAATATGTATATAATGACCCATTATATTTTAAAATCACAAATAATTTTATAACAGAGCTATGTATGAGAAAGCCTACAATTAGCTGTAAAATAATATATTAGATTCATCGTGGCTATCTCTGAGAATGTGGCTGAATTATGAAAGACTATTGTAAGGGTAAAGATTGTGATTTGTCTGTATTTTTAACATTTTTGCACCAAGAATATGTGCACTATCAGCTTTGTCATTAAAATATTTAAATAGGCCTAACAACAGAAATAGTAGCTGTGTATGAGTTAGATAAAGCTTATGCTAGCTGATGGAAGTGACAATACCTGAAAACTAAATGGCTTAGCATAACAAAAGTGTCTACCTTATGCACATAAAATCTAATTTTGATTTGGTAAGGAATCTTGGTTACCAGGTAACAGAGATCTAGGCTGCTACCATCTTGTACTTCCACATCTCAGCATATAGTCCCCATGTTTGCTGCTGAATGGATGGAAGACATTATGGTGGCATACTGGCTCTCAAATACGCTGGCCTGTGACAAACATCATTTTTGTTCATATTTCATTGGCAAGGGCTCGTCACAAGATGCTTTGTGAACTTTGTGCAAGTGAACTTGGCACGGTAGTCTTCCCATGTACCCAGGAAAGAGTGGAAGACAAGTTGTTGATGAGCACTTGTAGTCTCTCCCATAAACTCTTACACAGTAGGGGCCTAGTAGAGAGTGGCCACTAGAATTTGTTACATCCATAACCTTCTTCATTTTCTGGTGGAGTTCCCGAGGAGGCAAAATGTTTTTGGGATTCTCCAACTTTGTGAGATCTTACTTTGTAACAGGTGTTTTCCAATACAGAGTCAGATATATTTTTCAAAAGGACCTTGTATATCTTTGCAGGAAGTGTTGGTCATACTTGACTCAAAAGCACCATTATGCACAGTCCTTTTCAATAACCACTATGATCACAGTACACTGAGAATTTTCTCCTTACTCTTGGTGCATTGACAAAACTTTACCTTTCCATTCTCTGCTATCACCTGACTGAAAATGCCTGGATATCTGCACAAATGCAATTATGTGCATTGAAAACCAAGATTCTAACTATCTATCTAACATCTATTATCCAAAGATAAGTCCAAAGAACCATATTGTACTTCTTAGAAGGACTCCAGAATTTACAGAAACTGAGACACTGCAGATGTTTGCTTACTTAGTTACTTCAATGTTCTTTCCTCATCTAACACTTACAGGAAAGGTTTTGGTTTTTAACCAAGTGAAGCTCACTCATTGGTTTGTGTCCAGTAGCTCCCTCAGTCCCCTCTGCCTCATCTTGCTCTATATTCAAATTTAACCTAAAATGTACTCTCATTGAAGAAATGGGAGGATTTTTTTCTTGTTTTTAAATTAAAAATCCCATTAAAATTCTACCACAAACGTCAAAATCCTATCTCTTAGAGATATAGTACCCAAACTAGTAGCTTCTTTGTCAAATCAGAGTATACTCACTGGATCATTTGGAAATCATTTTGAGAATGTGATAAAGACACCCAGTAGTGATGACCAGGTCTAAATATTATTGTCAAAATTATCTTTTACTGGAACGGGATATTGCTAAGTCAGGGAAAGGGCAAATGATTCTGGGCTGTTCAACTGGAACCAGGATGTCAATGTCAGAGGAGGATGCAATGAAGATCTGGTCAACAGATTTAGGTTCAAATTTGGATAAAAGAATACACTGGAGAACACCGAGGAGAAGGGCATTGTCATGCACATGCAGGAGAGGAAAAATAATTTATCTTTTACCCTCCAGGTACTTGACTAAGAAGCCTCCTGTAATAAAAAGAGATTAAAAGAAGAAAAACCAAATTTAATTACATACATAGGTATGTATGGGAGCCCTACAAAGATGTGAGACTAAAAGAGGAAACCAAAGCAGGAAGCTTTTAGACAAACACTAATTCTGTGAAGAATTGATAGGGCAGAGGGGTTCGGGCTAGGGGAAGTAAATGGTGAAGAATTAACAAGATTTATTTATATAGCCTTCTTGGCTCCCAATTCCCTATCTCTGGTGATAAAGATGCCTTCTATCCTCCTGGTACAGGGAGGGCAGCTTTCACATGGGAGATTTCTCTCCTTCTTTTAGGGGGATAAAGGGGAGTTGTAAGGTCCCTCCTGCACCGGCTGTTTCTCAGGTACCTTTAATTGAAAATAACCAATATGCCCCAGTGGCATATTCTGGGGTGACATATTCTGAACCCCTACACACAAACAAGGTGGAACTGGACAAAAATTCTAGCCCCTGGGCAGCCAGATCTGAACAAACCCTGGGGTTAAGGGCAGCAGGACCCTAGGTAAGTGAAGCCTACAGACAATTCCCAAATTGCATTTGATTATCATTTTTCACCTTTGTTCTTGACATGTGTGTTTAGTACTTGAGATTCAAAGTCCTTTTTATCCTAAGAGGCAACATGGAATAGTGAGAAGAGAAATAAATCTAGAGTATGAGCCTCAGGCAGGAGGAGTGGAAGCAAGTGGGCTCCAGAAGAACTCAGACCACAACTCTAGCCTCAGTTCTGTCACATACCAGACCTGTGCACTTGGGCACATTCCCAAGCATTGTAAATCTTAGGTTCTTCATCTGAAGAGTCGATAAGCCTTGTCATATGGAACTGTCTGAAAGAATTCAATATATATGTAAGGCACCTGTTATAGTGTCTGACATAACTTAGGTCTTTAATCAATGACAGTTATTACTGCAATTATTTTAACCACAGATCCCATCAACCTCACCTAAGTGATTTTTTAAAAATCTAGTTTGTTTCAAAAAACATGAAGTACTACAGGGCATGGAATATCAGATCAACCAAAATGCTACTTAGCAAGTAAACCTCAGTAAATATATCCCCTCTGATGTTGTGTTCTTTAATAATAGAGAATTTCTTCTCCATCTGGATGCAACTCAAAATTCCTAGAATTTGTGACAAGGACCAAGTACTTGCCTCCCTAGCTTCTGTTCCATTCAAATAACTCCTATTCTCATTAATTTCACAGTCATAAAAATATAAGCATTTCTTAGACTATGCAAAATCACACTGAAAATAACTTATTTAAAGTATGCCTTAAATGGAGTAGTCTCAGGCTCTCCCAGGCCAGGGCAACAAAAGCCAACCCAATGGTTTCCTGGTATCTTACCTCAATGAAGTATCAGTTATCTCTCAAAACTCTTCGAAGACTATGTGTATAAAAATTAGTTTGTGGGGGTGTTTGGGTGGCTCACTCATTTGAGAGTCCAGCTCTTGGTTTAGCTCAGGTCATGATCTTGAGGTTTATGAGATCATAAAGGCTCTGTGTCAGGCTCTGCACTGACAGCATGGAGCTTACTTGGGTTTCATTCTCTCCCTTTCTCTCTGCCACTCCCCATCCCACACACCACCCCCCCCCCCAAATAAATAAACATTTAAAAAAGTGTTTAAAAACTTCATTTGTGAATTATGTTCAATGGCACAGGAACAATATCACAGAACAACTTGTATTCCTGCCCCAATGGAGATTTATGTCTTTTTTAACCATTACCCAAAGTAAATAAAAGAACAGTTTTGCAATCAGGATTTGTGAGTCTCAATTCAGTGACAAACTATCTGAAGCTCTAATATCTGATCACCACCCCCCGCAGGCTCAGCTTGCCTACATCCAAATTTAAGTTAAAAATTAACACTCACTATAGGAATTCCAGGTTCCCCAATCCCCAAATTTACTTTCTCCAGGGCACTAACATTTTACAGTCTCAAATGGAACACCTCCACTCACATACTAACTCCTTCTTTTACTTGCCCCTTAGATATGAGAAGATATCCTACCATAATTACAGGATTGCTGATCCTATAGATAAAAATTAAAAGGGCAGGTCGTAGGTCTTGTTAATGCTAGAATCTCCAAGACCACCATAGTGATTTCCAAAAGCAAATGTTCAGTTAAGGTTTGGGGAATAAAAGAAACAAACAGGGGGTCTAATTTATTGACATTTATTTTTATATATCCATAAACAAGTTCAGCATATTAAAGAATATATAATCTAATTTTATAAAAAAATATAAAAGGCAAAAGGGGGCCACAGATTGACAATTTTTTTTCCCATTTATTGAACTCAACCACCTTAAAACTGATCACTCTCAGATTTGTAGTAAATACCTACTGCAGTTCCAAGTTATCTTTTCCAAGTAATTATTTAAGATGGTTTCACAATTAGTTTAATAAAATAACAAAACTCACACTATATTAAACCTCATCATAGCATTAAATTTGTGATCTATACTTTCATAAACTTGGAGATTTTAACTAATTGAATCTATATCAAAAGAAACACTATTTAAACAAATGCATAAGTTTAGAAAATAATTTTCAAGTTACACAATATAGGAACACATAGGCATATAAACTATTGCTTTCACCTCATCACAGACCTAAATTCTATGAACACTAACTGACCTTCTCAAAGACAAAGTGAAAAACCTGCCTCAGGCTTCACTAGGGGCAAGAGAAGTGACTGGACTTGGCACTAGAAACTTGTAGTGGCCACAGAAGTAGAGATAGCCATGGCTGACATTCTGGCTCGGGTTCTCTCTTCTTCTTCTTCTTGCAAAGCCTCCTCATACTGAGATGGGAAAGAACTTGGGTCAGTCCCATGAACCTTGGCCAGAAACTCCAGGACTTTCATCTTGGTGGTTTCAGCGTGGGCTCTCGAGCCCCAGAGGAATTCAAATTGTGCGGGATCACTGTTGGCCACCTGGCGGTATTCCAGGTACTTTTCCTTCACGAAATCTTGGGTGATGAGCTTCCTGGGGTCCCCAAAGAGGGAGTGCTTCCTCCCGGGATATATCCCCGTCAACTTCAGAACTTCCCAGACTTCCTTTTCAGTGGCACTGTTGCCCTTCATGAAGATCACACCCAGGATAAGTATCAGGACACCCGTCTTGGGTATGCCCTCTTTACCATGCAGCACCCCATCATAGGTGAGGCCCAATTTGATGAAGAAGGCATAGCAGTGGTTGATGGGATCCACTTCCTTCACATCAAGGCCGAAGACCATCTCCATGCGCTCAGAGGCTTTCAGGAAGACCTCAGCGAAGTGCTCTTCATACCCTTTGATGATGATCTTCATATCTGCCTTCGTCATGAGCTCTTTCTTTAGATACTTGAACAGCATGAAATCCACCGACAAAGCCACCATCTTATCTAGAGCATCTATGGGCACATTCTTGGCATCTGGCCCAGCCCCTGAGGTGCTATCCTCCTCTTCTTGGCTATTGGAGCCCTCATTCAGCTCACTTGTTGAGGTGGTTGTGATGGCAATGGAAGAGGAGCAGAAACTCTGAGGATTCTCAGGGTTGCTGGGTATACCAGCACCTGGAGCCTTCTTCGAAGTGCCAGGCATTAGAGGATGGGAAGAGAGACAGGTCTCCTCCAGAGCCTTGGAGTCGTGTGCATCCTCCAGGCCCTGGGTCACAGTGCGGGCTGGAAGGCATCGATCACACGAGTATTGTGGACTCTTCTGGGGCAGAGGCATGATATCTCTTGTGGATGGCAGTAGGCAGGAGTGTGGACAAAAAGGTAGGCAATGGGGAATCGCCACCTAAGAGGAAGAAGGCAGATGTGAGTAGCCTCAGCTGCTAAACTCAACTGGGGTGGCACTGATTAAGAGCTGTCTCCAATGGACTTCTCCTGACAACACTGCTATAGGGCCTCACAGGTTTCCTGACTCCTGGTCGCTGTGTCCCAGAAGGGCATGAAGGAGGAAGTCTTAATGCTCCGGAGGATGCTGCTAGTAAACCCAGGCTGAGAATTCTCAGGGATCACACTAGGCAGGTGTGGTTGGCTCTACAGAGCCATTTCTGTTCTGAGGGTGCTCCCATCAATCCTCACTCAAGTTCATTACCTTGGCATTCAACAGGGCTTGGCTCATCTCCCCATGCTACTATGAGGTGGTGCCCCTAAGACCAAAGTCACATCTCCTAAGACCAGGAACCCTGGAGGTACCTCCTCCAGAAAGCCTACCTGGGGTTTCCCAGGGCTGACAACAGGAGCTAGATTCTGTGGATGCTATTTGTACTGGTGTCAGTGCCCACCTCCCCCCCACCCCCACCCCCCCAGTTTTCACTCCGTTGCCCTGCTTTGAATCCAGGCAAATCCTGGGATCTCTTCATTTCCTGAACTAGCACTGCCCCCTGAGACCAAAGGCTTCACCTCAAGATGGGGAAGAGGTAATTAGTGGTCACGACTACCATAGAGCCTTGCCCATAGCCTCTCGGCACTGAACAGGGCCAGGCTAGGCTTGTCTTCCCCATTCTCTTGTGGTCAGCAGTTCCTCAGTATGCACTCAAAGTACTTGCCTTGGCTACTGGTAGGGCCTCAGGCAGGACTAGTCTGCCAAGTGATGTTAATCACTCATGATACAAGAGTGCTTTATTTTCCTGAGTCACCCCAAGAAGTTTAGGGAGGATGCCATGTATCCACCTTTATTGGGTTTTTCCTGGAGTAATAGGAGGAGCTAGGCATTCTAGGGGTCCCTCTGTTCTCAGGTGAGTAAGCCCTTTGGACCTCATTCAGGATGCTTGCTGTGACTATTGGCAAGCCCTGGGATCCTTCCTTTGCGGACCTCGTGTAACGTGGGCACATAGGCCAAGGACCTCAACCGCCTGAAATGCCCAAGAAGGAAGAGAATACACAATTTAGCATGGGATACTTGCCCAGTTACCCTGATCCAATAAAGGTATGGGGGCTCCTCAGTGATCGTATGTTCTGGGCTGGATTGTTTTCGCTCTTTACTGTGAGTTTCTATACAAATTCCTGCATTGTCTGGTCACTCTATCCACTGCTAATCTGAACCTGCCCCCTGCAGACCAAGACTGCCACCTCCCTAGGACCACAGTGTATAACCTGTAGTGCTAAGAATTCTGACAGGGGCGCCTGGGTGGCTCAGTCAGTTAAGCATCTGACTCTCGATTTCGGCTCAGGTCATGATCTCACGGTTTGTGGGTTCAAGCCCCACATCAGGATCCATGCTGGCAGTGAGGAGCCTGCTTGGGATTCTCTCTCTCTCTCTCTCTCTCTCTCTTTCTCTCTCTCTCTCTCTCCCCCTCTCTCTCTGCCCCTCTTGTGCTCTCTCAAAATAAATAAAATAAACTTAAAAAAAAGAGATTTCTGACCATTTTTGTCTGCAGCTTTTCAGGAAACAAGTATAGGCGTAGGGCAGATATCATGGGGTCCCCTCTGCATTCAAGTGGATGGTCAAGTGTTTGCTCAATCACGATCTATATCTTGAATCTTGACAGTGTATAAGACTCTTGCCCTGGGAGGAATTAGGGGCCCATCACATCCAATTTTGCAGGTGTGACAAAGGGACACAGTTCTGTAGCTATCAGTCTGTTCTGAAGTGGGTGTCTCCATCAGTCTCACTTGGGGTGCTTTCTTCGACTACTGGTAGGGCCCGGGATCTGATATCACTTCCCCGGATGAACTTTCATCACCCTCAGTTCACCACCCAGGAAATGAGGGAATGTCTCATCATGAGCGCTCTGCCCAGAACTTCCAAGGGCTGTCACGGGAACTAAGTAGGGTTATGATAGGTTCCAGTCTTCTGGGATGGGTAGTTCTCTCAGCCCTCACTCAAGGTCTTTACTGTGGCTAATGGTTGGGCCTCAGACAGAACACGTCTGATTCCTAATTCCACTCTTGCTCCCCAAAGGCCTGTTCTCCCTTAGACAAGTGAGAAAGCATGAAAAGTCTCATCTAGTCACCATAGCCAGGCTTACCAGTATTCACAGTAGGGGCTAGACACTCTGGGACCAGTATGTTCTGTGGTGGGCAGGCCCCTCAAACCTCTTTCAGGAAACTCACTTTAACCCATTGACAATAAAAGCCCTCACATTTCAGTGAACGCCATGGAGGAGTGATTGGGTGTCTCCTCTGGCTATCACTGCTCAGAATCTCCCAAGGGTTCCCAGTGATCTGTGCAACTACACTCGTATGTGGCGAGTTTGCCCTTGAAATATGGCTCAATGACCTCTGCCAGGGCCTGGAACTCCTGCTGACTTAACAAATCCTTTAACCTCCTGAGCCCCAGAGGAGGAAAGGAAAAGTCGCCTCCGCCCACCATCCCTTCCCTGCGCCTCTCAGGGCTGACAACAGGGGAAGGGCTCCGTGGAGCTCCTCCGCCATCAGTTGGTCGAGCCCACAATCCTCACATGCGCTAGGCAACCTGAATACCGCTTGGTGTTATGCCCGCTGCCATCTATCACCTGACGCTCCACCTTCCAATCGAGGCCCCACAAGTCTGAGACACCCAGAAAGGAAGTGAAGAGCCACCCCATCCACCGGCATCAAGAGCTGACAACACAGGCTTGACGCCGTGCCACAACTGCTACCCGGGATCAGTGGAAGCATGAGAACTCACGCGGGGTCCTCGCCGGGACTCCTGCCTTTGCCGACGTGACACCAACTACCTCAGACTAAGCTCTCACCTCCCTCAGACTCTGGAGGCAGAAGTCAGCCACAGTTCCCATCGCCCCTGCCCGAAGTCTGTCAGGGCTGACAGACTGGCTGAGGCTCGGTGAGCCCGCCGCTGTCTGGGGTGAGTGGTCCCCTCAGCACTCACTCGGGAGCCTCTTCTGGACTAGCAGTAAGTCAGGGGACTCTTAGCGCCCCCCACAGAAAGCTTTCACCTCAAACAGATCCAAAATGGAAGTGCATGGTAGATCAGCCTGACTGGTCTGGCGCCTCCCTGGGTTGGACTGGGGCTCTCATCTAATGGGTCCCCTCATTTCTGTGGCAGGAGGTCCCCTCAGTCCTCATTTGGAATCTTACTTGCTGCCAAGGCGCAACCGGGACTCTTTTGGCGGCTGACTTGGTTCCACCGGCCTAAGATGGAATCCCGCACAGCCGAAAGATCTGTGGGAGGAAGTCAGGGGGTGGGACATCCGGTTACGCCTGCGGGGCTGGGCGTAGGGGGGGAGGGCGTAGGGAGGGCGTGGAGGGGCATGGGAGGCGTGGCCAACAGCAGGAGCGGGGCTCTGTGCACAGAGCTGTTTCACAGTGGAGATTGTTGTACGTCCCTACGGGTCACGTTGTCTTCCTGTTGACTTGTGTCAGCCCTGGAATCAGTCCTCTCTTGTTCCCCACTGATTCCTCTCATGACGATGTCCTTACTTTCTTAGAGACATTGAGAGGAACTGAGGAAATGCCACAGATGGTGGATATTTAGAGCTCAAATATGGCACCGGCCCATGTGTGTGACCTCCCTTTATTCTTTGCTGTTTGTCTCCTCTGACGTCACTCAAAAACTTTTTAAAAATATTTTTTATTGAATAAATTTGAAATACATAACATTGTGGAAACTAAATGTGTACTGTGCATTAATTTGGTATATTTACATGTCGGAAAATGCTGTTCTCGTGTTACTGGTTACATTGCATAAGAAGGGTATTTTGGTGTCTGCATTATATTGTGCATTAGATTTCTATGTCTTATTTATTCCCGGTTGCAACTTTATACCCTTATTCAATATCAGTGTTACCTCTCCTTCCCCCATCCCTTGGTAACCACCATTTTACTCTGTTTTTTACTGGTTTGACCCTTTTAGATTCTACATAGAAGTGGTGTCATATAGTTTTTGTCTTTTTCACTTATCTCACTTAGGATAATGTGCTCAAGTTCCATCCATGTTTTTACAAATGACAAGATATCTTCCTTTCTCACGGCTGAATAATATTCCATCATATATATTTTTATCCATTCATCCCTTAATGTACATTTGCATGTTTCCACATTCTTCTGTCTTCATTCATGGAGTTCTCCTCATGGCTTCTTTCTCTTTTATTAATGCTTCTTAGAAAATGTCATATCCCAGCAAACTCTTTATAAGATTTCTTACTGAAACCCTTGCAGAGCTTGGATTGAGTCATGTCCTACCCTTAATGGGAAATGGGATAATTGGAGTGTAATACAGGCAGGGACGAGGGCAGGTGGTGGGCTGTCTCAGAAACATCACACTATCTATTCCTTTTCTTCACCAGTCAGATTTATTTTTTTACATAAATTGTATTCTGAATACTTAATTTATGCATGGAAAGGACTGTGATGAATGATTTCGAAAGCTGCTGACTTTCAGAGGTCATATGAAGTTACATATGCAAGTGATCATATTTTCACTGAATATTATCTCTGTGCATTTTTCCTACTTCTTGTCATTTTTCTATGCTTTTTGTTTTCAGGATGTCTTTAGACTAGTTTCAGTTTGTATTTGTTGATAAAATACTCAGTTTCTAATGAACTCCTTTGTAATTTACACTTTGCTAAAAGATAGCATTTTCACTTGAGTATTTGATTTTTAAGGTACATTTTAAATACATTTACAATAAGTCATTTTTCACAGAAATTCTCAAGCATACAGTATAGTGCACAAAACAGTACAATGTACCCTGTTTATATGACACTCAGCATAACAATCACCAATAATTTTAAGCAGAAGCTTGATCAGATTAGTGTTTTGTTGGTTTTTGTTGTTGTTGTTGTTTTCTGTTTTTTTAATCAAAATGTTTGTTCTTATGGAGGACCACACCACAGGTGATGGTTTAGACTTCCATTAGTGTACTGTCTGTGTATCTTATTTTTTGGTAATCCTGGGATTCTGCTAATTATGACTGTTACCCATTCCCTGTTATGGACTGTAGAATTATAATTCTCTCATTCTCCAATTTTTAAAAAAGTAATTACTTGAAATTCTCCTTTAGGTAGAAATATTTCCTTGTCTGCCCTTTGTTTATCCTGATATATTTTTATAGCATATTTCTAGTGTTCACTTATAATATTTAAATCACCTCTGCACCTATATTTTACAGAATATTATTTAACAAATACCACTTTCTCTTTATTTTGAAATTGATAATATTTATAAAATAATCTGTCATAAATATCTTTTTTAAGAACTAGCATTTTTCAGGGCACCTGGATGGCTCAGTCAATTAAGCATCCAACTATTGATTTCAGCTCAGGTCATAGTCTCACAGTTTGTGAGTTTGAGCACCACGCTGGGCTCTGTGCTGTCTCTCTCTCTCTCTCTCTCTCTCTCTCTCTCTCTCTCTCTCCCCCTCCCCTGCTCACTCTATCTCTCTGTCTGGGATTTCTGTCTCCCTCTCTCTCCCCTTCCCCTGCTCACTGTCTGTCTCTCTCTCTCTCAAAAGAAATAAACAAGCATTAAAAAAAAAAGAATTGGCATTTTTCAGTTACCTGTACTGTGTCTTCTAACTCATTGGTTTTATATTTATCTCATTATTTCTTACCTTTTCTTTGAACGTGAAGTTCAATTCTTTCTCTAGCATTTTGAAATATTTTGATATTTAATATGTGTCCTTTAAAAAAAATCTGTTTAAGGCTATAATATCCCTGAATATCACCTGACTGCTTCAGGCAATTGGTTCTGTGGAACATATAATTTAAACATTTTTACATTGTGAGGCGCCTGAGTGGCTCATTCAGTGAAGCGTCTGATCTTGATTTTGGCCCAGGTCATGATCTCACAGTTGAGCCCCAAGGCAGGCTCTGTGCTGGGCATGGAGCCTGCTTGAGATTCTCTCTTTTTCCCCCTGGAGAACCTGCCCCAGGTACTCTACCTACATCAAATCTCTGGTGATGAGCTTCATGGGCTCCCTCCAAGTTAACTACTTCCTCCCAGCATATATCCTTACTATGTTCAAGAACTCTAAGTGAGGCACCTGGGTGGTTCAGTCAGTTAAGCGTTCGACTTTGGCTCAGGTCATGATCTTGCAGTTCCCGAGTTCAAGTTCAAGACCCATGTTGGGCTCTCTGTTGTCAGCATGGAGCCTGCTTCACATCTTCTGTCCCTTTTTTCTCTGACCCTCCTGCTTGCACATGTGCTTTCTCTGTCAAAAATAAGTAAAACATTAAAAAAAAAAAAAAAAAAAGATTTCCGAGATCTCTTCCTCAGTGGCACAATTTCCAGTCATGAAGATTACACCCAGGAATGGGATCAAGAGTGCAATCTCATGCAACCCCCTCCAACATTCACTCTCCCTTTGCTGGTAATACCCAACTTGGTGTCAAGGGCACAGGAGTGGCTTCTAGGGCCGACTTCCGTCACATTAATGCGAAAGATCAGCTGCATGTTCTTAGACATCCTCGTGAGGTCTTCAGGGTACTGGTGCTTGTACTTTGTGTTGACAATTTTTAGCATGTCTGCTTTTGTAAAGGGCCTTTCATCTTATACTTGTATAGCAGGAAGTGGACCATCAACTACACTCCTCTTTCTTGTTAGAAGCCTTCAGTGTGAGCTCTTAATTGAGTGTGACCTCAGAGGTGCTTAGTCTTTCCTCATCTTGGCTCTTGGCACCTTCATCTCATTTCATACATGAAACACTTGCAAGAGCAGTGGTAATACACGTGGCTTTCTGAGGTTCCTGGGGGAATACCAGCAGCGGGGAAGCTCTGGGGAATACCCCCCAAATTGAAAGGGGGGGGGTTTCACTTTGAGTCTTGTGTTTCTCATAAGCACATTGCTTATTCCTGTGACTTCAAGGCATGGTGACACTGGTCAAGGGCATCAGGCAGAAGTGCAGGCAGGTGAACAGGTAATGCCAGCCCACAGGAGGTGTGAGGATGAGAGGGTGTGTTCATCTTCAGAAGGGAAATACTTCCCTGGCTGTAATAGGACCTCTTCTGAAGGTTTCTTTGAACTTGCTTTTCTAGGAACCCACAGGGATGTCTTCTGTTCTCTTGATCAGCCTGTCCCCTGAGAACTCTGATGTAGTGGATTGAACTATTTGTGTGCCCCCAAAAGATGTTTAAGCCCTATCCTCCAGTACCTACAAATGTGACTATATCTGGAAATAGGATCTTTGCAAATGTAATGAGGTCATACTGCAATAGAGTGGGCCATAAATATATGGATTGGTATCTTTATAAGAAAAAGGAGAGTGAAATTTGGATACACGTAAGAGACACAGAAAAGACACACAAATGGAAGAAGGCCATGTGATGGCAGAGGTGGACATTGGAGAGATGCATTCACAAGCCAGGAATGCCAAGAAATGCTAACAAACCACCAGCAGTGAGAAGAGAAGCATGGAACAGTTTCTCTCTCAGAGCCTGCAAAAGGAACCAACACTGCCAACAAGTTGATTTCAGATCTCGAGCCCAAATAACTGATGGAATAAATTGCTGGTTATTTTAGCCACCAAATTGTAGTAATTTGTTATGGTAGTTCTGGAAGTTAATACACCGATGAGGGAAGTGAGCCTTAGGGGTGAGGTTTTCCATCACTGTCTGAGGTGTACTGGGGTGGCAGCAGGGGCTGGAAGTGGGACACCCTCTGCTCTGGAGTGGGTTGTCCTCTTAATTCACATTCAGGATTATCATATCAACTACTAACTAGGCTCAGGTCCCCTCCCCTCTACTGCTCAAAATTTGACTATTTATTGATGTATTTTTAAAGTTTATTTATTTTTGAGAGAGAGAGAGAGACAGAGTGTGAGCAGGGGAGGGGCAGAGAAAGAGGGAGACAGACACAGAATCCATAGCAGGCTCCAGGCTCTGAGCTGTCAGCAAAGAGCCCGACCTGGGGCTCAAACTCACCAACCACGAGATCATGACCTGAGCTGAAGTCGGATGCTCAACTTACTGAGGCACCCAGGTGTTCCTCAAATTTGACGCTTTAATTTTTTTTTTTCAACGTTTTTTATTTATTTTTGGGACAGAGAGAGACAGAGCATGAACGGGGGAGGGGCAGAGAGAGAGGGAGACACAGAATCGGAAACAGGCTCCAGGCTCCGAGCCATCAGCCCAGAGCCTGACGCGGGGCTCGAACTCACGGACGGCGAGATCGTGACCTGGCTGAAGTCGGAAAATTTGACGCTTTAAACCAAGCTACTTAATTCCCTGGGGCCTCAGCTACCATCCTTACCATGGGGTACCTGGTGTTGACTGTTCTGTGAGGCACTCTTCATTCTGGGACACTTTGAGTCAGAACTCAGAAAGGGTCCTCACCTTTTCTCCAGATAGGATCTGGGACTACTTGCTCCCTTTGGTGACCAGTGGCTACACCTTCAGACCAAGGATCTCATGCCCTTAGACCTGATATAAAGAAGTGAATAGGACCCTCAGACTGACAGTCTGGCTCAGGGTCTCCAAGAGCTGACCAAATAAATGGTAATATAATAATTTTGTGTTATTTTAAGCCACTAAATTTGTGGTAACTTGTTACTGCAGCAATAAAAAAAACCTATTATGCTAATCAAAAGACAACTGGATTAAGTATATTAATATCAGACAAAGTCTTCAGAACAAAGAAAATGATTAGTGACAAAGGAGACTATTATATAATAAAAGGATTGATCCACCAAGAAAATATAACAATCTTGATATGTATACCCACACAGAAGAGCTTCAAAAACATGATAAAATCTGAGAGAACTGAATGGGCTTTTAGATAAATCCACATTTATAGTTGGGGATTTAAACACCTCTATGGGATCAACAGTAGTAATAGAATGGAACTCATCAAAGATTTAGAGGATAAAAATATAAGATAAAGGTATAGAACTAAACAGTACCATAATCCAACAGGATATAATTAATGTTTATAGAACACAACTCAACACATCAGAACACATGTTGTTTTCAAGCACACATAAAATATTCAACAAGTTATACCATATGTTGAGTAAATAAAAAAACTCAATAAAGGTAAAAGAATGTATTTATTGTTAACATAAGTAACAAACAGTTGATATTTACAACAAAGAAGGACCTAAAAATCATTTCAGAAAAAGACAATCGCATAGCAAAAAAAAAGTCTAACAACATGAATAATCATTTACCAGAGAAGTAAATGAGTGAATGGTTAGAAAGCCTGATAAGAGGTGTTCATAAGGAATATTGTTGATGGTGAATAAATTGATAGAAACATTTCTTAGATCCATTTGCCAGTAACATGTTCATATGAATATACAATTTCCTCTGACATATTGAATCCACTTTTGGGTATGTATCCTAATTACATGTTTGCAAAAACAGAAATGTAATAGAATGCTCTTAGCAACACTCTTTGTGATACTAGAAAACTTGAAAGCAAAGTCCGTGTCTTTCAGATTAAGAATGTGCTAAATTATATAATGGAGTATTAAATATAAGTAAATGAATTAATTGAAATTCCTAGTGTCAATATGGATGATGGCTGTAACTTAATATTGACATAGAAGTCAAACTCCAGAAAAATAGAGTTCAGAAACATTCAAATACTGTGTATTATTTATGGACACCTCCATATATAAAAGCATAAAAATATAATGGGAATATTTAACACGTAATTCAGGAAAATACTTTTCTCTGAAAAGGTGACCAGGGGAGAGGGTATAATTGTGGAGAGGTACAGAGGGTACATAAACAATATTGATGGGGTGCCTGGGTGGCTCAGTTATTTAAGTATCTGACTCTTGATTTCAGCTCAGGTCATGATCTCACGGCTGTGAGATGGAGCCCCGTTTTGGGCTCCGTGGTGAGTGTGGAGCCTGCTTGGGATTCTCTCTCTCTCTCTCTCTCTCTCTCTCTCTGCCCCTCCCCCACTCACATGCACTCACACACTCTCTCTCTCAAACTAAATAAATAAACTTAAAAAAACAATATTGGCAATGTTTTATTTCTTCATTTTTTAGTGTTGGTTATATAGGTGCTTAATATTCTGTGTATGTATTTGTGTCAAATATTTAATAATAAATTAAAATAAAAGAGCAAATTCACCAAAATGCAAAATTTATGCTATTAAACTAATGAAAATTAAATACATTTAAAAATAAAGTATGCATAAGAATCCCAGGAAATAGACATATTTACTTATATATGAGCATTACATATGGCCCTTCCATGGTCAGTAAACCTCAAATGATTTACCAAATAAGCACTAAAGATGACAAATACTCTTATTAAATAATATAAGGGTGATAGAAGAACAGCAGTGTCAGTACCAGAAGGGTTGACAAATTTCATAACCATTTAATGGTCTTTAACCAGCGATGAATTTTAGAACACATGTGAATTCAATTCTTTTTACCTGCTCAGAAAAACAGATTGGTAAAAAGTACTTTATCTAACTATCTCTTTGGTCTTTATATATTAGGCTGTATTTTTTTAAGTTTATTTATTCAAGTAATCTATATACCCAATGTGGGACTCAAACTCACAGCCCTGAGATTAAGGGTGGCATGTTCTACTGAATGAGCCAGCCAGGCACCCCAGGCTATATTTGTTTTTTAACTATAATCTGTATTACTTATACCAGATCAAATGTGGTAATTATAAGATTGGGGTCAGGCTTAAATTATATTTAAAATACCCAAGTATCCATTTGTAATAATTTTCTTCATTTGTCTTTAGGCTGTGGTTGTTTTCTTCAGTGGATGCTCCTTGCTAAAGGGCATATGTCTGGTCAAATCTGAATATCTATGGTCAGAAGTATATCCAATCTGAGTTAAATCTGAGGGGAAAAAATGCTCACCTGCCTCCTTATCATCAATCAAATCCCAGAAGAAAACACCTTTTAAAAAAAAGCCCACATCAGTTTTCTAGGTACATTAGTAGTTATGTTTCCTATTTATTGATTATAAAACATAACTTCTATAATAGGAGTTAACTTGTATGTCATCACAGAACCACCAGGCTTGCTGTCAGGACTTTGAAAACCTGAGGTCTACTCTCTCCACTTCAATTAGGATTAAAAAGTGAAAAGTGTTAAGGAACAACAAAAAGCAGAATTCCATAAACCTAGTAGTCTATTCCAGTATTTAAAAACTCTCGTTATGAAGAAATTATTCTTTATAACCACACTCTCTGATGGTTCAATTCAAGATCACCTTTTTCAAAGTGAACAAATATTTATCTTTATCTTTTTTTCCATTATAAATGTAATAACTGCAAATTTGAAACTGGAAATTTGAAATGTGCAGCCAAGTATAAAGAAAAATACAAACTCCCATCAGATAAATACAGCTACATTAACACATTGGTTAATTTCTCTCTGATCTTTTTACATGTACATGTCGGTGTTTATTATACATTTGTGTGTATATATATATATATGTATATATATATATATATACACACACATATATACATGTGTAATATATGTAAATACACGTTTAAAACACATGTATATATGTATATATACACATGACATGCTGTATACACACCTTAATATCTATTGCTTAACATTTACTACAGACCAGGTATTAAAAATAAGCACTTTATGTACATTTTCATATTTAACCCTCATTAGAAACTTATGCCTCCTCATGTTTAAAACAAATTGAAGCAGAGAAGCTTTAAGAAAATCTCCTAGTAACAGCTGTTAAGTTACTAAGTGTTGGAGAAGAGGTTCAGAACGGTACTCTGATTAGCCTGCCTGTTATACAATAGACATGTGACTGTCACATAAATGCACACGTATAGAGGCACACACCTGAATATATCCCAGAAAACTTGGCATTACTTTAAAAAAACTGTTGACTTAACTACCTGTAGAAAGTCCTGAAAGGTCCATGGTCCTGGACATGTAATTTATGGAAACAAAACTTAATCAAGTTTTTTGCAGAGGTGGTTTACAAAAATAGATCACTTATGTGAACCTAGCAGACTAATTGCCACCAAGTGTATCATGGATGTAGAGGGAAAGGTATCCAGAGCTGGGAATGAAGCCATGAACTGGGGACATGCAATGGGGACTCATAACAATGGGAATCCATAAACATAACAAATGTTAACTACAGGGAGGTATATGATAAATGCCATACAAATGGAAAATGTCTGAGCTTTTAAATTACAGAGAATGAATTATATTTTGTATTTCTAATTACAAAATAAATAATACATTATTTGCATCATTTGGTTAACCTAATAGATTCTTCTTTGCATATTTCTAGTTTCCAAAGATCCTGATGATTTAAATAGTCTAAGTCATCCATCACATAATAAACATGACCAGTCAACCTCATGTACTTCATAAAAACATTTTTCTTTCTTAATGATCATTGGGAGGGATATGGAGACACTCTAATCATTAAAGCCCATTCATTTAAACTCAATCTCAGTGTTCTAATTGTCTGCAGGATATTGAGTCCTTATCAACATTACTTCAGAATTAATGCAGAAATTGAAAACTTGTTATTCCTGACCTTTGCTATCATAACATCTGGAGACTATTGCATCACAAAGTGTCCATTTATGTAGGACATCTAATTTTTTATTTTAGTGTCAACTAAATTTACCCACTGTTGCTTTACCTTTACTTTAGATTTTTTAAGGAAGCTCTAGGGTATGAGAACTTTAATTATATTTTAGGAGAGAATATAATTTGGTTAGAAAAATGTAATTAATATGATGGATCATGGAAACAGATGCATCACAGCAGATCAAATTAGTCATTTCTTTTCTAGGGCCTCCTCTTTCTTTAACAACCCATCTCCAAGTCTCTTTTATAGCTCTACTGCACTCTTAAAGTTTTTCTTAGATCCTTGATTCACCAATTGTCCTCTAATCTCCTCCAACTACTATCAGCCCATCAAATTTTATAGCAATTAGTCTATTAACTAATTTACATTATGACACAGGATACATTAGCCAGATTTCTTACCATTGCAATTATTTGATCACAACATTTCACTGAGATTTTAGTGATTATCATTGCCCTCCTCCAATTAACTGATCGTTGCTTCCCCTGCCATTATTTGTCCTTGATTTGGAGTGAGATTCTATCCCAGTCCTCATAACTCTTTGGATGATAGTTGATAGGGTTCAGGGCAGGTCACCGAAGAATATGCCACTTTGGCATATTGATTATTTTGAATTCAAGTTACCTGACAAACACCAGTGCAAAAAGAACATTCTGACCTTCCTTTGTCCCCCTGAAAGCAGGAAATGAATCCCCAATGTGAAAGGCACCTTCTCTGCACCAGGAGGTAGAGAGACATCCTTATCACCTAAGATAGGGAATTCGGAGCTGAGAAGACTGTATAAACCATCTCTGCTTGGATTCTTCACTAGTGAATACCCAAACCTACATTTCTTTGTTTTGTTAATTCCTCGAAAATTTATTTATTTGTCTAAAAAGTATAAAAAGCTGCCTGCTTTCATCCCTTCTTAGGTCTCATATCAATGAGATCATATCATATCATATCAATTACTAATTAATTTTTTCTCCTGTTAATCTGTCATTTGTCCATTTAATTATTAGAAGAGCCAAAAGAACTCAAGAGGGGTAGGAGGGATAATTTACCTCTCCCTTACAAAGCTAATAAGTTCTTTGGTGATTGAAATATTTGCTAAAGAATTTTCTCTCTACCTTTCCAGTTTCCTGGGTGAGACCTTCCACCTCCCGCCCCCATAATAAAAAACAAAGTAACAGGAATAAAATAAACAAAAGTTTACTAACATGTATACCTCCTATATACGAGGGAAAGACCCAGGAAAACTGAATAACTCCCCAAGTGACCCATCACCACCTTAAATACCATCTTCAGCTTAAGACAAAAGAAAGATGCTGAGTTTGAGGGCAATTCATGGAAAGGTGCAAAGAGGACAGATTTGATGCACAAAGGTTGCCTTGCCATGATATAAATCTCTCACATGGAAAAGGTATTTGTGGTAATAGTGGTTCTCCTTTTTTTTTTTTTTAATGTTTATTTATTTCAAGAGAAAGAGAGAGAGAGCACGGGTGTAGGAGGGACAGAAAGGGAGATACACAGTATTCGAAGCAGGCTCCAGGCTCTGAACTGTCAGCACAGAGCCCAACGCAGGATTCGAACTCACAAACCACAAGATCATGACCTGAGCTTAATCGTCTTAGGCAGCCAGGTGCCCCAATAGCGGTCTTTTTGGTAAGGACCCATTTCTGATATAAATATCCTTTATAAATGTAGGCTCTCCTTACAAAGAAGTAACTTCTCTGTTCAGAGCTTCTCCTATGTCTACAGTTTCTCAAAGCTATCAGCTCAGATTAATCCTTACGTCAAAGAGGCATATTTTGGAGCAGCATATTCTGCTCCCCTTCAAAAGCATCATTGGACTTTCAAGTGTTTTCAATGTTGTTGTTGCCATGATGAAAACTTTCAAATTCTGTTCACATTGCTCCTCTAGAACATTTCTTTCTTTGATTTCAATCATTTCTCTTTTTCCTTACATGAACATAATCTATTTTTCCAGTTATGGACTATGCCAAGCACTGGTTGATGGACTTTGTAACTGAGCAGAGAAGCAACTGTATTTATTGGAATATGTCACTGAATGATTTTACAACTGGATGCCATGCTATAGCTGTGTAATTGATGGATTAAGAAACTTTTTTTGTGTTCCAGTTCATACATGTGCATGCACGCAAATGTATGCATGAGTCCACATCTGCGTGCACATGTACATATGACTGGTGTACATACATAGCAGAGAAGAGGAAGGGGGCCAGTACACATCATGCACAAGGAAAAGGATGTAAGCTTATTTTATCAATTAATTTTAGGACTAAATTATCCTCACTAATTTCTGACCACTATACTAACTCACTTATCACAGAGCCAAGAAAAATATTACAGCTCCAATATAAGAAGTTCTCAATGATACTAAGCCTACACATTTGCTCCATGTAACTAAACTGTTATTTCTATCATGGTCCTACATATGCTATTTCTTGCAGAGTGCCTTATCCGTTTATTTAACATTTAAAAATCTTTAAAATTTTATGCAAAAAAATAAAAATAAAAAATAAAATAAAAAACAAAATTTTATGCAAAATACACATACTAGGTTTTCTTTTTAAACCGTTTATCTGAACCAATCATTCCATTAACTGTAGCCTAAGCACATACATTGGATTTCCTTGTTGACTGTTCACTTGCATTTGTATGCTGTCATAGGCAGAATTGTAAGAATGGCCCCCCAAGATTCCAGGCCCCTAGTTGTTAAATCAAACCCTGAGCTATGTCTTGCTAGGAAGAGATTTCACAGAGGTAATTAAAAGTTCCAAATCAGTTTACCTTAAATTACGGAGATTATCTGGGTGGGCCTGACTCAATCAGGTGAGAAGCTAAACAGCTGAGTTTCTCTGGATGTGCAGAAGTCAGAGGGATCTACTCCTGCTGGCCTAAAGGAAGAAGGAATAAGGTACCATTGAAACCATGCCCTATATACTTAATGAGGTTAAAAATGTCACCAGCAAAACCCTCATTGACCCCTTTACTCTTCACAGGAATGTTCACCTTATCTTTTAGAGGCAAACAACAAGAAGACCTCTGGCCAGCCTAGACCAGTTTGAGCTTGGCAACCTGCTCACACCTGCACAGATGGACCATGGAATGCCAGACACCTACCTCTACCTCATTATAAAGTTAAAATCCCCGCCCAAGGAGGAGCATAAACCTCACTAACATAATATATAATGCATGTATAGGGATGTTTCGTAAGTATGCATGTGCAACCTTTATACCCACCTCTACATGCAATGATAAAACTCCCCTTTCTGGGGGTGTCTGGGTGGCTCAGTCACTTAAGCGTCTGACTCTTGATTTTGGCTCAGGTCATTATCTCATAGTCATGAGATTGAGCCCCACATCCAGCTCCGTGCTGGGCATGGAGCCTGCTTGGGATTCGCTCCCTCTCTCCTCTCTGTCCCCCCACTTGCGTATGCATGTCTGCATGCTCTCCTCTCTCTTTCTCTCTCAAAAAATAAAAAAACATAAAATTTCTTTATTTCTTTCTAAACATTCATCCTAATCCTAAAACAAAACAAAACAAAACACCCACCCCTGCTTTGGGAGTCACAGCTTTGAAAATTAATCCCCATGATCTCCTTTTTTGTGAAAATAAGGTTTCCTTTGTGTGACAACTCCACCTAATGTAGTGTCTATCTGTAACTCACCAAGGAATGAGCTCATTTTAGCTTGGTTACACCATGTTGTGGGGTGGCTTGTGAGTATGAAGCCTATAAGAGCTGGCAGCCGCCCCTGCCTCACAACCAGCAAGAAAATAGGGCCTTAGTCTTACAACCCCAAGGAAACAAATTCTTGTAACAACCATTGTGTTTGCAAAAGGAGCTAATGGAGACTTAGATGAGCACTGCCATCTGGATGATACCTTCATTTCAGCCTGTGGGATCTGAGCAGAGATCCCTGCCATGCCATGTTGGAATTGGATGGACAGAACTGAGATAATAAGTGGTATTATTTTAAGCCACTGAGTTTATGTTAAGTTGGTGTTGGGGAAGAACTTCCTCTGCCCTTCAAGGTTCTTCAAGCTAAACTAACAATCAAATTGATGTGAGACAGATTAATAGGAGAAAGTTAAATTTAATAGCATATGTACTTAAGGGGAATTCATCAGACATGAAATTCCAAAGACAAGGAGGCAACATGACGCTCATATGAGCTAAGGAGAGGGGTAGGGGTGTGAGGATCTAAAGGGCAGAAAAACCATCAGCAGGAAGCTGAAAGATGTTTGGAAAACAAAAGTTTCCCTATTATGTGGATAAGTTTCTTAGGTAAAGAAGAATATGCTAATAGCTCTCTTCCTGGTACAAGAAGGCAGTTGAGGGGAAGGCAAAGAACTTCTGAATCTGCTGGGTTTGAATTGCTTTTAATTCAAAATAATATTTATGCCAAAGTGGCTGATTGTGGGGCAGCCTGCCCTAAGCCCCTACAAAAGCATTGTCAAATAAGTGATATTAAACCCACTTAGATTATATTTTTGTAAGTATGTTATTAAACTAAGTGTTCTAAAAATTATATGAAACTCCTAGAAATCTGATGTCCTGGTATGTTATTATCTTGCAGTTTTGTGTGTCACTGAAATAATGTAATTTCCTTGTCAATTGCATTCTAATCAGATATTTAACCATGCCCATTTTTAAGTCTTTTATCATTTACAGACAGTCGTACTTTTACTCAGTTGCCTTTATAAAAATTCTCTCCAAGTGTGCTTCATCTTCAGTGAGACTCATGGAAAAAAAAAAACCTCTGAGTACAGGTTTCTGATAACCTTAAGATCATAAAACCAAACTAGATAAAAATTTCCAGAACTAATGGAAAAATTGGATTCAAGCAGAACAAGAATTAATAACATGGGACTGAATGAATTGAAGAAGATAATTATACTTTTTAGGACCTTTTGCTTGAAACATTGCTGACTTTTGAAAAAATGTTTTATTTTTTCCAGATTCAATAAAACTATTTCTCTTAAGCTAACTGACTTACAGCAATTTGATATGAACAAATTGAAGCATTTACCTGCTCTCCTACCTGAACCCTCCAGAATTCAGAAACTCTCCAAGTATTCTTATATTTTTATGGCAACATATTTATTTGCATAAGTTCAGTAAAAATCTGTTCTCCTTATGATAGGGCACAATTGAAAACATTGGTTATATTACCAAGGCTTTAACTAGAATGTCATATCTGGAAAAGACATGTATCAACTCAGAAATGACCAGACAGCTTTAAGGAACTAAAGTTGACTTTATGGAGCTAATGAAGCCCCTTGGACAACTCAGCAATCCCAGCAGCCTTACCAGGTGAATAAAGAAGGTCACTTCCTGGCAGGTGCAGGAAACTCATCATATTTTGGGGACCTCCAAAAGAGAGGAATTCACCCAAATCTATAGGTATATTGCAGGCAAAGTCTAATAGCAAATATTTGGCTTGGCTTTTGGCCTTGGGAGGCTGTTATAAGTTCAATCTAGAGATTCCTTATAAAAAGTTCCAACAATGCAGGTCTTAAAGAGTCTTTATGGTGAACCACTATTCTTACTGCACTCACGTAAATAATCGGGCCAACTTTTTTGAAACTAGTCTTACTTTGCAAACAAATTAATATTAATTTGGCTAGCTTTGGCAAAAATGAGGGTGATTTGTACAAAGAAAATATGTTTCAGTAACACACCTTTGCAGATATTAGATTTTAATACTATTCATTATAAAGTAGACAGGATCCTGATTTCTTCTAGTGTCCTCCAATGCTTGGCTATAACTCTCCAAACTAACATTGGGATTTTTCTCTCATCTTTCTAACTTGGAATCATTTGGGAACTAAAACTGCCTTTTCCCCTGAAGTCCTGCAAACTAAATTTAAATGACTTAATGTAAACATCAGATAAATTGCCACAATATCTTATAGACAATCTTCATGCCTATTTTTTAGTGAGCCACTCATAGATCACCAGAGACATTTGAACTGCAAACCAAGAAGATCTGTCAGATTGCCAGTACCTGCCCTCCCTCTATCTGAAGATACTTTGAGTCTGTCATCTGGATGATACCTTGATTTCAGCTGGCTACCTTCAGAACCCAGAAACTGGCTTAACATCTGACCCAATCCATTTGGATTGGATTTGATCTATTGATCAAACATTTGATCCCTTGTTTTTCTCACGTTTTCATAGAAATGCCTCTTATTGAATATCTGAGTACTTAAACCACAGTCCTGAGTCTGCTTTGATCTTTATGACTAGCATTGTGATGTTTACTAGGTGTTCTTAAGTTTGTATGATTGATTTATTAACACTCTTTGTGGATGTATAAATCTTACATTCCTTTTAGAAGGAGAACAGAAAGACCATGCAAGTTACAGAACAGAAATTAGACCTCTTGTGCAACCCTCAAGCACTGACATAACATCTAACAGCTGTAAATAAGCACCATTAAATCTACACGGGAGTCAGGAAATGTTACAGGCCACCGCACACAGCTCACTGAATAACGACCCTCTGTCTCTTTAAAACCCTCTTGGCCAGCAAAAACTTTGGAGAGGCTTTTGGAAAAGATTCTACCTTCTTCCCAGGTGGCTGGCCTTCTGAATAAAGCTCATATTCCCTTCCAATCAACGCTTGTCTCTTGACTATCAGCCTTTCGAGCAACAGGTAGCCAAATTTGGGATTTGGTAACAGGCCTAACTTTGAGAATACACCTACATCATTGCCTCCTGAAATGATTTTGACTAAACTGACCTATTGTCAGGACTAAGAGACTGGTTCACCAAGGTAAAACAACCCACCAGTTCAACTTTTAATGTGTAAAACTTTAGGAAAGTTTCAGAGAAGGGAACTGTAGGAGCTGAGGGCAGGCCTCCCTAACATGGCCATTTTGGCATGAAGATTACTTTGAGCTGAAGGCATTCGAGACTCTGGGGACTCAAGAGAAACCTTCTGCCCCTCCCTTAACTACACAGAAGAATCTATGGGGGGGTGTCTACTTGGAGGGCTCTTTTCCAGAATAATGGTTATAAGCAGAGATAAATTTTATCTGAGTGACCCAACTGTATGGCGCGGCAAACATCTACTTACCAAACATCTGCTCTTCTTCTTATTGCCCTGTAAGGTGCATTTCTTTCCTCTGAAGTTACAGCCTTTACCCTCTTCCTTCTCCTTAGTTCACGATGACATATATATCTCATTTTGCCTGACTGTCTTTGGAATTTCTATGTCTGTGTGGATTTTCCATACATATGAAATTAAATGTGATTTTCTCCTGTTAATCTGTGTCATGTCAATTTGACTCTTAGACCAGTTAGAAGGACTTTTGTAGAGTACGGCAAATTCTTGCTCCCTGACAGTATTTTTTTAAAAAAATGTTTATTTATTTATTTTGAGAGAGAGGGAGTGAGCATGAGCAGGGGAGGGGTACAGAGGGGAGAGGGAGAGTCCCAAGTAGGCTCCGGGCTGTCAGTGCAGGGCACGACGTAGGGCTTGATCTCATAAACCATGAGATCATGACCTGAGACAAAATCAAGAGTCAGACACTTAACTGATTTAGCCATCCAGGCACCCCTCCCTGACAGCATTTTAATTTAATTTTAAATAAATTATTATTTTATATTATTGTATTTGTAGTTATTTTACATATAATGCCATAATATATTATTATTATAAATAATAATAAATACTAAAGTTTTTAAAAAGTTAAATTTAAGTAAAATAGTTTATTTTAATAAAAACGTTTCCTGAAATAAAGGACAATTTGTGATACCTTATCAGGAAGCAGCGGTAATATTTATGGATTCCCTATGGCAATCTATACAGACAGGAACAGTTAGTGGTAAGGAATTTATTCTAAAAATGCTCCATATTAGAGTGACAGTAAAATGAAAAGGCACAGGAAACCATGAATTTCAACTCCATTTTGGGACTTAAATAACACTCTTGTGACATTAACGATTTAGAATGTTTCTGCTGGGCATAAATGAGGATGGACATTACTAGGGACAACAGGGAGGATGATCTGGCACGGATTTTGATGAAAGTGATGGTAATAGGCTTGTACTATTTGTGTCAGGTACTGTGTTGAATACCTAATGTGCATTATCTCATTCCTATAAGTCCTCTCAACACTCTCATAGGGTAGATGTTACTGTCTTTCTCAGACTTTGTTTAAAACAAGGCCCTGAAATAGTCATTAATTGTTTAAAGTCACACAATTAGAAGATAGTGGGGCCAAGTTCAACTTTAATCTGACTGAAACAAAGCTTTGTTCTTAGTCACTGAATGAAAATTGTTAGTTTCCAGAACTATCTTTCTGCACAAATGCTTAAATTTAGGAAGTCTGTGTAAAGCCATACAGACAATAATAAATGTAGGCACTTACGACCTTTTTTCACTAACTTATTTTCTCATTTATATTATTAACACACACTTCAGTAATTTCTAGCTGTTCTGAAAATGCACAATTGTATATAGTCATAGTAGAAAGTAGTTTAAATAGTAGCTTTTTTGGAAGCTATAAAAATATTCCCCTGGTTGTCAGGAAGAAACACATTTGATTTAAATGCTCCCCAGAGGAAAGAATAACCCATACTTACAAAATTGACCTGACCAAATACTTCTATGGAGCACATAAGTTCTTACAACAGCAGAAAGTTTGAAGTTTTGCACAGAAAAAAAAGGTACTCTTGAATCTTAAGGAACACTATAAAGTGTAACAATAGAGAAGAAATTCTGGACAATTTCTGTCTAATGTTGATTTAGATGTGATTCTCATGTACAAATTCTTGATATATCAGTGCAATAAATCAAATAATAAATACCATAATTCAGAGAGACATATCTGGAACGTACTATTTAGTTTTTATCCTCTTTATGTTCAGACACACTCAATACTACTAATGATTTCTTCTCCCTACCCCAACTCTCTACTTTAAAATATTCTAAGCTTACATAAGAATTGAATACTAGAACAATAAACACATACACGTCTTTCATTAGTTCACCAATTACCATTTTGCCATAGCTGCTTTCTGCTGTTGGGGAGCAAGAATGTCTTATCCCTTCAAGACCCTTCAAGATCAAGATTAACAGGAAAAGATCAAATAGTGTACATATGGGGAATCCACACTGACATGGGAATTCCAAATACAGGCAAAATGAAGTATATATGTCATCTTAAACTAAGGAGAAGGAAATGGGTAGGGGTAAGGGACTTCAGAGGAAAGGAATGCACCTTACAGGTCAATAAGATGAAGAGCAGATGTTTGGTAATTAGATGTTTGCCCTGACATACAGATGGGTCACTTGGATAAAATTTACCTCTACTAATAGCCCTTATTCTGGGAAAGGCCTATTAATTACCATCCCCCCCCACAGATTCTTTTATGTATTTAAGGGAGGGGCAAAAGTTTCTCTTGAGCCCCCAGTATCTTGATTGCCTTCAGCTCAAAATATTCTTCATGCCAAAGTGGCCCATCAAAGTGGCAGTCTTTCCTTGGCCCCTATAATACCTTCCTCTCATTTTTGTCCTTTTATTTGCAATGTACTTTCTTAAGGTATATGCTTAACACACACACATGCACACCTGTAAATAGTTAGCATGCATCTCCTAACAAAATAAATTCTCCTATATAACAGCAATTCCATCACTATGGCCAAGAAATTTAACAATTATATAATTTGTAGAACATACTCAAGAGTCCCAGTGATGTCTTAGTCCAGACTAGGATCTCCCACTGAATTTAGTCTTCTTTAATCTAGGGCAGCCTTCTTTGGTCCTTCATGGCATTGGCATATTTTGAGGGTCAAGGCCAACTGTCTGAAATCTCTCACTGCCCTTTCATGTCTGGGACTTTAAAATTTTCCTGCAAGAAAAATTTTTATGTACTACAGTATAGTTCTCAATAAGAGAACCATCCAGAAGCACAACAGGTCACAGTGCCAAGTCATTAGTAATGTTGAGTCTGGTCATTTCGTTATGATGGTATCCACCAAATATCCTCATGTTAAGTCTCCCTCTCTCTTGGTAATTAATAAGTCATCTGTAGGTGAGACTTCAAGACCAGGTGAACATCCATTTCCTTATCAACCTTCCCCTTAATGGTCCTGCATTTGGATTGTGTAAAGCCTTCTGGAAGAGCTCCTCCAAGCAGCTACGCCAGTACTTCTCAGAACTAAAAACTACTGAGCTAGATCCTCAAACTGAAAAGTGGAGTGCAGTACAGCAGCAACAGAAGATGAAAAAGAAACCAGATGCCTTTTGCAGCAGTAAGAGGAAATAAACATGTAAATTTGTTTTATATCCTGTAGGTACAAATTTACAGAATCAGTACATCTCCTTTCAAGTAACACAGTCAGAAATTATTGTCCCTCTGTACAAACTTCAGGCCATGCATGCAATACTCTGAGAACTATAGGAAATAAACTCTTTCACATTCCTCCAAGGAATGTGGCTTTCAGAGCCACAAGAAACTAAGAATTAGGGAGATAATTGATCTTATTCAGTACAAACTAATTATTTTTATGTTAATACTTTTAATATGATGCAAACTTTTTGTATAACTTAATTTCTAAATACAGCACATTAATCTTTTATTGGTCCACATTTTGTAGGGTTTAAGTTAGTTTATTCAATAAAATCATTTGGCTAACTTTTACTAAAGATTCTATGACAAAAATCTGTTGATCTCTGGTATAAATCAGTATACAAAAAATATCACTGATTCACAGTTGGGATGATAGTTCTAATATCATGATTCTAAAAAATGAACATTTATAATGACTATGTTTTCACAGCATGGATGCTTTCAATCTCCTATTAAACACAAAAAAACTAGGATTATGGACACTGCCTTTATAATTTCCATGTATCTCAGAGAGTTCTATTGTTTCTTTTATATAAATAATCAAGGAAGTAATTAAAGAATGATAATTCAGATCTGTTTCAGATTCTTTAAACTTCATTAACAGCTTCTGAATCAAATTTAAGAGCTATTATTATTATTATTATTATTATTATTATTTTAATTTACATCCAAGTTAGCATATAGTGCAATAATGATTTCAGGAGTAGAATCCGGTGATTTATCACCTACATATAACACCCTATGCTCATCCCAACAAGTGTCCTCCTTCATGTCTCTTGCCCATTTAGCCCTTCCTCCCACCCACAACCCCTCCAGCAACCCTCAGTTTGTTCTCTATATTTAAGAGTCTCTTATGTTTTGTCCCCATCCCTGTTTTTGTATTATTTTTGCTTCCCTTCCCTATGTGCATCTGTTTTGTATCTTAAATTCCACATGAGTGAAGTCATATGATATTTGTCTTTCTCTGACTAATTTCACTTACCATAAAACACTCTAGTTCCATCCATGTTGTTGCAAATGGAAGGATTTCATTCTTTTTGATTGCTGAGTAATACTCCATTGTGTGTGTGTGTGTGTGTATATATATATATATATACATATATATATATATATGTATATATATATATATACCACATCTTCTTTATCCATTCATCTGTCTATAGACATTTGGACTCTTTCCATATTTGGCTATTGTTGATAGTGCTGCTATAAATACTGGGGTGCATGTGTCCCTTTGAAACAGCACACCTGTATCCTTTGGATAAATACCTAGTAGTGCAATTGCTAGGTCATATGGTATCTCTATTTTTAATTTTTAAGAATTTTCTTAAATATTTATTTTTGAGGGAGAGAGACAGAGCACAAGTGGGGGAGGGGCAGAAAGCAAGGGAGACACAGAATCTGAAGCAGGCTCCAGGCTCTGAGCTGTCAGTGCAGAGACCGATGCGGGGCTCAAACTCACGAGCCGTGAGGTCATGACCTGCGCGAAAGTCGGACACTAAACCAACTGAGCCGCCCAGCCACCCCTATTTTTAATTTTTTGAGGGACGTCCATACTGTTTTCCAGAGTGGGTACACCAGTTTGCATTCCCACCAGCAGCACAAAAGGATTCCTTTTTGTCTGTATCCTCGCCAACATCTGTCATTGTCTGAGTTATTAATTTTAGCCACTTTGACCAGTGTGAGGTGGTATCTCAATGTGGTTTTGATTTGTACTTCCCTGATGATGAGTGATGTTGAGCATCTTTTCATGTGTCTATTAGCCATCTGTATGTCTTCATTGGAAAAGTGTCTATTCATGTCTTCTGTCCATTTCTTCACTGTATTATTTGTATTTCAGGTGTTGAGTTTGGTAAGTTCTTTATAGATTTTGGATACTAACCCTTCATCTGATATATCATTTGCAAATATCTTCTCCCATTCCGCTGGTTGCCTTTTAGTTTTGTTGATTGTTTCCTTTTCAGTGCAGAAGCTTTTATCTTGATGAGGTGCCAATAGTTCATAGTTAAGTAAGAAGTTGCTGCGACTGAGGTCAAAGAGGTTGTTGCCTGTTTTCTCCTCTAGGATTTTGATGGTTTCTTGTCTCACATTTAGGTATTTCATCCATTTTGAATTTATTTTTGTATATGGTGTAAGAAAGTGGTCCAGTTTCATTCTTCTGCATGCTGCTTTCCAGTTCTCCCAGCACCATTTGCTAAAGAGATTTTTTTCCATTGGATATCTTTCCTGCTTTGTTGAAGATTAGTTGACCATACATTTGTGGGTCCAATTCCAGGTTCTCTATTCTATTCCATTGATCTATGTGTCTGTTTTTATGCCAATACCATACCATCTTGATGATTACAGCTTAGTAATACATGTTAAACTCTGGGATTGTGATGCCTCCCACTTTGGTTTTCTTTCAACACCACTTTGGCTCTTTAGGGTCTTTTGGGTTCCATACAAATCTTAGGATTGTTTGTTCTAGCTCAGGGAAAAATGTTGGTGCTATTTTAATTGGGATTGCATTGAATGTGTGGATTGCTTTGGGAAGTGTCGACAGTTTAACAATATTTGTTCTTCCAATCCATGATCATGGAATAGAAACTGCAATTTCTATAAAACATTTGAGAAATCTGAATATCTCTCTTAGGGGTTATCTTCACTATTTTAAAACATTACCTCTGATTAGTATCTACCAATAAAAATTTTTAAGAGTGTTCCTAGGGCAAAACACTATAGTTTATTGTTAACAAAGTACAAAATGTGCTCTTTAGGAATGAATTGTGAGAAAAAATGAGAAATTATCAATCCTTAAATATATTTATGTTGTGGTAAAATCAGATAAATATATATATACCCTAAAACTTACAAATTTTTGTCTTTACAAAGATATATATATATTATATATATAATATATATATATATATAAATAAGTATCAATGCAAAGAGATACAAAGGTAAAATTTAAATTTTAAGTAGTCTGAAAGATATACACAGTACTTTAACATGGTAGTAAATAAAACTGTCTTGAAGCCCAAAGAGGAGGAATATGATATATGGTAGATTGCTCGGTTAATGTGATCAGCCTTAAAACCCCTAATGAATCTGAACGTAAAAATTATTTGTAAACTATCTGATAGAATAACTTTTCTTCTGTTTACATCCTTACATCTTTAATAGTTAATCCCAATGATTTGGAGAAGAGGCAAAGCCATTAAATATATTATGTGAATCAACATCTGCATCCTGCTGGTAACCAAAAGCTAAAACTCCCACTGTGATGACATATACTCATATGATCACAGTAAGATCATTTTCATTAAATTGTTCCTTCAAACTTGTTAACGCATTTTATTTTAAGGCAGCCATGATCTAGCTAAAACATAGAGTAGGTAATATTTATAGGTTATTCTCATTTTATCTCTCAGAATATTTTAGGACTTTTTAAAAATGAGCATAACAAAAAGAAGGCATAGTTATGCTTGAAATACCTAGACTTAAACTATTCCATTGGAGAGGCTTTTATAAACAGATAGTGATACAGGCTAAAGTCAGAGCTGGCCTTATAAGTTATTAAATGAGGTTATCAATTCTGTATCATGGTAGAAATTTCTCTGATGGAGACTCTCATCGGGGTGCCTGGGTGGCTCCGTTGATTAAGCTATGATGCTTGATTTCAGTTCAGGTCATGATCGCACAGTTCGTGGGTTCCAGCCCCCATGTTGGGCTCCCCTGCTTGGGATTCTCTGTCTCCTGTCTCCTTCTCTCTCTGCCCCTCCTCTACTCTCTCTCACTCTCTCAAAACTAAATAAACATTTAAAAAAAGAAACTCTTATTAAAATGTATTTCCCCAACCATCCAGTCCAATGTCTGAAATCTCACCATGAAATGTGTGCTGTCACTGATTAGAGAAATACTGAAGAAGAATAATTGTTGATTATAAATTTGTAGCTCCAAGGTTAAATATTGATATCTAAGTAAGAGCACAGATATTAGAGATCAACTAGGCTATAATGAAATGACTACAGCAACTTGGGAAGCCAGCAGATAGTCTGACGTCACTTTCAGGAGAAATATGGTTGCACAGGGTGGTATCACCTGGCGACTCCTGCCCATCTAGGAGTGGCTCAGCAGGGAAGCAAAAAATAAAATTAACCAGAAACTACAATGTACAGGGTATAGCATAAGGCAGGCATATCTCATTAAGTTTTTCAAAGATAGATGATCTTTTTCAGAATATTCCCATTGGATGCATGTCCAATGACAGGAAAACAGACAAACTATGTATTGCATTGTTTTGTTCCTTTCCAATAAAAGGACAGTGAAATGCATCCAAAACATCTGTGCTGAATATCAGTTATAGATTTGCGATGATAACATTACCAGCAGATTTCCATCATCTTTGAAAATAGTTCCTAATCCCTGGGCTGCAGATAGCTAAGAGGCAGCAGAAACCTAGGAAACAGCTTAGGTTCTGGATTGCCTTATGTACATTAAACAGCCTGACAAATAATTTGCCTAACATATGTCTTTAAACATGATCTTATGGGTGTCAATGAATGCTCTCATAGCTGTATGGAATAAACTTAAGAATCCCTTGGGCTAACACCAATGGGTTAACAAGGCATAAAGAAGTACAAAACCATAGGATGCTCACACCTGAGTTTGGTACACAAGATTAGGAACCCCAGGATAGAGCAGGGAGGTGCAAAGGCACCCAGGAGAGAGGGGGTAAGGCCCCCCAATACAAAGGTATATGAGGTAAGCAAGATTAGTCACTCAAGGCGAAATATGCCCCCCAATTTAGTACTATAGCAGAAAGCTGCTTTCACGGGAGGGAAGAACCAAGTTAGGTAAGCAGGTAAATAGGGCTATAGACCACTGCACTGCACTGTGCTGTGGGTGATGCTGCCCAGAGCAGAGCTGATTAACAAAAGAAAAGGTGCCTTGTTAACCCTCAGGTTATCTGCTCTGTCTTATTCCCTAGGCTAGCTAAGATACACAAACACGGTGCCTCCTGTCTGCCATTAACAACCATCTGCCCATCTGCCCGGCGCCAGGATTTTGTTTTATATTGGCCCAAACCCCAAACACTGTATATCTTCAAAACCCCCTTTCCCTCACACCCCTAAGTTAATGTTCACAGATTCATTGTCTCTTTGTGCACACCCATCACGTTTGTAAGTCTTCTGATCTTAATAAATATGGGGCAAGGACCCTTATTCGGGGCTCTTGTCTTTTCCTGGGCATTAGCCATCTTTTGTTTTTCATCCTGCGTCCTGTTCCCTTGCTGGCCAAGAGAAAACTTTAGGCTTAGAGTCTATGACAAATAGCTAATAAAATGAAGTTTTTGCTTTAAGGAGTTGCTGAATTTAGAGTAACCTTGGTTACATTTTCTCAAAAAAAAAGTAAAATAGAAGTACACTCAGGTAGAGGGTCTGGTAATTGGCTTGAGGTTAAAACAATTTGCAGTACTTGAAAAGTATGAATCCACTGCCCTTCAGCTTGAATGTCATCTACAATGGAGCACACCAGGATCACATTAGTTTAAGCAAGACTGAGATGAAGCTCAGTTCAAGTGCATGGAAGACAGGGATAGCTTTAAGCCCAAAACTAGTATTCTGAACTACCTTTTGCATTTCAGCAGCAAAGAAATGAATTTAACTTCTTGATGTCAATGCTTCTTTTTTTGTAGACTTTTCCCATAGTAATTAGAAAGCAGTATATCTAACAAGTTATATCTATCAGTATATCCATATCTAAATCTATATCTATATCCACTGATATATAGATATACTGATATATATCAGTATATCTAACACGTTAGTGGAAAAGGTCAGATTTGAATGTTTACAAACATCCATGTGATGGCTACAAAGTCCAGTTTGAGACTGACTTTCATTGTTACAGGGACTAGCTTATTAAAGTTGTGGAGCTAAAATTTACTGCTGGACAGGGAAACTGGAAAATAATCCCTTAAAATATAATAAACATTGAATTTAACAGGTATCAAGAAAATAACAGAGTGCAGGAGTAAGGGAGGCATCAAAAACAATATCAAAATCCATTTGTATTTCCATTTCAATAAATTGAATAATTAATTAGGTTTGAGTTTTTACCAGCTACTGCAAGGGTTTTATTTGGGAGTTTAGTAACATAGAGATTACGTTAATAAAATAAAATAAAATAAAATAAAATAAAATAAAATAAAATAAAAGCAATACTTTATTAATTGCAACAAACAAACCAACAGGAAAAAAAAAATTAAGCCATTTTGAAACCATGTACTAATTACAACCAGATCATGACTTCTGTTATCAAGGCTTAAACTTTGTTTTAATGACTAAGTTTTCTAGGTGTTTAAAGCAAGCTACAAAGATTGGTCTATGATTGCACAGGGCCCTATTCACATGTATATATGGTGCTGTTTAGTTCTATTTCCTTTCAAAAGATTTTAGATGCCATACACATTGCCATCAGTCCACACATCCTGTGGTTTACTCCACCGTAAATTACTCCTTTTCCATACATCCTTTTTTTATTCTTTTGAACTCCCACCACTGTAGATCTCACCTCCTAACAGCATGTATCTGGTAGTTTATTTACTGCTCTGGACTTCTGCCCTTTCTCCTTCCATAGCCACTTTCACAGAAACATCTTACAGCTTTCATCTCGTTGGAAGTGCCTTAAAGGGAAAAACCAGCACACAGCACATAAAAGATACTTGGAAGTTTTGACTGCATATATGGAATTAGATGGATAAGATGGATGGATGGATGCATGGATGGATGCATGGAGAAGGAGTGACATTCCCATTTAAGATACATTTGAACTACCAGAAAAGACTGCTTTGTAGTCATCAGCATAGACCCAAAAAGTGCCACACTCAATCCTTAATTGTGATGGAAATTTGCATAAGTAGGATTAACCTCAGGCCAGGTGGCTGGGATGTTGTAAGATGGACAAATAGAGGCAGTTAGCTAACCATGCTCCACATGGCTGGGCAGCATGTCCCACACCTTGAAGAGGCACTAAGAGATGCACTAATCAGCCCACTTTTAAATATTGTGATAAAAACACATAATTTCAATTTACCCAAAACAATTTTTACATATACATTACAGTGTTTTTAACTTGATGCACAATATTGCATAATAGATCTTGAATTTTCTAATCTTGCATTACTTAAACTATACTCCCAATGAACAACTCCCTGTTTCCTCCTCCCCCATTCTCTGGAAACCACTATTCTACTTCCTGTTTCTAGGAGCTTAATTATTTTTGATATCTCATAGAAGTGGAATCATGCAGTATTTACTTTTTGTAATAGGTTTATTTCATTTAGCATAATGTCCTCAAGGTTCATCAATGATATATAGAATTTTTTCTTCTTTAAGGCCAAATAATGTTCTATTTATATACCACATTTTCTTTATACATTCATCTATCAATGGACTTTTTCTAAAATGTTCATTTTAATTCCAGTTAGTTAACATATAGTGTTATATTAGTTTTAGGTTTATAATATAGTACTATTCAACGCTTACATACATCACCCAATGCCCATCACGACAAATGCATCCGTAATACCCCTTCACCTATTTAACCCATTCCCCACCTACCTTCCCTTGGGAAATCATCCATTTGTTCTCTATAATTAAGAGTCTTTTTCTTGATTTGTCTCTCTCTCTCTTCTTTTTTTCCCTTTGCTTGTTTGTTTTATTTCTTAAATTCCACATATAAGTGAAACCACATGGTATTTATCTTTCTCTGACTTATTTTGCTTAGCATTATACTCTCTAGCTCCAACCATTTCCTTGCAAATGGCAAGATTTCATTCTTTAAATGACTGAATAATATTCCATCATGTATATATACCACATCTTCTGTATCCATTCATCAGTCGATGGACATTTGGGTTGCTTCTGTATCTTGGCTATTGTAAATAATGCTGCTATAAACATAGGGGTGCATGTATCCGTTTGAATTACCATTTTTTTATTTGGGGATAAATACCCAGGAGTGCAATTGCTGGATCATATGGCAGTTCTATTTTTAAATTTTGAGGAACCTCCATACTGTTTTCCACAGTGGCTGCATCAGTTGCATTCCCACCAACAGTTGCATGAGTGTTCCTTTTTTTCCATATCCTTGCTAACACCTGTTGCTTCTTCTGTTGTTGATTTTAGCCATTCTGACAGGTGTGGGGTGATATCTCATTGTAGTTTTGATTAGCATTTTCCTGATGGTAAGTGATGATGAGCATCTTTTCATGAGTCTGTTGGCCATCTGGATGTCTTCTTTGGAGAAATGTCTCTTTATGTCTTCTGTTCATTTTTAATTGGATTATTCATTTTTTATGTATTGAGTTTTACAAATTCTTTGTATATTTTGCATACTAATCCTTTATCAGATATGTCCTTTGCAAATACCTTTCTCATTCTGTAGGTTGCCTTTTACTTTTGTTGATTGTTTCCTTTGCTGTGCAGAAGCTTTTTATTATGATGTAGTCCCAATTGCTTATTTTTGCTTTTGTTTCCCTTGTCTCAGGAGACATATCTAGAAAGAAGTTGCTATGGCCAATGTCAAAGAAATTACTGTCTGTGTTCTCTTCTAGGATTTTTATGGTTTCAGGTCTCACATTTCATTCTGGTCCTTAATCCATTTTGAGTTTATTTTGGGGTATGGTATAAGAGAGTGGTCCAGTTTCTTTCTTTTGCGTGTAGCTTTCCACTTCTCCCAACACCATTTGTTGAAGAGACTGTCTTTTTCCCATTGGATTGTCTTTCTTGTTTTGTCAAAGATTAATTGACGATATAATTGTGGGTTCATTTCTGGGTTTTCTATTCTGTTCTATTGATCTATGTGTCAATTTTTGTGCCAATACCATACTGTTTTGATTACTACAGGTTTGTAATAGAACTTGAAATCTGGAATTGTGATGCCTCCAGCTTTTCTTTTTCAACATTGCTTTGGCTATTTGGGTTCTTTGTGGTTCCATACAAATTTTAGGACTGTTTGTTCTAGCTCTGTGAACAATGCTGTTGGTATTTTGATTGCATTAAATGTGTAGATTTTTTGGGTAGTATAGATATTTTAACAATATTTGTTCTTGGGGTGCCTTGGTGGCTCAGTTGGTTAAGCATCTGACTTCGGCTCAGGTCATGATCTCACGGTTGGTGGGATCAAATGCTGCATCAGGCCTTGCGCTGACAGTGTGGAGTCTGCTTGGTATTCTCTCTCTCCCTGTCTCTCTCCCCTCCCCAACTCGTGCTTTCTATCTAAATAAATAAACTTAAAAAAAACACACAATATTTGTTCTTCTAATTCATGAGCATGGAATGCCTTTCAATTTCTTTATGTCATCTTCAATTTCTTCCATCAGTGTTTTATAGTTTTCAGTGTACAGGTCTTTTACCTCTTTGGTTAGGTTTATTCCTAGGTATCTTATTATTTTGGGTGCAATTGTAAATGGGATTATTTTCTTAATTTCTCTTTCTGCTGCTTCATTATTGGTGTATAAATGTGCAACAAATTTCTGTACATTGATTTTGTATCCTGTGACTTTACTGAATTAATTTATTCATCCAGCAGTTTTGTGGTGAAAACTTACAGGTTTTCTATATACAGTATCATGTAATCTGCAAATAGTGAAAGTTTTACTTTTTCTTTGCCAATTTGGATGCTTTTTATTTGTTTCTGTTGTCTGATGTGGCTGGGACTTCCAGTACTATGTTGAAAAGAAGCGGTGACAGTGGATATCCTTGTCTTTTTCCTGATCTTAGGGGGAAAGCTCTCAGTTTTTCCCCCTTAAGGATGTTATTAGCTATGGGTTTTTCATAGATGGCCTTTATTATGTTGAGGTATGTTCCCTCTAAACCTACTTTGCTGAATGTTTTTATCATGAATGGATGTTCTTTGTCAAATGCTTTTTCTGCATCGATTGAAATGTTCATATGGTTCTTATCCTTTCTATTGTTAAAGAATTTTTTTTTTTACATTTATTTATTTTTTGACAGAGACAGAGCACAAGTCGGGGAGGGGTAGAGTGAGAAGGAGGCACAGAATCCAAAGCAGGCTCCAGGCTCTGTCAGCACAGAGCCTGACGCGGGGCTCGAACTCCCAACTGCGAGATCATGACCTGAGGTGAAGTCGGACGCCCAACCGACTGAGCCACCCAGGTGCCCCTATCCTTTCTATTATTAATGTGATGTATCACACTGATTGATTTGAGAATATTAATACACCCTTGCAACCCAGGAATAAATCCCACATGATCATGGTGAATGATTTTTTTAATGTATTGTTGAATTCAATTTGCTAGTATTTTGTTGAGAATTTTTGCATCTATATTCATCAGGGATATTGGCCTGTAGTTCTCTTTTTGAGTGGTTGCATATCTCTTTATCTAGTTTTGGTATCAGGGTAATTCTGACCTCATAGAATGAATTTGGAAGTTTTCCTTCATTTTCTGTTTTTTGAAATAGCTTAGGAAGAATAGGTATTAGTTTTTCTTTAAATGTTTGGTAGAATTCATCTCTAAAGTCATCTGGTCCTGGACTTTTATTTGTTGGGAATTTTTTTTATTACTGACTCAATTTCTTTGCTGGTTATTCGTTTGTTCAAATTTCCTATGTTTTGGTAGTTTATATGTTTCTAGGAATTTATCCATTTCTTCTAAGTTGTCTAATTTGTTGGCATATAGTTTTTCATAATTGATGTGGAAATGTTGGGGTTTGGAGTGAATGGTTGAGAAATAATTTTTGAGACATCTTTGGTGCAAGTAGGTGTTTTTTTTTAAAGCATGGGAACAGGACCTGTGAGCAGGAAGAGCTGCACTGGGGTTGTGACAGGTGACTGATTATACACTTTCAAGTTGGGAGGTACTTAGGGATAGCATAAGCCTGTAAGGAATTTGGAAGCAAGGTTTCCAGGACCTTGAAGAGGTAGCTGTTTTTAGGAAAAGGTCATTTACTACTGTCTAATAAAACCTTAGTCATGAGGGGTGCTTGTGTGGCTCAGTCGGTTAAACGTCCAACTCTTGATTTTGGCTCAGGTCATGATCTCACAGTTCATGGGATCAAGTCCCATGTTGGGCTTGTGATCACAGTGTGGAGGCTGCTTGGGATTCTCTCTCCCCCTCTCTTTGCCTCTCCCCTGCTTGTGTGCATGCTCTCTCTGTCTCTCTCAAAGTAAATAAATAAACTTAAAAAAAAATTTAGTCATAAGACCCTACAGATTTATCAAGGGCTATATGCTTGGAGGATGATTGCTAACATATCTTGGGGGTGGGGGAACAGAGAAAAAGGAAGTTTCCATAGGAATTTTTATATGTTATAGAAGAGTTACAGGATCCTGGAGGTCAAGCTAATGCTAAGCTAAAATTGCCTTTTGCCCTTAGCAAAGTATTAATATCAAGGCAGTTGAGTTCTTAGAGGAAGGTCACTCTGCTGTCTCAAAGACGTGTCAATGGGCTATAAGTTATAAATAAATTTACCTTTTTTTCTTTTGTCTTTGTTCTCCATGTCAATGATACTCTATTATATTGTTTGTAATCCTGTAGTGTTGGTTGTTATTTCTTCTCTCTCTTTTGTGATTTTATTTATTTGAGTCTTTTTTTTTTTCTTCATAAGTCTGGCTAGAAGTTTATCAATTTTGTTGATTTTTTCAAAGAACCAGTTCTGGTATTATTGATCTGTTCTATTGTTTTCTTAGTTTTTATATTACTTATTTGTGGTTTGAACTTTATTACTTCCTTCCTTCTGCTGGTTTTAGGTGTTGTTTATTGTTCTTTTTCTAGCTTCTTTAGGGGCAAGATTAGGTTGTTTATTCTAGATTTTTCTTGCTTCCTGAGGTAGACATGTACTGCTATATACTTCCCTCTAAGGACCACTTTTGCTGCATCCCAGAGGTTTTGGACCCTTTTGTTTTCATTTTCATGTGTTTCCATGTACTTTTTTATTTCTTATTTTATGTCCTGGTTGACCCATTCATTGTTTAGTAGCACGTTATTTAACCTCCATGTATATGTGGTCTTTCCAGATTTTTTCTTGTGGTTGACTTCTAGTTTCATAGCATTGTAGTCAGAAAATATGCATAGTATGATTTTGATCTTCTTGAATTTTTGAGGTTTGTTTTGTGGGATAATATGTAATCTATTCTGGAGAATGCTCCACATGCACTTGAAGAATGTGTATTCTGCTGTTTAAGGATGGAATGTTCTGAATATCTCTGTCAAATCCATCTGTTCCAGTGTGTCATTTAAAAACCATTGTTTCCTTGTTGATGTTCCATTTATATGATCTATCCATTGATGAAGTGGGGTGTTAAAGTCCCCTACTACTATTGTATTATTATTAATTCCTTTATGTTTGTTATTAATTGTTTTATATATTTGGGTTCCTCCATGTTGGGTCTATAACCATTTACAATTGTTATATCTTCTTGTTGAATTGTCCCCTTTATGATCATATAGTATCCTTCTTTATCTTTTGTTACAGTCTGTGTTTTAAAGTCTAGTTTGTTTGATATAGGTATTTCTTTCTTTTGATATTCATTTGCATGACAGATGTTTCTCCATCCTCTCACTTTCAATCTGCAAGTGTCTTTAGGTCTCAAATGGGTCTCTGGTAGGCAGCATATAGATAGGTCTTGTTTTTTATCCATTCTGTCACCCTATGTCTTTTGATTGGAGCATTTAATCCATTTACATTCAATGTAATTCTTAATAGATATGCATTTATTGCCATCTTATTATTTGTTTTGTGGTTGCTTCTGAAGATTTTCTCTGATCCTTGTCTTTCTTTCATGTTTTGCTGATTTCTTTAGCAATATATTTGGATTTATTTGTCTTTATTTTTTGCATGTTTATTAGTGGTTTTTGATATATGGTTACCATCAGTTTTGTATATAAACTCTTCCACATATAGCAATCTATAGTAAGTTGATGGTCATTTAAGTTTGAATCCATTCTTTTCTCCTCTCCTCCCCATATTTTAGGTATATGTTATTATATTTTATATCCTTTTTTTGTGATTTCCGTGTCTAATTTTTTACAGACATATTAATTTTTACTGCTTTTGTGTTTTCTACTGTCAATTTTGTTGTCTTCTTTCCACTCAAAGTATCCCTTTTCATATTTATTATAGAGCTGGTTTAGTGGTTATGAACTTCTTTAGTTTGTGTTTGTCTGGGAAACTCTGTATCTCTCCTTCTATCCTGAATGATAGCTTTGCTGGGTACGGTATTCTTGGAAGCAGATTTTTGCCATTCAGCACTTTGAATACATAACGCCACTCCTGGGTTGCCAAGTATCTGTTGAAAAATCTGCTAGCCTTATAAGTTTTCACTTTTAAGTCGCTGAGATCTTTTGTCTTGCTGCTTTTAAGATTTTTTTGTTTATCACTATATTTTGCAAATTTCATTACAATGTGTTTTGGTGTTGGTCTGCTTTTGTTGATTTTGATGGGACTTCTCTGTGCCTCCTGGATCAGGATGTCTGTTTTCTTCCCCAGATTAGGGACATCTTCAGCTATTATTTCTTCAAATAAATTTTCTGTCTCCTTTTCTCTGTCTTCTTCTTCTGGAACTCCTATAGTACAAATGTCATTATGTTTGATGAAGTCACTGAATTCCCTAAGTCTATTCTCATTTTGCATAATCTTTTCTCTCTCTTTTGTTCAGCTTGATTACCTTCCATTACTCTGTCTTCCAGGTCACTAATTTGTTCCTCTTCTTCCTCCATCTTGCTGTTTATTTCATAAAGCATGTTTCCATTTCATTTATTGAGCCCTTTATCTCCATTATGTTAGTCCCTATCTCTGTGTTAAGGGTCTCAGTCATGTCTTCCTGTCTTTTCTCAGGTCCAGTGAGTATCCTTATGATCATTGCTTTAAATTATCTATCAGGCATGTTACTTATATCTGCTTTTCTTAGATCTCTGGCTGTGGCTTTGTCCTGTTCTCTCATGTGGGATAAATTTCTCTGACTCTTCATTTTGTCCACCTCTCTGTGTCTGTTTCTGTGTGTTAAGAAAGTCTGCTGTGTCTTCTGTTCTTGAAAGTAGTGACTTTACAAAGAAGAGGTCTTGGGGTGCCCTGCAGTGCAGTATCCCCTGTTGACCAGGACCTGGCACTTCAGAAGATTATCCTGTGTGTTGCTTATGCCCTGGTGTTGTGTTTGAGTCCGTTTTCCTTTCAGTGTAGTCGTCTACACTGACTCTTAGCCTCTTGTGGGCTGTGCTTACTCTCTGTGGTGTTAGTAGGACCCAGGCAGGCCAGCTCTGAGGGTGTGTGCTCACTGGGGAACTGGGGCATGGGGCAGAGGTGTTAGCAAAATTTACACTGGGCCGTTAGTCCTATCTCAGATCTCCTGAAGTGCTGCAACAGCTGGAGGCTATGCGCTCAGCTGCTGGGGGCAGAAGGCTGGGTGTGGTGTGGGACAATGGCTGGGAGCAGTGGCATCCAGCACACCTATCAACCGGCTTTTAAGTTGCTTCCACATCTTGTCTGTTAATAATGCTGCATGAATGTTAGTGTGCAAATATCTCTTCAGCATCCTGCTTTTGATTCTTTTGTGTATATAGCCAGAAGTGGGATTGCTGAATTATACGGTAGTTCTATTTTTGGGGGAAACTCCATATTGTTTTCCATAGTGGCTACACCATTTTAAAATCCCAACAAGAGTGCACCAGGATTCTAGTTTCTCTACATCCACATCAAAACTACTACTACTACTACTACTACTACTACTACTACTACTTTCTTCTTCTTCTTCTTCTTCTTCTTCTTCTTCTTCTTCTTCTTCTTCTTTTCAAAACAAGTAGCTATACTAATGAATATAAGATGATATTTTAGTTTTGATTTGTATTTTCCTGCTGATGAGTAATGCTCAGCACTTTTTCATATGCATGTGGCATTTGTATATCCTTTTTGGAGAAATCTCAATGGAACTTTTTTGCCTACTGTTAATTGGGTTAGTTGTTTTTCATTGTTGTTGGGTTATAGGAGTTCTTTATATATTTCTAGATATTAATCTCTTATTTGATATATGGTTTGTATTTTCTCCCATTTTAAAGTAATTTGTGATTTGTAGTAATCACTTTGTTGATTACTTCCTTTGCTGTGCAGAAGTCTTTTGTAGTCACATTTGTCTACTTTTGCATCTACTGCATGTGCTTTTACCATCATACCTCAAAAACCATTGCCCACGCCAATGTCATGAAGCTTTTCTCCTGTTTTCTTGTAGGAGTTTTATAGTTTCCATTCTTAGTCTTTAATCCATTTAGAGTTAGTTTTTGTATATGATGCAAAATAAGGGTCTCTCTTGATTCTTTTACATATGTACCCAGTGTTCTCAACATTGTTTAAGAGACTATTTTCTCCTAATTGGATAGTCATGGCACTATATTCAAAGATCAGCTGATCAAATGCAGAAGCTCTCTACTCTATTCCATTGGTTTATTTATCTATCTTATACCAATACTATACTAATAGCTTTCTAATATGTTTTGAAATCAGGAAGTGTGAGGCCTCCAGCTTAGTTCTTCTTTCTCAAGACTATTTTAGATATTCAGGTTACTTTCAGATTCCACACACATTTAAGGATTTTTTTCTATTTCTGCTGAAAACACCAATGAAATTTTTTGATTGATAATTTTTAGAGCATTTTTAGCTTTACAGCAAAAATTAAAAATATTTTCAGCCATAAAAAAGAATGAAATCCTGCCATTTGCAATGACATGTAAGGAGCTGGAGAGTATAATGCTAAGCAAAATAAGTCAGAGAAGGACAAATATTATATGATTTTACTCATATGTAGAATTTAAGAAACAAATCAAACAAGCAACGAAAAACAAGAGTGAGAGAGAGAGAGAGAGAGAGAGAGAGAGAAAGAAAGAAGCCAAGCAACAAACTGTAAACTACTGAGAACAAACTGATGGTTACCAGAGGGGAGGTCGGTGGGGAGATGGGTGAAACAGGTGAAAAGGAATTAAGAAGGGCACTTGTTGGGGGCGCCAGGTTGGCTCAGTCAGTTAAGCATCCAACTCTTGATTTCGGCTCAGGTTTCTCAAAGTTTTGTGAGTTTGAGCCCTGTGTCGGGCTTAGGACTGACAGTGTGAAGCCTGTTTGGGATTCTCTGTCTCCCTCTTTCTCTCAAAATAAATACATATTTAAAAAAAAAAAAAAAGAGGTGCATTTATCACGGTGCTTTGGTTGATGTATGGGATTATTGAATCACTATATTGTACACCTGAAACTAATATAACACTGTATGTTAACTATACTGGAATTAAAATAAAGAGAATAAAATAATTTAATTTAATTTAATTTAATTTAATTTAAAAATAGAAATTAAAAAAATTAAAAGGCAGGTACAGAGATTTCCTATATACCCCCTACCTCCACACATGTATAATCTCCCCCATTATCGATATCCCACATCAGAAGATATATTTGTTGCACATGATAAATCTATATTGACCACAATCACCCAAAGTCCATAGTTTATCTTAGGGCTCACTCTTGGTATTACACATTTTATGAGTTTGGACACATACATGACATATATCCATCATTATTATACCCTGGGACTCCAGACCCTCCATAATTGTGTAAGCCAATTTTTTAATGTATGTTTGTATGCACAGATACACATATAGATATATAACCATACCTATTTTATATATGCACATCCTACAGGTTCTGTATCTCTGGAAAATTCTGATTAATACATCACCTCTCTTACATGAAATGCCCAAAATTATAGAAAACAATAGTTGAAAATAACCAATAACTACAGAATTTATAACATACTTTGGTTGAAAAAGGATATACAGTAGACCTCTGGAGTGCCAGTGGTGTTCCACTGTCTGACAACAGTTGTAGATACAGGAGTATTTACTTAAATATTTGTTAAAATATACAAATAAGTTTTACATTTTCTCTATATTGTTTCAAGGAAAAAACTTTTTATTTTTAATTTTAATTTAAAAAAATTTTTAAGTTTATTTATTTTGAGACAGAGAGAGCGAGCATGAGTGGGGTAGGGGCAGAGAGAGAGGGAGAGAGAATTCCAAGCAGATTCCATGTTCCCAGCACAGAGCCCAATGTGGTGCTCAAACTCACGAACCATGAAATCATGACCTGAGCTGAGATGAAGAGTTGGTTGCTTAACCAACTGAGCCACCCAGGTACCTCAAAAACTTTTTAAAATAAGCAAAAAAAGTATTCAATAAAATAACAATATATCAAGATGCCCTTAACTCATACTCCTCTGTTGTAGAAAATTAAAATTGGTATGGCTTCCACTGAGTGTAAATTTAGAAGTGTTTGGAAATTTCTTTGCAGATATGAAATTATTGTTGGGGGTTCAGAATTTGGAAATTTTAGCATAACTATATCCCTACATTATCCCCAAACCAATATTATAATCAAAAACCAAAGACAACATAAAGCTAATTTCACTAGTCAATGAATCCAATATGTCTTACCTAAAGTATCCGAACAAAACTCCTTTCTTAATAATGGATCAACTATACAAAGTAATGTGTCTGGAGGAATTTGAAATTCAGAGCAGACAAACCTAGAAACCAGGATGTTTAAAAGCAAATCTATGGCACAAAAACAGACATATAGACCAATGGAATAGAATAGAAACCCCAGAACTAGACCCACAAACATATGGCCAACTAATCTTTGACAAAGCAGGAAAGAACACCCAATGGAAAAAAGACAGTCTCTTTAACAAATGGTGCTGGGAGAACTGGACAGCAACATGCAGAAGATTGAAACTAGACCACTTTCTCACACCATTCACAAAAATAAACTCAAAATGGATAAAGGACCTGAATGTGAGACAGGAAACCATCAAAACCCTAGAGGAGAAAGCAGGAAAAGACCTCTCTGACCTCAGCCACAGCAATGTCTTACTTGACACATCCCCAAAGGCAAGGGAATTCAAAGCAAAAATGAACTACTGGGACCTTATGAAGATAAAGAGCTTCTGCACAGCAAAGGAAACAACCAACAAAACTAAAAGGCAACCAATGGAATGGGAAAAGATATTTGCAACTGACATATCGGACAAAGGGTTAGTATCCAAAATCTATAAAGAGCTCACCAAACTCCACACCCGAAAAACAAATAATCCAGTGAAGAAATGGGCAGAAAACATGGATAGACACTTCTCTAAAGAAGACATCCGGATGGCCAACAGGCACATGAAAAGATGTTCAACATCGCTCCTCATCAGGGAAATACAAATCAAAACCACACTCAGATATCACCTGACGCCAGTCAGAGTGGCCAAAATGAACAAATCAGGAGATTATAGATGCTGGAGAGGATGTGGAGAAACAGGAACCCTCTTGCACTGTTGGTGGGAATGTTTTCCACTCTGGAAAACAGTGTGGAGGTTCCTCCGAAAATTAAAAATAGACTTACCCTATGACCCAGCAATAGCACTGCTAGGAATTTACCCAAGGTATACAGGAGTACTGATGCATAGGGGCACTTGTACCCCAATGTTTATAGCAGCACTCTCAACAATAGCCAAATTATGGAAAGAGCCTAAATGTCCATCAACTGATGAATGGATAAAGAAATTGTGGTTTATATACACAATGGAGTACTACGTGGCAATGAGAAAGAATGAAATATGGCCTTTTGTAGCAACATGGATGGAACTGGAGAGCGTTATGCTAAGTGAAATAAGCCATACAGATAAAGACAGATACCATATGGTTTCACTCTTATGTGGATCCTGAGAAACTTAACAGAAACCCATGGGGAAGGGGAAGGGAAAAAAAAAAAAAAAGAGGTTAGATTGGGAGAGAGCCAAAGCATAAGAGACTCTTAAAAACTGAGAACAAACTGAGGGTTGATGGGGGGGTGGGGGGGGTGGATGATGGGTATTGAGGAGGGCACCTTTTGGGATGAGCACTGGGTGTTGTATGGAAACCAATTTGACAATAAACTTCATATATTGAAAAAAAAAAAAAAAGAAAAAAGCTCCTAGCATAACACCACATACATAATAAATTTTAGTTGGTAGGGTTGACTAACAATTAAAAATCATCTTCATTTGAAAAAAATAAATAAATAAAATAAAAGCAAATCTAAACATTCGACACATTCTTAGTTCTAAGAATGAAGTTTCCAAAAGATGAAAATGCCATTGAGTGATGCTCTTCTTAATCCTTAAGAAATTACCTCAATCCTTTTTAACGTTTTATTTATTTTTGAGAGAGAGAGAGAGAGAGAGAGAGCGAGCATGAGGGGGGGAGGGGCAGACAGAGAGGGAGACACAGAATCTGAAGCAGGCCCTCACAAACCATGAGATCATGACCTGAGCCAAAGTCGGACACTTAACCTACTGAACCACCCAGGTGCCCCTACATGCTCAGTTTAAACATTGGATTTACACATTTTAAAATATATTTCTCATCAGCATAATATTCTGTACTTTTAAGATAAAGGATCAGCATTGCTTTAGCTTTAAAGTTAGACTAGAATGCTTCATTACTGTATTAACAAATGAGGTATAAATTATAATTTAATTATCATTTAAACCCCCTATTAACACATTAAAATACACGTGCAAGGTCCCACTTATATGTGTTTTAAAGTCTGAAGAAATTTCTATAATCCAGCAGTTTAAACCTACCAAACACCAAAATAAACAGGATTGTGCCAAATTCTTTTAAAGAAAAGCCCAAGAATTCTGTGAAACGTATCTTGGCCATAATTAGAAAACCACTAATTGTTATTAGTTTAGAGTGGGTTACTAAATCAGGCATAGCACAGGAATTTGTGTGCCAAGAAACTCATAGAAGAGACATTTTAGTGACAGCTTTGCTGTTAATGTCACTGAAGCTTTTGAACACCAGCCAATCCCAAATGTGCAGGACCACTGCTCCTGATGTTATTAAAATATAATAACAATGCTTTTTGGAAATATTATCATGTTTCATATGGGAAAAGGGTGATATTCAGAAGAGTTAGCTTCCATTGCTAGTGAATCTTACAAGTAAAAGGGAACCACAGGTACACAGCACAGGATTCTGAAGAATCCTGACTGTGCCAGGCATTAACCTATTGGTTACTAGGCCTTGAATAGGTTATGGGGTCCAGAGGGCATTATCTAGACACCCCAGGCATCAGATGTGGGCAGTGAAGACCGTGGGCAGTTACCAACTAGCAAAGAAGTACCTCAAGACTTTATCCACTGGCAACCACCAACTGTGTGCCAATGGAACACCAGCCCTGAATTTATTCAACCTCATCTACCAAACATCCCCTGTACTATTCTTATTTTGCATCTCTAATTGGCCTTTCATTGAGAACATAATATTTAGACTAACATTCACTAAAACATCAAAGTTTTACTATATAAGTAATGGATCTGTACAACTTAAATATAATTTTATACAAGTTTCTTAGTAAACTGATCATGTATTTAGCAATAAAAACTTGGTTAATAGAGTTGGTTCCCATGGTGTTGCAAGTTGCCAATACCAGAAGCACTACACATGTAAACCAAATGTAACAATTAAATATATGGAGGATAATGGATACAGGTCCCTCACTGTTGGATTGGGAGGTTACAGAAAAGCAATGGGGAGAGGTTAGAATGATCAGCTGGGAATGTTTCAAAAATACAGATGCTGCTAATTGCTTACATCTGGAGTAGGACCTGAAATTCTGCCTTTAAAACAAGCTCAAAGTCTGTCCTCAAACTAGCAACCTCAGCTTGCAAGTGTATAGGTCCCACCACAGGCTTACTCAACCAGGAACTCCAAGGGAGGCTCAGAATACATTTTAACAAGTTCCCCAGGTGAGTCATATGCAGGGTAAAGTTTGAGAACTAGCATTGAAGAACAAGGGTTCTCAACTTTGGAATCTTATCAGAATCACCTGGGGAGCATTTAAAACTTTCAATGCCCCATCACTCTCAAAATAAAGAATATCAGTTTTGGGGTGGCAAGAACACATTTGCAGTTTCTGAAAACTCCAACTGAACCACCCAAGGTGAGGCGCTTTGGTGGTTCAGTTGGTTAAGTATCTGACTCTTGATTTCAGCTGAGGTCATGATTTCACAGTTGTGAGACTGAGGCCCACATTGGGCTCAGTGCTGGGTGTGGAGCTTGCTTAAGATTCTCTCTGCTCCTCTCCCTCTGCCCTTCCCACACTCACACTTTTGCTATCTCTCTCTCAAAATAAATTAAACAAACAAACAGACAAACTCTCCAGGTGATTCTAATGCACCAAAGTTGAAAACAACAGCTCTAGAAAGGATGTGGAACTTCCATGTCCTCTCCAGGTGCACCACTCTTCTCAAATATCTATATATTCGCCAATCCAAACTGAACCCTGTCGTTTTAGGTTTTTTATGAAGGCTTCATGGCATAGGCATGATTGATTAAATCATTGGCCATTGGCCTGAATTAAACCTCCAGCCACTCTCCCCTTCTTTGAGGTCAAGGTATAGAAATGAAAATTCCAGCCCTCTGTTCATGATTGGTTCTACTGGCAACCAGCTATAGGCGCAGTCCAAAATTCATCTATTAACATAAAAAAAGACACCATTGTCATTCTTATCACTTAGGAAATTCCAAGGGTTTTAGGGCTCTGTGCCAGAAACTGAATGAAGATCAAATATATATATGGATCTCTGAAGGATCTCTGAAAAGCATGAAGCAGTCCAATAAATACATTAACCACACATGAGGATGTGCAGCAGAATTTAGAAAAACCGCTTGCAAAGTGAAGCTTATGAAAGAATATGAAGACTAGAACAAGAGAAACTGGAACTGAGTAGGAAGTTACCAGAATGCACAGACTCTACATTCCTTTTGTTGTTCAATTAATGTCATAGAAACTCAAACCCAGAAAGAGAAATAAAAAAAATTAAATGAAGAAAGTGTATATTTGAAGAATAAATAACTGATTCAAATAGTCTCAAGAAACTTGAGGATACAGTGACATTTGCCAAGAACGTGAAGATCCACACCTAGATTGAAAGGACTAGAAAACTAGGATTGTGGGGCACCTGGCTGACTCAGTTGATACAGCATCCAGCTCTTTTTTTTTTAATGTTTGTTTATTTTTGAGAGAGAGAGAGAGACAGAGTGCAAGCAAGAGGAAAGGCAGAGAGAGGGAGACACAGAATCCGAAGCAGGGTCCAGGCTCTGAGCTGTCAGCACAGAGCCCGATGTGGGGCTCGAACTCACGGACCAGGAGATCATGACCTGAAATGAAGTCGGATGCTTAACCGACTGAGCCACCCAGGTGATCTGAGCATCCAGCTCTTGATCTCTGGCCATGAGTTCAAGCCCCGCATTGGGTGTGGAGATTATTTAAAATAATGATGATAATAATAATAATAATAATAATAACAACAAAATAATGATAAACTCTTAAGAAAAAAAAAAAACAGGACTGCATCATGAGGCAGGAACAGTAAGATTTTCAGAAACAACTGGTTGAACCTTCAGACAGCCCAAAATCCCAGGCAAAAAACCCCCCACAAAGATACCTATCAGTAGTAAAAGATGGCCCTGCAGGAATTCTCAGACATGAGACCATGTTTGGCTTACAGAGGCTGATTTCCAGAAAGCTTAACGACAAAGATGAGGAAATGGCCTTGCAGAAAAGTGACTCCATGAAACAGGAAATCTTTGAATTCAAGAAAGAACTGTTCGGGAAAGAACTGGCTCAGTCAGAGAATAATTTTGCCAAGGCTTCAAAGGAACACAGGCCTCATGAGTGCAGACAGAACTTCAAAACAAATAAGAGGTGAGTTTGAGGTCCCCATGATGAAGCAAGGAGGTTAAATTCCAGGTGCCACTTTAGAACATTAGCAAGAGACTTCTTTTTTTTTTTTTTTTAGCAAGAAACTTCTAAAATAATATTTGAACTTGAGAAGCAAGTCTTGTTTTATGAAATGTGTTGGATGTGAAGCCACCAGTGTCTTAGAAGCAAAAAAGTAAAATGCAAAAAATGAGATGTGTGATTCAAATCCATCAGCTTATCCTGAAGAAAGAAATATTAAAGTTAAAAGAGAAATTATAAAAGTGAAAACAAGACTGTCATGATAAAATGGACGAGGCAAAAAACGAGGTAAAAGGTATACATTTGAAAGAGAAAGCACAATGAGGTGTGAAGAAAACAAGAAATTAACTGGGGAAACTGAAAAACTTTGATCTGTTGTGGATAACCTAACAGCTCAAATTAAAAAATATGAACGTGAGTCTAAGAATTTGGCAGCTAAGTCGGTAAAGCCCCCAACTTTGGCTCAGGTCATGATCTCACGGTTCGTGAGTTAGAGCCCTGAGTCCGGCTCTGTACTGACATTTCAGAGCCTGGAGCCTGCTTGGGATTCTGTCTCCCTCTCTCTCTGCCCCTCCCACACTCATGCTCAGGCTCTCTCTCTCTGTCTCTGTCTCTGTCTCTCTCTCTCTCAAAAATAAACAAACATTATGGGGCACCTGGGTGGCTCAGTTGAGTGTCCAACTTCAGCTCAGGTCATGATCTCACGGTTCACGAGTTTGAGCCTGCGTTGCACTCTGTTCTGACAGCTCAGAGCCTGGAGCCTATTTCAGATTCTGTGCCTCCCTCTCCCTCTCTCTCTCTCTGCCCCTCCCCTGCTCATGCTCTGTCTCTCTCTCTCTCTCTCTCTCAAATATAAATAAAACATTTAAAAATAAATAAATAAACAAACAAACATAAAAAAAAAAAAAAGAAAAGATCTGTTAAGAGAAGGTTGCCTGGAGGAAGGTTAGATCACAACAACCATGCATTGGATCAGCAATGAGAAGATGTCCAGGAGTATTTTCAAGCTCTTGTTTCTGAGATGACCAAAGAGCGCAAGCCTGAAAAGTTGTAGTGTGAGATCAAGAATGCCGGATCCATTTTGGGAAAGTCAGGCTAGTTAGAAGCTGGACATGTATGTAGGGTTTGCCATCTGCTCTTGTAGCAGGCAACCAGGCCCGGCAACTGGTTCAAAATTAACTGAGAAAAGTCAAAGATACATATCTCTCTCATGGAAACAAGCTAAAGGATTCTGAAGCAACAAGTAGAGATTAGACGACATGGACATTTTCAAGAAGGTAACAGAAGAATTTAGAATATGCACAGAGTTCAAATTCTAGATTTTCAAGATTTTCTAAGTATTTAAACATTGCACCTCATGCAGATGACCTGAAATTCAGAACTAGCTCAGCTAGGGAGAAACATAAACTGCAAACCCAGAAGAGTTCCCATGAATTTTCATGCCCGTAAGTCTAGAAGAGCAACACATGTCTCAGCTGCAGCAAAGACCAGCTGCTGTGCCATTGACACCACATAGGGTCTCTTGCCAGCTGGACCAAAGTCAAAAGCTCACTGATTCAGCATCCTGTTATTTTCCAGTCCTATTCACTGCAGTCATTGCACCTCACTTACAGTTGGACTAATTCAACAAGGCTATGGCTTGGAAGTTTGCTTATTCACATGCCAGTCATCCAGCAAAGACAGGGCTCCCAACCTCTGTCCAACTTCTAGGTGGTCCCAGAGGCCTCTTGAAAGTGGGCATGCAGAAAGGCATAAGAACACCCTACAAAGTTTACATCAAGCTCCAAAATACACCAGTGTGGAGAAAGAATGGCAAAGGTTCATGTGTTGGTATATAACTGTACACAGTTTACATATGATTTGCTTGAAGGCAAATCCACCAAGCCTGACTTTATTGTGAACTAATCTTTTACTTTAGAGATAAAGATTTTCTGGGAGGCCTGGGTAGCTATGTCAGTTAAGTGTCCAGCTCTTTTTTTATTTCTGGAATATTTTTTTTAATGTTTATTTATTTTTGAGAGAGAGACAGACAGACACAGCATGAGTGGGGGAAGGGGAGAGAGAGAGGGAGAGGGAAACACAGAATCTGAAGCAGGCTCCAGGCTCTGAGCTGTCAGCACAGAGCCTGATGTGGAGCTTGAACCCACAAACTGCAAGATTATGACCTGGGTGGAAGTCAGACTCCTAACCAACTGAGTCACCCAGGCACCCCAAGTATCTGACTCTTGATTTCAGCTCAGGTCAGGATCTCTCACAGTTCTTGAGTTCGAGCCCTGCATAGGGCTCCCAGTGACAGTGCAGAGCCTACTTGGGATTCTCTCTTTCTGCCCTCCCACACTCTCTCTCCCTCTCTCTAAAAATATACAAATAGAATTAAAAAAATAAAAATAAAAAGATTTTCCAATGAGCTCTGTCCTAGCTTTACATGATCTGAGCTGAGATATTCATTGTATATTCAGGGTGACAGTTTCTCTCTTAGGTACAACTTGATAGACCAGTTCCCTAACCATTCTAACAGAAAATAAGAAAGCAAAGAGGAAATTGGCTAGGATTCTAGAAAAACTTCAATCTATCCTACCGAAAAACAGACTGAGAAATAAAGTTGTGCATAGTCTGCAAAAAGCCTATGACAATATATTACCTTTTATTCAACTAATTCTGATGGCCAATATCAAAAATCATCTTAATACCTGTTGGGATGAGCACTGGGTGTTGTATGGAAACCAATTTGACAATAAATTTCATATTAAAAAAAATCATCTTAAGATTGCAGTTGGTTTAAAAGACTGTATTTAATAGAGATTACTTGTGATGTGATCATTCAAGCTACTGTTTGTAAGAAAGTGTACCATATTGAAGCTTGTTCCCAGAGAGAAAATTACAGCCCTTCAGTTACTGGAATAGCTGTGTTGCTAGAACCATGCTGCATTTTTTCCATACTCTTCCTTTGAGAGAGTGGAAGGAGGCTTTGACATCAAGTTCCCAGAAATAAAAGGCTGCCTACTCGTTGCAACTTCAACACTTAAGAAGAGTTCTTCAACCTGTCCATACCAGTGAAATGTCTGATCTTCTGCTATGAAATCCACAGAACTAAAGTTTCTGACAGAAAGTTCAATGAAACTGCATCTCCAGGAACTGTACAGTGGATGGCAATGTTCAAAGAAAAAAAAAAAAGCTCCGTGTTGCTTGCCCTTCTGGGTTCTCTTTGTTGAGTGTCCATGAAGATCTCTAAGCCTAGTAAATTCCAATTGCCCCTCTATTATATTCTTGTCACCTTAATCTTTTGATGCCCTTCATTTTGTGGAGCTCAGTAATGAGGAATACCTACTTTACTTCAGCTATATGGGATTTTACATGGACTTACATCAAAAGTCATACATGAAGGAGCTAGCATGTCCTGCAACCTATAGTTACCCATAGTTACAGCTCTCCCCATATCACAGTATACAGTGAATGTGGTGTCAATACACCATAATGATGATAAGACTATGGAATGAGTTCAAATCACTGGGCTGAGAAGAATAAGACCACTAAACTCTGAATGCAGCCTAAATCTCCTCAACTGTGAGCTTCCATGCTTAATCTACTTTAAGAACAAGTTCCCTGGAACAGTTCTAAAGGTGCCAGACACTTGCAAATGTGATTTGTCTTTAAGGTTCCAGAACATGAGAGATTACAACATGGGTGAACAAGGTCTAAGCAAGAATGAGCTTCCAAATTATATTAACCCAAGCAATTCCAATGTATGTGACTCACACAGGGCCTGGTGATGGAATGCAAGTCCACATGGCTCTCAGTCTGAATGTTTTGCTTCCCTCACTGGAGGATCGGCTGTGTTAGCCAATCTTTCTTTGTAGGCTCAGTCTAGAAAAAAGATGTACATTTCAAGGCTCTCAATGGATGGATGAGAGGTGGGAGGGGCCATGCAGCTGAGAAGTATGTCTGGTTCTGGCCAGGAATTGGACAAAAAGTCTCATTCATATTCCATCAAACACTCAACTCCAGAAAACAGCTCCAACCCCAGCAGCCCACTGAACTCCACTTTTTCTGAGAAAAGCCAGCTTCTACTAGAAGGCATGGAGCAGTTATCCTGTGACACCTGAAGTTCCTTTTTGTGTCATCTCATGATCACTTCCCATGTCAGTGCCAAGACCAATGTTGAACTTTTATTGTTGTCTAAGGAAAAGTAGAAATGAATTTTAAATATAAATAGGAAGAAACTATTATTGTGATGATGAGTTTTAGATCACACTCTTCCATAATGGTAGGCAAAATCCATTCTGTACAGCTATGAGACAACAAAGTTATGTTTGCTCTTAAAAGGCTGCCGTGCATATCTTCTATTCAGAACACACTAAGATACCTAGTAGGGCATATGCTCAACTGTGCCTATAGATGATCCCATGTCTCATTTGGAGGAAACTCTTTTATATTACATGTGGCCTCTCTGAATAACGCCTCAGATAGTATACTCTTGCCTATTTTCTGATTGTTCTCATCAACACTAGTATTTTGAAGACAAAGTGGTTGGTTTGTGGTCTTTTTACGCACTTAGTTATATGCATATTAAGCTGCAGAAATCTTTTAACAACTTTTTAGTCATGGGTAGATGACCCCTACCAGTGAGTCTTATACTTATCCCTGCCTCCTTATCCACCATTCTGGTTCCCTTGCATATGTTTGTCCATCCTTCATCACAAATCAAGAAGTTTCACCACTACTTGCTACTGGGAAGTAAGTCTGGCTGAATGCTCTGTTTTTCACTTACACCCAGCTTCTGATTCCTGTCATAAAAATACCTATTCTCAGTCAATGAGTATCCCAGGGGTCTTAGAAGACAGTGGGGTATCGCTTTCTTAAATTTGTATTTTCCTAGCCCTACTCTCCAACTGGTTGACATATTCTTGGCAATACCAATGTGCACAAACCTTGACTGTGCCTGGGAATGTTCCACATCTGACAACTTCCTGCTCCATCCTGTTCTACTTCTGTGGAACTGGCATGTGCTTAGGGTTCTAGTTTTTGTTTTCTAAATGTAAATTGTATCTTTGTAATTATTGGATCATGAGATAATTTTCAAACAATTTACCTCTCAATAAAGCAGAAGACAGCAGGTTAAGTTAAAGCAGTTAATGTTTTTAAAGTAATCACTTACATATATTAATTAGTGGTCACCCTATTTCTTCATGATCTCAGAACCATGCAATAGCTCCTTATTTCATTCAGGGGAAAAGCATAAGTCCTTACAACAACCTCAACGTTCCTACAAGGTCCAAGTGTTCTGTTATCCTTCTAACCCTTTATCCTACCTTCCTCCCCTTTTGCTCATTCCACTTAAGCCACATAGGCCTCCTTGGAAAATCTACCCTGATGATCTCACAGCATCTGTTTCCGCTTCCTGGAAGAATATTCCACCAGACTATCTAACTCCCTCCATTTCTTCAAATCTTTGCTCAGTTGTCATCCTAAGGTAATCTCTCCTTACCACTCTATATTATACTGTAAACTATGCTCACTCCCTGGTGCTATGGCCCTTACCCTGCTCCTTTTCTTTTCCCTGTGGCCTCTATCACTTATCACACACAAGAAAACTTACCTTTTATTATGTGTACTGTTTATTGTCTGTATCCCCTCGCCAGATTCTAAGATCTGTAGGGCAGGGATCTTTGTTTTGATCTCTGATGTAAACTGAGTGCTTAGAGTACAATCTGGCACACAGTAGCCAATAATTATTTGTTAAGTGAATGAATGAATGAATGAATGCCTCACATCTTACCTACAGTGTCAGATAATAACTGAGAATTAGAGCAGAGAGATTTGGGTGACCCAACTGGAAATTTGCTTTGAATGTTCAAGGCTACCACTGTCTTTGGGCTGTGCTAAATTGAACACCTGGGCATTCTTATTATCCAGCTCCAATTTAAATGTTTATCATATATCTAAAGCACTAATCATTAAAGACATAATTTCCAAAACTATACCTCTCCCTAGTTATTTTATATTGATGACTTCATTAAAAAATTTTTTTTTAATGTTTATTTATTTTTGAGAGAGAGACAGAGCGTGAGTAGGGGAGGGGCAGAAGGAGAGGGAGACACAGAATCTGAAGCAGGCTCCAGGCTCTGAGCTGTCAGCACAGACCCTGACATGGAGCTCAAACCCATGAACCGTGAGACCATGACCTGAGCTGAAGTCAGACGCTCAATTGACTGAGCCACCCAGGCACCCCTGATGATACTAAAGGTCATCTGGAAACATTCAACATGTTCACCAATTTTTATCCACAATTAGAGTAAATTATTTACTAGGATATTTTCCACAACTTCTATATATAGGAATCCCCATTATCCTAGTCAGGTAGATATTTCTGGGCTCATTCCTCAATTTTTGAGTATACTCTATTTGAGACATGTACCACAGGTCAGACTTGGAGTCTAGAAGACCAATTGCATTTTCAAGTTTTTCAAGTTTTAAAATTTAAAATTTTTTTAAAGATTAAAATATTTTTTGCTCTATTGTTCTAACTTTTCACAATAGTTGTTTTAGTTAAATGCATAATTGACAATAGATACAAAGGAACTTGGACTTAAAAATATCCAAGTAACAGATTTTCAAATAGAAATCATTTCACCTTGATTTAAAATTCAAAACTATCTTAATACACCACAGGTTTCATTAGTGCTTAGCAAGCTTATATTTTAAGTTTCATGTTAAGTCAGTTCTATCTATCTGTAGTTACATTTTAAATTCTCAACATGAAACTCTTTAAAATTTGAGTTGTTCTATATAACCAGCTGTATTAATTATTAGTTTTATTTATAAACACATTCCTTATAACTGACTCTCTCTCAATAGGACTTAGCCCATTGAATTATAAGAACTACTTATCTGTGAGACCTCCAAAGCGAAAACTACTGCAATTTCATCAGTTTGCCCAAGAGAATTGATGTTCAATAATGTTCAATGAATGGCTGAATAAGTGAATGGTTTGTTATGACAATTCTCTAGTTTTAAAATATACAAATCTTGGGGCGCCTCGGTGGCTAGGTTGGTTAAGTGTCTGACTTCGGCTCAGGTCATGATCTTGCGGTTTGTGAGTTCGAGCCCCGCATTGGGCTCTGTGCTGACAGCTCAGAGCCTGGAGCCTGTTTCAGAGTCTGTGTCTCCCTCTCTCGCCGTCCCTCCCCCGCTCACGCTCTGTCTCTGTCTCTCAAAAAATGAATAAATGTTAAAAAAAAATTAAAAAAATAATAAAATAAAATAAAATAAAACAATACAAATCTTTCTCCATTTACTTCAAATGGGATTACAAAGTTGTCCCAAAAAATTCACTTAAAATTCTAATAGCACATGTATGGTTTCCTGTCACATTTAGGTCTTTAATCCATTCTGTGTTTATGTTTTTGTATGGTAAAGGAGAGTGGTGCAGTTTCATTCTTTTGCATGTTACTGTCCTGTTTTTCCCAGCATCATTTATTGAAGAGACTGTCTTTTTACCATTGCATAATCTTGCCTCTTTTGTCAAAGATTAATTGACCATATAATTGTGTGTTCATTTCTGGGTTTTCTGTTCTGTCCCACTGATCTATGTGTCTATTTTTGTGCCAGTACCATAGTGTTTTGATTACTACAGCTTTGTAATATAACTTCAAGTTCAGAATTGTGATGCCTCCAGCTTTTATTTTCTTTTTCAAGATTGCTTTGGCTATTTGGGGTCTTTTGTGGTTTTATAAATTTTAGGATTGTTTGTTCTACCTCTGTGAACAATGCTGTTGGTATTTTGCTAGGGATTGCATTAAATGTGTATATTACTTTGGGAAGTATAGACATTTTAACAGTATTTGTTCTTCAAATCCATGAGCATGGAATGTTTTTCCATATGTTTGTGTCATCTTCAATTTTTTCATCAGTGTTTTTTAGTTTTCGGAGTACAGGTCTTTTGCCTTTTTGGTTAGATTTATTCCTAGGTGTCTTATTATTTCAGGTGCAATTGTAAATGGGATTGATTTCTTAATTTCTCTTTCTGTTGCTTCATTATTGGTGTATAGAAATGCAACAGATTTTTGTACATTGATTTTATATCCTGGGACTTTCGAATTTGTTTATCAATTCTAGCAGTTTTTTGGTGGTCTTTTAGGTTTTCTATATAAAGTAGCATGTCATCTGCAAATAGTGAAAGTTTTACTTCTTCCTTACTGATTTGGATGCCTTTTATTTCTTTTTGTTGTCTGATTGCTGTGGCTAGGACTTCAAGTACTATGTTGAATAAAAGTGGTAAGAGTGGACATCCTTGTCTTGTTCCTGACCATAGAGGAAAAGCTCTCAGTTTTTCCCCATTTAGGATGATATTAACTGTGTTTTTTTTCATATATGGCCTCTACTGTCATAGACTCTAAGTCTAAAGTTCTCATTTGTCTAGCAAAAGAGTGGATGCAGGATTAAAACGAGAGATGGTTAATGTCTGGGAAAAAAAAGATAAGAGCCCCGAATAAGGGTCCTTGCCTGGCATTTATTCAGATCAGAAGGCTTACAAATGTGATGAGGGTGCACAAAGAGACAAAGAAACTGTGAACATTAACTTGAGAATGTGAGGGGGAAAAGGGGGTTTTGAAGATATACAGTGTTTGGGGTTTGGGTCAATATAAAACAAAATTCTGGCACTGGGCAGATGGGTAGATGGTTGTTAACAGAGACAGGAGACGCCATGCCTGTTTATCTTTGCTAGCCTAGGGGATGAGACAGATAGGGGGAATAACCTCAGGGTTAACAAGACTCCTTTTCTTTTGTTAACCATCTCTGCTCTGGGCTGCTTTGCCTGCAGCACAGCTGGCCAAAGTCCAATTCACCAAACACTAATTTACCTAACCTAGCCCTATTCTCCTATGAAAGCAGCTTTCTCTTATAGTACTAAACTTAGGGTGCTTTCACCCTGAATATCTAATCTTGTTATTCCTATGTATTGGGCACCTTTGCGCTGATTCTATTTCAGGCGTTTGCCTCTCTCTCTCTATTTTTGGGGTCTCAGCACCCCCTCCCTATTTTAGGGTGCCTTTGCACCTCCCTTTTCTTGGCACCTTTGTGCCTCCCTATTCTTGGAGTGCCAATCTGGTTACCCAAACTCAGGTGTGAGCATTTTATGACTTTGTGTTTTTTTATGCCTTGTTAACCCATTGGTGTAAGCCTGAGGGATTCCTAATCTTATCCCCCACATTCTATTACGTTGAGGTATGTTCCTTTTAAACCCACTTTGTTGAGGGATTTTATCATGAATGGATATTGTACTTTGTCAAATGTTTTTTCTGCATCTACTGAAATAATCATATGGTTGTTTTCTTTTATTAAAAAAATTTTTAATGTTTTCATTTACTTTTGAGAGACAGAGAAAGACACAGTGTGAGTGACGGGGGTGGGCAGACAGAGAGGGAGACAGAATCTGAGGCAGGCTCCAGACTCTGAGCTGTCAGCACAGAGTCTGATGTGGGGCTCGAACTCAAGGACTGTGAGATCGTGACCTGAGCCAAAGTTGGATACTTAACCAACTGAGCCACCTAGGCGCCCCAAGGTTCTTTTCTTTTATTAATGTGATGTATCATGTTGATTGAAAAGATAAAGAAAATGCGGTATATATACAATGGAATATTACTCAGCCATAAAAAGAGGGAAGTCTTGCCGTTTGCAACAACATGGATGGACCTAGAGAGTATTATGCTAAGCAAAATAAGTCAGTCAGAGAAAGACAAATACCATATGACTTCATTCATATGTGGAATTTAATAAACAAAACAAATGAGCAAAAGGGAAAAAAAGAGAGAGAGAGAGAGAGAGAGAGAGAGAGAGAGAGAGAGAGAGAGAGAGAGGGGCAAACCAAGAAACAGACTCTTAACTATAGAGAAGAAACTGATGGTTACCAGAGGGGAGGTTGGGGGGGGGGGGGGGGGGAGATGGCTGAAACAGGTGATGGGGATTAAGGATACGCTTGTTGTGATCAGCACTTGTTGAATAACTATATTGTACACCTGAAACTAATATAACACTGTATGTTAACCAACTAGAATTTAAATATAAACTTAAGAAAAAAGAAAAAGGAGAAGAAAAAAAAGAAAACAAATTTAACAGCATATTTAAAAACTGAAGGTAATAAGGATCAAAACAAAAACAAAACAAACAAAAACCAGCTGAATATGGGGGATCCCAAATTTGGCTCATAGTTGTTTGGCTGGCTCAAGTTTTGAATTTTTCTTTAAATTAGAATATTCAGCCTACGCATATAGCTTCTAATTTGCCATTTGCCCATGAATCACCCCTACTGTTTATACTAGAGTTGATTCTAACATTTTAAAAAAATCTACTTGGCCACTAAGCATTTGAATCTGTGATCCTACTTCTCACATGATGAGTACCCTATAACTTACAATTTGTAGCCTTCATACTTTCAGACTTTAAGATTATATTATGGTTAACATAACTCATCAATGAAGATTTAACAAAAACAAATTAGCAAAAAAAATAACTTAGAATCCATATATACTGGCTATACTATACATTCTAGGACTAGCCCTAGAGAAGAAATTACATTCCTGTTATGATGCAGCAGTTTGGAAGAAACTGTAAAAAAAAAAAAGAAAGGTAATTTTGAATAGTTCAAAACATTTAGCTACCTTGTTTATGTCTTATCACTTGTATTTAAAAATATAAGTGCATCCACATTCATATAAAATCTGGCTTATTTCTTCTTGATCACAAAAACGGAACACGGAGTACCAGGGGTCTCTTGAGTAAGTACTCAGAAAATAGAGGCTCTAGTCCAGATCACAGATAAATTACTCATAAATTACACATTGTTGTCTTCTGATATGCTTTTGCTATCAATATCCCTCCTTTCCTTTAGAGCTAGCCTGAGCCTCAACTCCAACACAACTTCTGTAACCAAGTTCACTGTCAAAGCAAGAATTCGCCTTTCTCAAAGTGTACTTACTGTCTTTGTCAGGTAACTACTCTAACAAAGGCAAGTCTGCAAATTTCAGTACCAGTATTTAGCACCCAAATTCAGTACATAATTTAGATTACTGTGATATAATATGTTGCTTATTTATAATGTAAAATATCATTTAGTATTTGGTATACATGTAGCTGAACCTCTCCTCAATTATATTATGAAAATCTTGTTAGTAAGGATAATCTATTTTTTAGTACTGTGCAGTATTTGAGACAGTGCTAAATAATGCAGTTCACATGTAATGATAATCTGTTTTATTTGAAGTTTACCTTTTTTTTTTTTTTTTTTGAAGTTTACCTTCTTGAGATTGAGTCAATGTAGGTTGAATTTCCAGAATCTGAGGAATGTCGACTTTCTTGGGGATATCAAAATATCCTGGAAGGCTCAGTTCTGTTATGTAGAAAATAAACTTAGGCTTCTTCAACTTTGAGGTGTTAAAGAGCCTAAAATACTGCAAATAAACAGAGTAAAGTAAAAATGTAATTATCTTAACTTTTACTTCCAAAACACAAAACAGAGCATTATGTATTTTAGACATTATATTTGGGGAAAGATCCACCAAGAGATTGAGTTTGATCATTTCTTTAGCCAAATTTTTATTTAGTCAAGGATAACACAAACACATCTGTTTACATAACCAGTGGAATCACCCTTTATTGAGATGAGAGATGGTTAATGTCCCCTGCTCTAATGTTTTCAGTATTGAAAAATTCATTGCCTTGGGAGGAAACCATTATACTGATGAACAGCATTGAGAAAATGTCCTTCCTTGAGTTGAAACTTACACTCCTTAATATCTACCCATCAGATATATTCTTAGTAGCAGTACAGAGTGAGTCCTCTCTCTTTTACTAATGACAATTTTGTGAATATATAAAAACAATCAGTTCCCACCTCTCCACAGTTGTCCAAAATCTTTCTTATCTAGGTTAGACACTTTTACTTCTTTCAGTCATTACTCATTATACCACCATACGCATGCTTCTCTAGACATAATCTAGTACAAAGCAGTTCTATCAAAAATGGCACACTGGAGATAAATCCAGCCTTCCAAGTATGAGTCAAGCAGGTTAAAAATGCTATTTTTTGTTCAGTTGTTTGTTCAATTAAACAACGACAGAGCCTATATCATGTGCAAGACATTGAGAGACTGACAAAAAATACCTAAGAGATGTTCTTTAGATTTCTAGGAATTCACAATCTGGTGGGATATACAGGTAAATATAAATCAATACAAAACATAATTTTGTAAATGCGATAAATATTAACTAACACAATACATGTACCAGGTTCCAAGGAAAGAGCCAAAGGGAAAGGAAGATAAATTTGCACTAAGTGCATTCATAATAGAAAGTTGGTCCCTTGTACAAAATCTACCTACTGCAACCATTATTGATGTCAATAAAAATCTCTTGAAAGGCGTAAGAATGAAGAAAATGAATTTAAAATGGAAGGGGGTACCCTAAGATAGGCTTGAAGTTTGAAATGGCCCATCAATGAATATTTTTATTATAATAGGGTACCAAAAGTTGAACATAAACCTTCCTAGATTCACTGTTGTGTAGTAGAAGTAGGCTTTTTGAGATGAGCTGCAAAGAGCCACCAGCTTCTTAGAAGTACAGTATGGATGGGTCAAGAGGGCATCAGAACCTCAGGCCTTGATGTTTTGGTGCCAAAACAAACTTAAAAATTCAGAACATCCTTTTTTTTTTTTTTCCGTGTTTATTTATTTATTTTGAGATAGAAAGAGAGCATGAGAGTGGGGTAGGGACAGACAGAGAGGGAGAGAGAGAATCCCAAGCAGGCTCCATGCTGTTAGTGCAGAGCCAGACCAGGACACCCTTAAAAGGCCATCACTAATTGTTGGGAAGACTTTTTTTTTCTTTTGTGTCGATTCTAGCATTCTCACAAATGCAAAAGAAATTATCCCTATAATGCCAAGGCTTTTGTTGTAATATGTGTAAATTAAAGTTAACACTGAACAAGCAGGATGAAACCAGTTGTTATTTATTCCCCTACGGAACACAAATTTAGTGACTACCATGGGCACAGCACACTTTTCTGGGCACTGGAGGTATAACAGCTAACTAAACAAATATCTTCTCACAAATCTCCTTGCTGGAGACAGAGTAAATATATTACTTTCAGGAGAAAAATGCTGTCTATAAAGCAAGTTGAAGAAAATTTAGGGTTTAGAGAGTGGCTGATAGAAGTATGAGATGTGGAAAAAAAATTCAGTTGGTAAAGAAGAACCTCTTTGGTGGCATTCTAGCAGACCTGAAGTAATTAAGGCAAGCAGCCTCTAATGTCTAGAGAAAAGCAGGAGAGAAAGTGCATGGGCCATGGGTGTGTATGCCTGGCACATCTGCAAAAGAGCAAAGAGGTCCATGCTCAAGGAGAGACATGAGTGAATGGGCTTCAGTGATGCTGGAAACCAGGGAAGGGGATGGGACTGACCAGGAGAGTCATGAAGACCATCCTAGGAATGTTGCTTTTTATTCTGTCATGTGCTGGAAAGCCAGTAGAGGTGTAATATGAGCAGGTTTACATTTTAGAAGAATCACTTTGGCAGCTTTGTGGATACTAGACTGAGCCTTATTTAAATTATAAAAGAGTTCAAGCTATAAGAGAGTCTACAGTAATAGTAACAACGGAAACAATAATGCCATACACATAGAGAGCACTTACTATATACCAGCTGATATGTTTGCATTTTACATGATTATTTCATTTGGTTTTCATTAATACCCCATGTCTCTTAATAGAGATGTAAAAATTGAGGCTTCAGGCATTTTAAGTAACCAGCTCACAGTCAGACAGCTGAAGTGTTAGAGTCTGGCTTTTCAGCCTGGTAATCTCAACCCAGGGACAATCCTCTCTGGTTGCACAGTAGAATATCCTGGGCGGCTTTTAAAATATGTTCCCACCCATCCCCTTGCAGAGATTCACATTTAATTGTTTGGGGGTAGGGTCTGGACGTGTTTTTGTTTTAAGTTCTCTAGGGCACTCAAATGTGCTGCCAGAATTGAGAACGCCTGTGAAATAATGGCTACACTGTAGCACGTAATATGACACAGCAGAACACTTAGTTTCAAAGATATTATTTAGTGAGGCTAAACAACCAAACCAAACCAAACCAAACCAAAACACCAACCTGATCTATGTTTCCAGGGCGGAAAAAGCCTTCAGTGCAAACCCCAACTTTTTCTATGGAAAATACTGGTACTGGTTAAGTAGTGACAGCTGTGTACACATTTCAAGAGAAAGTAATTTAAACGCATCATCTGTCCTCTGTTCCCACCAGGACCTTGGTCACCCTCAGAAGGGCAATGACCACTCTGACACTACTGCTCTCCATAGGCCTGTCACCAACCTTTGCTCATACTTCATATCTGACATCTGTTGTTGTGCTGCAAAAGCCAAAGCTTTTTCCTTGGCTCCATTAGTCAGTGGCAATTTGAGCTCCACATTCAGGATTTAAAGGAACTTGCATTCCAAATACAGAATTAGGTCTTCCTTACTAAACACTAGGGGAAGCAAAAATATTCATGACTTCAATGATCATTTATGTCCTTGCCCTTGTTATCCAGCACAGACTTGGGAGATATGAAACATAAAACTGCAGTTATAAATTTCATTAAACAGGGTAAAATAAATGGGTAACACATTTCGGTTTGCTCTAATTCAGTGACTGAAGATTTAGAGAAGAGGCATTTCACTGATAATATCAAATATGTTTTCTAGTCGAATGCTTCTCTCAAAGAAACACCAAAACACTTGTTAGTGACCACTAATGCTTATGCCTTAGAAGGCAAAGGAAATATAAACAAATGTGAAGAAACACACCAAGTCAGAGAAACTAACAAGTGTCAAATAAAAACAAATCTGGACCTAGATAAGGAGAGACTTTATTCAAAAACAGTACTGAAATAGGGAGAATGTTAGTATCTGAGTATATCTCAAAATCAAATTTAAAAACACTTCTTTTAAAGGATGAGATAAACAGAGCTAGCAGCAACTTTTCTTTTCTTTTCTTTCTTTCTTTCTTTCTTTCTTTCTTTCTTTCTTTCTTTCTTTCTTTCTTTTCTTGCTAGCAGGAACTTTTGAAGGGAAATTGGGCAAATGAAAGGGAGTGAGCAGATTGCATGATTAGAGCTATTTCTCACTGTGGTCAGCTAACCATCAGGATGAGATGCTAAGGTGTGGGATGTTCTGTATTTTAACGTTTAATCAAACTTGAGGATAAGCCAAAATTAAGGAGACTGTAGGGCAGAGAAAATCCTGACTAAAGGTTGGTTAAGCTAAGGGAAGTGAGGGGCAATAGCAAACACTTGGTCATAACTTTACCACTTAATACTTAATTTTTTAGTGGTTACTAATCAAGAAAATAGAACACAGAATTCCAGGTCATATTGTAATACATAGATTATGAAAGTATAGTGGCTTCTGAATCATTTGAGAAGTGGAAAGTTTTGCTGAGTAAATATTTTGCACATCAAGTTTCAACAGTAATCTCAAGATTGAAAATTAAAGTTTTAAGGGCACCATAATCAACATTTTTAGTTGATAATATGTTGCTCTATTACATACATGCTGGTATCATAAAGTTAAAAGTGTGCTTTCCAAAATCCAATTGTATACTAGAAAAGCTTACTATGAGGATGGTTAGGTAACTCTATGCAGAATAGCCCCATCCCTTAGCATTATAAGTGAAATATAATGTATATATACTCTAACTTATTCTGGAATACTGATTAGTTAAGCAGACTTAAAGAATTTATTGGAAGGAAGGTGGAAGGCAAGGGCATCATATTCCACAATATACAATGTAATGACAAAAATTTTTTAAAGTTCATAACAATTGTATTAAGTCATAAAACAAAACTGTTTCCATATTGAAGGCAAAACTAAATGGTTGCCAAGGATGACTAAGGATACTACAATAACATCCATATGTTGTGCAACATAGACCCTGAATGGGAAGACATAACTACAGCCCTACCATAGTGTGGAGGAAACTTTGCAGCTACATATAATCTTTGAAAGAATTCAATATTAAAATTAATGTACAATCAAGAAAGCAAAAAGACTAATTGTATTTCCTCATTCAGTAACTTATTGTTTGGGGGTGTATCTGACTCTTCAAGAGTCTGGGGTATACATTTTGGGCTTTCCAAGTGGACGCGTGTGAATATGAAAAATCTTTTAGAATGAGTAGGAATGCAAGAAGTCAGTGAGCTAAATGAGAATGAAAAATAAAACAGGACAATGTAAGGACAGTAACATGACACAGGGAATCAGTGGAGGTGGACAGACCTGGTTTCAATTCTGGTACTGCCATTTACTAGCTACTTAGCCTCAGAAAAATTTACTTAATTACTGAGCTACAGTTCCCTCCTTTGTAAAGTGCAATAACAATATGTTCATTTATAAGAGCCTAGATATTAAATGAGAGTTAGGGAGAGTATTTACAGTCTTTGTACCCAATTTCAATGTGTGTGTGTGTGTGTGGTGGTGGGGGCTCCCACACTACCAGGCAATGCTTGGGACACCAGCTGGGTGTCCTACAATTTAGCTCAATTCTGACACTATCTACCTGGACATAGCATCAGATCCCACAGGTTAAAGGCTTAGTTGTACAAGATCCTGCCTCCTCCTCCCACGCCCCCCAACCCCCCCCCCCCCCCCCCACACACACACACTCTCTACAGATGCTGGTCAAAAGCCCAGGTCATCACCTGTACTTCTGACTGACCAGCTATAGATCTGAGGTTCCAATAACCCGCCCCCCCCCCCTTAGGTTTGATTAATTTGCTAGAGTGTAACAGGACTGACGTTTGCACAGAGAGTCATGACACCAAGGCTTTTCTTTCCAGGAAGCAATTTTATTCATGCCCGCACAGGCTCAGTGGGTTTTTACCTGAAAAAGTGAGCCCTGAGCACAGCAGGGTGGAGCCTTTTATACAATTTCTACTTCTTTGTCTCCCACACATGGTAACAAACAAACATACAGTCTGAATGGGTGGTCTACATTACAGAGTCGTGAGGGATGTTGCGCACATGCACATAGCCAGGTTGCCTAGAGGCTGTCTTGAGGTTTTCACCACATTCTGTAGAGAGGGACTCTACCACAAGAGCACCTCAGAGAACTCAGAGAAACAGTTTACTTACTATATCACGGGGTTATTATAAAAGGATAGAACTCAAGAACAGCCAGATGGAGGAGATGCACAGGGCAAGGTATAGGGAAAGGGCAGGGAGCTTCCATGCCCTCTCAAGGCACATCACTCTCCCCACATCTCCACGTGCTCACTAACCCAGAATTTCGCCAAACCCCATTCTTTTGGGTTTTTTTTTTTTTTTTGGAGGCTACATTACATAGGTGAGATTTTTCAACCTTCAGCTCCTCTCCCCGCTCTTGGGGTGGGGGTGTGGGGTAGGACTGGAGTTTCCAAACCTCTAATATGTGGTTGGTTGTCCTTGAACCAGCCCCCATCCTTAGGCACTTTCTTAAAGTCACTTCATTAACATAAACCCAGCTGTGGTGGAAAAGGGCTTGTTATGAATAATGACACCATTCTGAAGTGATTTTAGGAACTGAAGACAAGAGACCAAATATTAGGGCAAAAGATACTCCCACTGATGGAACTCCGAAAGTTCCAAAGGTTTTGGGAGCTATGACCTGGGAACAGTGGGCAAAGACCAACTATATATGAGAAATACATTTTTATCATCCCAATGACTCAATATATATTTCTTACGTTAAAAAGAAAAAAAAAAAAGTAACAGGCCCCGGGTGGAGTCACTTGCCATCCAGAACAACAAAACAAAACTTAATTGCAGTTTCAATCTCTCCCAGAGGTGGAATTTTAAACCAATCAGCCCTGATCAGCACTACTGAAGTAATCTGCTGGATGAAACCCCTCCCTTTCCCTTTGGGAAGGTAACCTGAACTGAAATGATCGTTTCTTGGGGCACCTGGATAGCTCAGTCGGTTGAGCATCTGACTTTGACTCAGGTTATGATCTCAGGGTTAGTGAGCTCCAGCCCCAAGTTGGGCTCTGTACTGACAGCTCAGAGCTTGGACCCTGCTTCTGTGTCTCCCTCTCTTTCTGCCCCTCCCCTGATCATGCTCTGTCTCTCTCTCTCTCTCTCCAAAATAAATAAACATTAAAGAGTTTTTAAAAAAAGAAGAAATAATCCTTTCTTTTCTTTGTTCCATTGTATATCTGCCTATAAAATCCTTCTATTTTGTACAGCTCCTCTGGGTGCCTGTCTATTTATTAATGGGATGCTGCCTGATTCCTGAATCATTGAATAAAGCCAATTACATCTTTAAATTTACTCAGCAGAATTTTGGCTTTTAACATTTATAAATCATAATATTACATAGAGAGATAGTCAAAAGATATATCATATAATCATAATGGATGAACCTTATTTAGATGCTAATTGAAACAAAAGTGCTTGGAAATAGCAACAAACACACAAACACAAATAGGAGACAACTAGGGAAAGATGAACACCGCATGGATGTTTGACGATAGTAAAGAATAATTTAAAAAATATTTTTAGTAATAATGGCATCATGGCTGTGTCAAAAAAAAGAGAGTCTGTTTATTTTAGAAACACTGAACTGTTTAAGGATAAAATGATGTGATGATTGGGATTTGATTCGAATTAATCATGAAAAATGTTTGGGCCTGCACTATTGAACCTGGGGGGAGGATACAGGGGAGATCTACTGTTAGATTTTATTTCTAAAATTGTATATATTTTATATTTTCCATAATAAAAAAAAAGTTTTAATCCCTATATCTTAAAAAATGGAATGAGAGTAAGGATGTGGTGTAGACTATATGAGGCAACACATATCAGAAAACTAACCCTCTGTCTGACACTCACCAGTGAAGGGGTTCAGGATAGGCCTTCCCAGAATGTGCCACTTTGGCATGCAATTATTTTGAGCCAGAGGCAGTGAAGACCCTGTGGGCTCAAGAGAAACTTCTGCCCTTCCCTTAACTACACAGCAGAATCTAAACTGGGGGTCTCCCCCAGAATAAGTATTAGCAGAGTTAAAGTTTATCTGAGTAACAGGGCAAACATCTAATTAGTAAACATCTGCTCTTCCTACTGCCCCTGTGAAGTACATTTTTTTCCTCTGGAAGTTCCAGACCCCTACACTTTTCTCCTTAGTTCAGGACAACGTATATTATCTCATTTTGCCTGTCTTTGGAACTTCCATGTCTATGTGGATTTGAGACCAGACGCTTGGTTCCTGGACTTGTTTTGAAAGCATAAGCAGAATTATAGTTGTATTAGTTGCATTATTAACTTAACTCCATGTTCTGTTTTCTTCCCTGCTTAATTATGTTTATTCTCTTCTTAACCTCACGCAAAATCAATCATTAACTTTGCCTTTTTACCTCTACTCCCTGTTTACCCACTGATTACAGAAACCTAACAAGGACTGAATGGTAACATTTGTCTTGAGGTATCTGATCATACCAGGTCCCAAACAGTGCCTCATTGTCTGGAAGAATGCTTACCTCCAAATTGTTTTAAGGCCCCCTGTCTCAAGGTTTCAACAAACTCTCTACCCTCCTCTCATGTATAGAAGCTGTCCTGAGGCTCAACAGAGCAAGGCAGCTTTGGGAATGATCCCCTGACTTCTTGTTGGGCTGCCTTTCTGATAATAAAGCTTTCTTTGCTTCAGAGGTAGTGTCTGAGACATTGGCTTACTGGACATCAGGTGCACAGACAAGTTTAAGTTTGGTAACAGATTCTCCGTAGGTATGATATTAAATCTGATTTTCTCCTATCCTGTCTCATGTCAATTTAATTCTTAGTCTGGCTAGAAGGATCTTTGAGAAGGGAGGAATTCTTGGTCCTCGACACCAGGCACTTACAAGATCCATCTAAATGCAGTGGGACCATTCTTTGAGAGCAGGGCTTCTCAAACTATCATGAGCATACACATCAGCTGGGGATCTTGTCAGACTCAACTTCTGACACAAAATGTCTAGAAAGATCAATGAAAACAAAGGGCAGAAATCTGGGGTTTGGCTCCACAGTGCAGAATCTTGCAGCTGAATGGGCTTGTGACAGGGATACAAATAACTAGGAAACCAAAGGGTATCAAATTTAGCTTTGAAGAAGAAATGTAACATGTTTAAGTGCCCCACAACCTTAAAATACTATTAACTGCATGCCTGAGAGATTATTAAAACAGATATCTTTAAGTAGGCAACCAATTTTTAAATGCATCATGTATAAAATATTCCTAAGAATATAAATATTTTAGATAGGTGAAATGGTGGAAACTGAAAATTAAATAGGAAAACAATGTAGAAATAAATAATTTGTTTGTAAGATCATGTTGTTCCTAGCTTCATTACCTTCTTCTCAAATTGATATTTGTTTATAGTATAATTCATTTGGTGGTCTGCTTCCACAGGATAAAGTTTCTTAGAATTTCATTAATTAAGATACACAATTATCTTCAGTTCAGTTACTCCAGGAAATAAATAATATTTTTATATAATTTGCATATAGTATATTTCCTAAGCAGCCATGCATGCATTTTGAGGGAACAAAAACCATTTTTTTAGTACAAATACAGCTGAGTGATCAACGCCAATGATGGAAAATTTTCAATAGTAATTAGAGGACAAAATGCATCAGCTCAACAAAGCAAAAGCTTGAGAAAACAAGAAATCATTATTTTACTTTTATTTGAATTATCTTGCCATCCTTATTTTAATTTAAAATTCAGTTATTTTCAGTCCCAAAAATAGTATTCATAAGCAATTAGACTCAGCGATTATAACATTATCACAATTTTCAGTGTTTTTGTGTGTGGCTGAAAGAAGCCTGAACCGAAGGTTGTCTCCCCCAGGCAAATGACTATCAAGCCATGAGAGTCTATTTAAAAGGAGAGAACTGCACTGCCTGGGTGGCTCAGTCAGTTGAGGGTCCGACTTCAGCTCAGGTCATGACCTCACAGTGTGTGGGTTGGTTCATGGGTTTGAGCCCTGCATCGGGCTCTCAGCTATCGGTACAGATCCTCTGTCCTCTCTCTGCAGCCCCCCAACCCCCTTCTCATGCTTGCTCTCTCTCTCTCAAAAATAAACTTTTCTTAAAAAAGAGGAGAAAACTATTTGCCAAAATGTCTTTCTCTAATATAAATTACAAACAGCATCCCAATTTTTATTAAGGTATCAATAAATTCGTCTCTGTTCAATTCCATTTGTTTCTGTATCTTACACAGATGGCATTGTAGAGGCCAAGGTCAGGTCAGCCCAAGATGGGCCACTTTGGCATGAACATTATTTTGAGTTAAAAGCAATCCAAACCCAGCAGATTCTGAAAAAGGTCCTTACCTCCCCCTCAACTGCCTTCATTTACCAGGAAGAGAGCTATTAACAAAGATTCCTCTTTATCTAAGAAATTTACCTGCACAATAGGGCAAACTTTGTTTTCCAAACATCTCCTCTCACCCTCCTGCTAATTGTCTTTCTCCCCTTGTATCCTAAGACCTCTACCCCTCTCTTTAGCTCATAGGAGCTTCCATTGCCTCATTGTCTTTGATATTACCATGTCTGTGTGGATTCCCTATAAGTATGCACGCTATTAAATTTGATTTTCTCCTGTTAATCTGTCTCAATTCAGTTTGATTCTTAATCCAGCTAGAAGGCCTTCGAAGGACAGAGGAAATTATTCCTCCACAACTGTGTATTACTGTTTCCCTAAAAATTATTTTATCTAACTTGTTCGTTTTGAATATGTTCTCTTATTTATTACACAACAACACTAAAAATAATCCTTGTTTTGTTTATATCAGAGAATTTATTCAGGAGACTGTAATCTGTAGTCTAATGTTATTATTTTTCTCTACTTTTCTTGAAACAAAATCAGACCTGTAAAAGAGTGCAAATGCAATAAGTAATGTTGTAGGTTATAAGATGAACAAGTCCTGAGGAAGTAACATACAGCATAGTGACTATAATTAATACTGTGTTGTACATTTAAAAGTTGCCAAGAAGTTAGGGGCGCCTGGATGGTTCAGTTGGTTATGCGTCCGACTTCGGCTCAGGTCAGGATCTCACAGTTCCTGGGTTCAAGCCCTGCACTGGGCTTTGTGCTGACAGCTCAGAGCCTGGAGCCTGCTTCAGATTCTATCTCCCTCTCTGCCCCTCCCCGGCTTGTACTCTGTCTCTCTCTTGAAAATAAATAAACATTAAAAAAATTTTTTTAAGTTGCTAAGAGGTTAGATCATAAAAGTTCTCTATACACACACACATACACACAATTGTGGTAATTATTTTGCAATATATACGTATATCAAAACATCATATTGTACACCTTAAATTTACACAATGTTATCCCAATTATATCTCAGTAAAGCTGGAAAAAAGGAGAAACTCCTTAATTTTCAAGTTGAGACGTTGTAACCAGAGAAATGAAATTCTCTGAGAGATAGCAGACACTTACCATTGTGAGATATTCTTATAGTCACCTGAACCAGTTCTTTCCTGTTCTTAATTTCCTATTTGTAGTACACGTGGTTAATTATAATTATATTTTCCTGGGAGAAACTAAGAAACACTCACAGAAAATATTTTCTTCATTCTGTAATTGTATTCCTCAAATAGCACGATTGCATGCAACTTTGCAAAAAGACCAACTACTAATGACCCAGAAAGAAAGGACACAACACTGATTTGGCAGGAAAGGTCTAATCCCAGCTCTGTAACTAATTAGCTGAGTAACCTTGGACATGTCATGGATGCCCTCTAGATACAAATAACCTCAATCTTAAAAAAAGATGTTGACCTAGATAGATAATATCAATATTGTCTTTTAGATCCTAAATTCTACTTATTCTCTTATCTTGAGCCTAGATCCTGTTGGGTTTTGTAAATTATTTGTTTGAACTGTATAGGCAAATTATATGAGTTTGAAGGCTAGATAGGCAAATGAGAGGTAAACTGAAATTATAAAATTGTTAAACTGTATAACCTAGAAAGAAGTCATTAATCATTCAAGATGATTATTTGACTTTTAAAAATTATACAATCACCTGACCAGGGAAGAATAATTGCTGTTATTTTGAAAAAAAATTTAGTTGAAGAACTAATAATAATTAAGTCAGAGAGATATGCTAGAAGACTCAGTGAAGGTTAAAGACTCAAAGATTTATATGCCTGCACTGAAAATTTCAGTCATTTTAACATAATCTTATCTATATGCCTGAGAGATTATTCCACAGATATTTTGAAAAGGTAATATATATTTAAATGTGATAACATACAAATGGATTGCTTAATAAATATACTGTACTATATGACATCACGTCAGCAAATACCAGGAAGCTGTGCCTCGAATCTAGAACTGCAGCAATGAAATTAATAGTTTTCCTCCCCACCATTTCTATATCTGTTGGAAAGGAGTTTCTGTTCCAAAATTCGCCACCAACTTTCTCTGCAAGTAAATCGAAATTTGCTTTCCTTTAAGTGTGAATATCACCAAAACCATCAAGATTGGTCTTTACATCCAGATTCTTAACAGTTCTCCCCATCCTCTTTCCTTCTTCCTATTCCCTCCCTCAAGTGCAATATTGTCACCTCTTTTCTCACTATTGCTTCTCACATCCTTCTTTCTGTTACTAGGCTAGTAATCAAATATTGGCCCTTGGGTAGCCCTTGCCAGAATCACATAAGGAAAACCAGAAAACAGTAGACATAAGTTGCCAGATCTAATTAGCCAGTATGCCTGACTCTGGTTTCTATCTCTAACTCTTAATGTACTCTCCAGAGACTCTTTAAAAACAAAGATGAAATCAGATTTTACCTGTGAGTTTCTGCCTTCAATAAAATAAAACTTAAGTTATTAAACTTAAAATCTACTGGCCTCCTCAGTATCACTTGCCTCATCCATGCAACTAATTTATTTTCATTTCTTACAAACCATTCTCAAAATTGGCCACTGAAGTATCCATGAAATGTCATGCTTAGCTGCTCTTTTTGCAGGCTTTTCTCAAGCACATCTGTCCCTTGCCATTTCATTAATTTACTGGCAAATTTCTACACATCTTCCTTGATCAAGCTCTTTTGTTAACCAATTATCCCTGTAGCTATCATCATATAGAAATGCATTCTTTTAAAAATTTTTTTTTTACTATTTATTCATTTTTGAGAGACAGAGAGACAGAGCACAAGTTGGAGAGGGGCAGAGGGAGAGGGAGACACAGAATCCAAAGCAGAATCCAGGCCCCAAGCTGTCAGCACAGAGCCCAACGTGAGGCTCAAACTCACGAACTGTGAGATCGTGATCTGAGCCGAAGTTGGACGCTCAACCGACTGAGCCACCCAGGCGTCCCTAGAAATGCATTCTTTACTCTAGAAATTGTTAGTATGTGTCTAACACTACTATAGAAAGAAATGAGTTCTATGTTCTATGTTCTGGGACACCATGTATACTAGTAAAAATTCTGCTTTACAAGGGGCATCTTGTTGAGGGCAAGGTTGTTCTAGCACACGGCTGCACTCACTGATGCAAGAGCTGCATTTCTCTAATTCTTACAAATGTGACATATGCTCAGCAAGCTTTTCTCATCCACCTGGAGGGGGAACTTACTCCATGGGGCAGCCCTATATAAGTTTGCTTCCTTCACTTGATTGTAACTATCTTGAGTGCAAGAATTATACCCTTCCTCATGCATTTACTCTCCCCATGGCTAGAAAATTTGCTCTCTATTGTTGGTGAATTAGTGTTAGGAGGAGTGAACACGATAAGAAATTTAACTTATTGAGACCTCAGCCTGAAAGTGGCAAACCTTAAAATTTGCAATTGTCTTTCTCCATATCCTACAGTTTTCTTCAAACGTAAGTAGGTTGAAAAAATGATACTAAGTGGGTCCAGATAATTAACATTGTTAAAGAACAAAAATACAGCTGAGTTAATTTTAAAGATCTAATTGGCTATATCAATTAACTCATGAATTGGGCATCATCGCATCTAGAAAGTAGAGAGATGCTCCAAAGGGTTACAGAAAGAAAAAAGTTTCTAAAGGCAGGACAAGGAAGTCATAAAAAGAAAAAAAAGATTATTTAGGGTGAGGTCACCTTCCTTTGGGGACAAAAGGATCGTATTAGATGGATTATCTCATCTTCCTTTAGAGGATGGAGAGGGTCCATATGACAGATGACCTAACTGGTGGTGATCAGAAAATTCAGGACATTGGATAAGGCTACATTTCTGGGAGAGGTCAAAACTGCAATTAGGCTAGGTACTAAGCCCAGGTTTGGTGACGTAGCCTAGCATAAGTGACTCCATTTTGAGCCTGTGGTTTCGCTTTGTTTTGTTTTTAGCAACATCAGCATTGGAAAACAGCACTTACTCTTTCTTTATCTGGTATAAGGCATTTGAGATGTCCATTTGTGCTATAATATTAGTACCCTCAAGGCATGTGGCATCTTACAGACTAAATACTAGTGCCATTGATAAGAACTCAGATGCAGTCTCCAATAATAAGTAAATACCAATTGGGTGCAAGTTTCTCATTTCCAGATTTTTTCCTCACATTGTTCTTCAAAAAGCATGCAGTTGCTTACTATGGGATGATAAATTATGATAAAGGGAAAGGAGGGTAGCTGAAGTGGGAGAGGCTACTTCATGGGGATAGGATTTGTATTATATCTAATTTTATGAATATTTACTGCTTTAAGACTTTAGCTTTCATGAAATCTCCTCCTAAATTCCAGCAGTCACCATGAAATCAATGACTGTTTTCAGGTGTTTGATAGCCAGATGAGAATTCATCTTTATTTTACCCAGATAATTCACTGGTTTGGACATGTGGAGAGGAGTGTGGCTACAAAATAAAGGAACAGTAATCATAAATTGAATCAATATTAAAGAGCATATAGATGGGAGCTTATCATTAAAATTATGGAGAAAGGAGAAACCATCCTCAAATAATACTTAGTTCCTTTAGATATAAAGATAGCTTTTGTATATAATCAAAAAGAGGAGTTGGAAACTTCAAAATTTTGTCCCCTCACAAAAGTAATGAATGGGCTGATTTAAATTCTCAAAATCAAATCTTTTAAAACTCTGCAATCTAAGTTAAAAACTTAAAAAAATACAGGGAAACTCAATGGAAAAAGAAGCTGCTGAGTTTTCCTAGGAAAATGCTCTGATGTTTTAACTGTTTACCATAACCTACTCCCTAGCTTGACAGCAGCCATGAACACAAAAGCCCACATTTCTGGTAAAAGTTCCTGGTGCCAGAGAGAACAATATAAACCTCAGTGTCAAAGAGAAGTGGCTGTGTGTCTTGAATGGTGGTGGATACCTGAAAGTTCAACTTAAGCACGTGCATTTGTTTCACTTGTGTACAGTATGTCCAAGGCTGATTTTGCTTTCTGAGCATTTGTTGAAAGGCAATGTTAAATGCAAATGTAGTAACAGAAGCCACTTGGGGTAAAGGACAAAAATCTGTATAAACAATAGAATGAAATCTTGGTAAAGAAGAAGCTACTGAAGAAGATATTTGGAGCAATTAAAACTTTTAAAAGTTCCCACAAGTGCTGGGAAATCTAGGAGGCTATGTACACGTGCAGGGTCAGGGGAATACTCAGAACACTCCTAAGAAGATCATGATCTTCCACTAGTGGCTAATATGTTGGCTCCATGCAAGCAGGAATTGAACACTATGGTACAGTTGTAAAAAACATGGCTAAGCTCTGAAGGAGTATCCCAACAGAGACCCAACCTGCAAAGAATGGAAGGTATAAATGGTAGATAAATAGAGGGTGGAGAGAGACAGAGAGAGAGAAAGAGAGAGAGAAAAGAAAGAAAGAAAGAAAGAAAGAAAGAAAGAAAGAAAGAAAGAAAGAAAGGTAGATCTGTTTTGGGTATTGCTGTTTCAAAAAAATAGCTGACCTCTAAGCTAGAGGAACAAATAATCAGTAGCCACACACGACAAAGAATGTAGGTTTTAAAAAATTTACTTCAATGATTCTCAACTCTTATGAAAACAGAAAAGGAGGGAAAACTTCCTAACTCTTTCCATAATACCAGCATTAGTCTGAAACCAAAGCCAGACAAAGACATCATAGGAAAATAAAACTACAAATGGATGTATAACTCCTAAACAAAATATGAGCAAATCAAATGCAGTAGCAAATGAAAAGAATTATGTATCATGACTAACTGGAATTTATCCCAGGAACTCAAGGGTTGTTCAACATAAGAAAATCAACCAATGGAATATACCACATTAATAGGATAAAGGAAAAACTATATGATCATCTCAATGAATAAAAAAAAATGCACAAGAGAAAATCCAACAGCCTTTCATGAAAATACTCGTACTACTAGAAATGGAGTGAAATTTCCTGAACTTGGGGCGCCTGGGTGGCGCAGTCGGTTAAGCGTCCGACTTCAGCCAGGTCACGATCTCGCGGTCCGTGAGTTCGAGCCCCGCGTCAGGCTCTGGGCTGATGGCTCGGAGCCTGGAGCCTGTTTCCGATTCTGTGTCTCCCTCTCTCTCTGCCCCTCCCCCGTTCATGCTCTGTCTCTCTCTGTCCCAAAAATAAATAAAAAACGTTGAAAAAAAAAATTTAAAAAAAAGAAATTTCCTGAACTTGGTATAGAGCATTTAAGAAAAAGCTGTATCTAACATTACAGTTAATAATGAAAGATTGAAAGCTTTTCCTGTAAGATAAGGGACTTCTGCCACTCCTACTTAACATTGGATTTAAAGCATTAGAGAAAGTAGGCAAGAAAAATAAATAAAAGACATCCAAATTTGACAGGAAGAAGTAAAACTAATACTAAGTTTAGATGACATTATCTAATATATAGTAAATCCTGAAGAATTTATAAGGAAATATTAGAGCTAATGATTAATTCACCAAAGTTGCAGGATACATGATCAACTCAAATATCAGTTGTATTCTATCTACTAATAACGAACAATTGAGAAGGAAATTAAGAAAACAATGCCATTTATAATAACATCAAAAAGAATAAAATATCTAGGAATAAATTTAAGCAAGTGGTACACTGAAAACTGCAAACACTGCTTAAAGAAATTACATAAGGTCTAAATAAAAGAAAGACATTCTGTGTTCATTAACTGGAAAACTTAATATGCTTAAGATGACAATATTACTCAAAACAATCCATGCATTCAATATAATATCTATCAAAATCCCAATAGCCTCTTATACAGAAAGGAAAGGCTGATCCTAAAATTCATATAAAATTTCAAGGAGGTTGGGTAGCCAAAATGATCCAGAAAAAGAACAAAGTTGTTGGACTCACACTTCTCAACTTCAAACTCACTATAAAGCCATAATAATCAAAACAGTGTGGTACTGGCATAAGGGTAGCCATATAGTCCAATGAGATAGAAACAGAAATAAGAGTCAAGAAATAAATGTATGTATCTATGGTAAACTGATTTTTGGCAATGGTGCCAGAATGGTTCAATGTGGAAAGAATATTCTCTTCAACAAATGGTGCTAGGATAACTGGGTGTCAAAATACAGAAGTATGAAATTAAACCCTTATTTCACATCATATACAAAAATTAACTCAAAGTGTTAACTCTCTGGGGAGTTAAGCATCCGACTTCAGCTCAGGTCATGACCTCGTAGTTTGTGAGTATGAGCCCCACTTTGGGCTTCACGGTGACAGTGAGGAGCCTACTTGGGATTCTCTTTCTCTCTCTGTCTCTCTCTGTCTCTCTCTCTCTGTCTCTCTCTCTGCCCTTCCCCCACATGTGCTCACTTGCTCTCTCTCTCTCTGTCTCAAAAAAATGAATGAATAAACTTTATAAAAAATGGCATAACATTTGGTGGGAAAGGGACAATTAAGACACAGCAACTGGCTGAAATTGGAACCTTCTCTTAACCTAGCTCCAAGCTAAACGATTCCCTGTCTTCTTCAGATAATAACGGAAGCCCACACTTGATCCTCCTTTGTCTCCCATACAGATAAGCCTATCAGTGTGGGGTGGTTTCCTACTTGGGAACCCAGGACTGTGTGGAGTAGATATTCACATGCTGGGCACCACAATGAAGATAGATTCCCCAGGGTATGTCAACACATTGCTTTGTACTTTGAATTGTTTATGTGCTTTGTGTGTAGGGGTCTGTCAACTCCTCTTCCCAGAAGATACATTTCCTCATGTACTGGGTTATGATTTAATCTGCCCTTATGTAGGCAAAAGCAGAAATATCTTTGGATTTCTAGTATCTGACAGCATGAATTTTCAGGGCTTTTGTAGGATTTATCCTAATCTTAGAAGTTTTACAAATCTCAGGGGGAGGTTTGTAGAACTGTTGTACTTTCATAGAGCTTTTACATAAACCATTTCATTTTTATTTGAAAGTTCAAATTGAGTAACTAAAATGAAACAAATGGCCGGCCTTTCCTTGACAGCAGTGCTAGTAGACATGTTTTTGTTGTACACATGTAAACCCATCAAATAGAGGCCTAATTACTTCACAGGTTTCAACATGTGGTTCTTAATAGCAAAGAAGTTAATGCACATTTAATTAGAACAAGAGCCAACTAGTTGGGCTTAGAGATTGATTTGATTACACATTTAAGTGCATACTTGCATTTTTCAAAATACTTACCAATATAATTGAATGCATGAGTTAATAGATCCATTTGCACATAAGTATTGGTAATTCAATATAATCTATTAGATTGAGAGCAGTATTTATTTGACAGCAATATAATTTCAAGATTGTTGTTTTTCCTAATATTTTCTCTAGCAAGACAAAGTACATACAATTGAAAGTGACGTTTTAGTAAGCTGAGATGCTAAATTGAGTGCAATTGTATTTTGGTTGACTAATATAAAATTATGGAGTAAAATATTAATATTCCCATTGTCAAAGACTAAAATGGACTTTGTTACTATGCTATTATAAATTAACATTAGCATTTTTCTAAGGTTATATTATGAATTAATACTAGGCCACTCAGAACATTTGATTAAACCACTAATCACAATACTTATATTTTTCACAAATTTTTATATTGGAGAATTCATTAAAATCAAATGTTCCCTTAGTGGAAAGGAGAAACAAGATTTACTATTTATTTTATTTATTTATTTTTTTAAGAGAGAGCAAGTGCAAGTGGGGGAGGGGCAGAGGGAGGGATAATGTTAAGCAGGCTCCATGCCCAGTGCAGAGCCTGACATGTGGGCTTCCATCTCACCACCGGATCATGACCCGAGCCGAAATCCAGAGTCAGACGCTTAATCAACTGGGCCACGCAGGCGCCCCAAAATTAAACTTTATTTTACATATTTAATATTCTCTATTACTGTTCATGTATACATGATTCTGTGTATACTAGGTAAGTCTGGCTGATGCTTTGATTGAAAATGTATGAGCCCCTAAGCACATGACCCATCCAGGTCTTGTATGGGCCCCTGACCCAAGGAAACTATGAGACAATAAATGTGCATTGTTTTATGCCACTAAATTTGTGTTAATTTCGTACACAGCCATAGATAACTAACACAGATAAGATCAAGGTAAGATAAGGCATGCTTCCACTCTGCTCCCATAAGACTTTCTATGCAGTCATTTACTCACAAATAGTGTTAACTCTTTGCTTTTCTGCCTTCCTCACTAGTCTATATGCAGCTCCAGGACTGAGATTGTTATCTATAATTCTAGAGTCTCATACAGTGCCTGACACATAGTGGGCACTCAAAAAAGCTTTGTTGTCAGATAATAATGGCTATGGTGTGGTAAATTAGGGTTATTAATGAGGCCATCATGACAGTGAAGTGATAGGAAGGTGCTAGGAAAAACTCTTTACAAAAGGGATAAGATTTGGTTCTTGAAAGAATGGCTAAATTACCAGTTGCTATCTTTGAAATCTGGGCTTCACAAGTTGAAAAAACCCCAACATCATTAGTATGCCACATGTGACTTCCTGTATAAGAATAATCATATAATCACAACTGGAAATTAGCTTCATAATCAAATTTCCAGTATTCCTCTGAGGTGAGAATAGTGGAGGTGAATAAATATATAGATCTTTGCAATAAACTATGAGGTGAGAACAACTGCATGGGACTACAAAACAATTTTTCAGAAAAGAGAGGTAGAGATAACAGAGAGAGAAAAAAAGAGAGAGAGGATAAATTGCTTAATACCTGCAGACCTACATCTCATCTTAACAGAATTGGGTCCAGTTTTATTTAGCTTCACACAATGATGAGAGCAGGCAGGAATGGTATATTTTGAGGACACACTATATATACTCACTGCTAACTGACTGATTTGCTATTCCTTTACTGAAAGAAGGGGGTACTGTGTAAAGGGCGTAGAAAGCTACTAAATTGTTTTCAAATTAAAAGGCATCTTTGTCGGGGCACCTGGGTAGCTCAGTTGGTTGGGCGTTTGACTTCGGCTTAGGTCACAATCTCACGGTTTGTGAGTTTGAGCCCCGCATCTGGCTCTGTGCTGACAGCTTGGAGCCTGGAGCCTGCTTTGGATTCTGTGTCTCCCTCTCTCTCTGCCCCTCCCCACTCACGCTCTGTCTCTGTCTCCTTCAGATATAAATAAACATTAAAAAAATCTTTAAAAAAAAGGCATGTTTGTTTTCAGTACATAGAAAATGAATGTTGGTTACACAGTGAGATTCTTAATTGTTATTAAAAGCCATGGATGTTGGCTGCATATTAAAAGAAACATACTTAGTTTATAGATATTAGGCCAAGAAAAAATAAGGAGGTTAAAATCATCCCCTTGGTTGAATTGCATTTTAGATATCAAAATACGAATAGATTTCTAGCAGGAAAAATATTTTAAAAATACAGAAATTGTAGAGTTTCAACTAATTTCATATTAGCTGAAAACTTCTAGTGATATTTTGAGTAGACTGATTTTGCAATGACAGGTTACAAAAATATTCAAGGGTGTGGCACCTCAGATAAAAAAAGTATCAGGCATTGTTTCTGTGAAGGATCTGAGACATTTGTGGTTCCAGAGAAATCTAAGTCTTCAAATTTCAGGTGTAAAGCAATCCTGGTTTGTGTTACATGTTAATACACAAGTAAGGGCTTTGATCACCCAATTTCCAATGTGTGTGGGATGTTTCCTCACACCAACAATTCTCAGACATCAGCTGGGAGTCCTACAATTCAAGTCAATTCTGACATTACATACCTGAAGACAATGTCAGATCCTGTGGGCTCGGTCCCACAAGACCACCCTCCACTTCAGATGACATGGCAAGCCCAGGTTGTTACCAATGCTTCTGACCCTACAGATTGGAGTTTCTCACAATCCTCTACTCCGGTTGGATTAATTTGCTAGAGAGACTCAAACAACTCAGAGAAACCCATTTACTCAACAGATTACCAATTTATTACAAAGGATATTAAAGGATACAAATCAACAGCCAGATAAAGAACTGGGTGAAGTCCTGAATGAAGGAGTTCTGTTCTTGTAGAGTTTGGGCTCAGCAGGGTGGCACAAGGAAGCATTCTGGTTCCCCAATCTGGAAACTCTCCAAACACTGTCCTTTTGGGTTTTTATGGAGGCCTCATTACATTGGCGTGCTTGATTAAATCGTTGGCCACTGGTGACTGATTCTACCTCCAGCCCATCTCCTCTCCCCTGAGGTCAGGGAAGTGGAACTGAACATTCCAAAACCTCTATTCATGATTGGTTCCCCCAGCCACCAGCCCCCATACTTAGGTGGTTTTTAAAAATCACCTCATTAACATAAAGCCAGTTGTGGGGGAAAGGGGCTTGTTATGAATAACAAGACACCCATTTCATCTTCATGGCTTTGAAGCATTTTCAGAAAGCAAAGACAAGAGGTCAAATATTATAACAAAAATGTTCCCATTGCTCTTATTGCTCAGGAAATTCTAAGGGCTGTGAGCCAAGAACCTAACTGTGGAGATATATATATATATATGTATATATTTTATTATAAATCAAAATATCACAACATAGAATGGATAAATTCTGTCATTGTTTTCCCTCACAGTGAATGTGCTTCATGGGATTTGTGTGGATTTATGAAGACCACCTGTTTGTCTCCTTCACATTCATACAAGAAATCATCTCATCCCACTGAGAATCTAGACTGATTTAGAAACTCTAATTACTGAGATGCCTCCATTCAACTCAGCACTAATTTCCACTACTGAAATCACCTCTACTTCCCCCAAAATAAAACAATCTTTCAGGTATTTAGTATTCAGATGGTTTCACTTTTTGTTCCAATGTATGCAGTGATAGTTTCTGTAATTGAGAATTTCCTTTATTATTCCTACAACTTGCCTTGTCTTATTTATAAGTCAAGTAATTCTGTCTTCCTTAAGCCACAAAATTTCTCTTATTTATTCCAAGCCTTTCATATACAGTCTCTACATACATGAAAATTTGCTCAACAGAGGGAAATCAACATTGAAACTACAGAGTTACAAATAATCTGTCCTTTCTGAGACCTGTTACTCATTTTGATGATTATTGATGAAACATTTGTACTGTACTGTACTCAACAGAAATAGTAATTTGGAAGTATTGGATTTCCCTTCCACTGCCATATCATAGCGTATTGCTTACAGCAGTTCAAGTAAAAATAAAGGTTATTGTTCAGAGCTGCTTATAAAATCATACAGATATCTTTCATGGTATTAAGCTTCTGTGATTTTACAGTTGCAGAAATTACACTGCATTTGTTCTATTCATAATTTACTATTTTCATATATGTACATGCATTGCTATATATAATTTCTTCATAAGATGCAAATTTTCTCTGTAATTATTCTTTAAATTTCTGAAAGATTGATGGTTAGAAAAGAAGACTGATTCTTGTTTATCTCACTTCTTTTTGGAATGTGTATTCTCCATGAAACATGAAGAACAAATTTTGGCCAAGTCCTTTTCAATGATCTGGATTTTGTAGCACAGTTCACATATATGATAAGAGCCATTTTTAGAGTTGGAGGGAAGATGGCGGCGTAGGAGGACTCTGGGCTCACCGCGCGTCCTGCCGATCACTTAGATTCCACCTACACCTGCCTAAAGAACCCAGAAAACCGCCAGAGGATTAGCAGAATGGAGTCTCCGGAGCCAAGCGCAGACGAGAAGCCCACGGAAGAGGGTAGGAAGGGCGGCGAGGCGGTGCACGCTCCATGGACTGGCGGGACGGAGCCGGGGCGGAGGAGCGGCTCGCCGGCCAAGCGGAGCCCCCGAGTCTGGCTGGCAAAAGCGGACGGGCCAGAAGGAGTGTGTTCCGACAGCAAGCTCGACTTAGCGTCTAGGAGGTCATAAGTTAACAGCTCTGCTCGGAAAGCGGGAAGGCTGGAGGACAAAGGGAGGGAGAGCTGCTGAGCCCCCGGACGGCAGAGCTCAGCTTGGCGGGGAACAAAGGCACTCGCCAGCGCCATCTCCCTTGCCCATCCCACAGCCAAAATCCCAAAGGGAACCAGTTCCTGCCAGGGAACTTGCTCGCTCCGCGCAAACACCCAACTCTGTGCTTCTGCGGAGCCAAACCTCCGGCAGCGGATCTGACTCCCTCCCGCTACCACAGCGGGAGCGCTGCCACAGCGCTCCTCCTGAAGTGGATCACCTAAGGAGAAGCGAGCTAAGCCTGCCCCTCCTGCCCCCGTGCACCTTGCCTACCCACCCCAGCTAATACGCCAGATCCCCAGCACCACAAGCCTGGCAGTGTGCAAGTAGCCCAGACGGGCCACGCCACCCCACAGTGAATCCCGCCCCTAGGAGAGGGGAAGAGAAGGCACACACCAGTCTGACTGTGGCCCCAGCGGTGGGCTGGGGGCAGACATCAGGTCTGACTGCGGCCCCGCCCACCAACTCCAGTTATACACCACAGCACAGGGGAAGTGCCCTGCAGGTCCTCACCACTCCAGGGACTATCCAAAATGACCAAACGGAAGAATTCCCCTCAGAAGAATCTCCAGGAAATAACAACAGCTAATGAACTGATCAAAAAGGATTTAAATAATATAACAGAAAGTGAATTTAGAATAATAGTCATAAAATTAATCGCTGGGCTTGAAAACAGTATACAGGACAGCAGAGAATCTCTTGCCACAGAGATCAAGGGACTAAGGAACAGTCACGAGGAGCTGAAAAGCGCTTTAAACGAAATGCAAAACAAAATGGAAACGACGACAGCTCGGATTGAAGAGGCAGAGGAGAGAATAGGTGAACTAGAAGATAAAGTTATGGAAAAAGAGGAAGCTGAGAGAAAGAGAGATAAAAAAATCCAGGAGTATGAGGGGAAAATTAGAGAACTAAGTGATACACTAAAAAGAAATAATATACGCATAATTGGTATCCCAGAGGAGGAAGAGAGAGGGAAAGGTGCTTAAGGGGTACTTGAAGAAATTATAGCTGAGAACTTCCCTGAACTGGGGAAAGAAAAAGGCATTGAAATCCAAGAGGCACAGAGAACTCCCTTCAGACGTAACTTGAATCGATCTTCTGCACGACATATCATAGTGAAACTGGCAAAATACAAGGATAAAGAGAAAATTCTGAAAGCAGCAAGGGATAAACGTGCCCTCACATATAAAGGGAGACCTATAAGACTCGTGACTGATCTCTCCTTTGAAACTTGGCAGGCCAGAAAGGCTTGGCACGATATCTTCAGTGTGCTAAACAGAAAAAATATGCAGCCGAGAATCCTTTATCCAGCAAGTCTGTCATTCAGAATAGAAGGAGAGATAAAGGTCTTCCCAAACAAACAAAAACTGAAGGAATTCATCACCACTAAACCAGCCCTACAAGAGATCCTAAGGGGGATCCTGTGAGACAAAGTACCAGAGACATCACTACAAGCATGAAACCTACGGACATCACAATGACTCTAAACCCGTATCTTTCTATAATAACACTGAATGTAAATGGATTAAATGCGCCAACCAAAAGACATAGGGTATCAGAATGGATAAAAAAACAAGACCCATCTATTTGCTGTCTACAAGAGACTCATTTTAGATCTGAGGACACCTTTAGATTGAGAGTGAGGGGATGGAGAACTATTTATCATGCTCCTGGAAGCCAAAAGAAAGCTGGAGTAGCCATACTTATATCAGACAAACTAGACTTTAAATTAAAGGCTGTAACAAGAGATGAAGAAGGGCATTATATAATAATTACAGGGTCTATCCATCAGGAAGAGCTAACAATTATAAATGTCTATGTGCCGAATACCGGAGCCCCTAGATATATAAAACAATTACTCATAAACATAAGCAACCTTATTGATAAGAATGTGGTCATTGCAGGGGACTTTAACACCCCACTTACAGAAATGGATAGATCATCTAGACACACGGTCAATAAAGAAACAAGGGCCCTGAATGATATATTGGATCAGATGGACTTGACAGATATATTTAGAACTCTGCATCCCAAAGCAACAGAATACACTTTCTTCTCGAGTGCACATGGAACATTCTCCAACATAGATCATATACTGGGTCACAAAACAGCCCTTCATAAGTTTACAAGAATTGAAATTATACCATGCATACTTTCAGACCACAATGCTATGAAGCTTGAAATCAACCACAGGAAAAAGTCTGGAAAACCTCCAAAAGCACGGAGGTTAAAAAACACCCTACTAACGAATGAGTGGGTCAACCAGACAATTAGAGAATAAATTAAAAAATATATGGAAACAAACGAAAATGAAAATACAACAATCCAAACGCTTTGGGACGCAGCGAAGGCAGTCCTGAGAGGAAAATACATTGCAATCCAGGCCTATCTCAAGAAACAAGAAAAATCCCAAATACAAAATCTAACAGCACACCTAAAGGAAATAGAAGCAGAACAGCAAAGGCAGCCTAAACCCAGCAGAAGAAGAGAAATAATAAAGATCAGAGCAGAAATAAACAATATAGAATCTAAAAAAACGGTAGAGCAGATCAACGAAACCAAGAGTTGGTTTTTTGAAAAAATAAACAAAATTGACAAACCTCTAGCCAGGCTTCTCAAAAAGAAAAGGGAGATGACCCAAATAGATAAAATCATGAATGAAAATGGAATTATTACAACCAATCCCTCAGAGATACAAACAATTATCAGGGAATACTATGAAAAATTATATGCCAACAAATTGGACAACCTGGAAGAAATGGACAAATTCCTAAACACCCACACTCTTCCAAAACTCAATCAGGAAGAAATAGAAAGCTTGAACAGACCCATAACCAGCGAAGAAATTGAATCGGTTATCAAAAATCTCCCAACAAATAAGAGTCCAGGACCAGATGGCTTCCCAGGGGAGTTCTACCAGACGTTTAAAGCAGAGATAATACCTATCCTTCTCAAGCTATTCCAAAACATAGAAAGGGAAGGAAAACTTCCAGACTCATTCTATGAAGCCAGTATTACTTTGATTCCTAAACCAGACAGAGACCCAGTAAAAAAAGAGAACTACAGGCCAATATCCCTGATGAATGTGGATGCAAAAATTCTTAATAAGATACTAGCAAATCGAATTCAACAGCATATAAAAAGAATTATTCACCATGATCAAGTGGGATTCATTCCTGGGATGCAGGGCTGGTTCAACATTCGCAAATCGATCAACGTGATACATCACATTAACAAAAAAAAAGAGAAGAACCATATGATCCTGGCAATCGATGCAGAAAAGGCCTTTGACAAAATCCAGCACCCTTTCTTAATAAAAACCCTTGAGAAAGTCGGGATAGAAGGAACATACTTAAAGATCATAAAAGCCATTTATGAAAAGCCCACAGCTAACATCATCCTCAATGGGGAAAAACTGAGAGCTTTTTCCCTGAGATCAGGAACACGACAGGGATGCCCACTCTCACCGCTGTTGTTTAACATAGTGCTGGAAGTTCTAGCATCAGCAATCAGACAACAAAAGGAAATCAAAGGCATCAAAATTGGCAAAGATGAAGTCAAGCTTTCACTTTTTGCAGATGACATGATATTATACATGGAAAATCTGACAGACTCCACCAAAAGTCTGCTAGAACTGATACATGAATTCAGCAAAGTTGCAGGATACAAAATCAGCATACAGAAATCAGTTGCATTCTTATACACTAACAATGAAGCAACAGAAAGACAAATGAAGAAACTGATCCCATTCACAATTGCACCAAGAAGCATAAAACACCTAGGAATAAATCTCACCAAAGATGTAAAAGATCTGTATGCTGAAAACTATAGAAAGCTTATGCAGGTAATTGAAGAAGATATAAAGAAATGGAAAGACATTCCCTGCTCATGGATTGGAAGAATAAATATTGTCAAAATGTCAATACTACCCAAAGCTATCTACACATTCAATGCAATCCCAATCAAAATTGCACCAGCATTCTTCTCGAAACTAGAACAAGCAACCCTAAAATTCATATGGAACCACAAAAGGCCCTGAATAGCCAAAGTAATTTTGAAGAAGAAGAGCAAAGCAGGAGGCATCACAATCCCAGACTTTAGCCTCTACTACAAAGCTGTCATCATCAAGACAGCATGGTATTGGCATAAAAACAGACACATAGACCAATGGAATAGAATAAAAACCCCAGAACTAGACCCACAAACGTATGGCCAACTCATCTTTGACAAAGCAGGAAAGAACATCCAATGGAAAAAAGACAGTCTCTTTAACAAATGGTGCTGGGAGAACTGGACAGCACCATGCAGAAGGTTGAAACTAGACCACTTTCTCACACCATTCACAAAAGTAAACTCAAAATGGATAAAGGACCTGAATGTGAGACAGGAAACCATCAAAACCTTAGAGGAGAAAGCAGGAAAAGACCTCTCTGACCTCAGCCGTAGCAATCTCTTACTCGACACATCCCCAAAGGCAAGGGAATTAAAAGCAAAAGTGAATTACCGGGACCTTATGAAGATAAAAAGCTTCTGCACAGCAAAGGAAACAACCAACAAAACTAAAAGGCAACCAACGGAATGGGAAAAGATATTTGCAAATGACATATCGGACAAAGGGCTAGTCTCCAAAATCTATAAAGAGCTCACCAAACTCCACACCCGAAAAACAAATAACCCAGTGAAGAAATGGGCAGAAAACATGAATAGACACTTCTCTAAAGAAGACATCCGGATGGCCAACAGACACATGAAAAGATGTTCAACGTCGCTCCTCATCAGGGAAATACAAATCAAAACCACACTCAGATATCACCTCACGCCAGTCAGAGTGGCCAAAATGAAGAAATCAGGAGACTAGAGATGCTGGAGAGGATGTGGAGAAACGGGAACCCTCTTGCACTGTTGGTGGGAATGCAAATTGGTGCAGCCGCTCTGGAAAGCAGTGTGGAGGTTCCTCAGAAAATTAAAAATAGACCTACCCTATGACCCAGCAATAGCACTGCTAGGAATTTATCCAAGGGATACAGGAGTACTGATGCATAGGGGCACTTGTACCCCAATGTTTATAGCGGCACTCTCAACAATAGCCAAATTATGGAAAGAGCCTAAATGTCCATCAACTGATGAATGGATAAAGAAATTGTGGTTTATATACACAATGGAATACTACGTGACAATGAGAAAAAATGAAATATGGCCTTTTGTAGCAACGTGGATGGAACTGGAGAGTGTGATGCTAAGTGAAATAAGCCATACAGAGAAAGACAGATACCATATGGTTTCACTCTTATGTGGATCCTGAGAAACGTAACAGAAACCCATGGGGGAGGGGAAGGAAAAAAAAAAAAAAAGAGGTTAGAGTGGGAGAGAGCCAAAGCATAAGAGACTGTTAAAAACTGAGAACAAACTGAGGGTTGATGGGGGGTGGGAGGGAGGGCAGGGTGGGTGATGGGTATTGAGGAGGGCACCTTTTGGGATGAGCACTGGGTGTTGTATGGAAACCAATTTGACAGTAAATTTCATATATTAAAAAATAAATTTAAAAAAAAAGAGCCATTTTTATACAGAATAATTATTGCAAATCACTTAATTATGGAAATTTGAAATAATATTTCTATAAACTGATTCTTTTCAATTTATTAATTGTAATCAAATTCAGAATTTGAATTGCCAGTAATGCTTTCTTATTTATGTTGTATTTTGCACTCAATACACTTAAATGGCCTAACTATTAACATTTAAATACTTTTTTGTTAAACTGCAAATAAAGCTAATGGAACAACAATTTCCATCTATTACAGAAAGGATTCAATATTGTGTTTCCCAGACTTTCATTTTATAGATATATATACAAGCTTGAATTGTCCTAAACAGTATCTGTGGAATTGCCTGATCACTGTGCATGTCTACTGTGAAATTTACTTTGACATAGATGTACAGGTATATGTCTTTATATCATGCAGTCTATAAACTTTTTATGAGTATCCTCTGCTGCATTATTTCTTTGCAATAATACACTGCTCATAAATTGTAAGCCTGAAAGAAAATCTCTCCAATTGCCATTGCTTGCCTTCACTCTATCTAAAGATGCTTTGACTTTGACTTTAGAAAGCTTCTTGACTGGCTACCCTCAGATCTCAGAAAATGGTTTATAATTTGCTCCACTCATTAACCATTGCTTTTCATTTATTTCCATAGAAATGTCTATTGTTTAATACCTGATAACTTGAACCACAGGCCTACCTTTGGAAACACACCTGCATCACCACCATCAGGATTAAGATTGGTTCCATGAGATAGAACAAATTACCACCTCAGCTCTTGGAATGTGAAGCTTCCAGGGAAGTTTCAGAGGAAAAAACGCTAGGGACTTAGGGCTGTCCACCACAAAATGTTCACAGTGGCATCCTGATTATTTTGAAATTTTTTTAATGTTTATTCATTTTTCAGAGACACAGAGAGATAAAGTGCTAGAGGGGGGGAGGGGCAGAGAGAGAGGGAGACACAGAATCCAAAGCAGGCTCCAGGCTCTGAGCTGTCAGCACAGAGCCCGACATGAGGCTCGAATTCAGGAACTATGAGATCATGACCTGAGCAGAAGTCAGACGCTTAACCTACTGAACCACCCAGGCTCCCCTACATCCTGATTATTTTCAGTTAAAGTTCCTTAAGAAATGGCCAGTGCAAATGAGAAAGAATGAAATCTGGCCCTTTGTAGCAACATGGATGGAACTGGAGAGTGTTATGCTAAGTGAAATAAGCCATACAGAGAAAGACAGATACCATATGTTTTCACTCTTATGTGGATCCTGACTAACTTAACAGAAACCCATGGGGGAGGGGAAGGAGAAAAAAAAAAAAAAAGAGGTTAGAGTGGGAGAGAGCCAAAGCATAAGAGACTCTTAAAAACTGAGAACTGAGGGTTGATGGGGGGTGGGAGGGAGGGGAAGGTGGGTGATGGGTATTGAGGAGGGCATCTTTCAGGATGAGCAGTAGGTGTTGTATGGAAACCAATTTGACAATAAATTTCGTATATTAAAAAAAAAAAAAAAAGAAATGGCCAGTGCAAGAAGAATGCTAAGCCTTTCCTTTGTCTCCAGAAAGGAGGATATAAATTCTGCATGAGAACGCTACCGCCTGACACACCAGGAGGTAGAGAGACAACCTCAGTGTTGGTGATAGGGAATTCAGGGCCAAGGATTCTGTACAAACACATCTTGTTACTTTTACTATTTACTACCCAGTCCAAATCCTGTTTAGAATCTCTAATTATTGCCCCTGAATAAAAGAACATAATTGGTTTGCACATTCTTCACAGATTTATGTTTCTTTGTCTGAAACATACAAAAGCTTCCTGCCTTGGTCATTCTTTGTATCTCAATTTCATCATTAGTCCTCCAAGTGCACACAATAAAACTTTTTTTTGTTTTGTTTTGTTTTGTTAAAAAAAAAGTTACCAGACCTCTATGAATGAATTTAAGGAGCAGAATTGTATGCATTCAGTTTTTTTTTATTTTTTTTATTTATTTTTATTTTTTATTTTTTTTTAAATTTTTTTCAACGTTTTTTATTTATTTTTGGGACAGAGAGAGACAGACAGAGCATGAACGGGGGAGGGGCAGAGAGAGGGAGACACAGAATCGGAAACAGGCTCCAGGCTCTGAGCCATCAGCCCAGAGCCCGACGCGGGGCTCGAACTCACGGACCGCGAGATCGTGACCTGGCTGAAGTCGGACGCTTAACCGACTGCGCCACCCAGGCGCCCCATTCAGTTTTTTTTTAAATCATTTTCTAATTCAGTAGCAAAAACTAAAATATCATTTTTCTCACTTTTATTTTTAAGTAAGTTAAATGTGTGAAGATCTCTAAAATAATACTATATATATATTTCATTTTATTTGGACCTCTGAGTTATAATTCTATTTGGACTATCTATCCAGTCCATGATTGCAATCTTCTAAAATATTTTGTATATTTACTATATTTTAAACCTTTTTTTTAAGTTTGGCTTAATGCAGTGATATAATAAGCTGTTCCTTGGAGGAATATAAAACTCATTCCAAATATCATATATTGTGATTCACTCTTTTGCTTTTTTATAAAATTTCCACAGATATGTTGACTCAAGATATGTTTATTTTATTGCATAGCTAAAAATTTAAACTTAAAATTTTGAGCATATTTTTCATAAAAACACACAGATGTCTAAGATTTGCTGAATGGAAAAACAGTCAGTTAACTTAGTGGATGATAACCAAGCTTCCACCAGTTAGTCCCCATACTCTAACATTTTATCAGCCAAATTTATTAACCACATTACATGGTACAGAGAGTTAAATTTTAAAATGTCAGTATTAAATTGGTGTCTCCTCTGGTTATTATTATTTAGCATGGTACCACAGTAATATACTGTGCAATTTAGTATTATGCTTGTGTATTAATATTTAATTTTTTCTTATGTCCTCTTTGGCAAATGGAAGGACAGGTGGATGAGTTGCCCTGCCAATGATATGTCCTGTTGTAGAATACTGCCAGCAGAAATATATAGTTATTATATATTCTCCTTTTCATGTCATTTTCCCCCTGCAAAATAGACTTTATTTCTTAGAACAGTTTTAGATTCAAAGCAAAACTGAGCACAAAGTACAGAGAGTTCCCATGTACCCTCTGCCCCAATGCATACACAGCCTCCCCCACTATCAGTACCCCATGCCACACTGGTACATTTATTACAACTGATGAACTTATATTTACATATCATTATCACCCAAAGTAGATATTTTATATTGGGGTTCACTCTTAGTGTCACGTATTCTCTGGGTTTGGACAAATGTAGAATGACATATATACACCATGATAATATCATACAGGATAGTTTCACTGACCTAAAAATCCTCTGTGCTCTGCCTATTCCTTCCTTCTCCCATCTAACCCCTAGCAATCACTGATCTTTTTACTGTCTCCATGATTTTTCATTTTCCAGAATGTCATATAGTTGTAATTATATGGTATGTGCCCTTTACATTGATTTCTTTCACTTAGTAAAGTACATTTAAGGTTCCTCCATGTCTTTTCATGACTTGATAGTTAAGTTCTTTTAAGCACTGAATAATATTCCACTGTCTGGATGTACCACAGTTTATTTACCTATTCATCTAATGAAGGACATCTTGGTTGTTTTCAAGTTTTGGAAATTGTAAATAAAGTTGCTCTAAACATCTGTGCGCAGGTTTTTATGTCAAGGTAAGTTTTGGGGGTGCCTGGCTGGGTCAGTCAGTAGAGCATGTGACTCTTGATTTCAGGGTCATGTGTTCAATCCCATGGTGGGTGTAGAGCATACTTAAAAAAAAAAAAAAAAACTTAAAAAAAAGATAAGCTTTCAACTCACTTGAGTAAATAACAAAAAGCATGACTGCTATATCATATAATATAATAAGAGTATGGTTAATTTTGTAAGAAACTGACAAACTGTCTTGCAAAGTGGTTATAACATTTTTGCGTTCCCATCAGCAATGTATGAAAGTTGCTGTCATTCCACATCCTCGCCAGCAGTTGATGTTGTCAGTGTTTGGGATTTAGGCCATTCTGATAGGTATGTAGTGGAATCCCACTGTTGTTTTAATTTGTATTTCTCTAATGACATAGGATATGGAGCATCTTTTCATATCCTTATTTTCTGACTGCCTATCATTTTTGGTGAGGTGTCTGTTCAGGCTTTTGGCCCATTTTTTAGTGGAGTTTTTTGTTAACTTGTTGAGCTTTAAGAGATCTTTGTATATTTTGGATAACAGTCCTTTATCACATATGTCTTTTGCAAAGATTTTTTAATATTTTAATAAAGTCCAGCTAATCATTTATTTCTTTCATGGATCATGCCTTTGCTGCTTTATCTATATTTTATTGCCATACCCAAGATCATCTAAATTTTCTCTTATATTATCTTCTCAGACTTTTATAGTTTTGTGTTTTACATTTATCCATTATGAGTTAATTTTTGTGAAGGGTGTAAGGTCTGTGTCTGACTTTTTTTTTTTTTTTTTTTTTTTTTTTTGCATGTGGATGGCCAATTTTCTTCAGAACCATTTACTGAGAAGACTATCTTTGCTCCATTGTACTACTTTTGCTCCTTTGTTAAAGATCAGTTGGTTATATTTATGTGTATTTATTTCAGATTTCTACTTTCTTCCATTGGCCTGTCTATTCTTTTATCAGCACCACACTGTCTTGATTACTGTAGCCTCATAGCAAGTCCTGAGGCCGGGTAGTATCAGTCCTCTCTGACTCTGTCTCCTTCAATATTGTGTTAGCTATTCTGGATCTTTTGCCTCTCCATATAAACTTTAGAATGAGTTTGTTGATATCCACAAAATAACTTGCTGGGATTTTGATTGGGATTGCAGTGAATCTACAGATTAAGTTGGGAAGAAGTGACATCTTGACAATATTGAGACTTCCTATCCATGAACATGGAATGTCCCTCCATTTCTTTCTTTCATCACAGTTTTATAATTTTTCTTGTTTAGATCTTGTATTTATTTTGTTAGATTTATACCTAAATATTTCATTTATTGCATGCTATTGTAAATGGTATTATGTTTTAAATTTCAAATTCCACTTTCCTATGGTTGATTCATGCTTTCTTTAAAAGCAAAATATTCATGGAAATATTGTGACTCTCCATAAAAGGTATGGAGGTACAAAAAGAATGCAGAAAGAAGAACATAAAAATAAAACTAATAGACATTTATGTAGCTTTTACTATGCAGTATATACTGAGCACTGAGAGGACTTAAAGGTGAATAGATATTTTAACTTTGCTCTTAAATATTTTTTTCTTTTTGTTTTTGTCACATAGGACTTTTCAGCCACTAAAAAACAGAACACAAAAGTACGAGTGGTTTAAAGATAAGAAAATTCAATATTTTATATTACATGAAATCAGGTGATAGAAGATTATATGGGTCATTGTTAATTTCCTCATCAAAATGATAAGAGATTCATTTTGCTCAGCTATTCTCAGCCTGCTGACTTCATTTTAGGTATGTACACCAATAAGCCCCCCAAAGCTACTGAAGTTCTTACATAACACCTTCATTCAGCTATTCCTGGTAAAAGATAAATGTCACCTCTCCTTGTGCTTCTATTTCTCCAGGGGGCAAAACTTTCCAAGTCCCACACAGCAGAGATCCCCTTGCATCTCATTTTGAGATTTATATACCATGCTTGAGGATAAACCAGTCTTTGGTAAAGGGAATGGTACACTCACAAAAAGTGGGATAATTAGTGAAGAAGAAAGTCAAAATGACTGTTAGGAAGGCAATCAACAAAGTGATCTCTAGGCTTACAGTGTATCAATGGTACTGCTAGTTATAATTGGGGTCTAGTGTGAAAGCTGGGGAAATCATCAAATCATAGCATATTAAATCCACCATTAAGCTCATGATTATCTCCCATCTTCTAGTTACTGATGAGGAAAATGAGACCTAGGGAATCCAATTCAATACCATCTAATCCGAGGTCATAGTACTATGTACAAGCAGGACTTGCATCTAGTTTACCTGATTTCTACTCCAGGATCCTTTCTTTTATGAGATTTTCCCCTCATTTGTTGGTTTAATTCTCTGTCTTTTGCTAGCCCACTAGTGAAACACTATCCTCAGAAGAAAGACATCAAAGATCTAAATAACTGAGGTTCTTTTTTTTTTTTTTTAAGTTTATTCATTTATTTAGAGAGAGCACAAGTGGGGGGAGGGCAGACAGAATGGAGTATCTCAAGCAGGCTTGAGATTGTGTCCACATGGACACAGGGCTTGATCCCACAAACTGTGAGATCATGACCTGAGCTGAAATCAAGAGTTGGAGGTGTAACCAACCCCCAAGTATTACTTGTTCTTTTTTTTTTTTTTTTTTTTTAACAATTGAAGTTCTTTTTGGTTAGAGGAATTTATGTAGAGGAAAAGGTAGAGGAACATTTTTCATTAAAAATTTTTTTTTCAAAAAGTTTATTTATTTTGCGAGAGACAGAGATAGCATGAGCCACGGAGGGACACAGAGAAAGGGAGAGAGAGAGAATCCCAAGCAGACTCCGCACCATCAGCAAAGAGCCAAACACGGGGCTTGAAATCCCAAAACCATTAGATCATGACCAGAGTCAAAAAGAGTCTGATGGGTAAGTGGGCCACAAAGGTGCCCCTGAACCTTTTCTAAATATAAGAGTGGCAAAGTGTAATTTCTTTTGCTTTTTTCATTGAAATGTATTATAAGGTAAGTTATGAGAGTTCTTTCATTTAGAGTTTTATCTGGTTTCCCACTGTACTATCCTTATTATCAACTCTATTTTTCCTTTGAGAAAAATATACCAAATAAATTATTATATGCTTATTTTCATTAACCAAATAAATTATTACATGCTCATACTATTATATATTTTTTCAAAGATTAGTTTTTGAAATAAGTTTTACATCATTACCTATTTTAAGTCATGTATACTAAGAAAGGGTTCAAAAAATTTTATTAACCCCAGACTTGAGCCTAGAGTGTTCTGTTACTAGTTTTCACCACTTCCCACAAAACACATTTCCCATGACCCTACACAACACTTTTTGGATCACACCCATAAGCTGGTCCATCACACACAGGGCCGAGTAGGGACATATTTTTCATTTTGAAAATTACCTTCTTGGGCTACAAAAGTGAACCTGAGAATCAATTTCTCTAATTTTGTTTTTATTTTATTTATCTCTGAAATAATTTCTCTACATCTATTGTCTAATGTTTTCTCTATTGAAGAAACGTGAGATCACAGAACACTGATGAGAGAATTTAGGGTCCTGATATATTTTTTAGTTTGCCTCAAATAATAATCACAGCCAGCTTTCCTGCTGAGGCAAGCCAGCTATCTTACTTTTTACTAACAATTCTCTTCTAAGGCACTTTATTTATTTTTTTTGTAAACCTTACTGCTTATTGACAAAATGAAACAAAACAACCACCACAACAAAAAACCCCTTCCTTCTTCCCAAGAAGGAGAGGAGTTTATAAGGAAGTATGGACTTTGGATTATCAGAGAGGATAGTGTTTTTCTCCAATAACTGCTACCAGTTATCATCACCTATTTCCACATGACACTTAAGTCTCTTCTAACATTTTACCACTTGTGTTTCCAGGCCAGGCCCTGATCATTTTCATTTGCTAACTTGAGTATGTGCCATTATGACATAACAAATTTCCATTTTATGGAATTGCAGAAAGATGATGGCTCACTTGGTGCCAGTGTGTCTTTTAAACTCTGCCTCAGACCAACCTCAATACTCCTTTGCCAGGAATAATTCTCCCCCACTACCTTTCCTAGGAGATCTTGGGCACTATATAAACTGATAGAAAGAGTCCTTCCTTTTTCTGATCCTGGTCCTCCAATAGGTTGGAGCCTATTTTTCCCTCCAACTTACATTTTGGCCCTGCTGTTTGTTATTCCTCTGTAGTTTTAGATTTTATATCAAATTTATTCCTACCCCTCTCTTAAAGTTATCTTGTTTATCAGTATAATTATCATTTTTTGCTTTATTATGTGTTTCCTGGGAAAAGTACTTTTCCCAATCACCTCTGTTTGATCTACCTGACTGCTGCTTCTGTTATGTCACTTATTGTTCACACACTAAGTCCTTTACTCTGATATCCAATATCTCCACAATGTGGCCCTGACACTACTTGTCCCCCCTTATCTTATTCATGATTCAAGTTGCACTTCTTCTTTCTTGAACATTATGTCACTTATCTCCTTCCATAAAGTGCTTTATGTAGCTTGTACAGTTTCATACATCTCTATATAGTGTCTTATACAGTTTTTCCTTTCTGATACAATATGCCTTTTTTCTTGCCCCAAACACAAACTGTTCAGTATCATAGCATTCTTCAAGGCCCATCTCAAATGCAACTTCCCCCAATGTGGTTTTCATTCAAAAGCTCTTGCCATCCTTTTTTCATTGTACAGTAGTTTGTCTACTTGCTATTTGTATTTTCCTGCATTATATGATTCTGTAAGAGAGGAATAATGTCTTAGTCACTTTAGTCATTTCTAGAGTCTAGTATTCTGGGTTCTGGCTGGTTATTACAGAGTCTTTGAGGCTGTGAGGTCAATGTTCTACTTAAAACACAACTCATTATCTTTTAGTAATTCTAATAAAGCTTCTAACACATACAGCAAGTGCTTCTGATTTACTTTAATTTTCCTGTTTGCTGTTTCTATATATCAGTCCTATTAATTGGTAACTTCTTAAAAAATAATGTAACAATTGCTATACTGTTTTAACTCTTTTTATATATTTTAATAATCTGTGTATCTTCCCATTTATATTTTTCTTCCTTGAAAGCGGATCACTGACATTTGTGACCCAAATCCAATCCCAATGCTCATGTTTTCTGACTACATATATGAATTATTCCTAATGCACCTCTCAAGAAGGTGATGTCTTTTTATTGTACTCTATATGACGCTGTGCTGAGAGAGGCATGGATACCTCTGGGACCAAAATACATGTGAGTTAAGCACCTAACTTGAGCTTTAGATATTTCTTTTATAAGCCCCAAATAACAGTAATTATCGATATAATTTTATTAAAATCGAATGACTTAGCAAATATGCCCCTTTCAAAACCAGGATTTGAGTAAAAGAAACATTTTATACTTAATAATAACCACTTACAATGAATCATAGTCCTTTCTTATTTATGAAATTAATTGAGTTTGAGGAAGTGGAAAATGAGAGTTAAGTACTTTTGAAAGTCCTACCCGTTCAGGCTACTTCAGACTCATTTCATGCATGAAAGGACTGACACTTTAGGGGTAATCTAATGATCTGAATGTGTTCTGGTTTCTTTAGACATTTACGCAATTAGATTATTTTTCAAATGAGGATACAGCAAGAGAAGTAAAAATGAAAATTCTCCTGACCAGGATCACCTAATTCCCAGTAAGGTTTTTATATACACCAGAATTGCTAAAAGTGTAACTGTATATTTATCAAATTACAGAAGAAACTGAAAATGAAATTTGAGTCTGGTGCTGATAACTTTATATATAATTACATCAATGTCTGCAACTATCATCTTTGGTGGGGAAATACTTCATCTCTATTCTTGTCTATATCTTGTCAGGCTAGGTTGAACTCATTTTTCCTCAAATTATTTTTCTTTATTAGCACTTAGGAAATATTTTCTAGCATACAATTTTTAATTATTTACATTTATCTAAGATTATCCCTTCTACTAGTTTACATAAAAACATTAACCAGATTTATCTGTCTCCCCATGCTTTTTTTCTCAGCACACTATGGGCTGATATAACCTTATTTTTCACAAGTATTTTATAAGTTTGATCTGATTCATGTTCATTCCTTTTCTTCCAACTGTTCTCTGTATTTTTATTCATACTTTTATGAGGATAAAAAATGTTATTCTTATATTGAAAACTTGTCCATATTGATCTTCAAGAGTATGCTTGGTGATATTTAATTTATAACTGTAATCTCCTTGAGAAAACAATTGTGTAGCCTGCACAAGAGTGTGAGTGATGCTTGATAAGGATTCAATTATAAATTGGAAAAAAACAAATTCTTGTCTCATCTAAATGTGAGACCTGAAACCATAAAAACCCTAGAACAGAGCACACATGGGCACCTGGGTGGCTCAGTCAGTTAAGCGTCCGACTCTTGGTTTGGCTCAGGTCATGATCTCACAATTTGTGAGTTCGAGCCCCACATTGGTCTCCAAGCTGATAGCACAGGGTGTGCTTGGGATTCTCTCTCTCCCTCTCTCTCTCTGCCTCTCCCCTGCTAGTGCACATGCTTGCTCTCACTCTCTCTCTCTCTTGCTTTCTCTTTCTCAGAATAAATAAATAAACTTGAAAAGAGAGAGAGAAAGCACAGGCAGTATCATCTCTGACACTGGCCCTTGCAACTTTTTTCTAGATACGTCCCCTGAAGCAAGGGAAACAAAAGCAAAAATAAACTATTGAGACTATATCAAAATAAAAAGTTTCCGCACAGCAAAGGGCACCATCAATAAAACTAAAAGGCAGCCTATGGAATGGGAGAAGATATTTGCAAATGACATATCCAATAAAGGGTTAATATCCAAAATATATGAAGAACTTATATAACTCAACACTCAAAAAATAAATAACCCAATTAAAAAATAAGAAGACATGAAGAGACATTTCTCCAAAGAAGACATCCAGACAGCCAATAGACACATGAAAAGATGCTCAACATCACTCATCATCAGGGAAATGCAAATCAAAACTACAATGAGATACCACCTCATACCTCAACATGTAAAATTGTAGAAATTCTGGAAAAATCATTAAGAACAAAGAAGATTTTTTCCCTCAGAAGGTGGGAAACTATTATAATTATATATTTCTCCAAATTTTTTTTATTGTATCTTGAGAGTTTAGCAGACTGAGTTTAAGCGATTACTTCTTGTGAGGGATGCAAGATTTGGTAGAAGACAAGATTAATTAGAAGACTTTGACTCTGTTTTCACTTGTATGGATGTGATTCACAAACTTTGGCAGCGGAAATATAAATTCAAAAATTTTAAATGTTAAAATTTGTAAAATCAATATTTTATGATATACATGTATTACTTTTGCAATTAAAAATAAAATATATTAAATAAGAAAGGAATTTTAATGTCAGTTAATAGATTATACTTAATTATAAGCAATATTACAATAAGTGACCTAGTTTTTAATGTTGCATTTTAAAAATGACAGAAATTTAATTATTATTAATAATCTCATATTAAAAGTACATTAAAATAAAATAAAAATGTCCACATATATTCCCTATAATTCTATGCAACAGTGACTATCTGTGATCACTTTATCAAATTTTAAACATTACAGTTAACAAATAAGGCAACCCAGGCCAGATTTAGCAGAGCCAGAATAATTAGCTGGCCAGTTTGCGGGCTCCCAAGGCTCTGTCCAGAGTTGTCCATATCGGTGGTCTTCAAATTCTTCTTTTGAAGAACATTGGTGTTCTCTGAGATATTGGGATTCTCTCTTGCTAATAGGGGCCAATGGCTATCTTTCAGAGCTTAGGAGAGAAAGTCTTAATGTTTGGAATTTTTTCTCATTTTATGGTTTTCTCTCATAAGTGTTTTTCTAAAAACATGACTCGATTTGGGAATCCTATAGTCAGGAGGTTAGCATCTTCCTTCTGCCTTCCACATTTTTGTAGTATTCTTCCAGGTTTACTATCTCTTCCTCCTTGCATGTTGTTTTTTGGGAGAGTTCTCTAATGTGGTTGCACCTCTCAGAGGGCTAGTTAGTTTGGCCTGTGAACTTGTGTAAGGATAAGTAAGGGACATTAGCCATCTTGTCTGGTTGGCTGTACTGGAGAAGAGCCTGAGCCTAGGCCTGGTCTGTGTCAGTCCCAGGGAGTTTAAATGCAAAGCCCCAGGCATGACAAGAACTGCTGTTGGTCATTCCAGTTTGCTGCCCACTTACCAGGCAACTCTTTTATTCAGAACTTTTCCTCAACTCCTTAGAGATTAGCAGTAGCAGTGCTAATTATATCTAAAGATATAATCCACCAATTCACCAGCCCTGGGGATCTGGAAGGAGTGGGTGAAGAGGGATTATCTAAGGAGTCCATCTGCCCTGCTTTTGCATTACCTCCTCACCCCAACTTGTGGACTCAAACATCTGGAGGTCTAGCCTGGGGTCTACACATTTTTCTGTAATGTAGGGAGGGTGGTGGTTGTGCCTAGACAGCTCATGGGAGAGGCAAAGAACAGAACTTCATAAGATTGTCCAGCCTCTCCTCTCATGGCCTACTTCTTGCCACCTGCAGCCACTTGCCTGACCCTCAGTCCCCAAACAATCCTAAACCACCATCTCTCTCTCCAGGTTCATTGTGGTTGTTGTGTAAATTCCTGAAATGAATGTTTCCTCTCACTTTATAGCTTTTCCAGGGTTGATCTTGCCTAAGGGACTTAGCAGGAACACTTATAAATGATTACAGCTCACAAAACTTAGTGTACTAACATTTGCTAACGTCTTTAGTATTGCATAAAATTATGTAATTAGCTAAACCAAGCATCTATATTTCATCCATTTCCAAAGGAAACCACGGATTTTATATACTCAGCTAACTGAACATATTTGAGAGCCCTTAGTCTGCCTGATGCAACTCAAGGAAATAGTAAGCTGGGAGTTCCTTCTCCACTCTACACATAATACAGGAAGCATTAAATCTGTTTGTTGTTTAAATCAGAGGACTAACATGGAGTTCTACCAATTGTTGAATCCATTTCTTAATATAAAATGAAAACAGAAATAATAACATTGGAAAGAAGGTACTTGAGAAAACTTAGAAAAGAAATCTGCTAACCAAGCTTTTATGACATCTGTTCTGTTTTGCTGAGCAAATTCTCCACTGTTCAAGGGAAAAATTCCCATCCGTAGCAGCATTTGTCCAGATGGCATAAAACTCAATGCTGTGCTTCATCACAACTGTTATAAGCAACACTTAAAGCTGAAAAAGTACTATTATCTTTGAATGATTCTCACTGGATCTGACTGAGGGCTCTTTTCTGCCCAGTGAATAGTAGGACATAATTTTTACCCAATAGGTACAGACAAGTGGACTATTCAAGTCCTCCCTAAGGTGATAATTTTCAATCCCTAATTAACATAACCACTAAATAATCCCCTTTTTAGCTAAAAAAAATCCCTGAGTCACACCCTTCATTTCCCACGACTACTCAGTTAACTTCCTTTTTGGTACCCCTCATTTCCCAGGACTACTCATTTAACTTCCTTATTGGTAAGTATTATGTCTTTGACATAAGTTATTTTATCTCTGAGGGTCTTGGTGTATGTTTGACAAATGTTTAGGCTTTAGAGCCTTGCTTCTCAAAAAGTGTGGTGTATGAGGTATAAGCATTCATTTCACCAAGGGAACATGCTAGAATCTTCAGACCCTTCCCCTACAAACTACTGAATCAGAACTTCCATTTTAACACCACCCCCAGGGGATTCCTATGCAGAATAAAGTCAGAGAAGGGCAAGTCTAGGACAGGATTTATCAGAGGTGAATCCATGGACAACCTACACCAAAAGCACCCGAAGAGCTTGTTTTAAATGCAGGGTCCTGAGATCCAAGTCAGATTCATGTAATCACAATCTTGGCAGGTAAAACCTTGGGAATCTGAATTTTAAACAAGCAACTCAAGTGATTATAATGAACACTGAAATGTGAGAACTACTGCTTTTAAAACTGCAATCATCAAGTAGTTTTTTTTTAATTTTTAATGTTTATTCTTGGGGGGGGGGGAAGGGCAGAAGGAGAAAGACACACAGAATCTGAAGCAGGGTCCAGGTTCTGAGATATCAGCAAAGAGCCCAACATGGGGCTCGAACTCATGAACCGTGAGATCATGACCTGAGCCAAAGTCAGATGCTTAACCAACTGAGCCACCCAGGCACCCCTAGGTTATTTTTTTCTCAAGCAATTTGTAACTTACTTTTACAATTAATGTTTCCATTTATTTTAAGGAAAATGTGTTTACTGTAATTAAGCAGGAGCTCATCAAACAGAAACAACAGGAATGCTATTTTATCTCCAAGTAGTGCAGGTACAGTGTATACAAGATCAAATATTTATTATATTGGCTTAATCTTTTGATCTCTGTATCAAAATGTCTTATCCTTATGCCTGTGTAATAGCAATAAATTACTACCAAAATAAACTGCCCCAATGATTCACCCTAGATTCATAGAAACTTAAAGAAGCATCGGAGTGGTTTTCTTTTTTGCCTCATAATTTTATGAAATTTAAATGAGAATTCAGTGCCTGATTTTAAATTTAAATTACTCTCTGGAGAAGAACACTTCCTTACATATTTGCTTAACTATAACTTTACGGTGATATAGGTACATCTGAAAGTCCATCATATGTCTTGCATAATTCATACATTGCCTTTTACTATAATTAATTTTATAGAGTGAAAATTTTTTAGTAAATAATAATGGTATCTTACAATTCAAAGAAAAGAGCATTAGAAATATCAGGTTAAAACAGAAGGAGATCTCTTCAACAAATGCTGTTGGGAAAACTAGACAGCAACACACAAAAGAATGAAACTGGACCACTTTCTTATACCAGACACAAAAATAAATTCAAAATAGTTTAAAGACCAAAATATGAGACCTGAAACCATAAAAATCCCAGAAGAGAGCACAAGCAATAATTTCTCTGACATCGGCCACAGCAACTTTTTTCTAGATATGTCCTCTGAGACAAGGGACAAAAATAAAAATAAACTATTGGAACTATATCAAAATAAAAAGCTCTGCACAGCAAAGTAAACAGTCAACAAAACTAAAAGGCAACCTATGGAATGGGAGAAGATATTTGCAAATTACATATCTGATAAAGAATTAATGTCCAAAATATATAAGGAGCTTATACAACTCAACACCCAAAAAACAAATCGTCCAATTAAAAAATGAGCAGAAGAAAAAAAATAAAAATACCAAATGGGCAGAAGACATGAAGAGACATTTCTCCAAAGAAGACGTCCTGATGGCTAACAGACACATGAAAAGATGCTTAACATCACTCATATCAGGGAAATGCAAATCAAAATTACAGTGAGGTATCACCTCACACCTGTCAGAATGGCTAAAATCAACATAAGAAACAACACGTGTCGGTTAGGATGTGGAGAAAGGGGAACACTCTTACATTGTTGGTGGGAATGCACATTGGTACAGCCACTACAGAAAACAGTATGTACAAAAATACTAATTCAAAGGGATACATGCACCCCTATGTTTATAGCAGCATTTTTTATAATAGCCAAGATATGGAAACAGCCCAAGTGTCCATCAACTGATGAATGGATAAAGTGGTGTGTGTGTATGTGTGTTTATGGAATATTATTCAGTCATAAAAAAGAATGAAATCTTGCCATAGGCAACAACATGGATAGAGCTAGAGAGTATAATGCTAAGCAAAATAAGTCAGTCAGAGAAAAACAAATACCATTTCACTCACATGTGGAATTTAAGAAACAAAACAAAAGAGCAAAGGGAAAAAAGGGAGAGAAAGTGAGAGACAAGCCAAGAAAGAGACTCTTAAGTATATAGAACAAACTGATGGGTACCAGAGGGGAGATGGTGGATGGATGGGTGAAATCAGTGATAGGGATTAAGGAATACACTTGTCCTGATGAGCACCAGGTGAGAAAAATAAAAACTTAAAAAAGGGAGGGGGAGAATCTGATGCCATTTTTCAAGTGTCAAAAATATTACAGTTGTGTATATGTGGGTATGTGTGTGTGGATATGTGTGCACCTATGTGTGCAACAAATAGAATCTTTCATTAATCTTATTACTGGCTTGGTTTTTATTGATTTAATTTTTCTACATTCAGAAGTTGTCCTGTATTACTTATTCTAAATCTTTGCTAGTACAGCTATTAAATAAGAACACCCAGTCAAAATGTTGATATGAGGAATAAAGTAGTTGAATGCTTTGGCCTAGAGATGATGAAATAGAAGATATATATAGCACAGCATCACATGTATACATGTTATTGCCTCTCCCTCTTCCTTTTTTTTTTCTTTTTCTTTGATACTGGTTTGAGGAACACCAAAACGATTATGAAAAAGTTGGCTGGAGGAAGCAACCTTATGGACTTAACCTAGGATCTTTCTGCTGGTAGGAGTGGGCAAGACAATATGAAGAGTGATTGTCAGAGGCACAGAGGTGACCTTTGGTAGATTATGGGCTTTGCCCACATCTTCTTAGGCTACCTCATTTCTTCTCAACTTCTCCAATAAGGCTATTTGGGGATATTTATTTTAAATAATAAATTTCTGGGCCACATTCCACATCAACTGAATCAGTCTCCAGAAGGGGGGCCTGGGAATCTGTGCTTTCTCTTCTAACATACATGTTTTGAATGGAAGTATGATAAAACTTAGACTTTTTAAACTGTAGAATTCAGATTGTAATTATTTTTCATAAATGGTGGAAAAAGGGGAAGAATTTTTTGTAGTCATGTGGATTTTGGTGCAGTAGAATTCTAAATAATTCTTGCCTCGTTTATTTCAGTGTCATTTTGATGGAATCCTCAACATTTCTTATCTTTACCTCAACAATGAACTGAATCTGGCCAATTAGTTAACCACATGAACCACTGGTAAATATTTTTATTTTATAAACTGTTAATTATCAGAAGGAATTCAGTATAATTTGCACCAAATAAATTTAGTCTAAATTTACATATTGATTTTAACTTATTCAAATAATTAATTTATATGATTCACACTTTTATTTAAACATATCTGTTTATGTGTTAGTAGGTCCATGTACATGTAACTGAATAAATATGCACCTGGTAGCATTAATATTTAAACTTCGTCCATTGATTTGTGAAGTCAGTGCTTATCGTTCAGAAAGAGTCTTTGGGGGCACCTAGATGGCTCCTAGATGGTTGAAATTCCGACTCCTGATTTTGGCTCAGGTCAAAATCCCAGGGTTATGGGATCAAGCCCCATGTTGGGCTTCATGCTGAGCATGGAGACTGCTTAAGATTCTCCCCCTGCCCCTCTCCCCGCGTGGGCGCTTTCTCTCTCTCTTTCTCTCTCTCTCTCTCAAAACTAACTAACTAAATAAATAAAATTTTAAAAAGAAAGAAAGAGTCTTTCAATTCTGAATATGGAAGTAGGGTTTTTACAACTTAGATTGCTTTATAATTCTAATATCTTTTAAACTACAGAAAACTATCAAGGCTGAAACAGATTAAGAAGTGTTGATATGACAATTACGGAATGTAAAGGCAAAAGAAAATAATGTAAATTTCTATTAATGAAATGGATTTATATATTGGCCTTTCACACCTTTGTTTCTGTCTGTGTGATCCTTTTAGATGTAAAAATGGCGCAACTTTTGTTGGGGTAATTTTGATTACATGGAACTTCCCAATGTTAAAGTCATCTGAAATCATTACAATGCTTGGGCCAATCTTGCTAAGATTAAAATTAGTGTATTTTAATTTCCAAAAGTGAATTATACTGAAGCCAGTATTTTAAAGAAATTCTAAAGATTATATAAGATGTTTGATGTCTCTATTGGATATTTTGGGAGAAAAGTTGCTAAAGAAGATACCATTTCCTCTCAGTGCATTTGCTTTATTGAATGCTCATGTTATGCTTTACTAGGGCATTCAAAGCCTTTCTTTCTCATTTGGCTTTAATTAACAATACAACATGAATTAATGAGTTGAGCTTTATTACCATACCATACCATACAATACCATATCATACCATATAATACCACACAATTTTAGATATTGTGTGCTAACTTATTTGTAGATATCAAATATTATTATTACCAAACATATTAGTAAACAAACAGCTCATCTAGAAACCTAACTTTTCAGTCCCTTGCATTTTCTTGATTAGGTGGTTACTTTGTGATGTAGATCTCACCTGAATCGTCTCAAAAGATTTTTTTACTTGTAATTTTGAATAATTTACAGTATCATGTAATAAACTAGAGTCAAACTTAAAAACAGTGCTATAGGTATCACTGAGCACAAGTAACAAAAAACAGACTCAGTTTAATGAACAGCAAAAGTGAATTTACTTTTACAATTTGGGATGCAATAGAAGAATTTTGTCTCACAGATTTTAACATGCTTATTTCTTTACATAATGTTCTGGAATGTGTTTGACTAGATCCAAAGTTCCAAAGTTACTGAAGCCATAGACACTAAAGTTCCAAGTAAAGGTATTTTTCTTGTTATGGTATATTTGCCAAGCCAAAAATAAAACAGAATTCACAAGTATAAAAATATTTATAATTTAATTTTGGCAGGGAAGAAAACCTTAGAAGTACTCATCTAAAATAACTACCAAGTCAGCATGAAGTAAAGCTTAAGAAGTGTGTCTATCATGGTCTCAAGATTTATTGATTATTCTTTCTCATATAGTCTCTTCCATTTACATCTATATTACTGAACTTTCTCAGTTCTCTCAACCCTCCCAATGATAAAAGAAACATAAAGCTAAGGAAACATTGAGTGAAGGAGTGATGATCCAACATAAGTCAGGGAGAACATGATCCAACATAGGGAAGTCAGCCTCCTGCAGGCTGACCCTCTAAAAATTACTCTGAGCCATTAGTTTAAAGGATTAAGGATTTACTCCATATACCTCTGTGAAGACTGTCTGCCAATCAAAGGCAAGAGTGGGACTTACAAAGGCAAAGCCACAAAATGTCAAGGAAAAGGGACTGACCTTTTTATAGAAGTCCTTGGTTTGTCATTTTATCACTGGCATAGACAGATGAGTCCCAAAGCCTATGATGAATTAAAACAGTCACAAGTTCACTAAAAAGGTTGATTTTTCTGAAATGCTAAAGAGTTTTTCTGTTTCTGGGATCCTATTTGCTTTATGACAATTCCAGGCTCTCGGTCATGTAGCAGGAAAATCTCTATGCACTTAATGAAAATTTTCAGAACTCCAACCATCACATCCACGTTGTAGACAGTAGAAGAAAAAAGAGGGAGGACAGTAGTAAGAGTGTGCCCTTTCCATTTTGAAAAGCTTCCCAGGAATTCGACACAGCACCTCTGCTCATAGCCCACTGGCCAAATCTTAATCGGATGACAGAACCTAGCTAGAAAGTAGACTGAGAAACCTCTCTCCTCACATAACTAAGTAAAATTAAAGTTCTGTCAGTGAGGAGGAAAGGACAAATGGTTATTGGGTAAACAATCAATGGTCTCCTCCACAAGGGCATACAATATGGATTTTTATCCCAAATGGCACAAAGTTATCCATTATTTCACCAATCTGCTTTCATTTGCATAACGAGGCCTTTTGATCTTTAAGTATTGCTTTTTTTAATTCTTTTTTTAAATGTTTACTTATTTTTGAGAAAGAGAGAGTGGGGGAGGGCCAGAGAGAGAGAGAGAGAGAGAGAGAGAGAGAGAGAGGATCCCAAGTGGTTCTGCACTGACAGCAGAGAGCCCAGTGTGGGGCTTGAACTCACAAATCGTGAGATCATGACCTGAGCCAAAGTCAGACACTTAACTGAGTCACCCAGGCACCCTGGTCTTTAAATATTTCTTAATAAAATAATACTTAGTAATGTTGTAAGATTACACTTTTCTTAAAGCTCTTATTATTATTTGTGGGAAATGCAGGAGAGAAGCATCAAAGGAAAAGACTTCAAAAGGGAAGGGCTGGAGAAGGTGCAAGGCCTTAGGACATGTTTACACAGCTGAACGCGGCTGCAGCTCATAAGGAACACCTAGAGCTATCTACATGGCTCTTCAGGGCCGGATCCTCCTTCACACCTGACCCTTCCTAGTGTTATAGAAACCAATTAACTCGAAATTCAACCTTGAAAAGCTAAACCATTAGATTGATTAACACACTTGCTTAGCTGACTTTATGCACGTAGTCTTTAGCAATTATCCTAATAAAAAGAAACTTCATTCTGGAGTCAGGGCCTCATTCCCACTCAAGTATGAGGACCTTCACTTTTTTTTTTTTAATTTTTTTTTTAATGTTTATTTATTTTTTTTAGACAGAGAGAGACAGAGCATGAACGGGGGAGGGTCAGAGAGAGGGAGACACAGAATCGGAAACAGGCTCCAGGCTCTGAGCTGTCAGCCCAGAGCCTGACGCGGGGCTCGAACTCACGGACCGCGAGATCGTGACCCGAGCTGAAGTCGGCCGCTTAACCGACTGAGCCACCCAGGCGCCCCTGAGGACCTTCCCTTAAATGCACTGTTTGTGGACTCATCTTTTGCGACTCCGGCCATACTCCCTGCAACAATTATTTGTCTTTGAAGAAAATTCCAGGCACAAATAAAATGTAAGAATGCACATTTAAAATCATGGCCAGAATGGAAGTCCTGTATAGTGCCTCTGTGGTTAACTTTCTTATGTAGTCTGAAATGTAATAACATTACAGTGTCTCAACAAAAACCTCTGGTCTGGTCTCTAGGTTTAATTAGCAAGGTAACACTGGCAAGCAAGAAAAGGTTAAAAAAAATTCTCATAAACTGACTGGATTGCTTTTAGAACTCTTAAAAAAATATTCATATTCTTCTCTTTGGAGGCATATGGTAATATTGCACTTCCTCACCAATGTTGAAGTATGAACATATTACTTCTTCAGCCAAAAACATGTGAGAAAAAGTGCTGTATGTCATTTCCAAATTCAAGGGCCACTGGGTGATTTTTCAGAGTCCCCTTCCGTGCCAGATGTAAAAAGTGATCCTTCCTCAGCATGGGTCTCTGAGTGTACCTTCTCCAGCTATGATGAACATGTACTATAAGCAAGAATTAAACTATTATATGAAGCCACTGATTTTGGATGTTGTTTCTTACTGAAACACGATGTGTCCCAAAGGATATATTTTCTCAAATGAGCTTTATGGCACTGAAATTATCTTCCAGGTGTTGTTAAAAATATAATACAAACTGTTATTAAAAATAAAAACATCTCTATAAACTGTTCTTTATAAACAATAGATAAATATTTTTAAAATTTAGAGGTGCCTGGCTGGCTCAGTCACAAGAACATGCAACTCTTGGTCTTGAGGTGGTGAGTGTGAGCCCTAAATCAGATGTAGAAATTACTAAAAAAATAAATAAACTTAAAAAAATTTTAAAGTAAATAAACTTTTAAAATTTAGATTATAAAAAATAAAATCAAAAATAAAAATCAAAATTAAAAATAAATAAACTTAAAAAAATTTAGATTACTAAAAAATAAACTTAAAAAATTTTAAAATAAATAAACTTAAAAAATTTAGATTACTAAAAAAATAAATAAACTGAGCCTGGGTGGCTCAGTCAGTTAAGCATCTGACGCTTGGTTTCAGCTCAGGTCATGATCTCATGGTTTGTGGGATAGAGCCCCACACTGGGCTCTACACTGGCAGTGGGGAGCCTGCTTGGGATTCTCTCTCTCCCTTTCTCTGCCTCTCCCTCATTTGCTCTCTCAAAATAAATAAACTGGAAAAAAAATTAAATGGCATGGGAGGTAGGCTTTATACTCATGACACATTTAACTTTATGAGAATATGAAACATTAGCATAAGCAAAAACAGTTAACAAATTCTTATTCTAATTAATCCCAAAAGAATTGGTTGGCAAGGACCAGTATAAAAGCATGGTTTTAGACACAATTTAAAATTGATCAATGAATCAGCTGTGCTCAGAAATGACCCCTTTGAAAATAATTTTCTATACTAATATGACTTTCTCTTCTTTCCAGCAATATTGACTTATGTACTCATTCAACAAATCCATACTAGGTAGTATCCCAAGCACTCATTTTGGTACTGAAGAATACAGTGATAGATAAGTTATATCTGGCCCTCAAGAAGCCCACCATCAAGTAGAAAAAAAATACACAAATGTTTGCAGTTGTACAAGACAGGATGCATTCAGTATTATATATTATATGAAAAAAAAAGCATCTATGAGTTGATAAAAGAAGAACATCACTAGATATTACAGAGAACTTTATGGAAGAGGAAAAGACATTTAAGGATAATGATGAGATTCTAAACCCTTTTTTCATGTATTTTCTATACTCTGTTGCTTTACTTATCATATACAAATTAGGCTTAGAAAAATGAATAAGCTCTTGATGGCCAGAGTCTAGAGAAGGGGAAGATGTTCACTATAAGGAAAGAGCACAGGAAGAATAACAGAAGCAATGGGGGCACAGCAAAGGGGTAGCACAAGTCATTTGCGTGTGTGTATGAACCACAGGGTTGGCATAGGAGAGCGTGAATGAAGGCTGAAGAGGTGTTGAAGTGTTTATTGTTCTGCATTGTAATTATTGCTTAGGGGCTTCATCTTTCACCCTGTATCCCAAAGTAGCTTGACCCTGAATAGCCAGCCAAGTGAAAGAATGCTGTAGTGGAGATTTTTATGTGCGTCCTGATTCTTACTAAAAGCTCACCAAAAGCTGGATTCTGGAAAGCCATTATTTTAAAACATTTCATTTTACTGCACTGAATTAGCAATTAGAATTAGGCAAGTCTCTATGGAAACTAGACCAGATCACAGGCCAAGTGTACATACTAAGTATAGAAATCTTCCCTTATCCCCTGGGGATATGTTTCAAGACCACCAGTGGATGCCTTAAGCCACTGATAGTACTGACCCTATATATACTCTTGTTTTTTTTTTAATTGAAGGATAGTTGATATACAATATTATATTAGTTAACGCTGTCCAACATAGTGGTTCGACAATTATATAGAGCACAAAATTCTCCCCACAGTAAGTGTAGTAAACATCAGTCACCATACAAGGTTATTATAATATTATTGAGTATATTCCCTACACTGTACTTTTTCATTCCTGTGACTTAATTGTTTTATAACTGGAAGTTTGTACCTTTTAATCCCCTTCACCTATTTCACCTATCCCTCCACCACCCTTACTACGTTTTTTCCTATACATACATACCCATGATAAAGTTTAATTTAAAAATTAGGCACAGAAAGAGATTAACAACAAAACTAATAATAAAATCAAACAATTTTAACAATATGCTGTGATAAAAGTAACGTGAATGTGGTGTCTTTCTCAAAATATCTTACTGTATGTACTCACCATTCTTATGAGGATGGGCGATGATAAACTGCCTACATGATGAACTGAAGTGGGGTGAATGACGGAGGCGTTGTGACATAGTAGGCTACTATCGACCTGATGATGATTCCTCGGAAGGAGGATCATCTGCTTCTCTGTTGACTGCAGGTAACTGAAATCGCAGAACCGAAACTGAAAAGTGAAACCGCAGAAAGGAAAGGATTGTAGGAATTTGCCTTGATCCTCTCGCTCTAGATCAGATTTTCTTTTTTTGTTTTTAATTTTTTAATGTATATTTATTTTTGAGCGAGAGAGACAGACAGCACGCAGGCACGCGTGTGCGTGCACGCATGCGCGCGAGTACGCACGCAAGCAAGTGGGGGAGGGGCGGAGAGCGAGAGGGAGAGGCAGAATCCCAGGCAGGCTCCAGACTCAGAGCTGTCAGCACAGAGCCCGAAGTGGGCCTGGAACCCACGAACCGTGAGATCATGACCTGAGCCCAAGTCGGACGCATAACCGACTCAGCCACCCAGGCACCCCTCTAGATCAGATTTTTCTTAACTTTTTTTATACCATCAGCCTCTTTGGCAATTTGGTGAAAGCTATGCCTCTTCACCAAATAGGGTGTTCAGACATAAATACATAAAATAAGATGCAAGGATTATAGAAAAATTAATAATATTCCATTAGGTTATCAAAAAGTAAAAAATACTATATTAAAATGTGTACTTCTTCATTAACACAATGCATAATAAGATCTAATGTTGGGGCTAATATAACTGTCATACTTTCAAAGTAGCGGTAAATATGAACAATATTTCAAGATATCTTTAACAACTGAAATATGATGTATACATATTTCTTTGGTGACCAAGTTATAGGTACAACAAATATTACTGTGGTTTGAGAATGCTATACTGCAGTTAAAAGTCAGTGGAAATAAAGACAGAATTTCATATATTCACTCTGTTCTTGGAACCCAGGTTAGAGCCCCTTGCTTAAGACAACTCAATTTCCCAGAGGCAAAATGGTACAAAATGCAGCATACATTCCATTTTTATTGCCCTCTAGTTGGCTATTTGGAGATGTATATGAAAATATCTCTATTCTTTTCTGCTTTGTCCATTTTGTATGACCTTTCTAACAAATGCTAAAATATCCTACCATTATATCTATGATATCTTTAAATTAAGATGTATATCAAACCAGGAGTGCTTGGGTGGCTCAGTTAAGCATCCAACTTTAGCTCAGGTCATCATCTCACCATTTGTGGATTTGAGCCCCGCTTCGAGCTCTGTGCCGACAGCTCAGAGCCCAGAGCCTGCTTTGAATTCTGTGTCCCTGTCTCTCGTCTCCCTCTGCCCTTCCCCTGTTCGTGCTCTATCTCAAAACCAAATAAATACTAAAAAATTTTTTCAAAAAAGATGTATATCAAACCCTAAAAATACATATAGATATCGAAGGGAGGAAAAATACATATATATATCACGTGTTCTTTACTGTTCTTTACAAAAAAAAAAGGTATTCTTTAAACTGCTAACCAAAATATCTGCAAGTATTCACAGATATAAAGTGCAGAATAAAAATTGAGTTGGGATATATAATCTCACTAAAAAGGTTGTATAAAAAGACAGTATTATTCATAAAAATCAGGGAAAATTAGAAGATGTTGTGGAAAGAAGAACTCTTCTTGGAAACAGTCAATATGTTTATACAACACCAAATTCAGGCAAAAGTAGACATCTGGGTAAGCAAATCTTTTTTCTTTATTTTTCTTTTTTCTGAAAATAGATCAGGTAAACAGTGTCTGAGTAGCCAAATATTAATTGACAGCTTGTTGAGCAAAGCGATCAGAAATACTAAGAGTAATTTGACTAGAGTTGATGGGTTCTGAAAACCAAAGAATCTTTTAAGGGAGATAGCTGTTTCTATTAAGACTGTCACCTGCTAATTAATCTTTAGGAATGCAACCAGAGTTGACAGCTGCAGAATACTCCTTCTAACTTTATGAGAGAAAAAAAAAAATGTGGAAAACCTAAGCTGATAAAAGAGAACTTTTCAAGAAAGCATCATTTTGGGGGGCTCCTGGCTGACTCAGTCGGTAGCGCATGTGACTCTTAATCTTGAGGTTGTAAGTTCAAGCCCCATGTTGGGCATAGAGCTTACTTAAAAAAAAAAAAAGCATCATTTTTGGAGAGAGTACCTATTTAGTCCTAACTTTTGACCACCTATTTTTGACTTTTTGGATTAGGTTTAGCATTATTATCAGCATCATTATTATATTAGCAAATTTATTATTCTCTTCATTGTTTGAAAGTGAAGATGTATCATTTTACTGAAAAAGTGAGTGGTGGAAATATGAATGATTATTAATTTCCTTTTTGGACTTTTCTCATGTTTTAAATCTTTCAAACAACATAAAAGATCAAATGATATATGCAATACATCTGTGGTGTTTGCAGATCATGTTGGTAGCAAAAATTTTTAAGGATCCATCAGATTTAAGGAAGATAGAGAATTGTTTTTTAATTCGTTTGTGTGGTTCATATTATTCTTCTCTTTACTTATGACAGGGATTCTGGGAGTAGCCCTGAAAGTGACAATGCTGAAGGTTGTTGTCATTCCCCCAAAACCTTAAGAACCTGTGAGTACCTCGAATAAGAGCTTTTATTTGTCTTCACATCTGACTTTTATGTGCAAAGCGTACTAGTGAATGAAATACTCCACAAAGCCTGTTTATGACAATAGACAGAATGGCAAGTTCTGGGGATCACTGGTGGAAGGGGAATGGTCCTCAGCCTCTCCTGTTCATGACCCTTTGTAGGACCCTGCCCACATCTTTCTTTTCACTGCCATCCTGGTTTCCTTACCTGTACAACGAATGTATTTAGATAAATAACTTCTTTGTTTCTTTTGGCTTATTCTGAACTGTTTAAACCTATTTAGGTGACAAGTATCACCATGTTTAAAATGATAAGGAGAACACAGGTTTATTTTGTTTTATGAAATAACTTAAAGATTTAGAAAAGATGGGTAGAATGATGGATAGGACAATGGATATAGGAATGTTCTGGTCATCTCTAGCTACAGAACAAACCACCCCAAATGTAGTGGCTTCAACAAACAAAATCATTTATGATTATTATCTCTCACATTTCTGGGGTGACTAGGTTGAGCTAGGTGCCACTTGCTCAGTCTCTCCTGTAGTTCCGGTTAAATGGAGACTGGGGCTTGATTCATCCCAAAGGTTTTCTCACTCCCATGTCTGGTAGTCAACGCTGCCTTTTGGCTGAGATTTTAGCAGGAATTGTTGGCCTGGACACTTACAGGTGGGTTCTGCATGGGGACCAGGCTATTTCCCACGATGGCAGTTTGGTTCTAAAGAAGAGTCAAAAAGACAGAGAATTGGGGTGCTGGGGTGGCTCAGTCAGTTAAGCGGCGGACTTTGGCTCAGGTCATGATCTTACAGTTTGTGAGTGCGAGCTCAGTGTCGCACTCTGTGCTGACAGCTCAGAGCCTGGGGCCTGCTTCACATTCTGTGTCTCCCTCTCTCTGACCTTCCCCCACTCACACTCTGTGTCTCTCTCTCTCAAAAATAAATAAACATTGAAAAAAATTTTTTAAAAGACGGAGAATTAGCCAAGAAGTTTTGTAAAATTTCCTGATCAGATGTCAGAAATTACATCACTTTCTTTCTGCCGCATTCTAGCAACTATTTGTTAGGATGAAGTCACTACGGCCCACAATCCCACCATATCACCACATTCAAGGCAGTGTCAAACAATTTGTGGCCATATTTTCAAACCACCAGAAAGAAGAGTTTATTATTTCCCAGTTCAATTTTCCATTACACCTTGTACTGTGAACTGTTACATAGTCCATAAAAAAAAAATTGAAGATTCATGGGTGACTCCTTTGCTATGTATATACAAGTTAATTTTTAATAGTAGTGAAGTTCCCTTTGTAGTGAGACTCTTTAATAGAGGGTAGCAATTATGCATTTTTTAATATCTAGGATGAACTGGGGTCACCCACACTTTCATTAACAAATGTATCATCTTCTAATCTTGTGTGCTAATGCTTGAAACATTTTTATTGATCCCAAATGTTCATCACTAATTGAAACAGCTGCTTTATTTAAACAGCATTTAGGACATGATATGCAAACAAGCTTCATGTTTTGGCAGAAGTTAAGTCCAATTTGCTCAGAGGGCTCATCTGCTCCACACATACCCTTCACCTGGGAGTGAGAGGGACTTCAAGCCTGGAGCTCTACTTTCTTCCATTTCCTCACACGTGGTGAGAGGAACAAAGAGGTGAGAACAGAATTGGGGTCTGGATTTCCAGCATGGCCTGTAACCCAAATGGAGTAACCAGTACAGGTGACTTAAAGGCAACAGAAGGTCCTGGGAAGTGTGGGATTATACCCTAGGACCAAGAGTAGCCTTTGCTAGAAGCCACTCTAGAAGCCCACAGATGAAAGTGGTTATGATCTCACAGTTTGTGAGTTCAAGAGCCTGATTGGGATTCTTTCTCTCTCCCAGTTTCTCTTCCTCACCTCAACTTGTGCTCTCTATCTCTCTCAACATAATAGATAAATAAACTTAAAAATTTTTAATTAAAAAAATTTAAAACTGGTATGGAAGTAAATAAATTATACAAAGAGACAAGCTTTGGTTATGAACTTCTAAAGAGTCTATGATGAATGACAGTAGAAGAATAGCGACCTGAAAGTATCTACGATGTTCTATCTGTGTCCTGTTTGCCTTCTTTTGCCTCTGGAGGAATAGACAACAGATAGTTTTTTTGGAGATGACTGAGGAAATGTTTAAGGAAATAGCAGTTCAAGCATAGGTAGGAAGATATGGGAGAATTTGAACCCAGTTAACATGGTATGGTGGATAGGATGGGCAGGAAGACATCAGAGAATTAAGGAAGCAAACTGGGTAAGAATGGTAGAAACAAAGATTGTTTGATGGAAGGATCCATACCTAACAAGGAAGGTATGGAGAACTAGAGCAAAGAAGGAAGTGCAAAGATAAACTGAATCCAAATAACTATTAGCAAGCAGGAAGAAATTTTACAAAGGCATAAACATGGCATAAATTCAGAGTTCTGCTTGAGTGCATCATCCTTTGCCACTGTAACTGAACATGCTGTAATAGACGTGTCTACTGGTTCACTCCTCAGCTTCTAGTGTGCTTCACATCAAATGTCACCACAGTAGCCATTAACAATCTTCCCATAACTTTTATGAATTTTGTCTTAGAGGGGCACCTGGGTGGTTCAGTCAGTTAAGCATCTGACTCTTGGTTTTGGCTCAGGTCATGATCTCATGGTTCGTGAGTTTGAGCCCCGCATTGGGCTCTGTGCTGACAGTGTGGAACCTGCTTAGGATTCTCTTTCTCCCCCTCTCTCTCTGCCTTCTGCCCCTCCTCCACTTGCTCTCTCACTCTCTCTCAAAATTAATAAACTGTAAAAAAAAAGAATTGTTTTCACAAAGCTCATTAAGAGTTCATGAAAAAAAAAAGCCTCCCACAACCCCCACCTCCCCCAAAATCCTGTTATAATAGAATATTTGTCTTGGATAACCTGAGTCAAGGTTTCATTCCCCATCTGGGGACAAAATGCTCAAAATTTTTGTCTCCAATTTCCATATTCTAAAAGAGAATAGAAATATTCATCTCAAAAATTAGTATATGGCTTCTGTGAGATAAAGTAAACAACAGTGTCTGGCAGGAGTGTTTTATGGACACTACCTGAATTGCACTTCAATGTGTCCTCATCTGGAATTCTGGCTTACTTGTTCTACTTCCAATCTATTGCTTTCTTTTCTTTTCTTTTTTTTTTTTATTTTTTTTATTTTTTTTTTATTTTTTAATATATGAAATTTACTGTCAAATTGGTTTCCATACAACACCCAGTGCTCATCCCAAAAGGTGCCCTCCTCAATACCCATCACCCACCCTGCCCTCCCTCCCACCCCCCATCAACCCTCAGTTTGTTCTCAGTTTTTAACAGTCTCTTATGCTTTGGCTCTCTCCCACTCTAACCTCTTTTTTTTTTTTTTTTTTCTTTCCTTCCCCTCCCCCATGGGTTTCTGTTATGTTTCTCAGGATCCACATAAGAGTGAAACCATATGGTATCTGTCTTTCTCTGTATGGCTTTTTTCACTTAGCATCACACTCTCCAGTTCCATCCATGTTGCTACAAAAGGCCATATTTCATTTTTTCTCATTGCCACGTAGTATTCCATTGTGTATATAAACCACAATTTCTTTATCCATTCATCAGTTGATGGACATTTAGGCTCTTTCCATAATTTGGCTATTGTTGAGAGTGCTGCTATAAACATTGGGGTACAAGTGCCCCTATGCATCAGTACTCCTGTATCCCTTGGATAAATTCCTAGCAGTGCTATTGCTGGGTCATAGGGTAGGTCTATTTTTAATTTTCTGAGGAACCTCCACACTGCTTTCCAGAGCGGCTGCACCAATTTGCATTCCCACCAACAGTGCAAGAGGGTTCCTGTTTCTCCACATCCTCTCCAGCATCTACAGTCTCCTGATTTCTTCATTTTGGCCACTCTGACTGGCGTGAGGTGGTATCTGAGTGTGGTTTTGATTTGTATTTCCCTGATGAGGAGCGACGTTGAGCATCTTTTCATGTGCCTGTTGGCCATCCGGATGTCTTCTTTAGAGAAGTGTCTATTCATGTTTTCTGCCCATTTCTTCACTGGGTTATTTGTTTTTCGGGTGTGGAGTTTGATGAGCTCTTTATAGATTTTGGATACTAGCCCTTTGTCCGATATGTCATTTGCAAATATCTTTTCCCATTCCGTTGGCTGCCTTTTAGTTTTGTTGGTTGTTTCCTTTGCTGTGCAGAAGCTTTTTATCTTCATAAGGTCCCAGTAATTCACTTTTGCTTTTAATTCCCTTGCCTTTGGGGATGTGCCGAGTAAGAGATTGCTACGGCTGAGGTCAGAGAGGTCTTTTCCTGCTTTCTCCTCTAAGGTTTTGATGGTTTCCTGTCTCACATTCGGGTCCTTTATCCATTTTGAGTTTATTTTTGTGAATGGTGTGAGAAGGTGGTCTAGTTTCAGCCTTCTGCATGTTGCTGTCCAGTTCTCCCAGCACCATTTGTTAAAGAGACTGTCTTTTTTCCATTGGATGTTCTTTCCTGCTTTGTCAAAGATGAGTTGGCCATACGTTTGTGGGTCTAGTTCTGGGGTTTCTATTCTATTCCATTGGTCTATGTGTCTGTTTTTATGCCAATACCATGCTGTCTTGATGATGACAGCTTTGTAGTAGAGGCTAAATTCTGGGATTGTGATGCCTCCTGCTTTGGTCTTCTTCTTCAAAATTACTTTGGCTATTCGGGGCCTTTTGTGGTTCCATATGAATTTTAGGATTGCTTGTTCTAGTTTCGAGAAGAATGCTGGTGCAATTTTGATTGGGATTGCATTGAATGTGTAGATAGCTTTGGGTAGTATTGACATTTTGACAATATTTATTCTTCCAATCCATGAGCATGGAATGTCTTTCCATTTCTTTATATCTTCTTCAATTACCTGCATAAGCTTTCTATAGTTTTCAGCATACAGATCTTTTACATCTTTGGTTAGATTTATTCCTAGGTATTTTATGCTTCTTGGTGCAATTGTGAATGGGATCAGTTTCTTCATTTGTCTTTCTGTTGCTTCATTGTTAGTGTATAAGAATGCAACTGATTTCTGCACATTGATTTTGTATCCTGCAACTTTGCTGAATTCATGTATCAGTTCTAGCAGACTTTTGGTGGAGTCTATCAGATTTTCCACGTATAATATCATGTCATCTGCAAAAAGCGAAAGCTTGACTTCATCTTTGCCAATTTTGATGCCTTTGATTTCCTTTTGTTGTCTGATTGCTGATGCTAGAACTTCCAGCACTATATTGAACAACAGCGGTGACAGTGGGCATCCCTGTCGTGTTCCTGATCTCAGGGAAAAAGCTCTCAGTTTTTCCCCGTTGAGGATGATGTTAGCTGTGGGCTTTTCATAAATGGCCTTTATGATCTTTAAGTATGTTCCTTCTATCCCGACTTTCTCAAGGGTTTTTATTAAGAAAGGGTGCTGGATTTTGTCAAAGGCCTTTTCTGCATCGATTGCCAGGATCATATGGTTCTTCTCTTTTTTTTTGTTAATGTGATGTATCACGTTGATCGATTTGCGAATGTTGAACCAGCCCTGCATCCCAGGAATGAATCCCACTTGATCATGGTGAATAATTCTTTTTATATGCTGTTGAATTCGATTTGCTAGTATCTTATTAAGAATTTTTGCATCCACATTCATCAGGGATATTGGCCTGTAGTTCTCTTTTTTTACTGGGTCTCTGTCTGGTTTAGGAATCAAAGTAATACTGGCTTCATAGAATGAGTCTGGAAGTTTTCCTTCCCTTTCTATTTCTTGGAATAGCTTGAGAAGGATAGGTATTATCTCTGCTTTAAATGTCTGGTAGAACTCCCCTGGGAAGCCATCTGGTCCTGGACTCTTATTTGTTGGGAGATTTTTGATAACCGATTCAATTTCTTCGCTGGTTATGGGTCTGTTCAAGCTTTCTATTTCCTCCTGATTGAGTTTTGGAAGAGTGTGGGTGTTTAGAAATTTGTCCATTTCTTCCAGGTTGTCCAATTTGCTGGCATATAATTTTTCATAGTATTCCCTGATAATTGTTTGTATCTCTGAGGGATTGGTTGTAATCATTCCATTTTCATTCATGATTTTATCTATTTGGGTCATCTCCCTTTTCTTTTTGAGAAGCCTGGCTAGAGGTTTGTCAATTTTGTTTATTTTTTCAAAAAACCAACTCTTGGTTTCGTTGATCTGCTCTACAGTTTTTTTAGATTCTATATTGTTTATTTCTGCTCTGATCTTTATTATTTCTCTTCTTCTGCTGGGTTTAGGCTGCCTTTGCTGTTCTGCTTCTATTTCCTTTAGGTGTGCTGTTAGATTTTGTATTTGGGATTTTTCTTGTTTCTTGAGATAGGCCTGGATTGCAATGTATTTTCCTCTCAGGACTGCCTTCGCTGCATCCCAAAGCGTTTGGATTGTTGTATTTTCATTTTCGTTTGTTTCCATATATGTTTTAATTTCTTCTTTAATTGCCTGGTTGACCCACTCATTCGTTAGTAGGGTGTTCTTTAACCTCCATGCTTTTGGAGGTTTTCCAGACTTTTTCCTGTGGTTGATTTCAAGCTTCATAGCATTGTGGTCTGAAAGTATGCATGGTATAATTTCAATTCTTGTAAACTTATGAAGGGCTGTTTTGTGACCCAGTATATGATCTATCTTGGAGAATGTTCCATGTGCACTCGAGAAGAAAGTATATTCTGTTGCTTTGGGATGCAGAGTTCTAAATATATCTGTCAAGTCCATCTGATCCAATGTATCATTCAGGGCCCTTGTTTCTTTATTGACTGTGTGTCTAGATGATCTATCCATTTCTGTAAGTGGGGTGTTAAAGTCCCCTGCAATGACCACCTTCTTATCAATAAGGTTGCTTATGTTTATGAGTAATTGTTTTATATATCTGGGGGCTCGGGTATTTGGTGCATAGACATTTATAATAGTTAGCTCTTCCTGGTGGATAGACCCTGTGATTATTATATAATGCCCTTCTTCATCTCTTGTTACAGCCTTTAATTTAAAGTCTAGTTTGTCTGATATAAGTATGGCTACTCCAGCTTTCCTTTGGCTTCCAGGAGCATGATAAAGAGTTCTCCATCCCCTCACTCTCAATCTAAAGGTGTCCTCAGATCTAAAATGAGTCTCTTGTAGACAGCAAATAGATGGGTCTTGTTTTTTTATCCATTCTGATACCCTATGTCTTTTAGTTGGCGCATTTAATCCATTTACATTCAGTGTTATTATAGAAAGATATGGGTTTAGAGTCATTGTGATGTCTGTATGTTTTATGTTTGTAGTGATGTCTCTGGTACTTTGTCTCACAGGATCCCCCTTAGGATCTCTTGTAGGGCTGGTTTCGTGGTGACAAATTCCTTCAGTTTTTGTTTGTTTGGGAAGACCTTTATCTCTCCTTCTATTCTAAATGACAGACTTGCTGGATAAAGGATTCTCGGCTGCATATTTTTTCTGTTTAGCACACTGAAGATATTGTGCCAAGCCTTTCTGGCCTGCCAAGTTTCAAAGGAGAGATCAGTCACGAGTCTTATAGGTCTCCCTTTATATGTGAGGGCACGTTTATCCCTTGCTGCTTTCAGAATTTTCTCTTTATCCTTGTATTTTGCCAGTTTCACTATGATATGTCGTGCAGAAGATCGATTCAAGTTACGTCTGAAGGGAGTTCTCTGTGCCTCTTGGATTTCAATGCCTTTTTCCTTCCCCAGTTCAGGGAAGTTCTCAGCTATAATTTGTTCAAGTACCCCTTCAGCACCTTTCCCTCTCTCTTCCTCCTCTGGGATACCAATTATGCGTATATTATTTTTTTTTAGTGTATCACTTAGTTCTCTAATTTTCCCCTCATACTCCTGGATTTTTTTATCTCTCTTTCTTTCAGCTTCCTCTTTCTCCATAACTTTATCTTCTAGTTCACCTATTCTCTCCTCTGCCTCTTCAAGCCGAGCCATTGTGGTTTCCATTTTGTTTTGCATTTCGTTTAAAGCGTTTTTCAACTCCTCGTGACTGTTCCTTAGTCCCTCGATCTTTATGGCAAGAGATTCTCTGCTGTCCTGTATACTGTTTTCAAGCCCAGCAATTAATTTTATGACTATTATTCTAAATTCACTTTCTGTTATATTATTTAAATCCTTTTTGATCAGTTCATTAGCTGTTGTTATTTCCTGGAGATTCTTCTGAGGGGAATTCTTCCGTTTGGTCATTTTGGAGAGTCCCTGGCATGGTGAGGACCTGCAGTGCACTTCCCCTGTGCTGTGGTGTATAACTGGAGTTGGTGGGCGGGGCCGCAGTCCGACCCGATGTCTGCCCCCAGCCCACTGCTGGGGCCACAGTCAGACTGGTGTGTGCCTTCTCTTCCCCTCTCCTAGGGGCGGGATTCACTGTGGGGTGGCGTGTCCCGTCTGGGCTACTTGCACACTGCCAGGCTTGTGTTGCTGGGGATCTGGCGTATTAGCTGGGGTGGGTAGGCAAGGTGCACGGGGGCTGGAGGGGCAGGCTTAGCTCGCTTCTCCTTAGGTGATCGACTTCAGGAGGAGCCCTGTGGCAGCGGGAGGGAGTCAGATCCGCTGCCGGAGGTTTGGCTCCGCAGAAGCACAGAGTTGGGTGTTTGCGCGGAGCGAGCAAGTTCCCTGGCAGGAACTGGTTCCCTTTGGGATTTTGGCTGGGGGATGGGCGGGGGAGATGGCGCTGGCGCCTTTGTTCCCCGCCAAGCTGAGCTCTGCCGTCCGGGGGCTCAGCAGCTCTCCCTCCCTTTGTCCTCCAGCCTTCCCGCTTTCCGAGCAGAGCTGTTAACTTATGACCTCCAAGACGCTAAGTCGCGCTTGCTGTCGGAACACAGTCTGTCCGGCCCCTCCGCTTTTGCCAGCCAGACTCGGGGGCTCCGCTTGGCCGGCGAGCCGCCCCTCCGCCCCGGCTCCCTCCCGCCAGTCCGTGGAGCGCGCACCGCCTCGCCGCCCTTCCTACCCTCTTCCGTGGGCCTCTGGTCTGCGCTTGACTCCTGAGACTCCCTTCTGCTAATCCTCTGGCGGTTTTCTGGGTTCTTTAGGCAGGTGTAGGTGGAATCTAAGTGATCGGCCGGACGCGCTGTGAGCCCCGCGTCCTCCTACGCCGCCATCTTCCGACATTGCCCTCTTTTCTTTTCTTTTCTAACATTATGGGAAAAGCATTCACAAGAGAGTATAGTAAATCTATTCTAAAACTTCCAGTGGAGTAGTATCTTTCACCATTTTTGCATGTAATCTGGGGATGTAAAATGATTAAATGAAATTCGATTTCAATGTCAATTTTCATCATCAGATGACAGCTCTACAATTGAACTATTCTTTTTCTGCAGAGCAACAAGTCCCTCAGAACTGGCATGATTATTTTTAGATGAAACATGATGAACCCCAGTGTCCTGCTGTATATAAGGTAGCAAAATGTGCTACTTATGAGAAGGAATATAAGAGGCACTGTGAACGGCGGAGCATTGTTGAATTTGGGAAGTTTATGAAAAGCTTGGAAGAAGCTCCTGGGCCACTTATTATTGAAATGAACAGAAAAATTAAATAATAACACTTGATATACTTTTCCTTTGTATAACCTTTTTTCTGTGTTGATCTAATCAGCATTTGTAAGGCTGTACATTTCAAGACATACTTATAATAAGTAAATATATGCTGTCTTATCATATTTGTATAGAAAATTTCACAAGGAATTTAGGGAAGTAAAGGCAAGTGAGGGTGTATGCAAAGTGAGGGTGGATTATGGTAAATGCTGCTGGTTACATAGGAGGTTTTACAGGTCTTGTTATTTTGAAAAATATTTGCAAAACATAATCATGATAGATGTGTTCAGTTTTCCCTTACAGTTGAATTAATGTTGCCATTATGCTCTCTGGAAAAAAATGACTTAGTCAAGGAAAGGCTAATTCCATTTTTAATGATATTACTATTGGAAGACTTGTACATGTTTTTAAACACTTAAGTATAATTTTTTCTTGAATAGCTGTTAACTAATATGAAATAATGTAAGAAAATTAGTTATAAATTTTTGACACATATGTGAAAATCTCCCTGTTTGTCCTGTTTGTTTTGGTCAAAAATGTGTGTATCAATGTGTGTGTGTGTGTGTGTGTGTGTACCGGCAGTCATTAAAAAAAGAATGCTGTGCTCATTTTCGATTCTGCTCTTAAGTATAAAACAATTTTTGGGGTGCCTGGGTGTTTCAGTCGGTTAAGCGTCCAACTTGCTCAGGTCATGATCTCACAATTCCCGAGTTCAAGCCCCGCATCAGGCTCTGTGCTAACAGCTCAAAGCCTGGAGCCTGCTTCGGATTCTGTGTCTCCCTCTTTCTCTGTGCCTCCCTCACTCGTACTCTCTCTCTCAAAAATAAATAAACATTAAAACATAAAATTATTTACTGAGAGTCTATAATTAGGAAAACCTTGATAATCATAGTAGTTCTGAAAAAGGTTGGCCTTCAATGAGTTGTGCTCTGCTTGTTAAAATATTGTAATAGTTGCTTTTACTATAGTGCAACTTGCCACCCTAACAACCACAGGCCCTCCTTCAGAACCCTCTGGATCTCCCAGCAATCCAGTAACAACTAAGAAGCTAATACATAGTGTATGTAGTAGGGGGCATCAGAACCTTGCTCAGGCAGCCGTTTAGGTTGGTAAGAACTCTAATCTGCGCTTCTTAATTATATTTAACATTATTACTGGATAGAAAAATGGATATGATATGGCTCCTGCCTCCCAGGAATTCATATCTGGCGGTAGTTGGGGAGCATGGTAGAAAGAGATTAATCACAACAGTGTGGGGCCTGAGAGGTCTTCTTAGGAGATACAGGGTTTTATCCGAACCTTGAAGGATGAGATGGGATGTATCAACCAATATGGGTGGAGGAGGACACTCCAGCAGATAAAACAACCTTAATTTAAACACAGATGAAACAATTTCTGTAAATAATGAATAGAGGGGTATGTTTGGAGTGTAAGTGTGGTAGGAATGCAGAGTGACGTACAGACAGAATTTGTGGGGCAGAATTTTTGTTTTACTTCTTATTGTAGTGGGAGCCATTGAAGATTTAGGAGGACTCCGGAGATATGAGTCAACAAATTTAGAAAGAAAAATCTGGAGGAAATATGTAAAATGGTCAGGGAGACATAGGGCAGCTAAATCTGGGAGATCATTTAGAGGCTTTTGGTAATAATTTAGATCATGTAACAATAATAATCTTTCCTGTAAAGGTTCAGAGAGTAAATATTTTATGCTTTCAGGTCATTTGGTCTCTGTTGTAGTTACTGAACTCCACTGTAATGGCATGAGAGCAGCCATTGACAATACCTAAAAAAATGTGAGTGTGTTCCAATAAAACTTTATTTACAAAAACAGATGGCAAGCCAGTTTTGGCACCCAGGCCTGTTGACTCCTGTTCTAGAGCATCAGTTATTAACATAAGTATCTTATTTTGAGTTTCCCATACAGCAAACTCTGAAACAGCGATAACAGGAATTTGAATGCACATAGTTTACTTGGAAGCTGATCTTAGGAAACACTATGGAGAGGGAAAGTAGGACCCTGAAGGGTGAAAGCCAACAGAAGGTAGAATTATAAACAGATTACTACAGAAATCTGGAGTACCTCACTGGGGACGTTATTATAGACTATGTAGAATACCCCTCAGAATTGTCACACTTTGGAGTGAGGAAGCTGGATATGTATTCACTGTAACTCATACCTCATCATTTGAGGGACACTCTTAAGATATTATAGCCCAGATATTTCTCACATAAACAGGCTACATATGCTCTCATGACAACGAATGCCTTCAGGCAGAGAGATGCAGGAAAACATTGATTTTCCATCTCCACGATTGTGGAGGGCAGGTAGGCTAGGAAAACTGTGTGTTTCAACAGGTATCATGGCATATTGGTGAGTAGAGAAAATTTTTAAGAGAAGGTGAGGCTGAAATATGTGCCTTCACTGACTTCCAATGAAGATCCATGTGTTTGTGGCAGGAACATTTATTTTAAAGCATATTTGGTGTGGAACAAAAGTAGAATGGCCATTCGAAATGGAAGTTAATGGTAGGTGGAACTAGGTGAGTGAGGAAAAGGAAGACAGTTTCAAGTGAAATAAAAGATAAAATGGTCTGTCACAGGTTGGGTTCCAGAGGAAGCAGTTTTGAAGATGGAGTTTAGTATGCAAGATATTTATTAGGAACTGTTGGTATCATCAAGTGTGTGTGTGTTGAGGAAAAGGGTATGAAATAGAATTGGGGAAAGGTAGAGGTTCAGCTGTGGTACAGTCCCAACAAAGGCCACAGTCAGCCTCATGGGGAACATTACAACTGAGCTCACCCTCCAGAATTACCCCCAGTCAGGGCAAGAGGGACAGGTCTTTACACCCCTGTCACTGGGAGTGACGACTTCAGTCACTGGGAGTGACATCAGGAGTGACTTCAGTCACTGGGAGTGACGACTGCAGTCACGGGGAGTGACTTTGACTTCAGTCACTGGGAGTGACTATGACCTCAGTCACTGGGAGTGACTTCGACTTCAGTCACTGGGAGTGACATCAGGAGTGACTTCAGTCTCTGGGAGAGACTTCGGGACTGACTTCAGTCACAGAGAGTACTTCGGAAGTGACTTCCCTCACTGGGAGTGACTTTGGGAGTGACTTCAGTCACTGGGAGTGCCTTTGACTTCAGTCACTGGGCATGCCTTCAGGCACTGGGCTTGCCTTCAGACAACAGGAGTGCCTTCAGGGAGTGCCTGTGCCCTTCAGGCAATGGGAGTGCCTTCAGGGAGTTCCTTCAGGACCTGGGAGTGCCTTTAGGCCCAGGGAGTGCCTTCAGGAGTGCCTGTGCCCTTTAGGCCCAGGGAGTGTCTTCAGGAGTGCCTGTGCCCTTCAGGCAATGGGAGTGCCTTCAGGAGTGCCTGTGCCCTTCAGGCAATGGGAGTGCCTTCAGGAGTGCCTGTGCCCTTCAGGCACTGGGAGTGTCTTGGGTCACTGGGAGTTCCTGTGCCCTTCATGGCCTGGGAGTGCTTTCAGGCCCTGGAATGGCCTTTAGGAGTGCCTTCAGGAGTGTCTCTGCCCTTCAGGCACTGGGAGTGCCTTCAGGATTGCCTGTGCCCTTCAGGCCTTGGGAGGGCCTTCTGGCCCTGGGAGTGACTGTGCCCTTCCATCCCTGGGAGTGCTTACATGCCCTGGGAGGGCTTTCAGGAGTGCCTGTGCCCTTTAGGCACTGGGAGTGCCTTCAGGAGTGCCTGTGCCCTTTAGGCACTGGGAGAGCCTTCAGGAGTGCCTGTGCCCTTCAGGCCCTGGGAGTGCCTACAGGCACTGGGCCTGTGCCCTTCAGGCCCTGGGAGTGCCTTCAGGCCCTGGGAGTGCCTTCAGGAGTGCCTTCATGAGTGCCTGTGCCCTTCAGGCACTGGGGAGTGCCTTCAGGAGTGCCTGTGCCCTTCATGCCCTGGGGAGTGCCTTCTTGCCCTGAGAGTGCCTTCAGGAGTGCCTTCAGGAGTGTCTGTGCCCTTCAGGCCCTGGGAAGTGCCTTCTTGCCCTGAGAGTGCCTTCAGGAGTGTCTTCAGGAGTGTCTGTGCCCTTCAGACCCTGGGAGTGCTCTGGAGTGCCTGTGCCCTTCAGGCACTGGTAGTGCCTTCAGGAGTGCCTGTGCCTTTTAGGCCCCAGGAGGGCCTTCAGGCCCTGGAAGTGACTGTGCCCTTCTTGCCCTGGGGGTGCCTTCATGCCCTGGGAGTGCCTTCAGGAGTGCCTGTGCCTTTCAGGCCCTGGGAGGGACTTCAGGCCCTGGGAGTGACTGTGCCCTTCATGCCCTGGGAGTGCTTACATGCCCTGGAGGGCCTTCAGGAGTGCCTTCAGGAGTGCCTGTGCCCTTCAGGCACTGGGGGTGTCTTTAGGTGTACCTGTGCCCTTCAGGCACTGGGAGTGCCTTCGGACACTGGGAGTTCCCGTGCCCTTCATGCCCTGGGAGTGCTTTCAGGCCCTGGGATGGCCTTCAGGAGTGCCTTCAGGAGTATCTCTGCCCTTCAGGCACTGGGAGTGCCTTCAGGAGTGCCTATGCCCTTCAGGCCCTGGGAGTGCCTTCAGGCCCTGGGAGTGCCTGTGCCCTTCATGCCCTGGGAATGTTTTCAGACCCTGGGATGGCCTTCAGTAGTGCCTTCAGGAGTGTCTGTGTCCTTCTGTCCCTGGGAGATCCTTCAGGAGTACCTGTGCCCTTCAGGCACTGGGAGTGCCTTCAGGAGTGCCTGTGCCCCTTAGGCACTGGGAGTGCCTTCAGGAGTGCCTGTGCCCTTCAGGCACTTGGAGTGCCTTCAGGCACTGGGGCTGTGCCCTTCAGGCCCTGGGACTGCCTTCAGGCACTGGGAGTGTCTTCAGGAGTGCCTTCAGGAGTGCTTGTGCCCTTCAGGCACTGGGAGTGCCTTCGGGCACTGGGAGTGCCTGTGCCTTTCATGCCCTGTGAGTGTTTTCAGGCCCTGGGATGGCCTTCAGGAGTGCCTTCAGGAGTGCCTGTGCCTTTCATGCCCTGTGAGTGTTTTCAGGCCCTGGGATGGCCTTCAGGAGTGCCTTCAGGAGTGCCTGTGCCCTTCAGGCACTGGGAGTGCCTTCAGGCCCTGGGAGTGCTTTCATTCCCTGAGAGTACTGTCAGTCCCTGTGAGTGCTGTCAAGCCCTGTGAGTGCCTTCAGAGTGACTTTGACTTCAGTCATGGGAGGGAGGGAGTGACTGAGTGTAGTCTCTGGTAGGGAGGGAGGGAGTGACTGCAGTCACTGGGAGGCAGGGGGTGACTGACTGAAGTCAGTGGGAGGGAGGGAGGGACTATAGTCAGTGGGAGTGAGGGAGGGACTTCAGTCAGTGGGAGGGAGGGAGGTACTTCAGTCACTGTCAGGGAGGTACTTCAGTCACTGGGAGGAGCGACCTCAGTCACTGGGAGCAACCTCAGCCACTGTGACTTTTGCTTTGGATGGAGGCATGATCTTGGATGAAGCCATTTTCTTCAGCTGAGAAAACCAGGAGAGAAGGCTGATAGCCAAAAGGACCCCACAGGACCTCAACAGCTGGGGGAATAATTCCTGGTTGGTGCTTGACAGTATCCACCACAGTTACATTTGATGATGATTGGATAGGGAGAGATGAGTGAGAAAAAAAGAGGGAAATATATATGATAACGGCACTGAGAAACCCTAAGGAAGGTGATACTATTAACTTAAAGAGGGAAAAAAAGCAGAGTATAAAATCCCAGTTAAATTTTGAGATCAAAATTACCTTTCCTTTGCCAACATGTTTCAGGAAATGAAAATATGTTAAATAACTTGTCCCAGACATGAAAATACAGAGGCTAATTTCACAAATATCACATTATCTCAATGAGAAAAAAAAAAGCAAAACAAAGCAAGCAAACAAATGCACTATGTGTGAAGTTCATTTTTCTTAAGGCCATGGCAGAAATAGTGTTAATGATATCACACTTTAAGACGTGATGAAAGTTAAGATTCTTTTTTAAATAACCATAAAGTGACCTGTCTGGTGTGAATAGAAATTATAATTTGAGAAGCTAATTTTGCTGTCCATTATTACAGAATTGATACAGAATAAATTGCAGAAATGCCATCCTATGGCCTGTTATTTACTTGCAGTAGTGAAATATGCAAGAATATTTCCGTTCTTGTCGGGAAGAAGTTTGTTTTGCACAAGACAGAAATTGAAGCAAAGATGATTGGGCCTAAGTGGTTAACTTGTACTTTAGTAACAGCAACTCTTAAATTTATTTTGATTGCAATGACATAATATGATTCATAAATGTAATTTAAAGATGGTTATAAAAGATGCATGTTCCTAAGACAGAGACAACTCACTCCTAATGCGGTATTATGAAAATGAACTTGTACCAATTAGAGGCTGTATAATGTGGTATAACATGCACATCATTTTTCTGATAATTTTCTCTAGCTGCTCTTTAATAATCTACATTGAATTCATATGTCTGAGGTGTGTGTCTCTGGCATGACAGTTCTGAATTTTTTTTATGTTTATTTTTTTGAGAGAGAGGTAGAGCGTGAGCAGGGGAGGGGCAGAGAGTGAGGAAGACACAGAATGCGAAGCAGGCTCTAGGCTCTGAGCTGTCAGCACAGAGCCTGACATGGGGCTTAAGCTCGTGAACTGTGAGATCATGACCTGAGCCGAGGTCGGATGCTCATCTGAGTCATCCACCCAGGCGCCCCCAACAGTTCTGAATCTCTTATGAGGATGTTACTCTAATCAGCTTGATGCCCTCCAGCTTGTGAATATCAGGGCAATAATATACGTTTACAAAGAAAACTTTAATAACAAACAGGTACGTGCCTAAACTTACAGGGCCACCTTCAGGATCACTTTTGTGTGTTATCAGTTCCTTACTTCCAGGATCTGCTGTACAGAGTAGCTGTTCTGAGTCTATTTTTGGACACAGACACCTTTGGCAGTCTAAAAAATATACACCCAGATATTAAAATAAATTTGTATATAAATTAAAATATATAAATAGCAAAGGAAAGCAATAATTTGGAAATAGTGCCGTCAAAATAAAAATGAAATGCATTTGTGATGTAGTGTATGTGCTCCTTAATACAGTGGACAACACAATATAGTAAGTGATCACATAATTTTTGTAGTTTCAAGATGTGTGATGCAACTGTTACATAATTTCAGAATGCCCAGGATGTTTACTGGTGACCTAGTCATAGGTACTTCCTCCTCATTAGGTTGTCCACATTTATACTTAAAGGAAATGATACATTTTAGTGAGATGTTAGTGAAAACATACATGTTATTTTTTCCTCTGATTCTTCAGCCCTTTCCAATCCCCTGAATCCTATACATGGGTACCTCAGAGGGATGGACCATGAATGCTAGGTTAGAAACCCATGGCAGGCCCTGATGTACTGCCCTCTGCCAGGGCCACGTCTATAGTGAATTTGGTGTTGGCAAGTCAGGCCAGTGGTCCCTCAGCACAGTCTACTTCAATGAAATCCTCCCTCTGATGGCATTCCTTTGATGTACGTGAGGCCAGATGGTGAGGGAATGTAAGTTCCAGAACAAAAAGTTTAAACTTTAATCCACAGATATTTTTCAGCCTTTGCTACTCTTCTGATAGCATGCCAGTGTGATCCAAGCAGGAATTTAGCCTTATAACTCTGTTAGTGGTGAATTAGATGGCTTGCAAGAGAGGCCAGGGTTGAGTAAAGCACAAGGAGGAAATACGAGTTGAGATATCACTGTCTCTGTCCTGGTCTTAAGAATGAAGAATGAATTAAAAGTCAGTGTGATGAATTACCAGGACTTGATGAATATGGAATTTGGATAAAGTGTCAGAGCTCTCACTGATAATATTTCCTGACCAGGAATATTTCGTAAATACGAAATTTGTTGCACTACAACAACAAAAGTTGTTGCACTACAAACAAAAATAGAGAAATGAGATGTTAAAATATGTCTGGGGAGGACGTGTTATATCTTTGATTTAATTGTCGAGGAAATGTCCAACGGGCACTTGTTATTCCTGAACAACTGGGAGACTGAGCTGGAGATCCAGGTTGGGATTTATATGGAACAAGACGTTATTTGGGTTTGTGAGTATGGTAAGACATCTGAGAGAAAATGAAAGAAGAGCAGAGAGGTAAAACAAAACTTTGGAGAATGCTACATGGAGGAGGAACAGAGAATTTGTGAAAGAAGACCTTCAAACACAGAAGACAAAGTAACAGTATAGTGTCACATAAGGTAAGCAGTTACAAGATGTACAAGTTCTGGGCCTAATGCACAGCATGGTGACTATAGTTAACAACACTGTATTATATATGTGAAAGTTACTAGAGAATAAATCTTAAAGATTCTTACCACAAAAATAAATAAGGATAACTATAGGAGGTGACTGATGTGTTAAATAACCTTGCTGTGGTGATCACTGTGCAATATACACATATATCAAATTATCACGTTGTACACCTCAAACTTATGCAGTGTTATATGTCAGTAAAGCTGGGGAAAAAAGAGAAAGAATTTACCAAAATGTCTTGCAAAGTGACTATAACATTTTGCTGTCCCACCAGCTATGAATGAGAGCTCCCGTTGCTCCCCACATCTTTGCCAGTATTCTGGTGTTGTCAGTGTTCTGAATTTGGGCCATTCTAATATGTGTGCAGTGATAGCTCACTGTTGTTTTAATATGCATCTCCCTGATGACATCTGATGTGGGGCATCTTTTCATATTCTTATTTGCCACCTGTATATCTTCTTTAGTCGGGTGTCTATTATGGTCTTTGGTCCATTTTTTAAAGTAGTTGTTTGTTATTGTTGAGTACTAACAGTTATTTTTATGCAATAGTTCTTTACTTAATGTGACTTTTGCAAATATTTTTTGCCAGTCTTTGGCTTGTCTTCTCATTCACTTGATGTTACCTTTCACAGACCAGAAGGTTTTGATTTTAATGAACTCCAACCTATCAATTATTTCTTTCATGGATTATACCTTTGGTGTTATGTCTAAAAAGTCACTGCTGTGCCCAAGATCATCTAGGTTTTCTTCTGTGTTATTTTTTTAGGAAATTTATGGTTTGGAGTTTTAAATTTTGGTCTGTGATCCTGTGAGTTCATTTTTTGTGAAGAGTGTAAGGTCTGTGTCTAGATTCATTTTTTTCCCATATGGATATACAGTTATTCCCACACAATTTTTTGAAAAGACTATCTTTTCTGCATTGTATTGTCTTTGCTCCTTTGTCAGAGATCAGTTGATACTTATGTGAGCCTATTACATTCTGCATTCTGTCCCATCCACCTATTTCTCTTTTCTTTCCCCAATACCACACTGTCTTAATTACTGTAGCTTGATAGTAAGTCTTGAAGTTGGGTGGTGTCAATCTTTCAAGTTTGTTCTTCTCCTTCAATAGTGTGTTGACTATTCTATATCTTTTCCTTTTCCTTTTTTTTTTTTTTTAAAGTAAGTTCCAGGCCCAACGTGAAGCTTGAACTCATGACCCCAAGATCAAGAGTCACATGCTCTACTGACTGAGCCAGCCATCCAACCCTCTTTTGCTTTTCTGTATAAACTTTAGAATCAGTTCGTCAATATTCACAAAATAACTTGATTGGGTTTGATTGGGATTGTATTGAATCAGTAGATTATTTTGGAAAGATTATGCTGTTAAAAATTTAATGTGTTGATCTTGGCTGATGAGCCAAAATTATTTCCAAACATTAAACAACATTAATTTTTTAGAGGCGCCTAGGTGGCTCAGTCGGTTAAGTGTCTGACTCTTGATTTTAGCTCAGGTCCTGATCTTACGGTTTGTGAGTTCAAGCCCTGCGTTGGGCTCTGCTCTGTCAGGGATTTTCTCTCTCCCCCTCGCTCTGCCCCTCCCATGCACTCTCTCTCAAAAATAAATTAACAAGCCTAAAATAAAAACAAAAAAGAATTTTTTCATATAGTATTTATTTACAGTGGCAAGTCTTTAAAAGTTCTAGAACACTACACGGGCACTGTTCAATGCTGTCAGCAAGCTGCTTTAACTCTGTTTACTCCACGTTAGAAAACTAAATTCTGAGAACTCACAATTAAGATGGTCTCCAGTTACATTAGCAAATTTAATATCTATCCTGAACATTCTTATTTTTACAAATTAGATTTTTTTAAGCTTATTTATTTATTTTGAGAGAGAGAGAGAGAGAGCATGAACAGGATGAGGGACGTGGAGAGAGGGATAGAGAGAATCCCAAGCAGGCTCCATGGTGTCAGCACAGAGCCTGATGTGGGGTTTAATCTCACAAACCATGAGATCATGACCTGAGCCAATATCAAGAGTCAGATGCTTAACCTACTGAGCCACTCAGACACCACTGAACATTCTTAATATAGTAGCCTGAATTTTAATCCTATTAATTCATGACCTTTGATAGTAACAAATAGTCAGTTAAGCTTGTAGCTCCAGAAGATAAGTAACAATGATCAATTTTAACATAATCAACAAATACCATATATTTTTATTCAATAGAAGCTGTAAGTGGTTTTTTACTTGCTGAAAAGTGATTGTATTCACTTAGTTGCCACAAGTATGAATTATAGCTAAAACACGTTTCTAAAAATTTGCAATTCAGAAGTTAGCACACTGGAAAGAGTTCTATTATGACATTGGCACAAGAAAGCCTCATCCAAACAATTGCAAACAAGCTTTTATTCAGCTTTGGTAAAGACTTGACATCAGAAAACTTCTGTTTAATGTCTAAATAAAATGTTTAATGTGAGCACAATAAAGTTGTTCTTATGTTAGGCCTACATTAAAGCAAGATCGAAATAGTTTTTATAGTCAACATTCTGCCACTCTCTGAAATGATACACTTTCCAAAAAGATATTTATTACCCGTTGCCATCTTTAAAATGACAAATTCAATTCAAAATTTGATTTCTAATATTATGTGTAGTGAGAAACACTACTTGCACTGTACGCTTTTAAAAAGTGATGCCAAACAAAAGTATTACCATTTAATTTTGTATTTTCATTTAACTTTGGGAAGGATATTTATACTATCCACCACATCGTAATGGCAAATGGCATGTCTCATACTTTGCAATTTCCTATTTAACTATTATTGCAAAAAGAACATATTCATAAGCCAAACAATTTGGTTTTCATTGCTTTCTTAAAATATCCCTTTGAAAACATTTCAAGGTAAAGTGAAGGTTATATATTTCAACTGGTTTTTAGTATTATCCTTTTTTAAGACAATATCCTGTAATCATAATGGTTGACCTGAGAATAACTATTTTTTAAACACAAAGCATTTATAACAAGTTTATTTTATTTTTACTTTTATAAAATACATTTCAAATATTATTTTCTAAAATACGAATGCATAAAGAAATCCTTTTATTTTAATGAAAGATTTGAGATTTCTCTTCCTTTTTGAATATAAGCCAAACTACATCTTATATCCTGAGCAAGCCATCCTTTAATTTCTGTCATTTAAATGGTGCCTAGCTATTTCAGGGCTTCCAACAATATTGTAATGACTAAGAATCACTTCACATAAAATCTAGTTTTAGTTTAGTTTATTTTTCATAAGAATATGTAATATTTTCTCAAAATGGTTTTTTAAAAACCAAAGGTCATCGTCAAAATATGTCACATGAAAAACAGACTTTGAATCTCTTACCTGCCACTTCTTGTCTCTGAGACCTGGTCCAGGTTATTCAACCCCTCCAATCCTCAATTTCCTCATCCATGGAATGATAATATAAATACTCCCTAGATAATCGGATGTTAGGCCATCAATGGGTGATAGTGTATGAAACCCCTAACACAGAACATACAGAAGGCACAATGACCTAAATGTTAGGTCTCCTCATTATTTTATGCAATTGGATAAACATTACTTCAACTCCCAATTATGCTATTCTCTGGTTGTGTGACCTTGAGTTATTTACTTAACCTCACGGAATGTCAGGTTTCTTATTTGTAAAAGATAGATAATATTTAACCTTTTGGAATTGGTATGGGCAGTAAATGAGAATAAATGAAACGTGCGAACCTAGCAGGGGCTCAGTTAATGTTTATCACTCTTATTTAATATGCTAACTCCCATCTCCACACAATCTGACCCTCACATTTTGGAAAACAGTCTTTTCAACATTGAAAAAATCATGTAGGGGACATACTTTGCATGTTAGCACTGTGTTCATTGAAATTTACTTTATATCTTTAAATAAAACATACTCTAGAGAAAATCCATTTGAGAGCTGGCCTAGAAAATGCACAGGACAAATGTAAAATCTACCGCTTACTTGTATCTCTGAAAAAACTTTGTGTAGTATTTGAAGCTCATGGGAATTCTGCTTATGGTTCCTTTTCAAGTGTAACTACTACCACCATATATATGTATATATGTATGTATATGTATATATGCATGTGTATTTATGCATGTGTATATATATACATATATATTCTTTCTTAATCCTCAAGAACATTTGATATAGGTACCATTATTTCTATTGTCTTACAGAAGAAGAAACTGAGGCACAAAATAGCTTAAGTGAGTTGTTGATATTCACATAGCTTGTTAGTGGCAGAGCTGAAATTTGAATTACAGCAGCTCGTTTCTAGAGTTTTTGCTTTGTATCTCTATGCCATACTGTCTATCTTTAATGTGAAAAGAAACCTAGTGACACTCTTTTCTGGTTATTGCAGTGAGGCAACCTGAGCAGCAAAGTCTCCCCCAACATCTTGTATAAGGCTGTATGGGACGTCCTGCACAGGAACCAGTGCAAATTCTGGAAGTTTGTGGAGACAGTGGAGCTGCAGGTCAGCTTGAAGAACTATGACCCTCAGAAGGACAAACACTTTTTGGGCACCATCAGGCTTAAGTCCATTCCCCACCCCAAGTTCTCTGTATGTTTTGGGGGACCAGCAGCACTGTGGTGAGGCCAGGGCCGTGGATATTCCCCACATGGACATTGAGACACTGAAGAAACTCAAGAATAAAAACTTAGTCAAGAAGCCTGGCAAGAAGTATGATCCGTTTTTGGCTTCAGAGTCTCTGGTCAAGCAGATCCCACGAATCCTGGGTCCAGGTCTGAATAAGGCTGGCAGTCTTCCTTCCTTGCTGACCCACAATGAGAACATGGTGGCCAAAGTGGATGAAATGAAGTCCATGATCAAACTCCAGATGAAGAAGGTGGTGTGTCTGGCACTGGCTGTTGGCTACATAAAGATGACAGATGATGAGCTTGTGTACAACATCCACTTAGCTGTCAATTTCCTGGTGTCATTGCTCAAGAAGAACTGGCAGAATGGCCAGGCTTTATACATCAGGAGGACCACAGACAAGCCCCAGTGTCTGTATTAAGACACAGCTTAATAAACCTTAGTGATACCATTAAAGAAGAAAGAAAGAAAGAAAGAAAGAAAGAAAGAAAGAAAACCTAGTGACCATAGAACCACAGAAAATGATAAGGTATTATCTAATGTAAGTTTTTGCTTTTTCTGTGTTCTTTTCCTTCTCACTATTCTCTTCTTAGTTTGGCAGGCAAATGCCTAAAAGCTATGGCCAGATGGTTATACATGCCTTTTTTGAAAACTGTCTAACATGATATGTGTATATTGTGGATTTTGGACTCCATTTGTCTTCCACCCTCTCCTAGTTTGTCTCAATGAGAAGGCCAGGAAGCATAATGTCAACGTTTGCCTGAGATCGCATTTGTATTTTGCTTTCTTGTTCCCATCAGCAGTGTGGTCTGTCTCATGGATGTAGAAGCATCAAAACCAATCGGAGTGTCCCTGGTCTTTCAGGTATTGGTTGCTAAAATGATTTCATGCTCTTTTAGAGGACAGAAATGATTTGCAAAAGCAGGGCTTTGAGATACTTCACAGAGAGGAGAATAGATTCGCTTGGATCCTGTCATGGTCCTTAGGACTCTCATCTTTGCTTTTGTTTTTTCCATCTCTGCTTTCCCAGGTGGCTCTGATGTTTCCCGGTAGCTCTGGCCACCTTCATGGTATTACCCTACAGGGCTTGTGAGCACTTGACCTTTTCTTCCTGCTCCCATCCTTCAAATCAACGTATTTCTAATTGTAGCCCCAGATTATTGGTTAGAGATAAATTCATTCATGTTAATAAATCAATGGGTGATGACGTATTTGCATTTTTTGTTTTTACATAAGATGATCTGCCCTTTACCTGCCAGGTCAGCATTAGCCCCCAGACCAATACCTGGCATATAACAGCAGGAATATCACCAACAGTGAGTGGAGGAAGAAATACATTTCAAAACTAAAATTGTTTCTAAATATTAAAAGATGTATTCAGTAGTGCAGTAATAGGAGTGCAATTAAATACAAGAACACTATCAAGGAAGATTTATAAACTGAAGAAACACATAAATTTAACAACTGTATCTACTCTGTCAGGCTGAAGGAAAGACACTCTTGCAACTACACTGTTGATCATGAAGCCCATATTTAATTGGTACAACATTAATTTGTATTCTTGATTGTGTTAGAGACATAGCTCTTTCTGGGAGTGCAAGGCAGGCTGTAAATGCTCTATTGAATATAAATTTAGGTTGCTTTAGGAAGAAGGCTCTAGTGGCTGATGAATTCACTCTCGATATTTTGTTTAAAGTGTTTACATCAGGGTACACCTGGGTGGCTCAGTCAGTTAAGTGTCCAAGTCTTGATTTTGGCTCAGGTTATGATCTTGAGGTTCGTGAGATCAGCCCTGAGTTGGGTTCCACGTTGATAGCGGGGACCCTGCTTGGGATTCTTTCCCTCTCTTCTTTTTCTCTCTGCCCGCACCCTGCTTGCAAGCATGCTCTCTCTCTCTCAAAAATAAATAAATAAATAAACTTAAAAAAAAGCCTTTACATCTGAATTTTCAATAACCAGGATATAGTTTGCATTTCTATTGAGAAGATAAAACTCTCTGTGTAAGTGCATGCATGTGTGAGTGTGTGCATCCTGTTTGGCCAATAAAAGAGAATTTGTGTATGTTGTGAGTGGTTATTTTTTAAAGTTTATTTATTTATTTTGAGCGAGAGAAAGAGAAAGTGCCAGTGGGGGAGGGGCAGAGAGAAAGGGAGAGAGAGAGAATCCTAACGAGGCTCCGCACTATCAGCACAGAGCCCAAAGCAGGGCTCAAACTCACCAAGCATGAGATCATGACCTGAGACAAAATCGGACACTTAACCAACTAAGCCGCCCAGGGGACCCAAAACTGTGATTTGACAAGCTTTTCTCACGTAATGTCAGATATAGGAGTTTATTATAAGCTATTTTATTCATACCTCATGCATCTTTTAGAAACGCTTTCAAATTCAAAGTACCCTTCAAAAATACTTTCCTAATAGGTGAGTAATTAAACATAGCCTGTTGGAATTAGTAGGGTGAAAATATTCTTGAGCAATTCTGAAACTTTAAAACTGAAGGCTTTTCATGGAAGCTTAAAAATCCACTACCACAGGAGGCTCCTGGGTGGCTCAGTCGTTTGAGTCTGACTCCCGATTTCAGCTCTGGCCATGATCTCAGATCTAGCCCTGCCTCGGGCTCTCTGCTGATGGCTTAGAGCCTGAATGGGATTCTCTCTCTCCCTCTCTCTCTGCCTCTCCCCAGTGTGTGCTCTGTCTCCCTCTCAAAATAAATAAACAACAACAACAAAAAGAAAGAACCCCACTACCACAGTGCAGTGAATCCAAACAGATGAGCACAATTGTATTTGACACTTGTGAAATATACTTGACTAAAACATGTTTGACAAATTAGCCATGCTAGTCAAATGATTGGCGTATTAGTCAAGGTTCTCTAGAGAAACAGAATCAATAGGATATATGAAGATTTATGGAAAGAAATTTATTATGAGGGATTGACTCATGCAATTATGGAGAAGTCCCATGGTCAGCCATTTGCAAGATGGTGACTGAAGAAAGCTGGTGATGTAGTTCCAGTCCAAACCCAAATGCCTGAGAACCAGAAGAACCAAAGGTATAAGTCCCAGTTAGAGAAAGGCCAGAGAACCAGGCACACTGATATCAGATACCAGGAAAGATAACCATCGTAGCTCGAACACAGAGCAAATTCATCCTTCCTTCACATTTTAGTTCTCTTCAGGCCCTTCGTGGATTGGATCAAGCCCACACAGACTTGTGAAACCGATCTCCTTTATTTAGTCCAGCAATGCAAATGCTAATCTCTTCTGGAAACACCTTTACAGACATATCCAGAAATAATGTTTTACTAGCTATCTGAGCATCCCTTAGTACAGTCAAGTTGACACATAAAATTAACCATCACAAGTGGATTATGTATAGAAAATGATACTATGAAATTCTTGGAACATGTAGAGGGAATCAAATAGTACATAGACAAGAAATATCAGAGATAAAAGTGTTTCACAGATGTCTCAAGCAGTTCATTAAGTTATATATTTTTTTCCTGGATTTTTGTGGTGCTTGCAGTATGTATCAGCTTTCAAGATTTATAATTTGTTATTTCTTTTCCCATTTTCAATAACTAGTCCTTTTCTTTTTTTAAAATCGTTTTTTTAAAGTAGCCTCTATGCCCAACATGGGACTTGAACCCATGCCCTGAGATCTAGAGCCCACTGAGCCAGCCATGCATCCCCAATAAATAGTCCTTTTGAAACCTAATTTGAATTTCAAACCTAATTTGAAACCTTAATTTCAATTTTATATGCTGTCCTCTTAAAGAAGCTGTGCAAATCAGACAAGCATCAAGCCCCACAAAACCCAGATGGCTCCCCCCCCACCCCGCACTGGACAAATGCCCCTGATGACAAGTGTAAGAACAGTCTTGCCTTTGTTATAACATCCGATGCATACTCAAGCCTCTTAAATAGAACTGACAATTTTCCAGATACATACTGTGCTTTTTCATCGGGTAGCTATTTCATCAACACTGCTGGGTGAGGATGGGCCTAGGCAACGAGAAATGATGAGAGAAAGTGACAGGAGATGGTGTAGTTTAGTCTCAAATAAAAGTAAGTGACTTGTGAAAAATGTAAATATACCAGAGTAAAGCTGGTAAAAATATTGACCTTGCTCTTACTTTTTCTTTTCATCCATTTTGTAATATGTTTATAGCAGCTTTGAATGACAATTTATACATTTTAAGCTGCATATATTGTTTATAGCTGACAAGGAGAATCTATTATGCTGTCATCACTACAGGGACAAACACAGTGTACTTTAATATTGCATTGGATCAGGCAAATCTAGTTCAAACTCTGGTTCTTCCTCTTCCTTATTGGACTCTGAGCAAATTGTTTTCCCCCAGTCTTAGTTTCCTTCTCCATAAAATGAAGATTATAAATAGCTATCTTGAAGAATGGTTGAGAATTTTAAAAGAGATTTTATAGATGATTCCAATATTTGGCTCTGAGCCATGACAGGCACCGAAGTGGTGCATTCTGGATGTTATTCTTACCAAAGATCCTTTCCATTGAGGAGGAGAATTGTTGAGTCATTTTATGATTACTCTATATCTGCAGAGCAGGGATGTCTCTACTTCCAGGTAGGAAGCAAAGGTTTGCTTTCTGTAAGCTATCAAATAATTCTTTTAACTCTGTCCTAGAAAATAGTTTTACGTCATGCTACCCTGGAAGAAGACATTTTGACAAGGTCATCTAATTAGAAAGGCTTGTATGCTGATAAGCAATTAAAATTGCTCCATTGTTTCCATGTTTAGCTTCCATGATAAAAGATGTATAGTACTACTGTCTTATTTTTGGCAGGCCAGTGCATGGTGCTCTTAACAACAGCTTGGCATCAATTCACATAATTATGATTCAGGGAATTACCTGTAGCTGAATAACACAGTACGCACTGACATATAAAAATATAGTCCTCATGTAAATATGTTTCTAAAATGCCCATAGGGCAAATTTCTGTCATTGGCTCAACTATCATTCTTTTTTATAAGAGATTCTGTTTTGGGCCTAGGTGGCCATATTTGGGGCAGGCGATCTTATTCCCTGTGGCTAAGGCTGACTGAACCAAGAGTGGACACTTGACGACCAGAATACCTCTTTCAGGAATTTGGAATAAGGACACTTTAGGCTGTATTTGCTGATAGGTGACCTGAATAAAACATAGGTGGGCCACCTGATGAATGAGAGAGGGAACATGAGAAGGGCGTGAGAGTAAGAATAAGAGCCAGGGAATGGCCCTGTCCAATTCTCCTCCTATTAGAGAGTAAAATAAATTCTCTACTTCCTTGAACCAGTTTGAGTGAGTCTCTGTTTCTTATAACCATGTGATTGTTAATTAGAATTAAAAAAATTATATATTTCATATCTGCTCAGGTTATGAATTAAGCTAAGCAAGACATCTACAGAAATATGCAAAAGTGCTACTATAATACGAGAGGCCTAATTTATCCATCTGTATTCGTTTCCTGTTGCTGCTGTAACAAACAATCACATATTTTGTTACTTAAAACAACAGAAATTTATTATTTTACAATTGAGGAGGTCAGAAGTCAAAATGGGTCTCATGGGGTTAGGATTAGGGGGGCAGTAGGGTTACATTGGTTGTGAGGACCCTTGGGGAGAATCCCTCCCTTGCCTCTCCCAGCTTTGGGTAGACTACCTGTATTCCTGGGCCTTGGCAACAACCTTTCAATCTCTACTTCCATCATCACATCCTCTTTTCCAACTCTGACTCTTCTGCTTCCTTCTTCTTCTTCTTTTTTGTTTTTTAAGTAGGCTCCACGTACAACATGGGGCTTGAACTCACAGCCCTAGGATCAAAAGAGTGGCATGCTCTACTCTGACTGAGCCAGCCAGGCACCCTCTGTTTCCCTCTTTTAAGGACACTTATGATTATGTTGGATCCAGTTAGATAATCCAGGATGATTTTCCCATCTCAAGATCCTTTGCTTAATCATATCTGAAAAGTCTGTTTGTCACATAAAGGAGCATCTTCACAAGTTTTGGGGATTAAGCCACAGACATCTTTGGGGAGACATTTTTCTACTTGCCACACCATCTGTGATAATAGTATTTTAATGGTTTTATAATTGATCTTTTCACTCATGTTTATATGTTTAAAACTATTAAAATTATCAGAGTTTATGGTAAGATAACAGTAATGAATCTAAACTTTATTGTGTTTATAAACATTGCTTAAATGTTGGAGGGTAATATAGCTTTAAAAAAAGATAGATGCTTTACCTTTAGCTATATTTTGATGATAAACTTTTTTATATTTTTATGATGAATCTTTATAAAATATTTGATAATTTTTCAAAGGAAAAATTATTGACTGGGTGCAGCTAACATTGTGATCTTCATCATTAACACATGGCTTGAAGATTCTTTTAAAATATGACATTTGTTGTTTAAGAGAAATTAGTATTTCATTTCCAGGAAAGTACTTACAATTTTGGTCCTAGAGTATTTCACTTCCCTGCAATACTTTGAAATGTATACTACAAATATTGAAATTAGATGAAGATATTGATCTTCCATAATTTGCCTTCAGTTCACTTTAGTCACAATCCAGGCATCTCTGGTTTTTATGAATACATGAAATAGTACCCCCACTTTTACCTAGATGCCCATTCATTGTTTCAACTAATAACTGTATTTTATTTAATAATTTTCCAAATTTTAATTCTATCCATACTTACATTATGAGTTTTAAAGCTTAAGAATGTTTGTTTATCGTGCCTTTTAAATAAATTGTTGTGCTATGAAAATATTAAAAGAAGGAACACATTCTACATCTTCCTGCTAAAGATCCCACAGGTATTTATTTATTTAAGGAAACAAAGTTGTGAGCTGGGAGTTTAAGGCAATGTATAAGAGCAATCCTAACACTCTTATTTATTTTGAATGGGCTATTTTGAGGGGGAGAAAAGAATAAAAAATCAAAGAGCAGTTTATTTTTTTCTTTTGATATAAGCAAAGTTACTTAGAATTCTCTAAGTTTATTTCCCCACCAAATGAAATCAGAACCATAGCAGATTATAGGTCAATGAGGAATCTATTAAATCTCATTGGAAAGTAGAATGTATTTGTCAGGGTTCTTCAGAGAAACAGAACCAATTGTGTGTGTGTGTGTGTGTGTGTGTGTGTGTGTGTGTGTTTCTTTTTTTAAGGAATTGGCTGACTTGATTATGGAGGCTGAGAAGTCTGGACCCTGGAGAGCTGATGGCATAAATTCCAATCTGAGTCCTAGTCTGTGTCCCAAGGCAGGAGAAGATCCATGTCTCAGCTCAAAAACAGGCAGAGAGAGAATTCTGTCTTATTCAGCTTTTTATTCTATTCAGGCCTTCAGTGGATTGGACAAGGCTCATCCACATTGCTCAGTCTACTGATTTAAATGTTAATCCCATCCAGAACCCACTCCCCCCTCCCCAACACACACACACAAATAATATTTAACTCAATATCTGGGCACTTGACACTTAGTTGACAGTTAAAATTAACCACCACATAGACTTCTAAAATATTCTGAAGGTTGTAGAAAATTGAATCATTTGCATTTAAAATTAATTGATATTACTTTCTTGTAGTTCACAGTGTGATATAAATCATGGTAGGGAGAAAAAAGGTAGAAATTCAAATATCTCTACAGCAGCATATGATAAATATGAAAACAGAGGAAAGCTAGATACATACATAATACAGAATGCTAGTTTTAATCATGGTGGCCAGGGCAAGGCAGATGGTAGCAGATGCGAACTTGTTAAATTCAGCCTCACACAAGTGAAGGTGGAAGAATCTGTGGTTGGGAAAACAGTGGGAATAAAGGATTACAGAGAGCTGATGAGAGAAGCCTGGCCTTGCTCTGAAGGCTAGAGTAGGCACTTTGTTGTGGCACAACCCAGCAAACAAAAAGGCATTGGCGGACCAGAGTGAATTATTACTCCCTATCCAATACCTCAGATTTAATTCTACTCACAAGGACATAGTAAAACACACTGCAGCAGCTACTGGTACTGTCTATGCCTCACTTCCTGTGTGTTCACCTCTGACCTCACCTATGGCTATAGTGGACACTCCAAGGGTGCCAATTTAAGGGCACTATACCTCTCTGCTTTTCTGTCTCAAGGCTTTCTCCTGCCTGCTGAATAGGTCCGACCAGAGTTTTAATGTACCCAAAGAGAAACATCAACAAGGGAGGATGGCAGTCTGTAGTGAAATGCTCCAGCCTCCTGTCCTTTGGGGGAAGCCAATGCCACAGGGAATTGTATACAATTCCTCACATGGTTCATGGAGACTGAGCCTATTTGTCCAGAGGTAAAACCAGCTTCTTATTGATTTTCCAGTCAGACACTCTCGCTCTCTCCTTTATCATTCCATGGATAACCTGTCAAATAAATATCCTATTCCCAAACCCTTGCCACAAGCTTTGCTGTCAGGGAAATCCAGAGTAGGATACACACTCATTTTTATCCATATAGCTCTACTATATACAAAACCACTTTTTTTTATTATTACTTTTACTTTTTATAGGTGTTTTTAAATGTTTATTTATTTTTGAGAGATAGAGCACAAGCAGGGGAGGGGCAGAGAGAGGGAGACAGAACCCCAAGCAGGCTCCACACTGTCAGCTCAGAACCTAACACGGGGATTGATCTCATCAACTGTGAGATCACTACGTGAGCCGAAATCAAGAGTCAGACCCTTAACCGACTGAGCCACCCAGGCGTCCCTACAAAACTGTTTTATATTCCCACGGGGTGGGGGACAGATTGTGGAGTGCTGTCAACTCCATTTTACTAATGAGGAAAAGAGTTTAGATAATCTGAGTGATTCTCCCAAAGTCACACAGCTAATAAATGGCAAAGTGTTCTTTGATGTGCTAAATAGAACCTTGGCAACACACACAAAAAGAATGAATCATTTCCCAAATGAGTTCTGTGTGCTTTAATTCCATGTATAATTTCAATTTAATGTGTCAGATCTTGCTAGCTTAAACTGCTCAGCTAAACCTCATTAATTTGGACTGCATTTATGCTTTGTGATAACTTGTAAGTGTAGGAATGAAATTTATTTTCTCTGTAAAAATATTATCTAATCTAAAATATACATTTTTAATAAGACCAAATCATTTCGTCAATCCCCACCTTGGGTTTTCTGCAGCCACCAGCCTTTAATGTTCTATGTTACCCAATAAAAGACAAAGAACATTAGGCACACTCAATTTTAGGATACTTTATTGTTCTCATAGTGCCTTTTGGCATCATGAAATCGAGCTCTGCCCCATTTCAAGTTATATTCAGAGAAGGAAGTATTCATATATTTGTTTCTATTATTAAATTTTTATTTAATAGGCACATATATGGCACTAACTGTATGCCAAACTCTATTCTAAATGTTTTACAAATAGTCATTCATTTGATTCTCACAATAATCCTCTGAGGTAATACTGTTATCCTCATTTTGCAGATGAGAAAACTGAGGCACAGGGAGATGCATGATTTGATCAGTGTCATACAGCAGGGAAATGGCTACACTGAGATTCAAACTTCGGAAACTTGGCTCTGAAGTCAGGAGGCAGTGGTCTCGTCAGTGCCTTGAAAACCTTCCAGTCCAATGTCATTCAGTCACCATAACAACCCACATACCAGAAAATTCATTAATAATAAAGGCTGAAGATGAGGGTTTTAAAATATGCCTTTCAGAGTTATCTTTCCTTCCAAACTGCACACGAATATTTAAGTGTTCAGGTCTCAGTTACCTCTAGATGCCTTCATGCACCTTTTAAGTCTTTGTAAGTCCATGTCACACTCCTTTACTGAGGAAGCTTTGTGGCCAAGAAGGGCTTTTGTAAACAACAAAGAGAACGGTTGAGAACTAAGAGGTTTTGGAGTAAGTGCTCTTCATCGGAAAGTTGTATCACAAAAAAAAGGAAAGTCAGCAGATAATAATTGTAGACGCCACTTTTAAGCAGAAGGCTTGAGTAATGGAATGTAGACAGGGCCCACAGGGACCCCCTGACTGAATACACACAGGCATATCAGGTGACCCACACCCCTCAGAATATCCAGAGGCCTTAACTAACCAATGGGCTACTTGCAACCAGCCACAGTTTCCCAAAAAAGGGAAAATTCCATAAGTCACCATACCTCCTCACCTTCCGTCTTTAAATACAGCCCCCAGCCACTGCATCATGGCAGACAGTCTCTCCTGTGCTGTCCTGCCTGCTCCCTTGCATAAACTTCTATCTCCTTTGTTCTGACTCAGGGGAATTCTTTCATTTCCTGCACCACCGGCTTCTGCTAGAGGCTTCTACCCAATCAATTGTCGTCCCATGTTTGTGGGCCCCATCTGATTGGAGAGACACCACAATAATGACTATTAATAGTCATTTGCCCATCCAAATAATGTGTTGACATTAGGCCAATTCATAGTTTAGTCAAATTCTCCACCAGAGTTAGGATTTGGGACAGCCAGTCAGACAGACATTTTTGCAATTGTTTCTAGTGCTGATCCAGCCTAATTGTCAAAGTGTGAAAGGGAATTATTTTCCAGACTAACTCCTGTTGCCCCAAAATAATTTTGAGGATTTTATAACGTGTGTTGAGGAGAAAAAAATGTCCCCTTCTATGCTTCTAAGTTCTTTGGCTGGCTTAATAATTAAATTGACATAAGACAGATTAACAGAAGAAAAAACAAACATAGTTGCAAACATAAGGTGTCTTGCAAAGGCTCAAGACTCCCAGACAGTCAGGCAGTGGAGGCCTATATACCATCCTGAGGTAAGGAGAAGGGGGTAGGGGTCTGGGCTTCACAGGGAAAGAAGACAATTTACAGGAAGATGAGAAGAGCAGCTGTTTGGTAGACCAATGTTTGCCAAGCCATGCTAAGTCTTTCTGATAGAAAAAGCTTTCTCTGGTAATAGCTCTCTTCCTCGTCAGGCTCCCCACTTAAATTCTTTTAGGCAGTTAGGGAGAGGTAAAAAGCCTTTTCTGAGCCTGCTGGGTCTTAATTGCCTTCCACTCAAAACAATCCACATGCCAAAGTGGCACATTGTGGGGTAGCATAGTCTGCTCCCCTCATATGTCAGTGTCCTTATTTGCACAAAATTCTTATGGAAGCATTTAGATTTTCTCAAATAAACTATCCAGCTACTTTATTGTTCTGTCAACAGCTTTTCTTTTTTTTAAAAAAAAATTTTAATGTTTATTTATTTTTTAAAAGAGAGAGAGACAGAGGGCGAGCAGGGGAGGGACAGAGGGAGGGTGAGACACAGAATCCGAAGCAGGCTCCAGGGTCTAAGCTGTCAGCACAGAGCCCGATGAAGGGTTCGAACCCATGAACCGTGAAATCATGACCTGAGCTGAAGTCAGATGCTTAACCAACTGAACCATGCACGTGCCCCTCTCAACAGCTTTTCTATAGATTCTTTTAAGACAACAAAATTGCTTTCCCTCTTAAATTTTCTTGCTCTGAATGTCTTCCCAAGTCTAAATGACACTTCTCCACATCTAAGCTAGATTAAAGACATTTGATTATACAAATTAAGGCCAGTAGAATGCCATTTATCCTCTTAGAACATTATTTTCCTTAATAACTGATTCTCTAGAGTTCTGAAAAAAGATTAAGACACTGAACAGAACACCTGGCTTGTAAGGGCATCATATTATTTACTTATTGGAATTTACTTAGAAGATACTACAAAGAGTGAAATCTCCAAGATGGAACAGAATTATTTAATGGTACAGTAATACTTATTTTATTGATTTGACTTTGATTTGATTTTCTAACCCTGTGTTTTGTGGCTGCCTCATTTTCTTATTAGGGTTATAACATCATAATGTTGGAAGCTGTGACAAAAATAATAAAGCCCAAATTTCTCATTTTACATCTAATGAAACAGAAACCCTGAGAGTTTAAATTATTGTTTTTCCTTGCTTCCAATCTAGCACTCTGTCCAATAAAAATCTTTTCTCATTGATCTTGACATGTTTCTCTGCAAGCATAAGGTACTTGGTTAAAGGAAATGCTATGTTGGGAATGCAAGCTGGTGCAGCCACTCTGGAAAACAGTACGGAGGTTCCTTAAAAAACTAAAAATAGAACTACCCTACAACCCAGCAATGGCACTACTAGGTATTTATCCAAGGGATACAGGTGTGTTGTTTTGAAGGGACACATGCACCCCCATGTTTATAGCAGCACTATCAACAAGAGCCAAAGTATGGAAAGAGCCCAAATGCCCATTGATGGACAAATGGATAAAGAAGATGTGGTACAAATATATACAATGGAGTATTACTTGATAATCAAAAAGAATGAAATCTTGCCATTTGCAACTACGTGGATCAAACTAGAGGGTATTATGCTAAGCTGTTAGTCAGAGAAAGACAAATATCATATGACTTCACTCATATGAGGACTTTAAGAGACAAAATAGATGAACATAAGGGAAGGGAAACAAAAATAATACCCAAACAGGGAGGGGGACAAAACAGAAGAGACTCATAAATATGGAAAACAAACAGAGGGTTACTGGAGGGGGTGAGGGAGGGGTGATGGGCTAAATGGGTAAGGGGTATTAAGGAATCTACTCCTGAAATCATTGTTGCACTATATGCTAACTAATTTGGACGTAAATTTAAAAAATTAAATTAAATTAAAAAATAAAGAAAAAGAAAAAAGAAAAAAGAAATAAATAAATAAGGAAATGCTATGTTTTAAAAATATATGCTTAAATAAAATATTCACAAATGTTAATTAATCGTGATGGTGATAAACCAGTACTATCGTTTTATATTTGACTTACTAAGAAAACACTTGTTGTTCATTTTAGTTTAAATACCGGATCTCAAGGAAATTTTTTAGGGGTGCCTCTGTGGCTCAATGGGTTAAGCAACCGACTCTTGGTTTGGGCTCAGGTCATGATCTCAGGGTTTGTGTGTTGGAGCCCCACATCAGGCTCCACACCATCAGCACAGAGCCTGCTTGGGATTCTCTCTCTCTCCCTCTCTCTCTATCCCTCCCCTGCTTGTGCTCCAGGTATTTCTGGTGAAAACCAAAGTAACAGAAAATGCTCACATGAATAGAGAAAAAAACTATGTCATTCAAAAGGCAGAGAACTCTGACAAGAATCATATGGCCCTAATTTAAGTGTTTATTAAAGCACAGGGAGAATGGTGCCCTCACCAGGGAGTAGATACAGAATCTCAACTGGTCTGGCTAAAGATGTGTATATTAATCTATGAGACTAATGTCATTAAATGTCTGTGTCAAGCTGACATGGATGCTCCCTGTCCTTTCTCCCTACCTCGCTCTGTACATCTTTTCCATCTGGCTGTTCCTGACTTACACCCTTTTATAATAATCTGGTGATCTAGTAAGTAAAATGTTTCTTTGAATTCTGTAAGCCACTCTAGCAAATTAATCAAATCCAAGGAGGTGGTTTTGGGTACCTCTGACTTCTGGCCAGTTTGTCAGAAGTACAAGCAACAATCTGAACTTGTGAGATGCATCTGAAGTGAGGCGGGGGAGCTGGGTGTTGTAGAACTGAACCCTTAAGCTATAGAAACTGATGCTATCTCCTGGTACCTTGTGTTAGAATTCAATTTAAATAGACCTGTGTGACTGGGGGCTACTGTATTAGCACAGGGCTATAGTAAGTACAGAGAGATTAGAATTTTATCTTGGGGCGCCTGGGTGGCTCAGTCAGTTGGGCATCTGACTTCAGCTCAGGTCATGATCTCAGAGTTTGTGAGTTCAAACCCCACATCGGGCTCTGTGCTGACAGCTCAGAGCCTGGAGCCTGCTTCAGATTCTGTCTCTCCCTCTCTCTCTCTGCTCCTCCCCCACTCACACTCTGTCTCTCTCTCAGAAATAAATAAACATTTAAAAAAAAAGAATTTTGTCTTGTAAATGCACTTAGTTTTAAGATAAAAATATGAGCAAATTAGAATTAACATGTATTTTGTAAATGACTGAGTGAAATCCTTACATATGCCAAACCATATATTTTATTAATTTAATTGAAACTATCTTAGAGTCGAATACATAAATGTTTTAGTTTTTGTATTCTTTTATTTTGAGACGATAGTATTGAAAGGAAGGAAAAATTCTTTTTCTACCTTTTAGGGTCTTCCATCTGGACCAAGAATTAAATTTACAGGAGACAGATTAACAAGAGAAAAAAAAATAGTTTTATTACATGTGCACAGAGGCCCAATTATGAAATCGACACCCAAAGAAATGAGCAAAGAAGGAAGTTTTTATACTTTTTAAACAAAGAGGCAATCTGTTTAGGAACCATCAGGACAAAGATACTTAACTTTGGGAGCTTCAGTTAGTAAATAATTCTAAACAGAATATCATAATAACAATAATAATAATAATAATAATAGTAATAATAATAAATAATAAGTATTTTTACTTCTTAGTCCCCCTTTCACATAGGAGATTTATTTCCTGCTTTCAGAGACAGAGGAGGGTCTAAGTGTCCTTGTACAGGCTGTTTTTTAAGTAACTTTTATGTTTTCTTTTTTTTTTTTTTTTTTATGTTTGTTTATTTTTGAGAGAGAGACCATGAGCCAGGGAGGGGTAGAGAGAGAGAGGAGGACACAGAATCTGAAGCAGGCTCCAGAGGCTTGAACTCATGAACCGAGTGAGATCAAGACACTCAACTGACTGAGCCACCCAGGTCCCCCAAACGTTTATTTAAAATAATCAGTATGCCAAAGTGGCCCTTCTTGGGGCAGCCTGCCCTTGGCCCCTACAATTATTACCAGCTATATTAAATGAAAGGGATTCCAGTTGTCCCACATAACTTAATAAGTAACAATCTTTTCTCTATTATACTATATTTTTGGTACAATTCTGATGATTTTACTTTTTTTTTTTAAGTAAGCTCTATGCCCAACATGGGGCTTGAACTCATGACCCCAAGATTAAATAATACGCCCTACCAACTGAGCCAACCAGGTGCTGTAATTCTGAGGACTTTATTTTTTATTTGAGAGACAGAGAGGGTGCAAGTGAGTGAGGGGCAGAGAGAGAGAGAGAGAAGTGGGGATCACCCAGGGCTCATGTTTTTATCTGAAGCAGAGCTCATGTCGCTCAATGTGGGACTTGAACTGTGAGAACTTAACCTGCGCCGAAGTCAGATGCTTAACATCTGAGCCACCCAGGTGCCCAATTCTGATGATTTTAAAGAACTGTCTTTAGGGGGCGCCTGGGTCCCTTAAGCCTCTCACTCTTGATTTCAGCTCTGGTCATGATCTCATGGTTCGTGAGTTAGAGCCACTCGTCAGGCCAAGTCTGGCAGTGCAGTGCCTGCTTAGGATTCTCTCTCCCTCTCTCTCTCTCTCTCTCTCTCTCTCTCTCTGTCACTCTGCTCCTCCCCCACCCAAAATAAATAAACTTAAAAAAATAAAGAACTGTCTTCTACAGGTTACACATCAATGTGTGTATTTATATATGGTAAATCTTAGTCATTTTCTGCAACTGTTTTGTTTCCACAGGCTTCTAAATAAAAAGGCTATAAAATAAATAGGAAAAATAAAGAAACAAGAAAGGAAAATAGAAAATATATGTATTTATGTCTCATGCTTGTTTTGTCCTCCACTAGGAAGGTGAGGCAAGGTAAGGCAGATATCAGAGGAGGGAATAAAAAAAAAATAACAGAAGCTGAATGTGAAAGGTTGGACTGTACTGATAGATACTGGATTGAGAGAACAGAGTTGTGTGATATTGAAGTTTTCCGGGATATCCTTGATTACTTAACTCTGGAATTGACACATCAGCTGCTCTGTGGGCCACTGGCAAAAGTGCAAACCACTAGATATAATGTCTAAATAGTACTGCAGGGGTTTTATTCAACCTTGATATTCATCTTTACTATTTTTGCAGGGGTACTTAAGGAGAAGGGTGGAAAATAGAATATTGCACTACTTGGTCCCAGAGGAAAAGTTTTTTTTGATAAACCTCAACTCGTAAATGTTTATATAAATAATCCATAGTTAAAACTGCAATCCTATAATCCAGTTTATGATGGGCTTCAACAGAATGAGAAGGGAAAGTAAAACAGGCAGCCCATCTAATGGGTACAAGTCACTGGAGAGTGTCGTAGGTCCAAATAATCCTCTGTGAGTCAGAAACATGCATTCAAATTACACATTTTTGTCTATCAAAATGAATCCGTGTTCTGGTAATATCAAATAACATGATGAGGCATTACCACTTTTTAATCTTTTGCTTATTCAACAAGTATTTATTGATCACATACTAAGCGTTGGGTTCTGTGCCAGGTGCTGGCTATAAAAAAATTAAAAAGGAGAGCTGTCTGGGGGGTTTAGTTGGTTAAGTGTCCGACTTCAGCTCAGGTCATGATCTCATGGTTCATGCGTTCAAGCCCCGTGTCAGGCTCTGTGCTGACAGCTCAGAGCCTGGAGCCTGCTTCAGAGTCTGTGTCTCCCTCTCTCTCTGCCTCTCCACTGCTTGTGCTCCGTCTCTCTCTCTCTTGCAAAAATAAATGACCATTAAAAAAAATTAAAAGAGATGTTTTACTTTCATACATATTAAAGGTTGAGTTGGTCGGAGAGGGGGAATTCATTAAGGAACTAAACACAAGATAAATCTATAAAATAAGACAGAGTTACATTATGAAAAGTTTTTTGAAAGAAAATACAAAGATTCAATGGGTGAGAATATCAGGGAAAAAATAGTCATATTTGGGGGCTAACAAAAATGCCATTTTGAGAGAGGGACAATTAGGCTCAGATCTGATAGATGAGAAGGGGTTAATCAGGGGAAGAATGAAAGGTGTGGAACACTACAAAAAGAAAAAACCCCAGCAATTTGATAATAAGAGCAATTCATTGGTACCATCCCGACATATTTTGCATTAAATTTCGTTAGAATTGTTTTAATAATGCAAATCAAGAGCTTTTTCAAGAAATGTCAAACTTTATTTTGATTACTAAACCATCACACTAATTTGCTAAAGTATTCTTCATAAACTCTTTCAAGACTCAAAGGCTTTCTTATTCAAATGTATTCATTGTATCATTTATTCGATTTTGAGTTATGAGCATTTAATATTGAAATCTCCTAATGATATCCTTGTCATTAGATTAGAATGTTTTCCTAGCTAGTACTTCAAAAATTTTACATACTTTTATAGTGTTAAATGACCATTTATTTAAATTGATTTACAGTAGAGAGTCCATCTTGTAGAACCTAATTCCATCAGGTTAACTAGAAAAGTTAGGCTGTACCAGGCTGTTCCTTGTAGAGAGTCTTTTCATTTTTTCAGCTTTTCTTTAGCCAAAGTTACCTTAAAATTATTTTTTCTAGTATCAGGAGATTAAAGCAAAGTGCGCCATTTGATGTCAGGTGGAATAGGTGGTGCCTTGGCCTTGCACTTTGTTAACCTGTTTTCTTCAAGTGGCAATTTCTTTTGTCCTAGGTAGCAGATTTGTAGCAGAGTGACATCCAGAAATCATTGTAATTGCGGCAGTATTTCATGCAATTGTTGAACAGTATTCTCTGTTCAGGGATTTCAAAACACTTCTTTAATGGTAAATTACCTTCCTAATATCCTTTTCTGTAAGCTGCAAAAAATTGGAGCACAGGAAGCAATAGTTTACCAAGGTCTAGTGCTGATTTTCTTAGTCAACATATTTGTTGGCTATCTACTAAGTGCTGACCCCTTGGCGGGATGCGGTGAAGAGTTTCCAGGGAATTAAAAGACAACTTTCCTGAAGTCAGTTGTTTGATTTAATGAGAGGAAAAAAAGAGCTAAAGAAAATTATGCATATGTGGAAAACATTTACAAAGCCAATTATAGACGTTCCCATTAAGTGCCTAAGTGTTTAGACTGGTAAGAAGGCTAGATAAAGAGGTTTCATTGTGTAATTAGGATCATTGGCTTTGGGAAGGTTTTTAATGAGTGAGGCCAAAGATTTGACACTGCAAAGTGGGGATGACATTCTGGGCAGATTAAATGGAATATTTAATGATACACAGGCCAGAGAGAGCACAATTTTTGTGAGGGTTGCACTGGCTTTCCGCATACAGCCAAGATCTGGATGGTCCAAAATCAAGCAGAATAAAAGGCCCTTTGGTTAAAGGAAGGGTTTCTGGCAACAGGAACACCTGGAGTCATTTTAAGGGAAATGATTAAAATGATACCAAGGTAAAGTCCTTACTACACCATGTGGCAAAATTGGATATAGGAGGGGACAGAGAAATTCAGTGGAAGAGACCTCAGTGAGAATTCTTTGGTGACACTTTATGCATCGGGCCACAGTGGGAATGGAGAATCCAATCTTTAGAGGAGAATCTTAGAATCATAGTGATAAAAGAAACCTTGGAGATTATTCAGTTCACTCTCACTCTTCATCGAATTGTAACTATGGAACGGAAATACAGACATGGGCACTGTTGTATAAAATAGGAGTTATTTCTTTTTTTTATTAAAAAATTTTTAATGTTTATTTATTTTTGAGAGACCGAGTGTGAGCAGGGGAGGGACGGAGAGAGAAGGAGACACAGAATCCGAAGCAGGCTCCAGGCTCTGAGCTGTCAGCACAGAGCCTGACATGGAGCTCAAACTCATGAACTGCAAGAACATGACCTGAGCCAAAGTCCCAATTGAGCCACCCAGGTGTCCCAGGAGTTATTTCTAAGAAACAAATATACGGGTTTAGCTTATTGTATTCTTTGAAAGTTGATCTATTTATTTTTGAGAGAGAGAGAGTGCAGGAGAGGCAGACAGAGAGGGAAAGAGAGGATGCCAAGCAGTTGGGGCTCGATATCATGGTTCCACAAAACATAAGATCATGACGTTGAGCTGAGATCAAGAGTCGAACACTTAAATCGGCTGAGCCACCCAGGAACCCCAAGCTGATTTTATGTTATTTTATTTTATTTTTAAATGTTTATTTATTTATTTTTGAGAAAGAGAGTGCAAGTGGGGGAGGGGCAGAGAGAGAAGGAGACACAGAATCTGAAGCACGCTCCAGGCTCTAAGCTTTCTGCACAGAACCTGACATGGGGCTCGAACTCACAAACTGTGAGATCATGACGTGAGCTGAAGTTGGATGCTTAACCAACTGAGCCACCCAGGCGCCCCTGATTGTGTTTTAATAGAGCTATGTAGAGTGTTTCCAGAAATTTTACTGTGACATAAATCCCTTTGCCTGTGTTCAGTTCAAGTCTCTCTATTATCTCATCATAGTCATGGAGCATTTGGAGTATTGGTTGGAAGCAAAAATTTTTAGAATTCCAACAAAAACAGAAATTCCATGACAAATTATTTTCATAGTTACTAGTAAGTTAGTATAATTATATACTATACAGTTACTATAATCTTAGTTATATATTATATAGTTAGTATAATCTACTAACAAATTGTTCACATATTTATTAACTCAAGCAATTGTCATAACATACCCTGTATTCTATAGTATTATTTCATTTGTACAAACATTAATTTATCTATTATTTGGCTTCTCTATGAAACTAAAAAGCACCTTCTAATAAAAATACATAGAAAAAGTAATAAAGCAGAAAACCTACTATAAGAAAAAGGAAAATCTAAGTGTACTGTGATAAATAATCTCTAAAGGTGGTCCACAATAAATCCTGCCTCCTGGTATTCGTGTTCTTTTGTCTTCCCCTTTCCTGGAATAGGGGCTGAATCAGCTACTTGCTTTGGACCAATAAAGTGTAGGGGAAGTGATGTTGCCTGAGTTGTGAGGCTAAGTTGGAAAAGACCTTGGGGCTACCCCCAGTTTCCTTGGGCTCTTTGCTCCAGGTGAAGCCAGCAGTTCTGTCAGAAGTTCCGCCATATTGTGAGGAAGCCATGTGGAGAGGCTGCAAGGGGCAGCAGCTTGGTGGCTAGATGTAGGAAGGGAAAGGGAGAGAGGCGTACTTGCCTTGCCCAAAGTTGGGTAGCTATCCCAGCTAAGTTGCCAGATATGTCAGTGAAGAAGCCATCTTCTTTTTTAATTAAAAAAAAATTTTTATTGTTTATTGTTGACAGGCAAAGCATGAGTGGGGGAGGCACAGAGAGGGAGGGAGACACAGAATCTGAAGCAGGCTCCAGGCTCTGAGCTGTCAGTTGTCATAGCCTGACGTGGGGCTCAAACCCACAAATCGTGAGATCATGACCTGAGCTGAAAAAGTCAGACGCTTAACTAACTGAGCCACCCAGGTGCCCCAAAGCCATCTTTGATATCTAGCTAAATTGAGCCTTCTGAAAGTTCCAGCCCAGCCTTCTGACTATAAGAGCGTGAGCAATTCTAAATTAATCCATAAAATATTGAAAAATAATGTTTAAGCCACTAAGTTTTTGGGTGCTTTGTTTTACAACAATACGCTCTTGGAATATACACCAAACCTAAGAGTAAAACTTAGTTGTTATAAATTTCAAATTTGTGTTGATATTTCTAACTGTCAAAGAAGAAAACCGAATCAATTATATAGTTATTAGAAATAATGGGTCATCAAATTCTTCATTAGTAGAAGAAAGTTTTTGATTGTTAGAAAAAATATTCTGTTTCCTACTAATCTTTCTTACATATTAGCATATTATCAATAACCTTGGGTAGTAGGTAGGAGTAAAACAGAGCTATAGGGTGTGGATTTTGTTAAAAACTTCCCTGGGAACAACATTACTTTATGTTTAATAATTCTAGCAATACATATTATCAACAGTATTAAAGCATGCTATTATCAATGAATGATAATACTTTCTATTTTTTTCATAAAATATATGCAGTTGAAAAGTAATACATATTTAGATAAAGTTCTCAAAGTTTTACTTTCCTGTATCAAGCTCTTGATGGGAGCTGAATAGCAAAGAATTTGAGATTATACTTCCTGATAGGAACTTCTGTCTTATAAGAATTTTATGCCAAGTGTAGAGTTGACATTCCATTATGAAAACTGAGATCCCTGGATAATATTATTAGCTCCATGAAAAACTCCCTGATTTTTGCATGGGAGTGGGCCACATACACTCGAAGGTAAAGAAGATAACTCAGCTCAATAATAGAAACATGTGTCAGATGGGTCAAATAATTTACCAAGATTACATTATTAATATGTGATAGAAACATAGCTCTGTTAAAGTTGTGACTCCAGGATTAGACTCTCTTCTCTACCGCCACAGCAACATTGATATAGACATAAGATACACTTATGTAAAAAAAATCTGTAACTGGGATATGTTCACATGCATATAATCATGCATATGATTTACATGTATACATGTATATAGTATTAATAACAATTTATTTGCCATTTCTCTTTTGTTTAAAATTTTAGTTATTGTCTTCCAATGGGTTTCAAGATCTTAAAATTCCTAAATCCCTTTGAATGAGTGATTTTACTCTATGGAATTTGTTGGGAGAAAATAGTCAGAAAGGTGCTCAGAGATTATTATGTAAAGTGTTCCTCACTATGTGATCTAGAACATAAATTTTTGTTGAAAAATTCAAACTACTCTCTGTTTCTATGAGTTTGACTCTCTTTTTTGAGATTGACTTTGTTGTTGTTGTTGAGATTTTGCCTATAAGTGAGATTATGTATTTGCTGCTTTCTGTGTCTGGCTTGTTTCACTTAGCAAAATGCCCTCTAGGTTCATCTATGTTGTAATGAATGGTAATGGTAAGATCTTCCTCTTTTTTAAGTCTGAATAATATTCCTCTGTGTGTGTGTGTGTGTGTGTGTGTGTGTGTATCACATTTTTAAATTCACTCATCTGTTGACAGGCCCTAAGGTTGTTTCCACATCTTATCTACTGTGAATAATGCTACAATGAACATGGGGTGCAGATAGCACTTCAACATAGTGATTTCATTTCCTTTGAATATGTCTTCAGAACTGAGATTGCTGTACTCCATGGAATACAGTACTTCCATTTTTAATTTTTTGAGGAAACTACACACTGTTTTCCATGATTATACCAATTTATTGTACCACCAAAAGTTCACAAGGGCTCCCTTTTCTACACAGCTTGGTCAATGCTTATTTTGACTTTTTGATAATTGCCATCCTACCAGGTATGAGGTGATACTTTGTGCTTTTGATTTGCATTTTCATGATGATTAGTGATGTCTGTCTGTTAAAGTCCTTTGCCCATTTTTAATCAGATTGTTTGGTTGCTATTGATTTGCATGAGTTCCTTCTATATTTTGGATATTAACACTTTATATATGGTTTGCAAATATTTTCTCCCATTCTGTAGACTGCCTATTCATTTTGTTGAAGGGTTTCTTTGCTGTGCAGAAGCTTTATTTTGATGTAGTACCACTTGTTTCTTTTTGCTTTTGTTGCTTTTGTTTTTGGTGTCAGATTTAAAAAAAATCATTGTTAAGACTATGTCAAGGAGCTTACCACCTATGTTTTTTTTAAGAAAGCTTATGGTTTCAGATCTAATGTTCCAAGTCTTTAATCCATTTTGAGTTAATTTTTGTCTATAGTGTAAGACAGTCCAACTTCATTTTTTGCATGTGGCTGTTCAGATTTTCCAACACCATTTACTGAAGAGACTCTCCTTTCCCATTTCTTTTCAGTGGGTCTGATAATTTGAGTATAGTTGCAACTCTGAATTAATGGAGCAGACTGGCCTTGAAAAAAAAAAACAAAAACAAACTACAAACATTCCAATCAGAGTTCTTGGTTAAGAATAATGTAAACAAACTCTATCAAATTAAATTAAGGCAACAAGGATTTATTGGAAGAATATCCAGAAGTTCACTGAGTTGATCTAAAGGCTGGTAATCCCAGTGGGGGAAACATTCTTTAAATGATCCACAGCTTGAAGAAAACAAGATGTGTTTAATGATGAGCAGTTTCTCAGTCTATGGTCACCATTGTCTGAAGATTGTCCATAGGATCCCTATCCCCACAGCTTTCCTTGGTTTTCTATTGCTTTCCATAGTGGAACTACTTACTAATAAGGTTACTACAAAAACTATTTGGTTCTCAAGTTGGAAAAACTTTTTCAGGCTACTGTTGGGAACATGCAAATACTCTGGTGATAAATTTCCTAATCCCCATTATTCTACCCTAACACTCCCACCTATCTCCCCACTCCACAGCCAATCTCATCCATCCTTTCTTGCTAACAGAAACTTGATTTGCTTCTGGTATCATATATTCAAGCACTCTGGGGTGAATTTAGATTATTGTCACTCCAAATGTCAATTTTATTCCCCTTGTAGCTGATTATTTTCATAATGGGCATGGGGTATAACACTGAAAGATCACCCTGTCTTCTGGCCTGTGGATGACAAGTGAGATCCTGGTGTCTGGCGCTGCTATAGCCCTTCTGAGACCACAGGAAGTAGTCAATATGCTGAGGACAGAAGGACAGAAAATTTCATCGAGTCTTTGATGCTGTCGATTCATAACAGTATTTGGGTAGTAGGTTATCTGCCATTCTGCTTCCCATCATTATACAGTCCCTAAATGTCTAAAATATGTGTTATTCTCTTTGTATTGCAGATAATTTTGTTTTGTCAGTACAATGTGTCTTCCTTATTTTGTTATCATATTTTTTCCTTTACATTTCTTCATCCTTCCCTATTGATTTATTTTTAGTGGTGGACATGGGACCAAAGCTAAGTCAATAAGCATCCTTTCCTGGAATTTGCAACACTGGATACTGAGAAAAAAAATGGTTCCTCTTTGCCCATGGATGTAAAATGTTGGATCTGTTGACCACCATGGTCTCTACCCTAGGATGGAAGCTGAACTCATTTCAGAAAGAATAAAGTTGAAGGAGGATTAGAGAGGGAGAAGGAATAGAGAAGGAAGAGAACAGATATAAAGGAATAAAAGTGTGAGACAGTGTCCTATTGGCCTTTGGTTCTCTCATCCCAAGTGTTTCCAGATTCAAAATGGCACACTGTACTTCCCTTAGCATAGCTATCCAACTCTTTCTTCTTCTTATTTTTTATTTTTAATCTTTTTTCTTTAAAAAAATTTAAAAATGTTTTTATTTATTTTTGAGAGAGAGAGAGAGAGTGGGAGTGGAAGAGGGGCAGAGAGAGAGGGAGACACAGCATCTAAAGCTGGCTCCAGGCTCTGAGCTGTCAGCACAGAGACCAATGCAGGGCTCGAACTCATGAGCCATGAGATTATGACCTGAGCTGAATTCAGATGCTTAACTGACTGAGCCACCCAGGGGCCCCAGACCTTTCATCTTAGAGAACGGCTTGGGGTCTCCCCATTGATTTTAAATGGTTCTACAGAGGCTCCAGAGAGCATCCCCAAAGCTTCCCACACGCCTCTGAAAAAGGTCATGAAGGTCTTTTCTTCACGAGACAGTTTAAGTCTCAGAAAAAGCACATTTTCTCTTTTTCACTCTCCCCAGCTGAGGAAAACTTAATTTCTTCTGTACTGAGTATAAAAACTGGATAGGACCTTCTAAAACCAAAGTTTATCTCAGAACATTAGAATCAATGCAAAATAAAACAACATCTATGACCAAAAGGTATGTTGGAAGAGTTTTCTTCAATTCAGGTTGTAACAAAGCTGCCCAGGACAATGGGCTTAGAAAACTTTGACTGCAATTTGAAATTAGTGTGTGTGTGTGTGTGTGTGTGTGTGTGTGTGTGTGTGTGTGACAGTGAGAAAGAGGGAGAGTTTGGGATGGCAGCAGAGGGCACTGGGCTATAGGAGGAAGGAGGTCTGGGTTAATATGACAAATTATTATCCTACCACACTTGATGAGGGAAACTAGACATTACTATTTCTGCAGTGATAAGAGGCTTTTTAAAAAAGTTTATTTAATATGAGAGAGAGAGAGAGAGAGAGAGAGAGAGAGAGACAACGAGCCTTGGAGGGGCAGAGACAGAGAGGGAGATAGAGAATCCTAAGCAGGCTCTGCATTGTCAGCACAGAGCCTGATGTGGGGCTCAAACTCACAAACCTTGAGATCACGACCTGAGCCGAAATCAAGAGTTGGCTACTTAACCGACTGTGCCACTCAGGTGTCCCGTTATAAAGTAGGCTTTTTAAAACCCACATTCCACTTTGGGAATTTTGTAAAGGGGGAGTTAATGACCATTTTAAGATATTTCTGTCTCAGCAGTTCTCTGTGTGAAACAGCTAAGCCGGAAGTTACTTCCTAGTGATCAGTCCCTGTAATTAGGTATATTTCTATTTGTCACCGCTTTTTATTACCCTCCCTCCCTGCTTCCTCCCCTCCCCTCCTCCCTGTCCCCAAGGTTACAGGGAAATGCCTGAATAAACACGAACAAACCTATAAACTCTACAGGAGTTTCTGGCTCTTTCACAATTCCTCAGTGCCTGTCAATGAATCGTCGCCCCCCCCCACATCACCCCAATCTGGTGTTAGCAACCCACCTTGATTGTACCTCTGCGTGTCTTAGGTTGGATGGCAGAGGACTAGAGATGTGGGTGTGACACATGACTTCTGTAGGTGCAGATGGCAGTGACATGCAGATGGCAGTGGCAGGGAAATGACAATGATGTTTCCAATTTACAATTATAAACCTGATTCCTCTGAGTTCTGAACTGCTGGCACTGACATTGAGACAGATTATAGTTATTTCTTCCAAATTACATGATACTTTACAAAATACCCTTTGGTACAGTTTGTTTATTGACTTGGTAAAGTTTTCAAATTGAATAAGATCAAAATAGAAGATTTCCACAATTATGTGTCTTACTTAAATTAATATTGTTGTGTGTTTTGGATCTCAGAAATAATCCTTTTGGAGTGAACTCATGATTATCTTCTGAGAAATGATACAGTGAAAAATATTTTCCGCTAGTGTATATTGAATTGCCATTGACTAAGTTAAGCTCTGTATAGACAAAAACATAATCTTTATTTACTCTGATCCTGTGAGAGGAGGAAGTGATGAGGTTTTCAGCTCAAATAATATTTAATGGATTAAATTGTTCTTGCTTGGAGAAGGTGTGAACCTGCAACCGAGTAATAAAGTTAATCCACTGTCTTGCTTCACCTGAAGCAGCTGACCTTATCCCAAAACTTTCAAGCAGGAGGCAACCTGGGTTAACTTGAGATTTTTAAACTCCTCCTGAGTCAGCTTACTAGCTACATGGTTGTTTTATTATTTAGTTAAAAGTTGTAATTATCCAGAATATCAGGCCTGCCCATAGTTAGATTTATATACACAAAAACTAAAGCCTCTTATAAACTGCACATTTTATCCTAAGAATTATTTGTTTGTTTGTTTGTTTATTTATTTATTTATTTATTTATTTAAAGTGTTTATTTATTCTGAGAGTGAGCGAGAGAGAGAGTACATGCGTGACCAGGGGAGGAACAGAGAAGGAGAGAATCCCAAGCAGGCTCCACTCTCAGCTCAGAACCCAACGTGGGGCTCGATCTCACAAACTGGGAGATCATGACCTGAGCTGAAATTAAGAGTCGGACACTCAACTGACAGAGCCACGTAGGTATTGTCTAACAAATATTTATGGAGGATCTCTGATATCTCTGGCAGTGTTCTAGATGCTGAGGAACAGAATAAACAATATAAATTAGGCCTGTATTTGCATGGAGCTAACATTCTAGCAGAGTTGGAAAACAAACGACTGAAATGAGCTACTTCACAGAACTTGTTCTGTTGTCCTGGATTTGCCAATAAAGTCACAAAACTAAGCCCTATAAATAATTTTGTCTGTTATGAAAGGCATTGCTATGCCATTTATTTAGGACTCACTTAATATATTATTTAGGGTATTTATAGCCGCTATAACAAACCAGATTTTCAATAGCTTAACAGAATAAAAATTTGTGATAATTTTAGCAGTCTAGTGCATTTGTTTCTGATTGATGGATAGTGTCCTCCATGTTGTGATCCATGGAACCAGGCTCTTTCCGTTTTGTTCCATCACTAGAACCACATCACTGGGAACTGTCCTGCCTGGTTTGGAGAGCAGTAGTGGGCAAAAGAAACTGTTTTCAGATTGCTGCCCACCAAGTCTAGCCCATGCACTGTACCCATCACTATGAGAATAAATGACTGAGATAAATTGGTAATTCTACAAACAAAGCTAGTCCAGAGTTTCATTGAGGGAGGCATGAGGACTGGGGAAATGTACCCAGGTAGAGCAATGAACAAATGTACAAGCCCTCAGAACAAAATGAGCTTGCTGGAAAGGGAGGTAGTAGGAAGGAGCCCAGGCTTCCCAGGAACAGAAAAGATGCTTGTGAGCCTAGAGGTTGGACAGAAATGGCAGGGGTGACTTTCATTCAGAGGTGCCAGCAGGGCCACATTTTGCAGGACCTCAGAGGGCAAGAGGTTTTATTCCACATGCAACTAGAAGTCACTAGAGGGTGGAAAGAGGGGAGTGACCTCATTTAATTTATGTTTTTAAAACATGCTTCTAGCTGTTGTGTGAAGAATAAATTGTAGGGGGCATGAGTAGAAAACTGGGGACCTGGTAGAGACTTACAGTCACCAGGATGAAAGTTGATAGTGGTTTGGACTGGGCTGTTAGGGTGGTAGCAGAGAGAAGAGGGCATTCTCATGACCAAATGGCTAAAATGACCAGCAGAACTTCTGACAGACATTAAGTCATGGGAAATTGGAACAATGATTTTTATGGAGGGGATGCTGGTCAGAAGACTCTACCCCTCAATAATATCCTTCAGTGACACACCCCACTCCTTTAGTGGGCAGCTTGCTGTAAGAAAATACATGTAATTAGTCAGGAAGCACTGTGCTAGTCCCTGTGTGGATATTTCAGTTAACAAAACCAGTATGGATTTTTGTATTTTTCAAAATATGAATGTCTGCTATAAAATAAATACAAATAAGATATCAGAGAGGTTTCTACTATCATATATTTTGCTCAAGTATTTATTTACCCAACAGTCAGAAATAAAAGCCAATGAAATCTTCAGCATTGGAAAAGTTATAACAAAGACTCCTAATTAGAATATATATGCAGACAACTTATTAACTAAAATATGCATTTTCTCCTGTTTTCTTCATATTCCAGAATTTCTTGGTCCTCTGCTTTCCAGTTACCTTGAATTGTTAATAGGTAAAACTTTCTTTGACATTTAAATAGCAAGTAGGCTTAACATTCCTTCCCATCTCCAATCATGGAAATATTTAAAGATAAAATGGTGAACTCTTGGGATTGTTATCAGAATTAAAACATATAAATTTGAAGAGGCCATTTTTATAGAAAAAATACTCTAGGTATTAACGTAATTCAGCACAGAGCCTGCTTGGGATTCTCTTTCCCTCTTGCTACCCCTCCACTGCCTGCATGTGCTCTCTCTCTCTCTCAAAATAAATAAATAAACTGTATATGCTTCAAAATTTTTTTTTAATGTTCATTTATTTTTGAGAGAGAGAGAGAGCGCACACAAGCAGGATAAGGGCAGAGAGAGAGAGGATGACACAGAAGCCAAAGCAGGCTCTGAACTGTCGACACAGAGCCCAACTTGGGGCTTGAACTCATGAACCGTGAGATCATGACCTAAGCTGAAGTCAGACACTTAACCTACTGAGCCATCCAGGTGCCCCTTAATTTTTTTTTTAATGTTTATTTATTTTTGAGAGGGAGAGAAAGAGAGAGAGAGAGAGAACGTGGAGGAGGAACAGAGAGAGAGGGAGACAGAGGATCAGAGGGGGCTCTGCACTGACAAGAGAGAGCCCAATGTGGGGCTCAAACTCATCAACCGATAGATGCTAGATCATGGCCTGAGCCAAAGTCGGACTCTTAACCGACTGGGCCACCCAGGTGCCTCTAAATAAATAAGCTTTAAAAAAGTAAATAATAAAAAAGACAAAATTTCTGAAGGCATGTTTTCTGTTGATTTTTTAGAGTCACAGCTTATTGGCTCTACTTTCTCTACCAATGCCCACATGGAAAAATCAGAGGGATTTTCATGCTGTTGCTCCAACTTAAACCTATAACAACTTTTTTTAAATGTTTATTTACTTATTTTGAGGGAGAGAGGGAGGGTGAACAGGGGGAGGAGCACAGAGAGAGGAGAGAGAGAATCCTAAGTAGTCTCTGAGCAGTCAGCACAAAGCCCAATATGGGGCTCAATCCCAGGACCCCTGAGATTCTAAGCTGAAATCAAGAGTCGGATGCTCAACCAACTGATCCACCCAGGTGCCTAGACAAGTTTTCCTGATGGCTATGAAAGTTGCTGAGAATAATTTAGAGTGCGAATAATGGTTCTTTGATTGTTTAGTACTAACGCCAGTAAAGTGAGTATAATTCCTTTCAATCACCTGGATGGCTAATAACATTTTGTATTTTGTATGAATCTGTACATTGTAATATCCTTAGAAGATAGGTATTCTCTTCAAATCAGGAAACTGGTTCATGCAGACTGTGCAACTGTCATTACTCAGGCTGTCTGACTGAGTTCTATGTTGGTGTTATTTTATTAGGAGAAAAAAAACAAGTATAAAAACACATTTGATTTATTTATCCAATATTTATAGGCTAGCTACTTGGCTATTTTAGGGATAACCTATATTTATCTGAACATACACTAGAATTTTTAAGAAAAATAAATATTTATAAAGGGAAGAAACTCTTTATGGAACTCTAAGTGATATAATACTGGGATGTGCATTTTTTAAATCAAAATATTTTGAAAGTTACTGTAACTTTTTGTGTCCTATGTTGTAATTTTTTTAAATGTGTAATTTTTAATTAGAAATGACTTTTCTAGTAACCTCTAAAGTCATTGTTAAATTATCAATGATTAACAGCATTTCATATAGCTTTATTTAATTTCATAAGAATAATAGACATAATATTTTTAGTGCAAAAATGATTAGGTCTTTTTAAAAAAAATTCCTCTTAGTTTAATTAGTTGAAGTGAATATTAAACAAGTAGAAATTTTCAAAGATTCTCCTTTAAAAAATAAGACTATTATGGAATATAGTTTATTCAGCCTTAAAATATGCTCCTTGATTGGAATTTTCAGAGCAAAATGAGTAAAGGGAAATCAGTTATATGTTTAATTTGTCTCTTTAGCTTGTTTTTAACATAGTCATTATTCTGTAAGCTTTTACTTGTTTTCCCAAAATTGTTCTCACTATTCTAGGTCTCAGTGAGAGGTGTGACTATCTCTGACATTCGCCAGCCAGGTCTTCTATTCAGGTGGTCCACACTGATAAGTGCCATAATCTATTGTTTATTGGTGGCATCTGCTTTCTGCGGTGGTGTCCATGGACCAGTCATTATTTTCAATACAACTCTTCTCCTCACCCTCTCTATCCCATTAAATCACCATCTCTGGAATTCATCTACTTCTCTCTATCCATGCTGCCATTTCCCAATTTCAAGTCTTCATCGTTAGGATCTTGTACTCTGTAGTAACCTTATTAATTCCCCCAAATCAGTCTGGCATCCCTTACACTCCTCTTCCATTCAGCGTTCATTATATTCTTTCAAAATAATCCATCTGATGATGAGGGTCTCCATAAAATATTGCAATGGTTTTACATCGCTCTTAGGGTAAACATCAAACTCTTTAATATGTCCTAGAAGGTCCTGAACATAAAATCTTGTGATTGTTCTCTTTTGTTTCTACACTCCAGCCACAAGGGCGATTTTTGAGTTCCTCTTAGGAAATGAATGTTCTTTCTATCTTTGCTCTACCTTTCCCTGCTCCCTGTTACTTTTCTACTATTTTTTAGAAGTCAGTCCCCCAGGTAGGCCGTTTCTAACTAACTCTCCAGTTTCTTATGTCAAGTGTTCCCTGTTGTATGCTCTCATTCCAGCCACACTTTGTAATTTAGCACTGCTATAGTTAAGTAATTACATTTATAAATAAGTTAATCATTATGTTTCTCTTGGTAGTATGGAAGCTTCAATAATGTGGGGTCATGTCTGTCCAGTTGATTTGCCATATTCTGAATGTTTATCACCACACCTTGCAAGTTACACATTCACTAAATATTTACTGAAGAAACGAATGGAATATATGAAAAATAACACTTACTTAAAATTTATTACATGTCCACAGCATGATTATGTAACATTTATCATCATGTATCAGAGAGCAAGTTACATGTAATTAGCAAAGTGGTGAGCTAGCAGAAAATAAATGTGAAACACCAAAAACAGTTTTGCCACAGGTGCACCTTCCAATCTGCACTTCTAACAATTTAGAATTCTTTGTTAAAAGTTTTTAAAAAGGCGGAGCAGTGGCGTCTGGCTGGCTTTATCAGTTAAGCATCCAACTCTCGACTTCGACTCAGGTCATGATCTCACAGTTCATGGGATTGAACCCCACATTAACCTCTGTGATGATGGCACAGACTTGGGATTCTCTCTCACCCTCTCTCTCTGCCCCTCCCCAGCTCTCACATGCTCTCTCTCTGTCCCTCTCAAAATAAACAAACATTAAAAAAATTAAAAAATAAAAATAAACAAGGTGAAGCAGCATAAAGATCCCTGGCCTGGGAATAAAGAGACTTGGGTTTTAATCTGGCTGTGGCACAAACAACCTATGCCATCGTTAAATCACATTAATTGTCTGGGATTTAGCTCATTTAACAAGGAAAGGGATTAAAGGAAGTTGTGAATGCTAAGCCTGTGGGAAGTGTAAATGTGCCTTACAGATGAGAGTAAACCAAGCAGTGGTGGTGACTTTGGTGTCCTCTAGAGTACCAAGTTGGTCCAGAGTCATTCAAAATGCACCCCCTTTCACTTCCCTACCACCCCAGCAACAACAAATACATAAGTAAATAAAAAGGCAGCATAATTAAAAACCATCTGAAGGCAAATTTGGACCTTCTAGCTGCCAGTTTATCACTTAAATGATTCCTTCAGTCACTATGAGCATGAGACTTTTTTGTACATTGCAGTTTTAAAAGTAAGACTCATCAGAGCTTGCCCTAGTGGATATTGCCCCATTTCCAGTTGGTATGAAGTAGTGGAATGGGGGAAACATATCCGAAATGCCTGGCATCCAGTCCTGAGGTAAATGTGCTATTACTTGACTATAACTTTGACCCGGTACTTAATGACTCCTGGACTTATGTCTTCCGATCTGCAAAATGACAAGTACAGCTTCATCCATTCTGTCTCTTTACAAGACATTTGCTTTTATTGATTTGGCTCACTTCAGGAAATATTTCTTGCATTTAAATCTTGACATCCAGGTCCCTTTCACTAGTGCTTAAAATACTTGGAGAAAAACAGAAATGTAAAGTAACCCAAATCATAGCTAAAACTACACGTATTACTTGTATGACTGGAGTGTAATGGGAGTGTTAAAGAGGAAGAGTCAAATTCCTCTGGCTAGGAAAATCCTAGACTCTTTTTCCAAATAGTTACAGATAAGCTTATACACAAAAAATACATAAAACATAAATGTATAATTTAACCATGACCCTAAGAAATAGAACATTACCGAGGGGTCATTTCCCATGCATAAACCCTTATAACCTTGATTCCACATTTAATGCTAACCATAGACAGTAAAACCTTGGTTGGTGAGCATAATTCATTCTGGAAACATGCTTATAATCCAAAGCACTCATATACCAAAGCGAATTTCAAGAACCATCAGCTCAGTTTTGATCATGTGACATTCGGCCTCACGTACTACTTGTATTGCAAGACATCGCTTGTTTATCAAGTTAATCTTTATTAGAATGTTTGCTCGTCTTGCCAAACACTCACAGAACAAATTACTCACAATCCAAGGTTTTATTGTACTTGCTTTTCAAATAATTTTAGTACCAAATGATATATGTCTAAACAATATAGTTTACTTTTATATGTTGTCTTAATTCATATAATTGGAATCTTTGTATCAACACTATGTTGGCAAAGCTCATCTATGTTATTATATGCAGCTGCAGTTGTTTGATTTTCAGTACAGTATAATAAACACTTTTAAGAATATGATGTTTGTTTATCCACTGTACTGTTGGTGGACATTTGGATTGTTTCCAGTTTCTGGCTATTATTATTCAGGCATTTTTCTAAGTATGCATATTGCAGTGGAAATGTTGGGCCCAGATGCATTCTTATCTTAAGCTTAACAAAGACAAAACCTCCCCTTGTGAATTTCAAGTGAGAAATGACAGCTGTACATCCTATGTCCTTAACACAGCTACCCATCCTTTCTTTTCGTTATCTGCATGTATATTGATTATTGCAAACTGCATAAATTGTGAATACTTTCTCACATTTTGTGCATGTACTTTTGTTTTAACTGTGCTTCTCAAAGAGTAAATGTTTTTTAAAGTTAATAAAGTCCATTTTATCAATTTTGATGAAAGCTAATTGTTAATATTTATATTTTTTATTTTATTGTTAATGCTTTTGGTGTCCTATCAAAGAAAGCTTTGCCAGCTGAAAGGCCATGGAGATATTCTCCTGATTTCATTTAGATATTTTATAGTTTTAGCTTTTACATCTACATCTATGATTCATGTTGGCTTTGTGTGTGTGTGGTTTAAGTTAGGTATTGAGGTTTTTTTCTTGTTGGTTTTGCATGTTTTTCATTGACACATCATGCTATTCTAATATCATGTGTTAAAAAAACTACCTTTTCTCTATTAAATTATGTTTGATCTTTGTTAAAAGTCAATTGGCTCCAAATATGTTTAATTGTGTAGCCTCTAGTATTCCATTGATTAGTACATGTAACTGTACTAATAGACTTTCTCGATTAATACAGCATTATATTCAGATAATGTAACTTCGCCAACTGCTTAGTTTTTTAAAAGTTGTTCATATCTTTTACATTTTTATATAAATTTTAGTTTCAGCTTAGCAATTTCCACAAAATAATGTTTGTTGGTATCGTGACTGGGTTACATTGACTGTATAGATCAAATAGGGAAGAATAAGCATCTTAAGAATATTGTCTCCTGCTCTCTGAACATGATGTATTTCTCAATCTCCATACATTTTAGGTTTCTCTCAGCAATGTGTTGTACTTTCCAGTTCAGTGACATTGCGTATATTTTGTAGTTTTTTATAAGTGTTTTGGAGGCTATTATAAAGATAATTTTTAATTTAATTTTAAGCTCGTTGTTGCTAATATAGAGAAATGCAACTGGTTTTTATCAATTTTATAAATTCCATGATATTGCTAAATTCACTTATATTTTCTACCTTTTCTCTCTTGTAGATTTCTTAGGATCTTCTTTAAGGTAATCGTGCCATCAATGTGTAAGAAAAGTTTTTGCTCTTGTTTTCAATCTTTAAGCCCTTCCTTCCCTCTTCCCTCCCTCCCTCCCTGCCTTCTTTCTCTCTACCTTTCTCCCTTTCTTCCTCCCTCCCTCCCTTTTTCTTCCTTTTATCCTTCCTTCCTTCCTTCCTTCCTTCCTTCCTTCCTTCCTTCCTTCTTGTCTTTTTGTACTGACCAGTGCCTCAGCTACAAAACTGAATAGAAATGCTGAGCATGGATATTCTTGTCTTATTTCTAATCTTAGGGGAAACATTCAATTTTTCCCCGTTAATTAGGCATTATGGTATCTCCTCCTAATTCCCACTTCACAATTGTCATTTGACAATTTATTTCATAAATTTAATAACCTTATATAACTGTAATTTCCTTTACCTGTCCCAACCTTTATAAAATTTCAGTCATATTAATTCATTGAGTATATTTACAAAAATACTTCTTCTCCTATTTCTAATATCTGTACCATTTTGGTTTGGATTCTACTTACTGTTTTTATCTCTTAATTGTAGACAACAGTTTTCTTGATAACATTTATATACTTTTGTGCATCTGGTCCATTTTGATTGAATAACATCTAATAGAGAACTCAAATCCCATTATCTTCATCTGAAATATATTGGTTCCTGTTCCAGTAGGCAGTCCAGTAGGCTGCTCACTATGAACCTGTGCACAAATGTTTTTAATGTGCATCTCTGGAAAGCCAAATGTGTTTAGAAAGATGCTCTAACATCTGGGGACTTAAACTTCCAAGTTCAGTTTACTCTGAAGATCTTGTACAGCTTGGATTATAGGACAAAGATAGACATTAATAAATGATTATACACATGTGTTCAAGTGATGCAAAAGATGACAAAGATGCAAAACCAATTTAATGGAGGAAAGATATCCGTTTTCAAAAAATGATGCTTGCTGCAACTGGAAATTCATGAACGAAAACAAAAGAAGAGAGAATCTCTACTTACGTGTTACAACTTACACAAAAATTAGATCAGTAGATCACTGATGTTAATTTTAGTAAACCCCAAATTATAAAACCTTTTAATTAAAACACACACACACACGCACTCACACACACACACACATGCACACACACACACACAGGAGAAAATCTTCAGGATCAGTGTGTAGGCCGAATTCTAGACCTGACACGAAAAGTATAATTTGATAAATTGGACCTCATCAATATTTTAAATTTTTGTTCTGAGAAAGACCTTGCTGAGAGGATAAAAAGACTGGGAGAAAATTATTACAAACTTGGGGTGTCTGGGTGGCTCAGTCAGTTAAGTATCCGACTTCAGCTCAGGTCATGATCTCACAGTTCGTGGGTTTGAGCCCCACATTGGGCTCTGTGCTGACAGCTCAGAGCCTGGAGCCTTCTTCGGATTCTGTGTCTCCCTCTCTCTCTGCCCCTCCCCCACTCATGCTTGCTCTCTCTCTCAAAAGCAAATAAACGATAAAAAAATTTAAAAAAAAGAAAATTATTACAAACCACATATCTGGAATATATAAAGAACTCTTGAAACTTAACAGTGAAAAATCAGACAATCCAATTAGAAAACAGTAAAAAATCTGAACATATTTCACTGAATGAGGCCTATAAATGGCACACATGCAAATGAGAATATATTTAACACATTGACTATTAGGGAAATGCAAATTAAAGCCATAATGAGATTTCACTATACACCTACAAGAACAAGTAAAATCACTAAAGTAAAAAATAAATTGTGACAGTACCTAATGCTGGTGATGATGTGAAGAAGTCAGACCACTCATACATTGCTGGTAGGAATGCAAAATAGTACAACCTCTCTGAAAAACAGTACAGTAGTTTCTTAAAACTAAAAATGCAATTACCATAGAGTCCAGTAATTGTACTCTCAGGCACTTATCCTAGATAAGTGAAATGTAAGAACACACAACTTTATCTGTAATAGCCAAAAGCAATCCAATGTCCTTGACAGGTGAATGGTTAAATAAATTATGGTAAATCCACACTATGTTCTACTACTCAGAAGTAAAAAGAATGAGCCATTAAGTATGCTGAATGTAAAAAGCCAATTCCAACAGGTTATATAGTGTATAATTTCATTTACCTAACTTTATTTATTTATTTATTTATTTATTTATTTATTTATTTTCTGAGAGAGCACAAGCAGGAGAGGGGCAGAGGGAGAGGGAGAGAAAGAATCCCAAGCAGGGTCCACACCCAGTGCAAAGCCTGATGCGGGGCTCCAACTTAGGAACCATGAGATCATGACCTGACAGAAACCAAGAGTCAGACACTTAACTGACTGAGTCACCCAGGTGCCCCACTCTTGGCCAAGTTTCAAAAGGAAGACTTAATTATCTGAGCAGAGGCAATGTGAAACTCAGTTAAAGTATGTCCTAATTCTACTGTTCCAAAGGGAGGTAAAATTTTACTTCTAATTGGTAAAAGTTGTTCTAGAAAAAAGGAGGAATAAGACTCCATGTAGTAGCTACATTTAGCCCTGTAAGCCCAGAAACCAGTGTTAGTGGTATTTGGAAAACATAAAATCATTAACTAGTTGGAGTTGTGTGTGAATTCCAATGTGGATGAACTAAAGTTATTTCATTTTCTTAAAAGTTCTCTCCATAAAAATGAACTCAACTTTAAAAAAAAAAAAAGTATATTAGCACACTATTTCCTAAACTGTTCCCTGGAATTTCAGCTGAGTAATTTAATTCAATATATACCTGGAGGAGTCTGCTACCTCACAAATGTTTCTCCTATTGTAAGAAAATAATGAACATAAAAAATATATATTTAACTGCCACAAATACCTTACATTTATTTGAAAATTTACAGGTATTCAAATTTCTTCTGAAAAGGTTTATAGCATGTAAAATTCAATACATCTGTTTGTTCATATTTTAAAATAGTATCTCAATCTTTTCTGATTTCTTCAATTTTTTTCAATTTTCTAAATTTCAGCAACTTTTCAATATCTTTATTTAAAAAATATCCTTATTTAAAAACCTGTACTCATATACCACAAGATTAAATATACATGGTACAGTCGTTTTACTAAATATGAGAAGTGGAAGCAATTTCTTTAAACAGGCAGAAATTCTTTCACATAGAATATTGAAATATTTTGCTGGTTAAGCTATTCTTGAAAACCTTGGATACCTTATAAAGGAATGCTCTCTGTCACTGAACCGAAAAGACTCCATGTGACTCCTTATTTTACTTGTGTTTCAAAAAAATTTGACATGAGTAACAATAAACATGAATTAACAATAAAAGTCCATCCATCAAAGTGGAGGAATAAGCCATAGGTGAGCCAGATACTAGCCAAATATTCAAACATATTATATATAAACTATTCACAGAAATTCAAAAGGCTTTGGACTTGTAATGCCTGTGTTAGAGCCATTTATCCTAAAATGGAACTGGGGCAGGATACCTTAGACAACAAGGTAAACTGTTTGTTTTTTTTTTTTTACTCAAGATACTTAGGCATTTCTGGAATGATATAGTTAACATAAGGGAGATATCCTGAGAATGAACTTATCTATTTTTGGCCATGAATATCAATGTTCATTTAATTACTGAGTCTAATAGATATTTTAAAAAGGATCTATTTTTTAGTCTTAAAAATATTGTTTGGAAGCTGATATTGTCTAAATTAGTTTTGAAGTGACAATAATTTGCAAGATGGGTATTTCTTTTTTTTTTTTTTTTTAAATTTTTTTTTTTAACATTTATTTATTTTTGAGACAGAGAGAGACAGAGCATGAACAGGGGAGGGGCAGAGAGAGAGGGAGACACAGAATCTGAAACAGGCTCCAGGCTCTGAGCTGTCAGCACAGAGCCCGACGCGGGGCTCGAACTCACGGACTGTGAGATCATGACCTGAGCCGAAGTCGGACGCTTAACCGACCAAGCCACCCAGGCGCCCCGGGTATTTCTTATAAAAGTTATTCACATAAAACTAATTTAAAGATATGATTTAGATACTCGTATTTAAACTTAGAAGAAGATAATTTTTATACTCTCCCTATATAATTAAATTTAGAAATTATTACTTGCTTACTTACTTAATTAATTTATTGGGAGAGCACAAGCAGGGGAGGGGCACAAAGAGGGAACCGTGAGATCATGACCTGAGGTGAAGTCATGAACGCATGCCCTCATTAGCTGCTGGCTGAGTCACAAGGAAATGGAAGTTCCTGATATGACTCCCCCCAACAGTCCTTGTCCTTAGTAGTCTCCCGTGCTTCCCGGTGGCTTCCTCTTATGTGTCCCACGTATAAGATTCCCTTGCGGCTTACCAAAACCCCACTCCTTTGGTTTGAATTGACCAGTCCTGCCTTATCTGGGAAACCTCAAAGCTCTCTACCCATGAACCAGTATTTAAGGCATGTGTTCCATTTGCCTCCAGTCTCTCCCTGTCTTCAGTCTGCCTTGACTACCTTGTATGGCCCTCTCGAGGTGTGCCAGGTACTTCCTCCAGGACCTGTGAGTAATAAAGGTCTCTTTCAATTCTTGTAGTCTATTGTTGAACCATAGCTCAACAGGTACCATTTGACACCCTGTGCTCCCCATATTAATTGTTAATTTGACGAATTCATAACAACCATCTTAACCATTTTCAAGTATGCAGTTCAGTAGTGTTAAGTATATTCACATTGTTGTGCAACAGATCTCTAGAATTTTTCATCTTATAAAACTGAAACTTTATATCCAGTAAATATTAATTCTCTTCCTCTCAGCCCTTGGCAACCACCTTTCTACTTTCTGTTTCTATGATTTTGACTACTTTAGATACTTCATATGAGAGGAGTCATATAGTATATGTCCTTTTGTGACTGGCTTATTTCACTTAGCATAATGTCCTTGTGGTTCACTCATGTTGTAGCATATGACAGGACTATATCTTTTTTAAAGGCTGCATAATATTCTGTTGTATGCACATACATTTTCTTTAATCATTCATCCCTTGATGGACATTTGGATTGCTTCCACTTTTTGACCATTGTGAATTATGGTGCAATGAACATGGGTGTGCAAATATCCCTCTGAGATCCTGCTTCACATTCTTTTGGATATATACCCTGAAGTAGAATTGCTTGTTTTCTTTTTTAAAGTTTATATTTATTTTTGAGAGAGAGAAAGAGAGAGACAGAGAGCGAGCAGGCAGTGGGAGGGGCAGAGAGAGAGGGAGAGAAAGAATCCCAAGCAGGGATTCTCCTTGCTGACAGTGTAGAGCTCAATCTCACAACCATGAGATCATGACCTGAGCCGAAATCAAAAGTCAGACGCTTAACCGACTGAGCCACCCAGGCACCCCAGCATTGCTGGTTTATATGGCAATTCTAGTTTTAATTTTCTGCAGAACTTCCTTAATTTTTTTCATACTGGCCTCACCATTTTATATTCTCAGGACTAATGCACAAGGGTCCACCATCTCTATATCTTTGCAAACAATTGTTATTGTCTCTTTTGAAACTGGCCATCCTAATGGTTGTGAGGTGATAACTCACTGTAGTTTTGATGTGCATTGCGCATATGATTAGTGATTTTGAGCAACTTTTCATATGCTCTTTGGCCATTTGTATATTGTCTTTGGAGAAATGCCTATTAACATCATTTGTCCATTGTTTAATCAGGTTATTTAATTTTTGGTTCTTGAGTTTCAGGAGTTCCTTATATACTGTGGTCTTAACCCCTTATCAGATAAGTGATTTGGAAATGTATTCTCCCATTCTGTAAAGTGACTTTTCATTTTGATTGTTTTCTTTGATGTACAGAAGTTTTTAAGGTTGATATAGTCTCATTTTTCTATTTTTACTTTTGTTTTCTCTGCATTTGGTGTCACAGACAAGAAATCTTTGCTATCTATGTGACGTTTTTCCGTTTTTTTTTCCCCTATAAGCTTAACAGTTTTGGGTCTTATGGTTAGGCCTTAAATCCACTGGAGTTAATTTTTGTGCACAATAAGGGTCTGTCTCCATTCTTTGGATGTGGGGATCCAGTTTTCCTCGCACCATTTGCTTTTCCCCATTGTGTAGTCTTGGCACCCTTGTTGAAGATCATTTGACCACATACACAAGGTCTCTCTATTCTGAACTCAGTCTTGTTCCAGTGGTCTATGTGTCTGTCTTTATGCCAGTAGCACATCATCTTGGTTCCTGTTATTTTTGTAGTATGTTTTGAAAACAGGAAATGTGAGGCCTCTATCCTCCTCTTCCTCTTCTTCTTCTTCTTCTTCTTCTTCTTCTTCTTCAAGATTGCTTTGGCTGGTGGTGTCTCTGCAGTAGTGCAGATTCTGGTGCTAGTCTAAGCTGCATTGATTTCCTTTCTCAGAGGTCCCTGACCTATTTCACATTCCTGTCAGCATTTAGATTCAGGCAAGACTGAAACTAGTCCTTTAGGCAGCCCTGGGGGAAGTCAGAAGATTGAATGTTGGATATATGTTCCACTCTTTTCTTTCCATCTCCACTGAGAAGCTGGTGACTGAATTTTTTCCTGTACAGTGTTGTCATGTGGAGAGGGCCTATGGAGAGTAAATGCCACAAATTTTCATACTGGATTCAATATGGTTCTTCATGGTTCCTCTTGTCTATGAGTCACCTTAGGTATAGGAACCTCCTAACCAGTTTCTGGGTTTCTCATAAAGGCAATTGGAATTGTGAAGTTGTTTCTGGTGGGGGGGGGCGGATAGTCTGGGGCTTCCTATTTCACCCCCTTGCTGACATCACTCTGATTGGAAGCTTAAACTTTTAACTGTAATGAAAAATTCCTTCTTAGTGATTCTAATGTATGTCTTGCTTATTTTAGAGACCCCAAAGAATTAGATTTCAGGGATTTCCAAGTGACTGCAGTGCAGGCAGCTCTCATCCATCAACAAAGGCTGTCTGAAGGATTTTGAAGGGGTGTCCAATACAACTGATAAGGAGTGAAGTGATCAGTTAGTGATATTTCCCATGCATGTGGCAAGAACACGAAGGTTGTGGGGCACTTGGCTGGCTCAGTTGGGAGAGGTTGTGTGTCAAGCCCTACTTAGAGGAAAAAAAGAAAAAGAAAAAGCTAAGGAGGAGCTGCGACCTAAGTGCCCCATAGCTGCTGTCCCCACTTCCTACTCTTCCTAATTCAGCCAACCATACAATGTTATGACATCGCTGTAACAGGAGGGCGTACCTCTTTTGGATAGCTTACAGTTCACAGGGAAAAGTGTAGGTTTAAAGAGGTTTTATTTGGTGTTCAAGGCTTATAACTAATAAGATCTAAATCAATTATATATTTCAATATTCCTCTTTAGACCAGAATTTTTCAACATGCAGGTGTCAACCCATGAGTCTATCAAAACTAGCATTATTTTCAAAGAAATAGACTAGAATAGGGGCTCCTGGATGGCTCAGTCGGTTGAGTGTTCAACTCTTGATTTCAGCTCAGGTCACGATCTCACATACAGTTCATGACTTCAAGCCCCACATTGGGCTCTGCACTGACAGTGCAGAAGCTCCTTAAGATTCTCTCTCTCCCCCTCTCTCTCTGTTCCTCCCCCAGTTGTGCTCTCTCTCTCAAAATAAATAAACAATAATCAAAAAGAAATAGACTAGAATAAGAGAGAATAAAAAGTATCAGAGATTATCACATGTAGTAAGGTTAGGAATTGCTTGGTGATACTGTTTTTCAAAGGTGTGTGTGTATGGACTGGATCCTGATGTAGAATGAGTTACTCTGATTTATGGTGACAGCATTTTGAAAATCATTGGCATTTTTACTTTTGTGAAGAAGCTATAGCATTCTCTTGAACTGACATTTATCATCTAATAAACAACTGAGTAGTATGCTAGAACTAAACAACTGAGTAGTAGGCTAGAACTAATGTCTAGGCCCAAACATACCATGTTCATGTTTTGTCTTAAACCCTAGGCAAAGTTTCTAGGGGAAAAAAAAATGGTTGAAGGTGTTTGTCATCCTGACATATTCCTTTGTTTTAGTTGCTGACTTGTTTGGCCACTGGCAACTTCCTTGAAGGTCGAGTCCTATACTAGTTTTTAGACAGTATGCTCAGTTGACTAGAGAATTAGTCATTGTCCAGTGTTTCACAATTTACATTTTTATTTTTCTTTCTTTATAATCATGACCATTGACTATTTTACTATGGTTCTTAAAATGTCAATTTTTCTTTTGAATCCATGCTTCTAATATCTCCTGTAACTACTGTAGATACTAATTTTTTATTGTTTTTTTCAATTAAAACTTAATTGTAATAAATGACACTTGCTCAAGTTGAACTGTAAACTTGTATATGTTATCCTTCATTTCCATCTTTTCTTTCCAGATGCTATTCATTGCCCTAAATGTTGTCTCTATCTGAAAATGGATGATTTCCTCACTTCTTTATGTGCAAAAGTGTTCATATTTTCTGGACATGGGTCCTCTGAGACAACCATGGACCAAGTTGTAATGGCGATTTAGAATATATGTTTTGTGAATATCTCTGTCATCACCTTATTATTAAAGTTGTCTTGTTACCTCTGTAATGTGATTTGATAAATGTCAAAATATCTCCTTGTTCTCAATTGCATACATTAGCACTTCTGATTTATGCCTGAAATGGCCATTCTTCATTTCTTATGTTAAGATGTTATGTACAACTGGTCCTTGTTAAAAATTAAAATGATTTCTGCCTATTAATAGCTTTATCGAATATTGAATTAAATAATTCTATTTTTTTTTTTTGTTCTCACCTTAAAAAAAACTTTTTTTTAACATTTATTTTTGAGGGAGAGAGAGACAGACCACCAGCGAGGGTGTGGGCAGAGAAAGAGGGAGACACAGAATCTGAAGGGGGCTCCAGGCTCTGAGCCATCAGCACAGACCCTGACGTGGGGCTGGAACTCACAAACTGTGGGATCATGAGCTGTGCTGAAGTTGGATGCTCACCCGACTGAGCCCCCTCAGGAGTCCCAACCCTCACTTTTTTTCGTTTTTAATTTCAGTTTCTAAGAACAAAAAATAGAACCAAATAGAAAGATTATACCAAGAGGATTGTATTTTTCAATTCCCATAATGAAAATTAATTTTCACTTAAATTCTCCAAAAATCACATAGAACCCATTTGTAGAACAAGGAGTAATTTAAGGGGCACCTGGGGGGCTCAACCTGGTAAGCTCAGTCGGTTAAGCGTCCGACTCTTGGTTTCAGCTCAGGTCATGATTTCACGGTTCATGAGATTGAGCTCCAAGTGGAGTTCTCCACGGAGAGCCTGCTTGGAATTCTCTCTCTCTCTCTTTCTCTGTTTCTGCCCTTCCCCCTGCTCATGCTCTCTCTCTTTCTCAAAATAAATAAACTTTAAAAAAGGGAATTTAAGTTGAAAATCCCGAGAGGTGTTTGAGCATTTAATTTTGAAAAATTTATTTGTGAAAAGACACAAGTATATGTATGTCTCTGTGTGTACATACACATGAGTAATTAAATTACTTTAGTAAAATAATCAACTTTGAGTTTCAAAATTAATTTCCAAATTATTTATTGCTACTTCAAAGTCTACAAGTGGCTTAGGTATGGTTTGTACATTACATTTAGTTTTATTCCATTATAATGCCCTTTGCTGGTTTATAAGCTTTTTCAGGATAATAATAATTCATATCTGTTCTCCTGGGACTGATCTGTCATACAATCAAAACCATGTAATTACCATCTAAATGCATGAATAAATGACTTAGTTTGTGAAATTTTAAAGGGTAAGACTATTTTGCAATTTGAAGCAAGAAAATAATGATATAACTTATAATGGGCATTCTTTGATCCATTGCAAGTAGAAATGTAGCCTTCTCTCATCTCCCCTGTTAGTTTCCTAGAGCTGCAATAACAAATTACCACAAACTAGGGGGCCCAAAGTAACTGAAATGTATTGTCGCACAATTCTAGAGCTCAGCAGTCTGAATTCAAGAGCCTGCGGGGTCATAGTCCCTCAGGAGGCTCTGTGGGAGAATTTCTTGCCACTTCAGTTTCTGCTAGCTGCAGACATTTCTTGGCTTGTCTCCATTGCTCCCATCTCTGCCTCATGGTCACCCCTCATGGTCACCCTGCCTCTATCACTTCTGTGTGTTTTCTCCCCTGTCTCAAATAGCCCTCTTCCTTTTTTTTCTTTTATAAGTGATTTTTTAAGATTATTTATTTATTTTGAGAGGGAGAGAACACACATGGGCAAGGGGCAGAGAAAGAGGGAGAGAGAGAATCTCAAGCAGGCTCAGCACCATCAGTGTCAGCGCATAGCCCAATGCCGGGCTCGAACTCACGAACCATGAGATCATGACCTGAGCTGAAAGTTGGATGCTTAACCTACTGAGCCACCCAGGTGCCCTTCCCTCTGCCTTTTTAATAAGGATTTTCATAGCATTAAAGGACCACAGGGATAATTCGGGATGATCTCTTTATCTCAAGACCTTAAATTAATTGCATCTTCAAATTACCCTTTTTCCTATTCTGTCTAAAAACTAGTATAGGATTCAACCTTTAAGGTAAAATTCACAGGTTCCAGGAATTTGACATGGAGAGATCATTTGGGGGGCCACCTTTCAATGCCCTGTATCTTCCCAGTGTGATCATATGAACTTTGTGAGCAGAGACCAAATCTTGTACCTTCTTCATCAGCATACATTAATCTTGGCTAATTATTTTTTTAAATTTTTTTTTAATGTTTATTCATTTTTGAGAGACAGACAGAGTGCGAATGGGGGAGAGGCAGAGAGAGAGGGAGACAGAATCTGAAGCAGGCTCCAAGCTCTGACTTGTCAGCACAGAACCGGATGTGGGGCTTGACCCCACCAACCGTGAGATCATGACCTGAGCTGAAGTTGGGTGCTTAACCAACTGAGCCACCCAGGCGCCCCTAATCTTGGCTAATTCTTATTTACTGTCTACTCTGTTACCTTCATTGTGGCAGGTATTTTACACATACACATACACAAACTTCCCACATTAAGCACCCATAAGAAATAGGGATGCATCTTCCCATTTTGTACATGATGGAAATGAGGCTTGTAGATCTTAATTTACTTGTTCAAATTGGCACAAATAAATGGTGACAGAGCTGGGAAACTAGTACAGTTATGCTTTTAGAATGCCACAAGCTCTCTCCACTGGAGCTGAACACATGTTGATTATAAATGGAGCCCTCCAGAGATGCATGTCACTTGATAACACTCATGTAAAAAATATACCTGCATTCAACAAACCAAATTTGATTTCATTACATTTCCTGCATCAGTTCAGGCGATAGATTTAAATTCATTAAGTTGAACAAGTACTAATGCTAAATTTTCCTTAAATAAGAAATGATGAGATGATCACAACACAAAATAAAACATGTTTAAAAAAACCACATCACAATGATCACTCAATGTGCCCCAGTGTAGTTACCAACAGTGCACTTGAAACCATGAAATTCTAATAATCTTACACATTTTTATATTACGTTTACTACAAAAACTAAATGAAAGGACAAGACTGTACACATACATCTCCTTTAGTTTTTCTTTTCAGTCTGATAATAGGTTAAGAGTTGAGATATTTGCTGAGCTTGGCTATTGGAATACCACAACCAACCACAATACCAGAAGTAACTTGTAACCTTGGAAATGCTTTGTTTTCATGCCAGAAAAAAATGCTTTAAAGCAGTCAGCTAAGAGAGGTGAGCCAGCAGTTCAAATCACATTAATCCAATCAGGAATTGAGAAGCTTTGAGGTTTATACTCTTAAATTCAGGCTTCCAGTGGATTACTTCAGGCTTCCAGTGGGAAGTCTAAGGTCTTTTCCAGGACTCACCCTCTGTGGTTGACCCTGAAATCCATTCCCATGGCCCTCCCTCCTCCAGACTTATGAGTCCAACTGAACTTTAGCCTTTCACTTGGTACTTTCAGGATCAATAAAAACCTAAAAAGAAAAAAATGGCTTAAACAGTGGCTGTCATTTCTTCAGTCACATTTCTTAAGAAATGTAAATCAAGGAATTTTCATTAGTTAGACAACCATCAATGTTCTCAGAGTAGGCGACATTTTAATTTTTTATTGTGATGAGAACACTTAAAATAAGATCTACCCTTTTAGCAAATTATTTGTTTTTATCGGAGAGGTCTTCGCAACCTCATTGTTCTTTTTTTTTTTTTTTTTTTAAGTAACCTCTACACCCAGCTTGGGGCTTGAACTCATGACCCCAAGATGAAGAGATGCATGCTGTACGGACTGAGCCAGCCAGGCATGCCTACCCTCTCAGCAAAGTTTTAAGTACATATACATTATTGCTAAGTATAGGCACCCTGTTGTACACAAGATTTCTATAATTTATACGTCTTATATAACTGAAACTTTGTATACTTTGAATAGCAGCTTCCTCTTTCCCTCTCCTTTCAGGCCTGAGCAACCACCATTCTACTCTCTGCTTCTATAAATTTTACTATTTTAGACAACCTCATATAAATGGAATCATGCAGTATCTGTCTTTCTGTCACTGGCTTATTTCACTGAGCATAATGATTCAGCAACCCCACTTTTGGGTATATATCCACCAAAGCTAGGTCACCAGTTATGACCGAGGAGATATGGTGACTTGGAATGGGCTAGAGGGAGAGGGCAGGGGAGTGTCCACAGGCTTCCCTGGTCTCTGGGGAGTATCACACTCAGCGTCAAGGTGTGTGTTAAACTGACAAGCCTGACCCTCAGGTAGCACTTTCTAAGGGATGCAAATAAACCTTTTTCAGGGAAAGACTAGGGACTGGGTGTTTTTTGCCTGTTCTGTTCTGAGCCTAGGGGTGACAGCTACAGTGAGTGCTGAAGACCCCTTTAAGAACAGTTTCTTTGCCATATTCTTGTGGGTCTCCTGGAGGCGAGACCAGCTGGCTTTCAGAGCCAGGTGTCTTGGGGTCCTGTCCCTCAGATGGGATTTTCTTAAAGTTGGGGCACTAGCTGTGGGGTCCAAAAACTCAGGGAGAAGCTTGGAGTTGGGATTTCACTCTTCGATCGTATGGAATGTGCTGGGAATGAGGTTTAATGGTGAGTGTCTCAGCTTTTCCTACCCATTTTGATGCAGGTGATGGGGGTGATGGGGCTATTTTTTCATTCACTAGATGTGTAGGAGTTGCTTCAGGTAGTTTGTGGATTTCTTTAGAGGGAACTGCTCCATGACTAGACTAGATTCTGTACGCTCCTGGCAGGAGGTGATTTTAGGAGACTCCTATGTTGCCATCTTGGACTAGAATTGGTGTGAGGTGATATCTCACTGCGGTTTTGATTTACATTTTCCTGATGATGAGTGATGTTGAACACCTTTTCACGTGTCTCTCGGCCATCTGTATATCTTTGGAAAAATGCCAAGATCTCTGTCAGGTAAATCATGTTTCATTAGGGTTGGTTTCTGGAGATTTACCTTGTTCCTTTGTTTGTAACATCTTTACCTGATTCTTCAGTTTCCTTGACTTTCTCTGTTGGTGTCTGCACATTAGACAAAGCAGGCACCTGTACCAGCAATCATGGACTGGTTTGTACAGAAGATCTCCATCAATCAGCCCTGACAGAGATTCTGGGGGCCTCTCTTGAGCTCTTTCCCTCCCAAGGAAGAAGCAGGTAGCTGTGGTTTTGTCTGTTTACTCTTGTGCTGATCCAGGTGTTGGAAGCCTATGACACCTCCCTGTCCAAAACACCATCTGTGTTTTCCCCAAGTGGCTAGACTATGCCATACCTAACAGAGCTTGTAGATGACAGTTCAGATGTCTTATCTAAGATGCAAGTCTGATGCCAGTTGTTTGAATGGCCCTGGAGATACTGGGGCACAGGACACATGGATCATCCCTTCCCCCTTTGAAGGGAAGGTGAAAGCTGGGATTTAAAAAAAATTTTTTTTAAGTTTATTCATTTTGAGAGAGACAGAGAGAGTGAGCAAGGGAGCAGAGAGAGAGGGAGAGAGAGAATCCCAAGCAGGCTCCACACTGTCAGCGTGGAGCTGGATGGGGGGCTTGAACTCACGAAATGTGACATCATGACCTGAGCTGAAAGCAAAAGTCAGACACTTTACCGACTGAGACACCTAGGCGCCCCTGAAAGCTGGGATTTTTTCATCTGTTCACTCTCTGCTGAGCAGAAGGGATAATCTATGCCATCTAACAGCCTCAGCCACCTCAGATGGCTAAACTGCTAGATCCATCAGAGCCAGACCTCTGTGGAGCCTTCTGGGAAAAATTGGACATGTGAGTGCTGGACATGTGAGCTAACCCCTTTCCTCCCTTGAGTGAAGCTGGGAAATAGAGAGTCTCTCCCTGATTGGTGCTGCACCTGGGGAAGGGACACTAGTGAGTGGGTGTCCTGAATCTTCCTACCTGCTTTTGAGAGTCTGATTTAACATTCATCTGGGATGCAGGAGCCTTTAAAATAGCTTCTGGATTTCTTGCAAAGGAAATTTGCCCATGAATTGCTGTTGAATTGGTATGTTTGTGAGAGGAAGGAGGGTCTAGGGCTTCCTATGATCTTGTTGACATCACTTTTTGACCCTTGTTTTTAATGAAATGTTTTCAAAAGTTCAGACATTTCCTAAATTCATCATCTTAAATATATCCCATTTTGCTAATCTAGTAGTTTGCTGCATTTAAATTCTTGCCAATGGTGTTTGTCTTTCTTTGAAACCATGGAAGATATATTTTCAGTGAATTTCAATGAAATTTTGGCAAAAATAAAGGATTTTTGACTGAATTACTGATAGGTTATATACACTTCTTCAGTTAATCCTCACCATAGACCTCTCACATATGGCTTTAGAAGAGGAATTTGAAGCCAGGAGGCTAAAATACTTAAACTACATGGTTAATAAGTGGTAGAACTAGAATAAAATACAAGTTTATGTGACAATTTATCTTCTTTCCAATGAAGTAGATGGGTCTCTATGTTGTAAAGATACAGAGACTGAGAGAGACAGAGATAAAAGACAGAGAAATACACACACACACACACACACACACACACACACACATCAAGATTTTTTTTTCATATTTGCTAAGTTGCAAGAATATATAGAATACAATTTTTCTTATTTACATTTTAAACATTTTTGCTAAAGCTGATAGTGAAATTAATTTACACTCAAGAAGAGTAGACTTATTGATAACCTGTAACATTTGAGGTGTCAGAGGGAGAGTCTGTGTGAGATAAAAATATTTGCTGTAGATAAATCACTCATATATATAATAAGGAAGTGACCCTGTTATTAATTCAAAATTATGGTTTTCTTTGCATTTCATGATAATTATCAAAGTTTCTTTGGTATCAAGTGCTATATTTTACAAAGATTGAATTACAGTGCTAAATTGTAATTTTGTTTTTTTAAGGTTATCTGGAAAAATACATTCGTGAAAAATAACTGACTTACTTTCCAAATATGTATCACTCATTCTGTAAATGTTGATATTAAATACTGGATTATGCCCACTGCAGCGTTTTGATTACAAAAGATACTCTAGCTCTCATTATGTTGTGATGGAGTTGCTGGCTTCTTTCACAATTTCTGAAGTGGAAACTTAATCTAATACCATACATTGTCCAATTATCCTGGCTGAGCATCTCAGCCCCCTGAATGATACGTGATAGGAAGATAAGGAAAAGTTCACTGCATAGTGAAGAAGCAGGTCATACACCTATGTTTAGAATCAGTCCATTTCTTTTAACTTCATCAAGCCTACAATTAAAGTTCCTTATACTTTGAGAGTACCGAGGGATGGACTTCAACATAAAAGGCATATTAGTAGTATGGGAGGTTGTAAATCAGCTTAAAACATTAAAACTGGTTTCCTTTTATACATCCCAGTAATTCTGTGTAGTCCGTGCACTGTGAGCACCACTAAGCACTGTTTACCAGGTGCTGTTTTACCAGTATTCATCAAATAGTCACGCTGAGAATGAAGGATATGCACAAGCCAGACATTCATCACGTGAACATCAACCTTGCCTACACCCAGTACACAAAGATGCTGATGCAAACAAAAGTATAGATTGTTGTTTCTCTTTTGCTTCTTTCCCTATGTGCACAGCTGATCACATCTCTACACTTCACCATAGAGGCATCTATTCACTTTCATCCTTGGGAACTTATGAAGGTTGTTCATCAAGCTTCAGTCAACTTCCACTATGTTAAGATATGATAGAGTATTCTTAGAACAAGTCAACTTAATTAAATTTCAAACCCAATAAATATTTGAATCACTAGACTGCTTGAATCAGGCAGAGTCCATACCCAGTTGTAAAAGATAAGAATTATAATGTAAATGTCAAATTATTGTCATTTATGTTAATTTTCTGGTTTGGGTTTTACTCTTCACCTTTCTCATAAATGTAATTACGAAAACGTAGAGAGTGTGGTTTTGCACATACTGTGTTATTTTCCACTCCATTTCATCATGCCTGAATAATAACTCTGAAAAACAACAATGGTTAATCATTTCCTGAGCATCTCTAAATGTGCTCCACACCAGCCTGAGAACTGTCTCAGTGCATTCTCACCGCAATCCTATAGTGGACACGTTTTCAATCCCATTTTGTGGATCGGGAAATTGAGACACAAGAGAAATCAAGATCAGGCAGCTGGTAAGAGGTTGAGCTGACAGCTGAACCCCGGATATGTGACTTCAGCTTGTCTTCATGTCTATTTTTACAGCCACCTATAGTTTGCCAAGCAATTTTAACACTGAAAGTGCCAATGAAAATTTTAGATAACATTTTAATGTTGTTGTTACTCATTTTCACTTTTAAGTCTTGGCTGGGAAGACAGTCAATGGAGGAATATACTTCGTATCTTGGAGAACACCAAAGAGCTCCAAAAATTGCCATCCTAGAGGCAGTGGAATCAAATGTAATACAGGAGTTCTAAAATCAGTGCAGAGCCAGTGGGTGACTGACATGTCTCCTTTTCCAAAAATGAATAATTTACTCTTAGAAGAATTGTTTTGAGAGTAATAGGTATCTGACTTATCCATGGCCAAACCAAATATTTTGGAAATATTCTTGATTGTCCAAAAAGTAAAAGGCAAAAACCAAACCAAAACACCAGTAATCCTCATACAGAAGGGAAAATAGAGAAGAGATTAGTTTCTTTTACACAAATAGATCAGCATGGTGATAATGAGTTTCAAATTTTAATCACTTTCTAAAATCTTGGTCTACAAGTTGAAAGTGAAATTCTTGACCCAACACAAAAGAAATGAAACAAGTAAATAATTAACTCAAAGCTTTTGTCGACCAGTTCAGTGCTGGTGCTCAATTTCATTCTGAGCGTCTTCTTCCACCTTGTAACAAATCTCCAAGGATTCATCTGAAGCTGGACTTGAATCAATAACTCATCCTTTCAGCTGCTGGTTCCAGACTCTTTCAACCTTTTCAATATATTGCTCTAACCTTTGCAATTTTTCCTGCCCTTTTCATCCTTGAATCATTTGAGTCTTCTTCTTTTATTAAATTCATCCAGTTGGCCTTCTTTTCAAACACACATGCACAAAATAGCTCGTTGCAGTGTTAATTGAATGAACTTGTGAAAATATCACGTAAGTACAGGCATCTCAGGGAGGTTTTTAAAATAAAACCAGGGTTTATTTTTCCAGGTCTAAGAGTTTAAAATAATTTTTAACCATTAAGAAAAAAAATCATAGGTTTTATTTCTTCTCTTCATTTCACTGATGAAATGTATCTGAACTGACACACAACTGAGTCAGTGACAAACAGAAAATCACCTAATGGCAGTGCTTACAGTATAAGCTTTAACTATTTCTGATATGCCTCTTTCCCAAACTGAGGGAAAGGCTGTGGATTATTCGCTTCATTTGTTTCTAGTCTACCTTCATTTAAAGAGCCCTGTGTTGCAAAAATCTTCAGGTTAGAGTTGCTTTGCGGAGACTTTGAATCTTGATATTAATTTGGTTAAGACCTCACACGTGCAAGTATCATGAACCCATATTATGCTACCAGAGTCCCTAAATGAGATGGCATTGCTGCATAAGAGAATAAAACGAACATTAAGTAAACAGCAAATGTGGGAATTGCTGGCTCTCTTTGGTCTCAAATATACTCTGATATTTTCTTTTTTGGTTTTCAGGTTTTCCAGTTTTAATTTTGAAAGAGTTGGCATTATTTATTTTATTCTTGATGGTTTGACTCTCTTCAGCTAACGGTCAGAATAGCAAAATTGAAGAAAGATATAACATCAGTGTTTTAATAACCCAGCAAAAGTCTAAGAGCCTTGCAGCCTGTGTCTATGGAAAACTCTGTTGATATCCAGCCAGTTTTGACATCTGGAGCTCTGCTCAGTGCACAAGCCAGATTCGCTCTTTCTCCCTCAACTTTTTTTTTTTTAATCTTTTAGAAACATTGGAATTGGAGCTTTAAAGATTTTACTGCCTCCCCTTTAGAAGAACTCTGCAATTAAGATGGGCTAAAAATGTTACTTGTTTTTTTAAAAATGCACAAGCTCACTGGGTTACTTTTTAATTTTCCTCTCTGTACCCAAGTGGAAAATTTAAGCAATGTCTAGGGTATTAGTAGATATTAGAGTTCTACTGTTTATTGTGTTCAATAATAGCAGAATGTATCTTAGCAGAGAAGTGTAGAAAAACTCCATTATTTTAGGACACTTGGGGAAACAAGGAAACATGATTTTCTTCTTTGTACCTTGTCGTACTGCAGTGGTTTCAAGTTACCTGATTTCTGTCATCCAGGATTTATTTTATAAAATAGCCAAAAAGTAAACAACCATTTGTTAATTAATTAAACCTAAGCCTTTACATAATTATGGAGACACTCAGTATGTTTCTAAAAATATCTTAACATATTTGTAATTTAAGTCCCTTAACAAATAGAGGCTTTAGAGACAGACTGTTGTTATTGTATAAAAGTAAAAATATGTCAAATATCTATAATGACAGATTCCTCATACCAGGGCTCAACAAACTTGATCTGTAAAGGGGCAGATAGTAAATATTTTGGGCTTTGCAGCCCATATGGTCTCTGTTGCAACTACTCAACTTGGCTGTTGTAGTGCAAATGGACTCATAGACAGTATTTAGAAAAATGATCATGACTACATTCCAATAAGACTCTATTCATAAAAACAAGCAGTGGACCAGATTTGACCCATGGGCACTAGAATGCCAAGTCCTTCCTTGTCTTCTTGATGGTAGACATTTCATTTTTATATATTATTCTATAAATGCATGCTTAGCCCATTGATATATAAACTATCTGATAGTAAACAAAAAAAGATTTACTGTGTTTTTTTAAATGTTTATTTTTGACAGAGAGCACTAGTGGGGGAGGGGCAGAGAGAGAGGGGGACAGAGGATCTGAAGTGGGCTCTGTGCTGACAGCAGAGAGCCCAATGTGGGGCTCAAACTCATGAACCCTGAGATCATGACCTGAGCCAAAGCTGGATGCTCAACCAACTGAGCCACCCAGGTGCCCCAAAAATGATTTACTATGTTAAATGTTTTATATGTTCTAGTGAAACTTAACAGAGATCAAATAACTAATAAAGCATTAGACAAATATGAAAGTGTTATAAAATACAGTTGGATCAATATTTTAACATTAAGAAATTGTGAAATAATTTGTCTTCTTAATTTGCCACAATGGTTTAAACTTTCTGCTACATAGTTAGACAAAACAATAAGCTTGCTAATCAAAGGTATACCAATCTTTTTCTAGTTCAAATGGTCTCTTTTAAGTAAACTCTCGCTTGGATAAATGTTTAGACTCAGAATTTTCCCCCTTTTCCTTCATTTAGTGATGTGGGTGGGTGGGAACAGCTGGAGTGTTTTCCAATGATGGGAGAGGCGTCTCTAGATCAGCAGCTGAATTTTGTTACTATCCTTTTGGTCCTTGGTGGTCTTCTCTATTTATTTTTTATTTTCTTTTCAATTTTTTAAGTTCATTTATTTATTTTGAGAGAGAGAGAGAGCACACAGGAGGGGCAGAGAGAGAGAGAGAGAGAGAGAGAGAATCTCCACATTGTGACAGTACAGAGGCTGATGCGGGGCTCAAACTCATAAACCCCAAGGTCGTGACTTGAGCCAAAATCTAGAATTGGTCACTTAATCGACTGAGCCATCCAGGTACTCCTGGTCTCCTCTATATAAATCCAAGGCTAATGAAAGTCTTGGGCTGTTCTCTTGTCATAGACAAGTGTAAGGGTTGGTCTGGCTTTCTCTCGGCAAGAAGGTTCCCATGAGGTTGACTCTAACTCCATTACAATCACAGAACAGGGATGACCTGGCCCAGTACCTTTTAATCAGATGGGATCTTTGACCCACCTTGTTGATCCCCAGGCAAAATTTCCAGTCTAGGGGAGACTGGGTGACTCAGTTGGCTGAGCATCCAGCTTCAGCTCAGGTCATGATCTCACAGTTCCTGAGTTCAAGCCCTGCATTGGGGTCTCTGCTGTCAGCACAGAGCCTGCTTGGGATCCTCTGTCTCTTTGTATCTGCCCCTACCCCACTAGTGCTCTCTCTGAAAAATAAGCATTGAAAAAATCTCCAGCTTACACCATCATCTATTTTATATGACCTCAATATGCAGCAATTAGGAAATCATGGATCTGTGTTTCTAATTTCCTTCTGCCTGAAATTCTACTCTTCACGTTTCTAATTTTATTCTGATTTGGGTGCCATGTGTTCACAGGGTGCTCACTGTGAGGTGCTTCTCACCCAGATTCCCAAATTCAGAGACAAGATTTTCTCTGAGGTTTGTTTGTTTTGTTTTGTTTTGCAACAATTATCTTGTTTTGCTAATCTACTCATTCCCCTCCCCTCTGAAATTCGATATAAGGATCTGGTCAAGGAAAGATCCCAACCTCTGATATCTTCTCTCTCTTTCTCTTTCTCCCTTTCCTATATGAAAAGGATCCTCCTGGGGCACCCGGGTGGCTCAGTTGGTTAAGCATCTGACTTCAGCTCGGGTCATGATCTCACATGAGTTTGAGCCCTGCGTCAGGCTCTGGGCTGACAGCTCTGTCTCTCAAAAATAAATAAACATCAAAAAAAATTTTTTTTAAAGAAAGGGATCCTCCTTCCCTTTTCTTTGTGAGGAAATCTCCCTGTTTGTAATAGCTTTCTCTTTCTCTCTTGTTTTTTCTACACCATCTATGTATATACTTGTATTCATTTTCCTTGGTAACAAAACCTCCTAATTTGGCCTGCATTTGTTGAAGGGCTATAGGGAAACACGACTGACAAGAAGAGTAAAAATGTTTCACATATATGCCACAAGTACTCATTATAAAAGGTACTAAATTAAAAACTTCTTTATTTACAAATGTCTTGCCATCATTTCATGATAAGACTGTGTTCTATCTTTCTGTATTTCAACCAACAATGTGAATGTGCCCTTAGATGCTACAGAATTCAGAATCTCTGTTAAGTGACAGGTTCAAGATTCATAATATATTACCAAGAGGGAAATGGGTGGGTATGAGTGATCTCACAGCATTTCAAATCCTTCATTTTGCCTCTCTGCTCCTCTCTATACACACAGATAGACAGACATGTAAACAAATACTACTGTTTTTCTAAGAAAACAGATTTTTTGGATTTGCAAACTCATTATCAAATTTGCAGATTGTTTACTTCCTAACATCTTTTTTCCTCATGACATCCTGGTTATTTCCACTTTCTTCACATGTCCCCAAAATACTGCCATTTAAAATTCAAGGACTCTTGGGGTGCTTGGGTGGTTCAGTCAGTTAAGTGTCCGACTCTTGGTTTCTGCTTAGGTCATGATGTCACAGTTCCTGAGTTTGAGCCCCGTGTCAGGGATTCTCTCTGTCCCTCTCTCTCTGTCCCTCTGTGTGCCTCACTTTCTCTCTCTCGCCAAATAAAAAACTTAAGAAAATAAAAAAAAATAAAATTCAAGGACTCTTTTAAAAAAATGTTTATGTATTTTGAGAAAGTGTGTGTGTGTGTGTGTGTGTGTGCACATGAGTGAGCTGGGTAGAGGCAGAGAGGCA